>NC_089849.1:14615137-15309512 GCF_035609145.1 Eleutherodactylus coqui | reverse complement strand
AGTTTAGCTGAGTTCCCACACCGCAGTAAGACAATGCAAGGAGAATGCAGATCAGCAGAGCAAGCTCTGTGCAGACACTGTACAATAAGAGATTTCAGCTCCGGAGTCTACAGGATTGGGAGTGCAGCTCTGGAGTGTGAAAGGTGGATGTTACAATCCCTTACTTTCTATGTATCACTTCTAGGAGGGCTATTTTGGATTTGATGGTTGCTCAGGGTGTCAGAGATGTAGCTGCGGTGGAGGCTCGACTAGTTCTACTTGCGATCCCCAAACTGGGCAATGTCATTGCCTCCCCGGTGTAACGGGTTCCCGCTGCCAACAATGCGCCCCTGGATATTGGAGCTTTGGTTCTAACGGCTGCACAAGTAAGAGTTGTTCTAGACCGGTGGCTCCCTAGCTGTTGTAAAACTTACTGCGGTTGTCAGAGCATGCTGGGCGTTGTAGTGTTGCAGATTTGTGTTGGTCAGTATCTAGAAACCATTCATTTTCTGTCCTTCCTTAGAATGTCATTGTAAAGGAGGCTCATGTGATCCGCGGACTGGGGAGTGTAAGTGCAGCGACGGGCTGACCGGGAAGCAATGTGATACCTGTAGCCGCCCATACGAGGTACCGGTCAGCCATGGGCAGGAAGTGATGAAGTGCGAGCGTGAGTATTATCTGCTTTGTACTCTTCTATATAGAATAGGGATGTCCAGAAGAACAATATATACCATGTGATCCCTGGTGGGCTTTTTTGAACTCTGATTGTTTCATTGGGCACTTGCTGTTGGGTGACACTTGTTATCGAACCATATGGATGGTCATTGTTCATCCTCCCTAACAAGCCCAGGTTATATCTCATTGGTCTTAGAGCCTACATATGTGTTGGTTTGAACATGGTACATGCCTGCTTCAAAGAGCTTCATAGACCCCCAAGTCTGATACCTTAGTTTTCATAGAGCCTACAATCTACATACTACACAAACTATTTCTTTAAACTCAACGATCCTTTTGTTGAACCAGAAATAGTGCCTTTGCGTATAAAGTAAAAAAAAACGTGAAAACAGCTTTACAATATCTTTCTTCTAGCCAGAGATATGACTATTTAAAGTTACAGGTCCAAAGCCTAAAGGCCCATTTACACACACAGATAATCTTTCAAAGGATTGAAAGATCAGCAACCGTTTTGCATAAAGTATTAATAGGCACTAATTGCTATTAGTACTTTATCAGCTTCATTTGCATGTAAATGAGCTTCTGGGAGCTGTTGCAGAACTCAGCAGGAGGTCTGAGCTCTGTAATTAGCTCCATTCTTCAGCCATGGGCTGCTAAGAGAAAACAATGTAATCTCTAGCTGCCCCTGCAGAATTCAGCACCATGGACAGCAGGCACAGCTTGCAGTCTTGCTTACCAGCTTTTCTGCCAAACAATGGTTTTCAAGCAGAACAGAAAAACGTCGTTTGGCATAAAACTGAAAGATGGGCACATTTAGACACAACGATTATTGCTCAAAAGATGTCTTTTGAGCAATTTTTGAGTGATGATCGTTGTGTCTAAATGGGCTTTAAGGCTGCACTACTGAATGGTGCAATATTGGCATTGAGAGCTTTTGTGGATCCAAATCACCAAATGCAACCATATCTTCATCCCATCTGGCTTTGACATCAATGTATTTGGAGATTTGAATCTTTACAAAGTCTTCATGACAAGATTGTATCTCATCTAAATCAAAACAGGAAGTGTTATCAGTAGTGCAGCCTCAGGCTTTAGGGCTCTGACTTCAATCAAACAGCCTTGAAGTAAAGCCCCATTTACACAGGACGTCTGTCAGGCAAACAATGCCTGATACTCGCTCTCGCATGTACTCGCTCCTGTGTTATTGCACAGGAGCGAGTATTATTGGCTTACAGGGGGGCGGCGGGAGGAGATTTCTCTCCTCGCGCTCCCCCGTTTCTCTCTATTGCCTTAACGCAGCGGCCATTCAGTACTGACCGGCTGCTGTTTACACTGAACGATCATTGTTCATCATTTAGGCTGCATACAATCCTGAACAATGATCTTCAGTATAAACAGCGGCCGTTCAGTACTGAACAGCTGCTATGTTAAGGCAATGGAGAGGAGCGGGGGAGAGTGAGGAGTGAAATCTCCTCCAGCCACTCCGCTGTGAGCCAACGATATTTGCTTTTGTGCAACAGCACGGGATCGAGTAGATGTGTGGACGAGGGTTGGGCATCGTTTGCCTGACAGTCGTCCCGTGTAAATGGGGTTACAATATTGGAGAACCGTTTTCACATTTGCAGTGTACACTAAGGGCCCCTCAGGTTCCTCTTCTTGCATTGATCAAGTATTGGTTTGTGTTCCTGCAGCTTGTGATAGTTGTGTGGTGACTCTGCTGGAGGACCTGCAACGTATGGCGGATTTTATTCCCAGCATCAGGGACCAGCTTACCAACTTGAGTATCAGTTCGATTGCTTGGACTCGTCTAGGTGGCCTCAATGCCTCCATTGCAAACTTAACGGTAAGCCGGGAATGTATGCTGCTCTGATTGGTTGCATTACGCAACGGCGAATACTTACGGTTGTGTCCTTCTAGGATCTGTGGCTCCAGTATCAGAGTCTCATTAATGGGATTAAAGATAAAGCTGATGATTTGGAAGATGATAGCTTTAGTCTTGCTCAAGACTTCGATGCACTGCAGGAGAAGGTGAGTGGGGTACCTTCCAGTTCTAACCACAAGGGGGCGCACCAACAATGTGCAAACTTATAGAGCAACAACCAGATAATTACCGACTTATTAATTGACCTAGAATTAGGGCTGCATATGCCGGATATAGCCTCTAGGATGGATGCAGGGAAACTCATCCGAGCTGTGCTTTCTCCAGGTGAATTCAACCAACAGAATGGCAGTGAATGCGCAGAAAGCGACCAGGGAGACGAGCCAGAACGCAGCAGACCTGCTGAACCAAGTGCAGTCTCTATACAATGTGTCACTGGGTGAGAATAGCTTTTGTTACTTCTTTCTGTTATTTTTACCCATGTTTATTTTTATTGCCATTGGGGCATCTTTTGTCGGTGTATTGTCATGTATTCAGCATTGTCAATCATGGAGGTTCGGGGTATTTATGGAGGGGGATCAGGGGTCGATCCCGCTCCAAACAATATGGGTGGCGGCAGTTTCTTACACCCGCCCGCTAATCGGAGCTGGTAATCCTTTCAATTCTGACAGCCGCATTTAAATGCCCCCAGAGCTGCCATGGCAGGCTGCCTATCAAGCCATGCCTGTGGTGTGGCTTAAAAGATTGCCTGCCAGATTGCAGTATAATGTAATACTATGATATTACATCATACTGCAGGGGCGATCAAACCATTGCAAGTTCTTGTCCCCTATGGGGGCTTAAAAAAGAAAATGTAAAAAGTTTTATTAATTATTAAAAGAAAATAAAAGGTAATAAAAGTAAAAAAAAACAAAAAACTTTGGCATATTTATAATAAAAGAATCTAAATAATAAAAGACCAAAACATATTTGGTATCGCTACGTCTGTAAAAGCCCGATCCATGAAAGTCATGCATTATTTACCCCGCATGGCGCTTCTTTTGTGACTCCGTCTCCAAGGAAAACTGTAATAAACAAGCGATCAAAAAGTTGTATGTACTCCAAAATAGTGCCAATAGAAACTATAGGATATTCTGCACAAAACGAGTCCCCGCACAACTGTGCTGATGGGAAACTAAAAGTTCTGGCAGCAGAAAATAATTTTAAAAAATTAAACTGAAAATTTAAAAAAAAAGGTCAGTGTCCTTAATAGGCTAAAGGCTAATAGGCTGCACTCTCACTTCAGAGCGCTGATGCTCTGTCAGCTGTTTTCAGCTCCTTCTGGCAACTGAAGATGGCCCCATATAGTTCTATATAAACGCTATACAGGGCCGCCTTGAGCTGCAGGAAGGAGCCATAAACAACCAACGGAGCAGAAGCGCTTCGAAGTGAGAGTACAAGTACGCTTTAAAGGAGTTGTCCAGTGGAGAAAAAATATCATTGGTCAGTAAATGGAAGCAGAGCGGCCCGGGATCATTCCGACCTGCCCACCTCCATTTACAGTAAACAGGCAGTCATTCATAGATGATTAGCTACCTGTTTACACATATGTATGCATAAACTGAATGACAAACAAATTATCGTCTGTCGTTCAGTCATTGACTACATTTACACTAAACTAGAATCTGGGATCCGAACGATCAGCCCGTGTAAAAGTGCTTTAATTTTGCTGCAGTGCCACCACAGGAGAAATGAAGCATTACACAGTGTCCATTCTTATGGGTTGCCTGTGTAATAGAGGACGGGTCCTCCAGAGTGAGAGACTCTCTTTATAACTGCTCTTCACTGGCCAAACAATGAGGATCCTGAACAGAATTACTTTATAGGGTACATAAATGTAGGTGGACTTCCAGACATCTCAGGATCCTAAATGCTGTCTGTTTATTAGGACTGATCCAACAGCTGAGCAAGATTGGCTCCTCCAACACTAGTAATGTCACATCCACTGAGGAGTTCAGACAGATCATGACTGATGTGGAGAAAACACTTAGGGAGATGAGAGATAGAGACTTCGGATATGCTAAAGACCTGGCAGGGAAGGAGCATGAAGAAGGCAAGAAATGTAAGTAGCTTTTGCACTGGAAGAGCTTCCCCAAAGATGCCAACCCTAGGTTATTCAGTGCCACACCAAGCTTCTCTGGGGTATTGGTAGGAGAACCATGTGTGCAGTATGTTGCCGTAATTGTGCAGTTCTTCTTAGTGCTGGATCGGGTAAAAGCTGAGCTTCTCTCCAGTCTCACGACCAATCAAGGCCTACTACATGAGGTCAAGAAGAGACTAGAAAACTACAGTTCGAATGTGATGGATTTACGGGACGCCATGAATGAGGCATTGAGCAAAACCAGAGAGACTGAGGAGCTCAACAACCAGAACTACAATAACCTGGAGGAGAACAAGGTATAAGATGAGACCCCCAATGGTTCCCTTTGACGTTGTCATCTACTATTTGCTAGACTGTCTTCACTTTATCTTTGCAGCTTAAGATCAATGACTTGAATGCACAACACAAAGAGCTGGTGGACGCGCTCACGATGGGAGAAGATGCTATAGCCCAGGTCTCCAACATCTCACAGATGCTAGATGAAATGAAAGAGGTAAGAAAGACACTAAAGGGGGCAGCACCCGATCAAATGTCTCCCAGGACTCAAGTCATTGAATTATGATGTCTTCAGGAGTATGAGCGGATGGCTGCTCAACTGGACGGATCCAAGGCCTCAATTATGGATAAGGTGCAGAAGTTCTCCCCAGCGAGCAACAAGCTATCCATCGTGGAACAGGCCGAGGAGCATGCGAGACTCCTAACTCAAGTGACAAAGAACTTGGTCATGTGAGACAATCTTCCTTATGACTGTTTATGGAGTATTCCACCTTTATGTGAAACATCATTCACAATTTTACCATTTCTTTTAGTGCCATCGGAGACTCCAATCAAGATGAGTTTATCCAGAAAGCCATAAATGCCTCCAATGCTTACTCTAGCATCATTGATGCCATAAGGCAGGCTGACAAAGCTGCAAAGGATGCCAGTCGAGCGGCTGGAGAGACACATAAGGTGGGTCCAGGGGCGTAGACTCATGAGCCCTGGTGCAAAGGTTCAGCTTGGTCTACCTCCCAGGCTCACTTCTTCTGCACAACTATTCTTCATGGCTGCCTGTTGTGGTCCATCTGGAACTGCAAAGCTAGGTCTTTTAAGTGTCCCATTGGTATGGCTCTAGCAGTCAAGGCCAATGCTGGAGTCTTGAAAAATTAGGGCACAAGACAAGGTATGTTGCACTGTCAAATCTCTGAAAAATAAATGATGTATATGGCATGTCTATGTGACACCCCTTATAACACCTTTCATGGGCTTAGATACAGTGGCTCAGCTCTAGTATACCTCTATATAAGGCAGTAACCTCATAATAGTGAGATATCAGCTCTACACAGTGATAGTGATTACAGTGTGGTTACCTCCAGTGATCACAAGTGACATCTCCGATTGGAGTAGTTGATTTTCCCTTTTCTGTATCTCAGTCCAGACAGCCATGAGAGTTTCTTCGACCCATGACTGTTTTCTGCACATACTCTGCATACTACCCATGTCTTCAATGCCTCTCTTAGTGCCCCCATAGTAATAGTGCCTCATTTTGTGTCCCATACAGTACTTCCTTCTGAGCACCATAAACGAATAGTGCCCCCCCAACAGTAATAAATCCCCTATAGTGCCCACTACAAGAAATAATGCCCCCTTAATGCCCCACAGTAATAGTGTCCTACTTTTAAACCCCCACATCCTAATAAGCCCGCTCTATTTGCCCCCACAATTTTATAAGACTCCGTTTGTGACGCTGATCACTGAATGCGCTTTATTTCCTTCCTTCTCACGTTGCCGCTGCCCCCTGGTGGATCGCGCAGCGTGTAAAGCGCCATCGACTCTTCCTCCCACATGTCTGACCCCTCAGACAATAATTTAAGAGCCAAGAGACACAAAAAGGAGTTACCTGTATTATCTGGAAGGAAATAAAGGCTAATCAGTGATCAGAGCTTCATGGCGAGGTCAGGAAGGGCAACCATTGGCTACCATTGTGGCGAGGGTGGCCATTTGGCCCCCCTTGGCAAAGGGACCCAATTACAACTGTGACCCCTGCAACCCCTTATAACTATGCAAATTGATGGGGCCCTTCCTTCTATAGGAAATCTAAGACTATATGGGAAAGACCAAAAGTTGCATAGTTAGCGAGTGCAAAGTGAGCATTACGGAACAGTGCCCCCTCTGTTTTGGAGGGATATTACAACAAAGAAATGTTGACCCCTCAATATCTCAACAGAATATCCTATCAGAGGAGCTCGGAAAAAAAGGGAGAGAATTGCATAACAACAGCACAAAGTTGGAGGGTGCGGCCAAGACTGCGCAGAACGATTTAAATGGAGGTGAGTTCAAAAGGATTTCTTCAGGCTTTATTCACTCTTAGGGCTCAGCTTGAAGCATTGGGGCCCTGGGGCACAATCTGTGCTGGGACCCCACAATGTTGTATAGACGCCAGAGACGTAGCTATAGTGGTCGCAGGGGGTCTTAGTTGCGACACAGCCCCTAAGCCAGCGAGGCCCGAGGCTCCCCTTGCCACTGTAGCGCGGCACCCATGAGTCCCTCGCACCACAACTCCAGTCTGTTATCTGCTTGTCTGTTATCACATCTTCTGGTTCTGGACCTCTTGCAGCTTGTTCTCAGTGCACAGTGAGCTGTTGGAGATGTTGGGCACCTAGCAGCAGCGTAATACCAAGAACCGAAAGATGTGATAACCTCTGTGCAGATAACAGACCAAAGGTGCAGTGCATGGGGGGTGATATGGAGCATGCTGTTGTAACCTGGGTAAATTCTGTATATAATTGTATATGTACTACTGGTATAAGTTATACATCTCCTGTATATAGTGATATGGAGCATGGTATAACCTGGGTATCTCCTGTATATAATTATATATGTACAGCTGGTATAAGTTATACATCTCCTGTATATAGAGATATGGACCATGCTGGTATAACCTGGGGATCTCCTGTATATAATTATATATGTACAGGTGCTATAAGTTATACATCTCTTGTATATAGCGACATGGACCATGCTGGTATAACCTGGGTATCTCCTGTATATAAGTATATATGTACAGCTGGTATAAGTTATACATCTCCTGTATATAGCGACATGGACCATGCTGGTATAACCTGGGTAGCTCCTGTATATAATTATATATGGACAGCTCGTATAAATTATACATCTCCTGTATATAGCGACATGGACCATGCTGGTATAACCTGGGTATCTCCTGTATATAATTATATATGGACAGCTCGTATAAGTTATACATCTCCTGTATATAGTGACATGGAGCATGCCGGTATAACCTGGGGATCTCCTGTATATAATTATATATGTACAGCTGCTATAAGCTATACATCACCCTGTATATAGTGATATGGACCATGCTGGTATAACCTGGGTATCTCCTGTATATAATTATATATGTCCAGCTGGTATAAGTTATACATCTCCTGTATATAGTGATATGCAGCATGCTGGTATAACCTGGGTATCTCCTGTATATAATTATATATGTACAGGTGGTATAAGTTATACATCTCCTGTATATAGTGATATGCAGCATGCTGGTATAACCTGGGTATCTCCTGTATATAATTATATATGTCCAGCTGGTATAAGTTATACATCTCCTGTATATAGTGATATCGACCATGCTGGTATAACCTGGGTATCTTCTGTATATAATTATATATGTATAGCTGGTATAAGTTATACATCTCCTGTATATAGTGACATGGAGCATGCTGGTATAACCTGGGTATCTTCTGTATATAAGTTATACATCTCCCTGTATCTATTGATATAGACCATGCTGGTATAACCTGGGGATCTCCTGTATATAATTATATATGTACAGGTGCTATAAGTTATACATCTCCTGTATATAGTAATATGGAGCATGCTGGTATAACCTGGGGATCTCCTGTATATAATTATATATGTATAGCTGGTATAAGATTATACATCCTATATATAGTGATATAGAGCATGCTGGTATCTATCATGATAGATATGGATGTGATGTGTATGTACATGTATTCTTTACCGGTGGAGGGGAGTGCTGAGTTTTGGAGCTCACACCCCTAATCTTTTCAGACTTTAGCACCATCCCTTCTTGCTATTGTCTCATGGGTCGGCCTCCTAAGAGACCCAGTGATGCTGCAGAAAGCTCAAAGCCGACCCCAGCCAGTAGTCATCAAGTGCGGTAAGGTGGGGTGGGAGGCCCAAGATGAGTTTTGCAGTTGGGCCCTTGAGCCTTTAGCTACGCCCCTGATAGACGCTTTCACTTGCACAGTCAGGTTGTTATGTCTATCATATCTACTCTAATGTGCAATTATTAGGATATGCTGCCCAAATGTTGTCCTTTTCCAGGCCTCTAAGGCCCCCTGGACCTGACTATGACTGTAGCCTTTGCATTCCTATTGGTTACTGCTGTAGGCCGCTTCAGTGACATTACTGTGACTATATATATATATATATATATATATATATATATATATATATATATGTCGCTGATGTACAAAAGCAGGAGATTCAGGACATGACCCCTATATTGCCTCACATTACCCTCAGAGCCTAAAACTTAATGCAGCTCCACCCAGAGGCATTCATTGGAAAGGATTAGAATTGTAAGAGAGGTTCCTTCATCCTCGGACCCCACGCTGTTCCTCTAGTCGGCGCCGAGGTCACGTCTGCTGCTTCTACAATAAGTTGCTCTCTGCAGATGGCGGAGCTGGTGATAATAGGCTCGTTCTGGGCCAATTTCACACATACAGGGGATTTCAAATAACTTGTTTTAGCGGATTGTGTCATTCGGAGTCCTGGAGAGACTTGTTGACCTCCTCTCTCCACAGATGTCTTGAAGAAGCTGCAGGAAGCGAAGAAGAAGCTTCAGGATGGCAAAACAAAGAAAGAAAGCCTTCAGTCGGAGCTGAGCTTTGTCATAGACCAAATCAGCACGACGCAAGGTAAAAAGCACCGAGGCGTTTCCATCACAACCGAATCCCCCCAAATACAGCTAATAGGGAGCGGCAGAGCGCAGCAAATAGGTCACATGACGCTGTCCCGAGACGCCACGTGGAAGCGCCAAAGTGGCCTTTTATGGAATAATATACGTATGGCTGTATATATACAGATACACAATGTAGAGATAGAGAGATATAAGTATATTAATGAACATCAGTCCGTGTAAGACCACCCAAGAAGACTGGCGCTCTGCTCGTCTGTAGAAAAAAAAAACAGTTCCAATCGCCAGAGGTGACGAGACTTCTTTACCATAATACAGTGATTCCCAACGGCTCCTAGGCTGGGGATCACTGACAGCACACCACCCCGGTACTTTGAACACCTAAGCGCCGCTCATGTGATCTGTACGCTGCCGCTGCGGGTTGCACTGACGGCAGTGTGTGCACCCAGATTCCACCTCCCCTGACTGCAGGGGTAGAGGAGAAGGAAGGAGGAGTCGTGGTGCACATACTGCCGTCCATGCATCCTGCTGCAGCGCCGCGCTGATCACAGGAGCGGCGCTTAGAACTTCATGGTACAGGATAGTGCACCGTCAGTACTTTTGCTAGGAAGTCAGGCGGGAAAGGGGTTAAATCAAAATTTAAAAAAAATTGTCAAAAATATGAAAAAAACAAGGGCCATCATTACTTAGGGAGGGGGTCAGATAGGGACACAGAGGGACAACTGCTAGGGTACATTCATACATAGGATCTTTTGGTGAGGACCAAAAAACATTGAAAACTCCTTTAGGGTATGTTTACACAGCATGGGAATGCTGAGGAGCAACCGCAGCGGGAAATCCGCAGCAAATTCTGCAGCATTTCCGAATCCAAAACAGTCAAAATCCGCACGCGGCAAATCTGCCCCAACCTAAGGGTGTGTTTACAGGGGGTGGAAATGCTGCGGGACATCCACCATGGAGTATCCACTGCAAACTCCCCAGCATTTACGCACCAACAGTGGTGGTGCGGGTTTTGAGGCTGACTGTCTGCTGTTGGTCCGCTGCAGACATCCCGCAGCAAATCTGCCCCGTGTGGACCCGGCCTGCGGACAGTTCCTTAACCCAAAATTACAGTCCTGCGTCTGTAGATATGTAGGATTGTTATGTACATTTTAGGATTCTTGTAGGATTGATGGCCCTTTCTGATTGACACCCAAGATCAGGGGGGAGATGTTCCCTTTCTAGTGTAGATTGGGTCCGGCCTTTCAGGGTTCTTGCCTTCCTGTGGAGAGTAGGAGGAAACAGATTTCTAAAGTTCCCGTACCCCTTCCCTTCATCCACGTCCTTGCCCTGCCTTTGGATGAAGTTGATGGACAAGGTTTTTTTCAATAACTATGTAGGTAGAGAGATGGATATTAGATATGACAGAGGAATGGTTGAATATAAGGTAGATCGATGGATATGAGAGATGGATGGATGGATGGATGGATGGATAATTGATTGGTGGATATAAGGGATGGACCTATTGATGATAGATATGAGAAATTAGGTGGATGGGTATGTGAGAAGGATAGATGGATGTGAGGGACGGATTGATATGAGAGTGATGGATGATTGCTAGGCAAATATGAGGGATGAATGGGTATGAGAGATGGATGGGTGGGTATAAGATGGATATGAGGGATGGGTGGATAGGTGTAAGATGGATGGATGGGTATGAGATGGATGGATGGATTGGAGGACGAATATGAGGGATAGATGAGCATGAGAGAATCATAGATGGACATTAGAGATAGACACATTTAAGAGATGGATGGGCGGATATGAGAGCTAGACAGATGGATGATGGATATGAGAAATTAGATGGATGGGTATGTGAGAAGGATAGATGGATATCAGAGACAGATGGATATGAGAGACGAACCAACAAGAGACGTGGATAAATTTATCGGTATGATGGATGATTGATAGACAAATATGAGGGATGAATAAGTATAAGAGATGGATGGATTTATGAACAGATGTGAATAATGGATGGACATGAGAAATGAGATGGATAAATGTGTATGAAGAATGGATGGACGGGCTAATATGAGAGAAGGATGGATAGATGGTTGGATGAATGGGTGGAAGAGTATAATTAATGAATGACTGTACAGAAAGATATGAGATGGTTGGATATGAGGGACGGATAGATATGAAAGATGGATATATAGGTATGAGTGATGCATGGATACGAGGGATGGATGGGTAGATATAAAAGATGGATATATAGATATGATACTTTGATTGTATAGTATATTAACCAGGTCTTTGATGTCCTTTAGATAATGTTACCAATCAAATAGCAGAAGCCAAAGTTAAAGCCACCAAAGCCAACAATACGGCCTCCATGGTGCAGACCGCACTGAACGGTATCAAGAAGAACCTCGATGAATGGAAAGATAAATATGGAACCATGAAGAACGAAGATGTGAACAAGGCTGTAGAGGAGGCCAATACCACCGGTGAGTCAGTGGGCATCAGAGTGTACACAGTACAGGGTAAAGGGGTCTCCTGGCTCTAGTGGACAACTTACCTAAAGCCCCCAACAGTGTCAGGCCAAGCCCTGTGTGCCAGATGCGGTGCCCTTAGGTCACAATTTTATGTTTCTCTCTGTCTCTTTAAGTGTCTAACCTGGAAAACACCATTCCTCTACTTCTGGACAAGCTGAATAAACTGGACCAACAGGGACAGAACAACAACATCTCCGATAGCATTAAGCGTATCCGGCAACTGATCTCACAGGCCAGGGACGCCGCCAGCAAGGTGAGCGGGGTTCTCAAGGTCCCTCCTCCATACATGAAATATTTACAGTGGGGACATCGCCCCCTCCACTATGTTTAATGGATCTGAGAGTATAAACTGTTACATCCCACATAGTACAATGAAATATAAAGGGTGGACTTCTCCTTTAATTAGAGCTGCCTGTTGATTGGCTGAGCTTTATATTCAGTATTAACCAGAGCATGATCTCTCTTTTATCCCCGTTGACTTGTCCGTCTACAGGTTAGGGTCCCGGTGAAATTTAACGGCAGTTCTGGGGTGCAGCTACGCACCCCGAATAACCTACCTGATCTTGCAGCCCACACCTACCTCAAACTGCATATACAGAACCCCAACCCACAGAATAAGAAGAAGCGGCAAGCTGAAACTGAACCCACACGTTTTGTGATGTTCCTTGGACACAAGGATGTAAGGATGGCATAATATTATTGGCGGTTGTCATTGAGACCACTTTAACGATACATTGGGGATAGTTGTTCCCTAGCTTTAAGTCTGAAGAGTGTGGGGAGGTACGGTAGGTCCTTACAGGCGTTGTCCATATAGTGGCCACATGACTTTTTCCAGTGAAGTCTCAGTGACAACGGAATGAGGTCACTTGACCGATATATGGGTGGACCGCATAAGACCACAGCAGTCCTTTGAGTTATTTACCCGTAGATCACAGTCTACTAGCTGCCCACCCAGGAGCTGCTGATTTGGTATCTTCTCCTTTTGTTGCACAGGGTCAAGGCGACTACCTCGGCGCAGTCCTGAGAAGCAACAGGCTGCAGTGCATCTATCGTCTCGGGGATCAGGAACCAACTTACCTGTCCGCCAACGAGGACATCAAGGAGCAGTTTGTCACCGTCGTCATAGAGAGGTGAGAGCTGACCATTCAACTAAAGAATCCTTTAGAGACTTTATCATGAACCTTATGAGCTGCCATGGAGCCGGTAAGTACATAGGGTTACTGTCAAAATTATTACACCCCTATTGCAAATTAGGTTTATTTGTCAAATGTACAAACTTTCAGCTGTTTGCAAAAAATAGTCAAACAGGAAGAATTTAAGTAGCTCAACACAACTAATACAACAAGCGGTTTCTGCAAATTCACCACAAAATGCCTCTTTTACTGACTCTTGTGGTCTCAGAATTATTCCCCTTCATGACAGCGCCTTCAGTACCTAATCGAGTACCTTTTGCTATTAATGACTAGAGATGAGCGAGCACCCAAATGCTCGGGTCCGCGTTATTCGAGTCGAGCTTTTCGTAAAATTCGAGAGCTCTACTCGAGTAATGAACCCCATTGACTACAATGGGAGACTTGAGCATTTTTGTATGTGGAACGCAGGGTCCCGAGCTTTTTTTCTTGGTTCGTCCCTCTCCCTCCCCCTCAACCCTTCCTCCTCCACCTCTCCCCCTCCACCTGTCCCCCTCCCCCTCTCCCTTCCCTGCCAGACCAAAAATTTTCAAATGACGTGCGCTGCGTCGCGGCAGGGAGGGGCCAAAACTGGCACGTCACAGCGGGTAGGAGCCAAAAGCTGGGGTGGGGTCGAACACGATTTAATGCTCGTTCGAGTAACGAACACCATCGAGTACGCTAATACTCGACCGAGCATCAAGCTCGGCAGAGTATGTTCGCTCAACTCTAATAATGACCTACTGCAGACATAATGCATAGCCAAACCGCATCTTCTGACAGCGTTCCTGAGGAGTCTTATCCCATTCCTCATGGACAATAGCCTCCAGGTCACGAATATCCTTGGGTTTGTGTGCTGCAGCCGTCTCCTTCACATCAAAGATTTTCTATGGGGTTCAAGTCAGAAGCCTGTGACACTCCTCGACAAACTTTAGGACTTCTTCTCAAACCAAGTATTGATGGACTATGAGGTCTGCTTGGGATCATCATTGTCCTCCTGGAAGGTTCAAAACCCCCCGAGCGTCAGCTTCCTCAGAGAAGGTGTGACATTTTCTCCCAGGATGCAAATGAAAATCTCAGCACTGCCACCAGATCTTGCTGCAGGTCTTCTGCAGTGACCGGAGGGTTTTTGTGCACCTGCCTCCTCAGGAATCTGCTGGCCACCGGTGATAACTTCCTCTTTCTGTCACGTTCAGGTAGTGCAGCCAGTAATCCTTTAACTTTGATCTTATGACCTGCTTCCAGCTGTATCTCTAGGAACCTTCAGTGCCTTAGCTGTCTCTTTGTATCTTTTTCCTTATTTGTATATGGCAATGATCTCATAACTTTTGGACCTCTCTCTTGACCAAACCACATTTCTAACATAGACGCAACAAAGCTCTCGCCAGTCCAGGTATCTGATGTACATTATCTCAAGCACACCTGATGTAAATAATGAAGCACTTGATTAGTTGCAGCGGGTGTGCTTGAGACAACACTTGATTACAAATGTGTGCTCTTGTGAGGGATTCTATTCAGCGGGTTGAATAATTCTGTAAAAGTAGCATTTTAAGGTGAATTTGTAGAAACCACTTGTTATTTTAGTTGTGCTGAGCTATTTAAATTGTTCTCGTTTGATTGTTATTTTTTTTTGTAAACAGTTGAACATGAATAATTTGGCAAATAAACCTGATTTGAATCATTTTGATTGCAACTGTATATGTGACTATATGTCCAAGTATTAGTGTCCCATGGTTAGGAGTATCAGATAATTGGTCAGCTGCGTGCCAGGATGTCAGATCATTAGAATTTCATTGTATATGAAGTGAATACCTTCCTAACTGAAGCCTCTGATTTGTACTTTATGTGATTTTCACCGACTGCTGAACAGGACAGTGGTGGATGTACTGAGAGAATGCATTATGCTCAGTGTTCCATGCAGGTCATGGAGGCTTCCTCTGTGGTTATGGAGAGCAGGTGACCTCCGTCTTCATCTCGCCTCCTTCTCTCCTAACAGGATCCTGCAGTACGCCCAGATGTCTATCTTTGTAACGAAAGACAACTTACATGAGTTCAAAGGAGACAGCACGGCCGGCGGCGAGCAGGGACTTCTCAACCTGGACCCCCAGCGAGTGGTGTTCTATGTAGGAGGCTACCCTGCAGACTTCAAGGTAAATCCCCGACCAGCGCCCTGCGCCATGAATATCAGAGAACCGCAGAAAGGAGGAATATAATGTATCTTCACATTGGTGAGGAAGGAGACAGAATACACAATGACACTGAGTGACTCACAGGTGACTCGCTCTCGGCTCCTTCCTTTTCTTCTCCATCTGGTTCAGATTTTCATGACTTTTTCCAGCTACGTTTTGCTTCTGCGAAGTTTTCTGACCATTTACCTTCATCTCCATTATAAACGCCGCACACTGTGTCACCTGAATAATGCTGCACAGTGTTCACCCTGAAATAATACTCTACACTGTGCCCCCAGAAATGAATTATAATACATGCTGTGCCCCCAGAAATGATCCTTCCTTCTCTATCTGTGTCCAGACTGTCATGAAGACGTCTTTCAGCCACAACTCTTCTTTGCACATCAATTCTCCATTATGCTGCTGCTTTCAATACCCCAACACAAAAAGTTAGCCCCCACTGAGTCCAAAATAATGCCCCCTCTGCAGCAGCCCTCAGCACGGTGATAACCTCTCTTTGCTGCCACACATGTTGTCGGTCATCAATAGAAAAAAATAAAAATTCCTGGAATATCCCTTTAACTCATACTGTCCTGGACATGCTGGAAGTTGTAGTGCAACTCTTGTACAGGGGGGCGACTAGGGGACAGCTGGGATAAATACCCCGGGCCAAGCTAAGATTTTACTGCGGCCCAGGTTGGTATTGCAGGTACAGGTCCAGTTGGACTCATTGGGAGATTTGTCTGCAGTACCTACCCCGGCCACTGTGCTGCAGTCAGCACAATCTGCTCTCTACCCTGACGGCAGTGGTAGCGGTCCCAGGAATCAGCTGATCGATGGAAATCCCAAAAGAAAAAGAAATACTCCTTTAGGAGAGGAAATTACAGGGGTATATGGGTATAAGAGGTGTAACTGCAAGTTCCAGCATGCCCATGTTGTTATATTATACTGGAATACATTATAAGATGTGAGTATAAAAGAACTACCACTCCCAGCACATCCAGGTTATTGTAATGAGAAGTCAGAAGAGAACGGCAATTTCTAGCATTTCCTCCTGGCTATAAGATCTGACCCAAAAATCCATAATCCGAGGACCTTCAGTCTTCACTGCTGAGCTTCGCCCCTTTGCACAAGTCCGGAGTCTCTCCACAGCACCGCAGGTCCTTTAAGGGATTTTCCTACAACATAATTGTGTGATTGGCTGCTGTAGTCACATGGCCTGGTCAGCAGCAATCGGGAAGTACAGAGGGGTTGTGAAGCAATTTGAAGCAGTGGGAAAACCTCTTTAACTTCTGTGGCAAGAGGCTCTAGGTGGGCGGGTGGGTCCTCTCAGTCATGGTGGACCCTGACACCCGGCCTGCTACAGGTGGCGTACAGTGATTCCACATTTCTCGTATTTAAAAATGCTTCAAATTTATCACCTTTGTGCAACATTTGATTGTTCTGTCACATTCTGAAATGCCGAAAAGTGGCATCAAAAATTCCCCTCATGGTAATTACCCCACCACCACCACCACCAACATCATGCACTGTGGCACGACTGGAGAACGTAGAACGTGCGACCATGGAGAGCTTTCTGCATCATTGGAAAAATACAAAAATCTCTGGGTTCCAGGTGAGGTGAGTAGGGGGCGAGAGGAAGCACTTTCAAGTTGTTGCCATGAAGAAACCCCTGAACAAGGGCCGTCCGACGAGCAGAAGCGTTGTCCTGATGGATTCGCGGCACTCTCCTAGAAGAAACCTCCCGCCTCTTCAGGTCTTCACGCAGAAGGGTGTGCACAGATCCTATGGAAGTACCAACTATGCAGGCAGTCTCTTCCACAGCCAGTTGGTGGTCCACCATAACCACTTGCTCCCCTCATGTAATCATGTTGTTGGGTTGTTGGGCCGGCTGGTGCCCTGCCGCGGCGCCTTTGCTTTGTTATCACACAACATTTGGCCTTCTTAGAACTGTCGCATCCACGGACGCACATTCTTCCTATCCATGGCACCTTCACCGCATATCTCACTCAACTGATGATAAATGTCGGTGGGTGTCACTTCTAACTGTAACCGCGGTCACATGGGTTCTCTGTATCTATCTATCCATCTCATATCTATCTATCTCATATCTATCTATCTCATATCTATATATCTGTCTCCTATCTATCTCATATCTATCTATCTGTCTCATATCTATCTCATATCTATCTATCTATCTATCTATCTATCCATCTATCTATGTATCTATCTCATATCCATCTATCTATCTCATATCTATCTATCTATCTATCTATCCATCTATGTATCTATCTCATATCTATCTATCTCATATCTATCTATCTCATATCTATCTATCTCATATCTATCTATCTATCTATCTATCTATCTCATATCTCTCTCATATCTATCTATCTATCTATCTATCTATCTATCTATCTATCTATCTATCTATCTATCCATCTATCTATGTATCTATCTCATATCTATCTATATCATATCTATCTATATCATATCTATCTATCTCATATCTATCTATCTCATATCTATCTATCTCATATCTATCTATCTCATTATCTATCTATCTATGTATCTATGTATCTATCTATCTATCTATCTATCTATCTATCTATCTCATATCTATATATCTATGTATCTATCTATCTATCTATCTCATATCTATCTATCTATCTATCTATCTATCTCATATCTATATATCTATGTATCTATCTATCTATCTATCTCCTATCTATCTATCTATCTATCTCATATCTATCTATCTATCTATCTATCTCATATCTATCTATCTATCTACCTATCTCATATCTATCTATCTATCTATCTCATATCTATCTATCTATCTATCTATCTCCTATCTATCTATCTATCTATCTCATATCTATCTATCTATCTATCTATCTACCTATCTCATATCTATCTATCTATCTATCTATCTATCTATCTCTCATATCTATCTATCTATCTCTCATATCTATCTATCTATCTATCTATCTATCTATCTATCTATCTATCTATCTATCTATCTATCTATCTATCTATCTCCTATCTATCTATCTATCTATCTATCTATCTATCTATCTATCACTATTAATTGGGCATTTTCCATTCTGTATTTTGCCTTTAGCCGCCTTCAACACTGAATCATCCCAACTACAAAGGTTGCATCGAGCTGGACACCCTGAACGAGAAACCGATCAGCCTGTATGACTTCGAGAGAACCTTCCAACTGGATACCACCAAGGATAAGCCCTGTCCCAGGTACCCCATCAGTCAGTACATGCAGATTCACGTCATTAGCTCTACAGGGTTATCTGTGTTTGGCACTGTGAGTGCTTCACCTAAAGGGGTTGTCCCGCGCCGAAACGGGTTTTTTTTTTTTTTTTCAATAGCCCCCCCCCCGTTCGGCGCGAGACAAACCCGATGCAGGGGTTTAAAAAAAAACCCGGATAGTACTTACCCGAATCCCCGCGCTCCGGTGACTTCTTACTTACCTTGCGAAGATGGTCGCCGGGATCTTCACCCACGGTGGACCGCATGTCTTCTCCCATGGTGCACCGTGGGCTCTGTGCGTTCCATTGCCGATTCCAGCCTCCTGATTGGCTGGAATCGGCACACGTGACGGGGCGGAGCTACGAGGAGCAGCTCTCCGGCACGAGCGGCCCCATTCAGAAGGGAGAAGACCGGACTGCGCAAGCGCGTCTAATCGGGCGATTAGACGCTGAAATTAGACGGCTCCATGGAGACGAGGACGCTAGCAATGGAACAGGTAAGTGAATAACTTCTGTATGGCTCATAATTAATGCACGATGTACATTACAAAGTGCATTAATATGGCCATACAGAAGTGTATAGACCCACTTGCTTTCGCGGGACAACCCCTTTAAGCTTTTTTTTTAAATTAAGATGCAGTAGCGCATTTTGTCCTGTAGGTGGCTGTTAAAACCTTGTTTAAATCTTAACCCCTTAGTAACAGCCAATATGCCATTATACTGACCTCTCTAACAGACTTTATAACTGAACATACATTAGCTGACTACTAACAGCCAGGCTCCTGCTCTAACTGCCAGGACAGAGAAACCTCAGATGGCAGTTTAACCCCTTACATGCTACAATGAATAACAACTGCAGAATGTAAGCAGATGACAGTGACAAGGGGCACTTGGCAATGCGATCACAATGTACAAATGGGTTCTCTTGGCAGCTGGAGGCCAGATAAAGACCTCTGAGTCTGCATGTGATTCAGCCTATTAGACCCTGACTCTCGCAGAGTCTAACATACTGCTGTTATAGGCTTAGTAGAATGCACTACCTCAGTATTGTCGTGTATTATGTTAGCAACTGAACAATTGCATCTTCAAGTCCCCTTGAGGGGCTAAAAATAGTGTCCAAAAAGTTTAATAAAGTTTTCTTTTTTTTTTTTCTAATCCAGTTTAAAAAAATACGCATGTTTTCCCTCAAAAAAATCTTTTTACAAAGCAGCGTATAAAAGGTCTCACTGCGTTTTTAACGACCCAAACACTGAAAATATTTTTACTACTCTTTCTCGGTAAATAATTCCAAAAAGTAACGCCAGAATTGTTATTTTTCTTTTGTCCATCTCCCAAGAAGTGCAATGAAAAACAATTTAAAAGTCCCCTGAACCTTAAAGTGGTGCCAATAAAAACTACAACTCTTCCTGCAAACAACAAGCCCTCACAGAGCTGCGCTGCTGCATGAATAAAAATGCTGTGGAATGCAGCGATGCAGATTCAATTTATTTTTTAATTTTTTTTTTTTTTAAAACATGTTGTTTTTTATGCTGAAGGAGTAAAAAAATAAAAATCCCCATAAACTCGGTGTCGCAGTAATCACGCCGATCAGATAAGAAAGTTATCAGGTTATTTTTACCGAATGATGAACACCGTAAAAACAAAACCCCAAAACAATAGTGGAATTTTCTGAGGGGGTTTTCATCTCCTCCCCCAAATAAGGTAATAAACGTTCTTCATTACATTATCATACGTACCTCAAAGTGAGGCCATTTAGGATATACAACTTATCCCAAAAAACCCTAAAAAACTCACGCCCTCACACAGCTATGTCACCGAGTTACATTGCAATGTGACAATGAGATTCCCTTGGTTAAGGCACAGGATTGTCCGATGGGGTTCTAGCAGCGCTCCTACATTGTGTACCATCTAGTACAGGCCTATGGAGCGGAGCCTGACTCCTCCACTGTTGTCTCCCTTTATCCTACGCCGACCCATCAGGCCCTTTCCTACATATAACATAGTGCATCCGTTTCGTATAGAGGGTTTCTTTAACGTTTTGGTTCCTTGTGTTTTGTCCGCCTCTGACTTATGTGATATATTTGCTTCCTAGGTCTAAATCTACAGGAGATCCCTGGCTCACTGACGGATCTTACTTTGATGGGACTGGTTATGCCGAGGTTAAGCTGGAGATCCTTCCAGGACCCAAGAGGTTTGAAATGGATGTCCGGTTGGTTTCTCGCAATGGAATCATCTTCTTCCTTGGTGGAGATGTGAGCGATTGGTCTTTTTATTCAATGTCCTCCATACCACATTTCATCTATAACTTTGTACATACATTGTATTACTTATCTGTTGCATCTTGTATTATACTCCAGAGCTGCACTCACTATTCTGCTGCTGGATTCACTGTGTACATACATTACTTATCCTGTACTGATCCTGAGTTACATCCTATATTATACTCCAGAGCTGCACTCACTATTCTGCTGGTGGAGTCACTGTGTACATACATTACTTATCCTGTACTGATCCTGAGTTACATCCTGTATTATACTCCAGAGCTGCACTCACTATTCTGCTGGTGGAGTCACTGTGTACATACATTACGTATCCTGTACTGATCCTGAGTTACATCCTGTATTATACTCCAGAGCTGCACTCACTATTCTGCTGGTGGAGTCACTGTCGGTATTAGTGTATCTTGACGCCACCAGGAACTCCTGGGGGAGTCAAGTTTGACATGGGGTTGACACCCCCTGATTCTGATTGGCTGCACAGCAGCCTGGAAAACTAGGTCCTGGAAGGGCACTAAAAGCAGGGGGAAAAAACATGCAGCTGGCCGTGGTGCAAACGGAGATACAGTAATAGCTACATCTCTGCCCCCACCCCTGTCAGCTCCACTGACATTTGCTGGCCGCTGCCAGGACTGTCTGCTCTGTACCCGGCGCTCCACCACAGACATTTGCCTCCCTCACTGCCGCACGGACTGTGTGGGTCCCGCTCCCCCGCTGACGGCCTGATCGCTTCTGCTTCGCCGCATGGAAAGGCACATCAAGTGGGGTGGGGGGAAGCATAACACTATCCCTCAACCCGGCTCTGTCGGCTCCCTGCATCCCAGGGTATCTTACAGCTACAGCCCTGGGAGTCGCCCTGGCTATTGTGGAGCGGTGAATGGGTGGGGGTGGCTATTGTGGAGCGCCGACGACGGCGCTCTAAAATACGCAACAGGATCTTTTGCCCTCAGTGCTAGCACCATGAGCCAAGTTCAGTGTTGTGTGTTGCTGGCCAAGGTTTTCTGTTTGCACCAGGAGCACCTCCATGTTCTTTCCCCCTGCTTTTAGTGCCCTTCCATGTCCTAGCTTTCCACCATGCTGTGCAGCCAATCAGCATCAAGGGGCGTCAACCCCCTCTCAAACTTGACTCCACCAGGAGTTCCTGGTGGAGTCAAGATATACTAATACCGTCACTGTGTACATACATTATTTATCCTGTACTGATCCTGAGTTTCTTCCTGGGCTGCATTCACTATTTTGCAAGCCTCAGAGCTGTAATCTCCCAGCATTACCTGCTGACTCATTGCCTGCACGGTGCTTGCTGTACTGCTGTCCGTTCTCAGAAGTTTCCTGTTTTAATGCTGACAATGTATGATAATCCAATATGGAAGCACCGAGTGCGCGGCTGTGTTGCTAGTAGTTCAGCAGTAAGGAGTGTGTATGACAACCAACCTGTAGACTGTCTCCAATAATAACCAGCAGAATCCATCTATAATATACAGATGGCAGGTCAGAAGTGACTTCATGCTTTAATCTGTGAGGGTTGCAGGTAAACCTACCTGTAGGCTGCCAATAACACAGTTGTACCAACTCTGCTACATCCGTTACATACAGTTACATACATAAACTGGACCATAATCCCTGCCCTAACCTCTTCTTCCAGGACCACTTTATGTGCCTGGCAGCCCAGGAGGGTCAGCTCTCCCTCTATTACAACATCGGAAGTGGAACCGAGAAGGCAAAACCCATCGAGTCCTTACCGCTGTTCATCAGCACCTCCACCTCCAAAGCGGTAAGCGCACGTCTGCTCCTCGTGGCTTCTGTGTCCCGAACTCTAATTGTGTTGTTTCTTAATGCCGTTGGTCATCTCGCCCCTCAGATCCAGGTGATCGTCGCCGTGATCGCTGGAAAGAAGAGGATATTCGTGCGATTCGAAAGATTGAATGTATTTAGTGTGGAATATGATGGGGGGAGCCTGGAGTCCTCACGATACTTCTATCTGGGCGGTCTTCCACTTGAGAACCTTCCAGAAGGGTGAGTTAACGGCAGTGTAATCTCTCAGGCTTTCTGCAGTGGGCTTTTGTGCTTACCGCCGCATCACAGCGCCCCCTACCAGTTGCAGCTGAATGGCATAGTAGTCATTCAAGAGTTAAAGGGGCTACAATACTCTCTAAAAAACTGTGACGGCTGTTCAGCATGCTGTATAAACATAAGAGGGGGTGGGCATACTTACCTCAGCTGATTCCCCGCCGCTCCCATTCCAATGGTGGACGGTCCCCCAATGCAGCAATGACATTTCCGCTACTTTCTGCTACGATGATGAGGACACCGACTACGTGACATGTGACCACTGCAGCTAAATGGCCGAAAGTGACTGCAATGGTCTTGTGTCTGTTGTCGGCGACAGAGATGTCAACCTTGGAGAGCCCTTCACAGGGCGATGGGAGGAACCTAGAGAGCAGGGAGAGAACATAAAAAAGAGGGAGAAATAATATGCAGTCAAGCCGTGTTGTCCGCCATCGTGTGCTATAGACGTTTTGCCATGTGAAGCTATAACCCCTAGTATGACCTGAACAATGTTAAGGACAGGCTAAGAGGAGTAGTATAAAAACCAGGATGCTGCAAACCTTACATGTGAACGCAATAGTGATGTGACACAGAATACACATACATAGAGTAGCTCACAGGTGACTCATTCATTTTCTCCTCCTGCTGATCCAGACCTCCATAACTTCTCCAACTAATTCTTGTATTTGCGAAGTTAGCAGCCCAAATGTCTTTGGCTGCTCTAAAAATAATAGCACCCCACACTGTCACCCAAAAATAGTTCTACTTACTGTGCCCCCAGAAATAAATAATCTACACTGTGCTCCCCAAAATATAATACACTGCCCTTAGTAATAAATTAAAATACACTGTGCCCTAGAAATGTCATACACTAGAATCATATACATTTTGCCCCCTGTGTAATACATTATGCCCACAGTGATAAATTATATTACACTGTACCCCCAGGCATAAATAATAATACACTGTGCTCAAGAAGTAAACGTCCTTCTCTTCTTCTCTATCTGGGCCCAGACCATCATGATGACTTTTTTTTACACTTTCTACACACTTTACCCATCCTGACGCTACCACCAATGCCCCCCACACAGTAACCATTCCCACTGTGCCCTCAAAAAAATTATAATGCCCCCCTTGGTGGTCCCACACTAATTAGGTCCATCCTTTGCAGCCCCCACAGTAGTTAGGTCCCCCTTTCTTGGCCGCCTCAGTAAAAAGATTTCCCTTTCTATGGCCCCAATGCAAATAAAAAACTACTATATTCATCTCTTGGCTCCTCATCTCAGCTGTCCCACAAGTCTCTGCGCTTCTCCTGGCAGCTGGTCACATGATCTGAGCATGTGATTGCTGCAACCAATCCACAGCGATCAGATCATGTGACTGCAGTGTCGGGAAGAGATAGGAGGAGCAGAGGGACAATGAGTGAAGTGGTCGCCATGAGAGGGAGGTAAGTATAGTAAAGTTTTTACTTTGTTGAAAACTGACTGGCAGGTAAGTAAGAATTCTTGGAAGGAGACCGGATGACCAGGAGAGGGGGCCCCAAACCCTGGTATCTCCCGTGAAATCTGGGTGATGTGATAGGTCTGCATCATCACTGCAGCAGGAAGGAAAGCACTGGGGGACCGGGCAATGTTGGAATAGGAGCAACATACTCACTGCAAATTATTCCCGACCACTCCGGTTCCAGCAGTGATCAGTGCTCCATTGCTCACCACTTCCTGCTGAAGTGATGACTTCACCCACATTGGGACATGTGACCACTGCAGCTAATCACTGGCCAAAGTGAGCTGCTAATTGGCTGCAGTGCTCACTTCTCCCTGTTGTCAGTGATGTCATTGCTGCAGTGTAGGACCAGGCACCATCAAAACAGGAGTGGCGGTGGATAGAGTTAGGTGTGTATGCCACCTTCTACGTCTTTACAGAGACTCCCTTTAAGGAAAGCTGAGTGGGATGGACATATTGGATTCCACTCAGCTTTCCCAGAAACCAATATTACTAAGGAATCTGATATTTTGAGGGTCTTCAATAATGGTAAGTTTAATGCATTGTTCCCAGCCTAAAGGAGATTTTCCCCAGTGGAGGATCCATCAGAGGTTGTATGAAGGGGCTCAAGGCTTTAGGGAAATACGTAGACTTGAAGAGGATGAACTCGACAGGAGTCAGCTATGGATGTACCTCGGACCTCCTGGTGAGTTCTTGACTACGTCATTACCCCATGAAGGTCACGGCTGGAGCTCTAGATCTTCATGACCGCTCTTATCTCCTGTCCCCATAGATTGCAAGGTCAGTCCATCTCAATGGCCATGGCTATCTGAACATGAACCTGAGGAACGTGCCCAACTTCCAGGACGACTTCTACACCGGCTTTGGCTTCCAGACAAATCAGAGGAACGGCCTGATGTACCACCATACAAACGACGTGAGGGGCCCGCCATATATAATGAAATATCTTAACATCCTGGTGACACATATGTGATTAGAATAATTCCTATGATGCTTTGCTTTCTGCAGGAAGGACTGTGCCAGGTGGCGGTCCAGAACGGTCACTTGTCAGTGAAGCTTCTGGCCGCTCAGCTTACCTCCAAGAATCCTTACTCCGATGGTGCCCAACATTACCTGACTCTGTACAGCAACAGAAATGGGTAAGACTGAGCCAGTTATGGTGTATTGCAGAATATAATGAGCACTCTATAGGGCATGGCATAGAGAGGATGGTAATGGCAAAATAGATTGCAAGCTCTGCTGTCAATGGGGCAGACTCTGATAAAATATCTCATTGCGCAGGTTGCGACTGTATGTGGATGATGAACTACAAGGGAGCGGCCCGCTATCTCAGGGCAGCCGCAGAAGACGGCAGGACACTTCCAGTAACAGTTTACTCCTCGGAGGGGCACCAGATAGCGCCACCCCTGCCAACCTTAGTGGCTGCATCAGCAACGTCTTTATAAAAAGGTTAGATTTGAACTTCGAGTCTTCTGCTACAATGAGGTGAAGGAATGTGGTGTCACAGAAGCACAGAGTATGTGGAAGTGAGGATAGGGCTGTATGGGATAAGGTCGGTATCATGATAAGAGGAAGGGAAATTGGCAAATGGGAGGGCAGACTGATTAAATTGTGGAAGGACCGACGGCAGCACAGAGCATTTCAGGAGCGCCTCGTAGAAAGCAATGGCTTGTCCTTTCATATGGGAACAGGGCCACATAATGTGAGAAGGGGCATGGAGAGAAGTGGGAGGACAGAGATTGAGAATGGCAGGATTAGTGTATTTCAGGAGAGGGGCAAACTGGATATTGAGGGCATATACACTGAATGAGCACCACATTATGAACAGTTAGTGTGTGAAATCCTGTGACCAGTAACGTGGTACCTCATGATGGCTGAATCAGGATCTGCTCTCAGATAACATGCTGACCCCTCATCTGCTCAGCTAAAGTCAACATTTGGTAGCCGCGGGCAAATGTGGTGACTTGAGTGAATTTGACCGCAGGCAAATTGTTGGGGCCCGGAGGTGTGGTGCCAGTATTTATGATACAGTCACACTTGGTGGCTGTTCCCGAACTGCAGTATCAAGAGTGAACCAAGACTGGTTGAACCATGGGCGGACATCCGAAAAGAGATCACACAGCGGTAGGCTACATGAAGTTGAAACTAAAGATAAGTGTCGGGTAGCATGTCTGGTATCTCGGCAAGAACGTGCCACAGTGGACTAACTGACCCAGCAGTACAACAGCGGGGAAGTTAGATACATTACCACAATGACCATGTGATGTACCTTGCGTCAACTGGGGTGCAATAGCTGAAGAGCGACAAGGGTGTTTCTGATGACCCCACATCATCACCAACAATGCCTTACATGGGCTAGGGAAAGGTGTTAATGGACTTTGAACACATGGCCGAAGGTTGTCTAGAATGATGAGTCCCATTTCGTGTTGAACCATATGGATGGCCTGGTCCACATCTGGCATAAACAGGATTCAGCCGTGTCCCATGGGTGCATTGTTGGGGTTCAACAGACTGGTGGTCTGGGGAGTGTTTTCATGGCTTGTCAAGGATAGTCGGTCATCATACCACAATCCTGGAATGATGAACACTACATAAACCTGTTAACTGACCATCTGCACCCACATCTTCATGAAGTCGTCCCCGACCAATGCGCCATCTTTTAATAGGACAACGCTCTGTGTCATTGAGCTTAGTTCACTAGGGAGTGGTTGGAGGAACACAACTATTAATTCTCCACACTGCCTTGGCCCAAACCCACCAGACTGTAACCCCATTGAACATGTTTGGGACATGTTGGAGAAGGCTGTGAGCTCCCACTTATCCACCTAATGTGCACCAACTGATGGAGCTGCTGCAGCGGGCATTGGGCGAGATGGGTATGAAGGATGTTCACTACCTTATGGAATCTGGTCCCCGACATCTGATAGTCATGATCACCCAGAAAGATGGACCAACCCGTTACTGAGTAGGTGTTCTTGATGCAGAGATCGTTCAATGTAGAATGATTTCTTGATCTTTCATAGTTTTGTTCATTTATAAGGCAATATGTCAGACAAGGTGGTCTGGGTATGTAATATGACAGGTGA
Organism: Eleutherodactylus coqui; assembly: GCF_035609145.1. Classification (NCBI taxonomy): domain Eukaryota; kingdom Metazoa; phylum Chordata; class Amphibia; order Anura; family Eleutherodactylidae; genus Eleutherodactylus; species Eleutherodactylus coqui. Next base: position 15,281,843 of record NC_089849.1, on the reverse strand, counting down.
TATCATCCTATGAACCTGTAGTAACCTCTCACGTTCTCTCTTACCACTTGTACTTCACTATTGCTTTAGGATCACCGGACCTCAGATGGTTCTGGACCTGCAGCAGAACATCCGCAGTGTAAACGTCACCATGAAATGTGAAGACGTCCCCGAGGAACGGCCCCAAGAGATCAGAGCGCTAGTGTGGAAGGATAAACTCAAAATGAAGGTAAAGGATCTCATGGATCCTGGAGAATGATCCCCTCCATATCCTTGAGGTCGCTTCTTCAGTGTCTACTAACTATAACATCACGGCCGTCCATCTTTCCGCTTTTTCAGGCGCGGCAGAGGAAGTTGGCTCTGATGGAACAGCGACACTTGCAAAACTCATCCTGTCACGTTCCTAAACCTTTGAAGGGGGCATTAAGATTTAGTGGATCTTCATCCAGCCATCTGGAATTCACCAACATTCCCGGATCCCTCCAAGAAAGGTATGTGGTACAAATTATCTGGGAGATGAGGGTTTAGTTGTGTCCAGCGACGAGCTCCTGGTCCTCCAACCATCACTTACCACTTATATACTGACTTGTCAAAGTCCTGGGATAGTGGTATGTAAAGTAATGACGAAATGGTGGTACCTCGGGGAACACCATACCTGTATAAGTTGTGAGTGAGGTTGAGCACCGGCCAGTGGGCTCATGGCAGGGCAACATGAATCGGAACAAGGTGTGAATTTTGTGGGCATTTAACATTCCTCGATCCACAATGTCATGTGTAAACCCGAAATATGCCATAGAAGGCATTACCACCCACAGTAGACAGTGCAGTGGCCGCCCACGGGTGCTTAATGATCACGACCAGCAGAGTCTGGCTAGAATTGCCTGTGTGAACAGACAAACAGAAATCACATTCAGTGAAGGAGGCCCCACATGTATATCCCACAAGTCAGTGCAGCTCTCTTTACCTTCCATGGGATACGGGAGCAGAAGACCCACCAGATGCCTCTGTTATCACCAGACATCGGACACAGCGCCTCATCTGGGCTCCTGAGCTTATAACTGGACCCTAGAGGACTGGCAACATGTGGGGCAGTCCGATGAGTCACAGTATCAATAGTCCAAGGCTAATGGTAGGGTTTATGTGTGGTGTAGACCTTAGGAAGCCATGGACCCCAGTTGTTAATAATGCACTGTGCAGGCTGGTGGTGGCTCCATACTGGTGTAGGATGGGTTCTCGTGGCATGGACTGGGTCCACTGGTCCTCCTAAACTCATCCTTGACCGGTGCCCACTAGCTTTCACTGCTTGGTGACCATTTACAATCAATGGATATTCCAGCAGGATAATGCACTGAGTCCAAGTTGCCCAGAATTGGTTGGAGGAGCATTCTGGAGATTTCCTATGAATGGTGCGGCTGGCACATCCACCAGACATGAGCCTAATTGAACATTTATGGGATGTGGTGAAAAGGTCCATTCACATCTGAGATCCTGCACCTACAGCTATCTCGGAGCTGGAAGAACTGTTAGGTGTACAGTGTTCCCGTGGATAGCTTCAGGACACCTTCCAGCCTATCCCGCTGAAGAGGCAGAGGAGACCCCTCAGCATTTAGGGCCCAGGTGCCATAGCTTCACCCCTAGTTGTGGCAGCGGCCTCTCTGTTCTTTCACTATAGACATATTTCATCCTCTGCTTTCCTTCCTAGATTCCACTTCTCTATGGATGTTCGTCTAAACTCTTCCAGTGGTCTGGTCTTCTACGTGGCTGATGAGCAGGGAACCTCCTCCTTGTCTCTTTCTGTCTCCAACTCCCGATTCGTCCTTATGATGATCATCAATGGAAAAACCCATCGGCTGAGAAGTAAAGAGAAGTACACCAATGGGCAGTGGCACACGGTAAGAGGGGTTTCTGTTCATACCAGTGGTCTCTAAGCTGTGGTGAAACTACCATTCCTAGTATGCCCATGTCTATGGGCATGGAGGGCACCATCCATATTAGTATTTTCAGATCAGGGCAGCTCAGGATTGAGATGTGCCTTTGGGCAACAGAGTCACCGTGTGCCCCCTGAGTCATTTATAGGCCTCACTGTGCCTTGGTAATAAAATAATAAACTCACCTCCATCACACTCCCATGGCATCCTCCATCCTCTGCCTTGGCATCTTCTGGTGCAGAACTATGCAGACAACGCTTGTGTGAGAGAGACGACGCCAGGCAACGTAACAGAAAGCACTCAGCCTCGAGCAGCTTAGTAAATTGTATCCATGTCTTTAACGACGCTGATACAATTGATTTCAAAGAACAAGGATCCGATTGATTCTACCCCTGAATGGGCGCTGACCCCTGCCCAGGACGTCCAGGTGCTGACGCTGGCACAGGTTCAGATATATCCTCTTCTTTATGTCATCATGCAGCGGTTATGTTCTCGTGGCTAGTGACATCATGATGACCCTACGGTGTTCTATAATGATGCTACGTCATTGCTGCTAATGACATATTCTGCATTTTAGATTTTCTTCGGAAAGGAGAAGAACAAGCTGCGCCTGGTTATCGATGGCCTCAAGGCTCAGAGTGTTCCGCTACCCCCAGGCTCCGTCCTAGCCTTGACAAGCCCGATATACATCGGTGGCGCCCCGGCACTGAGGAACCGTCCAGACAACATGGTGAGAGGGCAAACGTTTTGGGCAACAGAAAGGGACGTCATGGTCTAAAATCTGGGGGACTAATTCATCTTCTGTTTTCAGGGAGCCACTCGCACCGGTTTCCATGGATGTCTGAGGAACCTGAAGATGGATGGGAAACCCCTAGACAACCCAGCAAAAGCTGCAGGAGTCACCCCATGTTTTGAGGGGTTCACAGAACAAGGGATTTTCTTCTCAGACGGGGGATTCATGACCTTTGGTATGCAGTTAGTTCTATATAGCCATAAAAAGATTCTTGCCTCAATGTATAGAAAAAAACTGTTCATTTGGGCTGAGCTGCAGTACCAGACGCCACCATGAGGGGGGGTGCTTTATAACCCCTTAACACCACAGGACTTACAGCTATATTCTGTAGGTTTGAGGTTTAAATAGTGCAGGATCGGGAGCCTGTAGTGTGGCTTTATAGACTGCCTGTCAGAACGCAGTATAATGCAATACTATGGTATTGCATTATACTCTGTGAGCGACCAAACGATCGTAAGTTGAAGTCCCCTAAGGGGACTAAAAACTATGTGAAAATATATATTTGAAAAATGGTATTAATTATTAGAAAAAATGAAATGCGTTAAAATTGTTAACAAAACCCTTCTTTTTCCATATTTCTAATGAAGAATCACAGCTAAAAAAAAACAAAAACATATTTGGTCTCGCCGCGTCTGTAAAAGTCCGATCCATCAAACTAATTAATTACTTATCGCACACGGTGAATGTCGTTATTGAAAAATAAAAGTACACATCAGATTTGCGCTTTTATTTGGTCTCCCCGTGTCCAAGAAAAAATGTAATAAAAAGCAATCAAAGAGTCGTATGAACTCGGAAATGATACCGACGGAAACTAGAGGACGTCCCGCAAAAAAAAACGGGGCCTCACACAAGTACGTCGATGCAAAAAAAAAAGCAAGATCCCTTTCCACCTTCCCCCCCCCCCCCCCCCCCCGAAAAGATGGCGGAATGTCATTTTTTTCCATTTCACTCCACTTAGAATTTTTTAAAGTTTTTCGGTATATTATATTATATGGTGCAATAAATATTACCAATGAAAAATACAACTCGTCCCACAAAAACCGACCGCAGACATCAACGCCCATGGGTAAATAAGAGAGGACAAATGGGGAAAAAAGTGCAGTGTCATTAAGGGGTTAAGAAACCAAAAAACAGACTAAAACTTCTCTACTTCCTGCTTATCTCAGGGAGCAGCATTGACGTGGGGCAGGATCTGGAGCTGAAGGTGGAGGTGCGGCCGATGCACCCGTCTGGGCTTATATTCCATCTCCACACAGAGGAGGGTTACACAATCACCCTGAGCGCGGCTGATAGGAAGGTACGGATCACACGGCGACTTCCTCACGCTGTTCTTATGCTACGGATTTCCTCTCTCATTCATTCTCTTTGCTCATCCTCAGGTTACTCTAGTTGTGACGGACAGAAAGGGTAAACACTCTACAGCGGTGCACCTGCAGCAGCCTCTGTGTGATGGACAGTGGCACACTATTACCGGTCAGTGTCCATTACTCGCTGCAGACACTCTCGTATTGTCTTCTCAGATGCTTTATTCTCACTACATTTTATTTCTGCTCCATCACAGTCACTAAAGGAAGTCATGTGATCCAACTGGATGTGGACGATGAAGGAAACCATTTAGTAGGAGCCAGTCCGTCCTCGCACATGAGCAAGTGGGGTACCCTCTATGTGGGCGGAGTGCCGGGTTAGTATTTGGCATTGTATGCAGTTGGTTTTGTGCATACGGTTCCCACCTTTGTCAGAAAAAAAAAAATACTGGTCAAGGTAAATGGGGGTGTGGTTTAGTGATGTGGTTAGGGGAGGGGCTTATCACAAGGTATGTTTTTACCTCTGCTATTCCAGTAGCCGCAACTAGTAATTGGGCCTCCAATAGTTACAGTGCTCCCAGTAACGGTCCCAATAGTAATAGTGTCCCTAGTAGTGACCTCAATAGTAATAGTGCCCCCAGTAACAGTCCCAATAGTAATAGTGCCCCAAGTAGCGGTCCCAATAGTAGTAGTGTCCCCAGTAGCAGTCCCAATAGTAATAGTGCCCCAAGTAGCGGTCCCAATAGTAATAGTGTCCCCAGTAGCAGTCCCAATAGTAATAGTGCTACCAGTAGCGGTCCCAATATCAGTGAGCCCTGTGATGGACACCGCCTGACATACGAGAACAGGAGAATGCGGCACCATTTATAGTCTTAATTATTAATCATTCCAGCACTAATCTTGGCCAAATAAAAAGTTCTGAAAGGGGGTGGAGCTTATTTTATTTTTGGCAGTGGTCAGGAACCTGTTGTGAATCTACAACTCCCAACATACTCTGATAACCGCAAGGTGGCGAGCCACAAGGCTGCAGACTTCTTGTTTTCAGCTGTACTCACCTAATTAGTGCAGCCTAAGTTATAAGAAGGTTCTTAAGTGAACACATGATTTCGCAAAAATGTTCACAACTTACACAGATTCTTCACATATGTGATAAACCGATACGCAACACAATCCACCAATTAGAAAGAGCTTGGGTCAAATGAATTTCTCTTTTTGACCCTGGAAACCTTCACCCCCCTGGATCAACATGGCATGAAAAAGTTTTCATATTAAAATTAACTCCACTCATTTTCACCGATTTCAGTTAACGGACCTTGGTTTGCAATCTTTGGGCACATTAATCAGTCCAGACTTTTATTTTACATTTATACTGATTTGACATAAATTGTGCCAGTTTTGCAGTGCTTCCAATTGGTGTGCACTGGCTTGAAATCATTCAAGTAAATTCACCTGCCAAGATATTTTTTGTCCCCTTGTTTCAATTGATTTGAAATTACGTCCACTGATTTTCCACTGATTTCATTTAAAATGCATTAGTTTGAAATCATTAGCCACATTTACCACTCCGGATTGTTTTTGCATCATTTTCACTAATTAGCACCAATTTCAATTATTATGCATTAATTGAAATCATGTAGCAAATTTGCCAGTTCAGAATTGGATCCATTTTCATTTAAATCAAGGGTGCTGATTTCACACTGATTTTTATTGCTTTCAATTAACATTCATTGATTTGAAATCATAAGGGACATTTACCCGGCCAGATTTTTTTCTCACATTTGCACCATTTTGAATTCAAGTTAGCTGATTTTACACTGATTTGCACTACTATATACTGATTTTAATTAATGTGCATTCATTTGAAATGATCGGCACAATTTACCATTCCATAATTGTTTTCATATATTTTTCGCTAATTTGAAAACAAGTAAACTGTTTTTCAGTAGTGTGCACTGATTTGTATTAGTGTGCATTGCTCTGAAAGCATTCAAGCTAATTTAACCGTCTAATTTTTTTTGGTACCCATTAGTTTCCATTGATATGAAATCAAGTGAGCTGATTTCACACTAATTTCAATTAGTGTGCACTAATTTGAAATCATCAGGTGAATTTATCAGTCCAGAATTTTGGCCCTTTATTTTTATTGATTTGAAATCAAGTGTGCTGATTTTGCACTGATTTTCAGTAGTGTGCACTGATTTCAATTAGTGTGTACTGATTTGAAATCATCTGGTGAATTTATCAGTCCAGAATTTTGGCCCCTTATTTTTAATGATTTGAAATCAAGTGTGCTGATTTTGCACTGATTTCAATTAGTGTGCACCGATTTGAAATCATCTGGTGAATTTATCAGTCCAGAATTTTGGCCTATTTTTACTAATTTGAAATCAGGTGTGCTGATTTTGCACTGATTTTTAGTAGTGTGCACTGATTTCAATTAGTGTGCACTGATTTGGAATCATCAGGTGAATTTATCAGTCCAGAATTTTGGCCTCTTATTTTTACTGATTTGAAATCAAGTGTGCTGATTTTGCACTGATTTTCAGTAGTGTGCACTGATTTCAATTAGTGTGTACTGATTTGAAATCATCTGGTGAATTTATCAGTCCAGAATTTTGTCCCCTTATTTTTACTGATTTGAAATCAAGTGTGCTGATTTTGCACTGATTTTAATTCGTGTGCACTGATTTGAAATCATATGGTGAATTTATCAGTCCAGAATTTTGTCCCCTTATTTTTACTGATTTGAAATCAAGTGTGCTGATCTTGCACTGATTTTCAGTAGTGTGCACTGATTTGGAATCATCAGGTGAATTTATCAATACAGAATTTTGGCCTCTTATTTTTACTGATTTGAAATCATATGGTGAATTTATCAGTCCAGAATTTTGGCCCCTTATTTTTACTGATTTGAAATCAAGTGTGCTGATTTTGCACTGATTTTCAGTAGTGTGCGCTGATTTCAATTAGTGTGCACTGATTTGAAATCATCTGGTGAATTTATCAGTCCAGAATTTTGGCCCCTTATTTTTAATGATTTGAAATCAAGTGTGCTGATTTTGCACTGATTTCAATTAGTGTGCACCGATTTGAAATCATCTGGTGAATTTATCAGTCCAGAATTTTGGCCTATTTTTACTAATTTGAAATCAGGTGTGCTGATTTTGCACTGATTTTTAGTAGTGTGCACTGATTTCAATTAGTGTGCACTGATTTGGAATCATCAGGTGAATTTATCAGTCCAGAATTTTGGCCTCTTATTTTTACTGATTTGAAATCAAGTGTGCTGATTTTGCACTGATTTTCAGTAGTGTGCACTGATTTCAATTAGTGTGTACTGATTTGAAATCATCTGGTGAATTTATCAGTCCAGAATTTTGTCCCCTTATTTTTACTGATTTGAAATCAAGTGTGCTGATTTTGCACTGATTTTAATTCGTGTGCACTGATTTGAAATCATATGGTGAATTTATCAGTCCAGAATTTTGTCCCCTTATTTTTACTGATTTGAAATCAAGTGTGCTGATCTTGCACTGATTTTCAGTAGTGTGCACTGATTTGAAATCATCTGGTGAATTTATCAGTCCAGAATTTTGGCCCCTTATTTTTACTGATTTGAAATCAAGTGTGCTGATTTTGCACTGATTTTCAGTAGTGTGCACTGATTTCAATTAGTGTGTACTGATTTGAAATCATCTGGTGAATTTATCAGTCCAGAATTTTGGCCCCTTATTTTTACTGATTTGAAATCAAGTGTGCTGATTTTGCACTGATTTTAATTCGTGTGCACTGATTTGAAATCATCTGGTGAATTTATCAGTCCAGAATTTTGGCCCCTTATTTTTACTGATTTGAAATCAGGTGTGCTGATCTTGCACTGATTTTCAGTAGTGTGCACTGATTTGGAATCATCAGGTGAATTTATCAATACAGAATTTTGGCCTCTTATTTTTACTGATTTGAAATCAAGTGTGCTGATTTTGCGCTGATTTCAGTTAGTGTGCACTGATTTGAAATCATATGGTGAATTTATCAGTCCAGAATTCTTGGCCTCTTATTTTTACTGATTTGAAATCAGGTGTGCTGATTTTGCACTGATTTTCAGTAGTGTGCACTGATTTCAATTAGTGTGTACTGATTTGAAATCATCTGGTGAATTTATCAGTCCAGAATTTTGACCCCTTATTTTCATTGTTTTGAAATCAAGTGTGCTGATTTTGCACTGATTTTCAGTAATGTGCACAGAGTTTAATTCGTGAATTCTGTTTCGAAATCATGAACCGAATTTGCAAGTTGAGAATTTTTCTTTGATCCTGCATTTCCACTGATTTTAAATCGTGTCAATTTTTGCATTTTTAACTCAACTTGTGTAAGTGGAACATCTCTGTTATGAATATCACACTTATCTTCAGCTTCATATTTCAATGTAAGTTTGTTAGATATAAAGTCATATTTGCCATATCTTCCTGTAGGCACTGACTGCACCTACCTAAAGTGCCCCGTTCATTCGACAACAGTAACTGTTGTGGAAGATTATGTTGTCATTTCATTACTAACAATTGCCATTTTCTTTTCTTTATCGCAGTGAATGCTCTCACTGCAGAGCAGCCGCTTTCTCCATATCAGGGGTGCATGAAGAACCTCATCATCAACAGGAAGCTCATCGACGTCTCCAAATCTGGAATTTTCACAGGAGCAGCCGGGGTCAACGTCTGTCCAGCCCTTTAATTCCAAAGCATTTGCCAGATGGACACACTGACATGGGACTGCTGTTATTTAAGGGCAGAGACCACTAAACTGTGCCAGTACTGGGGAGATGTTAGGGTTACCTTGTAACATAACCTAACATCAAGCCTGGAAACATGGGTGCTTGTTACACGGTTACTTCACCAGATCATTCTCTTTCTGCTGACTTCCCAGCCCTTCACACAATGTATTGCTAAGTAAATGTATATTAGTTGGGTAAAGCAATCTCTACCACCAACCTTGGAAATTTTTGGCGCATTACCCTCTGTCAAACCATTCTAGAGCAGAAAAATGGTACCGCTGTATATTAAATATTGGCACTGTAAGGGTCCAGCCTTGATATAATCCAACAGGGACTTGTATATAAACACAAGATCAGCACTCCCCATTCCAGCCATAGACAAACACTGGAGGGCCGTGCCCACAGTTGGCACGAGTCGGCCACGTACAGGTGGTTTAATCAGAGTCTTTCATAAGACGTTCGTCCTAGGTTGATATTATTCCGGCCCCAGCCTGCTTCAATTACACGTTTGCGGCGGCACAGAACCTGATTTCACGCAAGGTCAGAACTAATATCACCTGTTCTTTTGGAATTGGCTAAATAACTCAGTTTCTGCTATTTTAAAAGCTTCTTAATTTCACAGTCATTTGGCTAGGGAGCCATTAATGCATAGAAAGCGAAAGTACAAGTTGCTATGTAATTAAACGCCGACTAGGTAAAAATTTAGAAAGAGCGGTGGCAGCTGCTGCTCGGCAACACAATAAGAGCTTGTAGAGAGATACATGACTCTGGAAGTCAACAGATGCCGATTGCACTGCCCTCATGTTCTCCATTGCAAATTCGACTTTTTACTGAATTTTAGGTGCCGTACAAGAACCCCTATGTTTACTATGGGGCAGCGACTGGACATTAGGAAATGCTCAGGTGCGATACAAGAACGGCTCCTGCAAACTCCCTGAACGGAGATGATAGGAATATAATAACCACTGGGTAGTAACAGTCCTATACAGATATTTATTATATCGTCCCTTCCTGTGCTAGAACAGCGTGAAGATTTTATAAATATATATTTAAGTCTATGTCACTGATTTCACCTCCGCACTTACACATTAAATGTCTGTGTACATATATGCATGTGTGCAACTATTTAATACACAACACACTGGCAATCACGTTAAGAGTCACGGAGCCCCAGGAGAGGCAGCCATTGCTCCACATGTATACCACTGACCAATTTCCAAGCAATCAGCAAAGGTATGTCAATCATCACCAACAATGGCCGCCTCTGCTGGGAGACGAAGGGTGCCCTTTAACTGTACCCATATGACAGGTAACATTAGGATTGTAATGCCTATAGGATGCAATTAAACGCTTAAAGGGGGTTGTCTGGTTGTAAACTTTGGATGGCCTATCAGCAGGATAGGTCATCAATAGTAGATTGACAAGGGTGGTAAGGGAACTTGTTGCCAGGGACTTCTGCCCAGCAGCTACTTGCTGGGCCTCTGCTTGTGCACCCAGCCAATTCCTGCCCTCTTGATTATTGAAGGCTTAGCTTGCATTTAAGTGAATGGGAACTTGCCTGCAATACCAAGCCTGGTCACTATAGTGGGAATGGAGCTGTTTGCTTCCTGCAGAAATTAGCTCATTGTATGAACACACTGACCCAGCAAACAGCGGTAGGAATCCTTGGATGGCAGACTCACTTGATAATCTATTATAAAAGATAGGCCAGCAGTAGGTTACAGTTGGCTAACCCCTATAAATCTGCCTGTAGCTTCCTAACAGACGTGTAAATTCAATGGTACAAATCGGGTCCTCTAAAATAAAAAAAACATTTTTTCCTCTCCACCCTTAGAGATTCTTCATTTGGGTAATGGCCAGAATGGTTGGAAAGTGTTAAAACGCAAGGGGAAAAAATAACTTTAATGAGCAGGAACACACAGAGCATTGTCAGACGTGGAACAAACCGTACGGTGTTTAATATGCTATCATTTTCCCAGAGGGTGAAGCTGAAGCAGCGCAGCGCTCCCCGCCATTTCAGAAGAGCAAAACAAGAAGTTGTCAGCGGAAGCTGCAGTGAAGAACGTTTATTAAACACTGAAAGGACATACATGGGGGGTACAAAGCCGGCCCAAAGCGCTCAAGACATATGCGCAGCGGAAGAAGTCAAACAGGAATCAATCTAAGCTCATGTCTTCCTCCTCCTCTTTCTTCTCCTTTGACTCGCGCTCCTTCTGAGACGACGTGTTCTGCATCGCCTTTGCAAATGCTTCAATGTCTGGTTGGGTGAAGGGAAAGAAAAAAGGTTAGAGAACAATCACAGGAGGGTGCAGAGCCGATACAAGGGCCGTGTGTGAGGAGGGAGTTGGGACTGGGCTCGATGGAAATCCCCCCCCCCTCCTTCCCAATTAGTCATTGCATCAAAAGGGTGTTTAGCCTCAACTTTACCATCAACACTAAGAGGCCCCTTTATTAGAGCCGCAGCCCTCTTATGATGGGGCTTCGCTGTAGGACGATTCTCCGTGACCCCGGAGTGCGGCATAAAATCACGTGACAAGTTTTCTGCGGATTTGTTTTAGCGTGAATCCACATTAGGTGGGAAAATCCAGCGATCGGAGCGACTTCCAACGAGGCCGGTCATCGGGGCTAGGCCTGCCGGGGCCGGGCAGTCACTGCCAACCGCGTGGGGTTTTCTCATGTAATGGTGTGGAGAGTATACCGAGAATGGCGCGATGGAGGAAAACATCCAGCAAAAGGGGATCTGGTGGGTGAAAAGGACTTGTCACCAAAAACGAGCAAAAGGAGGAGGTCAGGAATCCAGCGGGCAAAAGAGCGCAAAAACATGTGCCTGGTCAGATGACCCCCTTCCTATCAGCTGGTCACAACATGTCAGCACCTCCATCTAATCTGCAGCAACTACAAGAAGCTTCCTGTCCGCAGGGGCCGATATTCTCGCAGAACTATTTTATCACCTAGTGGGATCTATACCACGATGAATTGTTGTAGTTCGAAAAGCAAAAGGTGTCCATGGCGCTACTAGAGGGGGGCTAATAAAGGGGCAACATTGTGTATAGTTAGCCAAGAAACAAGCTAATGGAAATTAGACACAACCTTAAAGGTGCTACACTGGTACTTCGATCCCCAGGGGTAAATCATCAGATCATATCTCCTACCTCCTTTGTTAGCCGCATCCACCGCCTCTGCTGGCAACCCAAACTGGCTCATCAGCGGCCCCAACTGGCAGGAGGCCAGAGCTGCACTGAACATACTCAGGGCCTGTGAAAAAGTAAAGCATGTTTGTTTAGGTGGGTGTCAGTATGGACGTCGCTGGATCCCACATAAGGAACCGGCCAGCTACTGCTTAGCTGAAGGATTATTCAATGTGCTAGATACAGCCGTGTAATTGAAGGGTCAGCATCGTGTTTCAGTAGAGATCTCACCTGTACAGATACGGTTTACACGGGGTTTCCAGGGAGATACGATTGAGGATGCATCTTCAGGATAGGTTATCAATAGCTGATAGAGCGCCCGCTGTCAGAGTGGAAGCTGCTGCTCCGACCTCCATGAAGTGGTCAGTGCTTATAATTGCAGGCCAGCTCTCAGACATCAATGGCGCAGGCCACTCCACAGGGGTTAGAGCAGCAGCTTCCACTCCACAGCAATGACATTGGGCGCTTGATTAGCCGGGGTGCCGAGCAGCAGACCCCAGCTGATCAGTAAATCATGACTTATCATGAAGATGCATACTCAATAGTATTTTCCCTGGAAATACCACCTTTAAATAAAAAACTCCGTTTCTGCACAACATATGGACATCATTCCATGTAACGAGATGCAATGTTTGATGGAGAGATGTGCAGGAGAGGTCGTAGGTCAGATCTAAGGGCTAGAACAAAGCCTGCCTCCCTCAGTTCGTCCATAACAAAGCATTACTATATATGGACCATCATTAGTACTACGGGATGAAGCTGCTGGGAGGCAGAGATGCCGTCCCTTTGTTCTGGCCGGGACCTTCAATGAGACAGGTTAGAAAGTTCCTGTGAAAAGGGGTCATATAGTTCCCTTCAGTATGTTTTAAACCTCTAGAGATGAAGCCGTCTGCGGTCCCATTTGCATTCTAGCGTCTTTATTACAACTGTAAGACCCAGACACCTACGGGGGTCCAAGTTTGGTTTACTTGAGCCATCAGCTTCTTACAGGTGTAATATGGACACTACAGACCGTCCAAAGTCCACTTACCTGCTGAAACTGCGGTGAGGTGAGCGTGTTCTGAATCTCCTCTGCTGTCTGTGGCAAGGACTCTCCTGACGGGAGGTAGGGCATTAATCGCTCCTGAACTTCAGCGTTTGCCAGGATGGGAGCCATGATCTCAGGTGTGAGGACACTCGCCAGATCCACCGCTGGTAGAAAACAGAAAACAGGATAAAGCTGCAGATTTATATTCCATCATCGAATTCTTTAGGGCTCCTGTCCACGGGCGATGATTCGCTGGCGGTAATTTGCTGGCGAATCACGCTGTCCACGAGCGGGGGAATCACTGTGATTCTCCGCAGTCAGCCTATCAGATAGGCTGACAGCGGAGATCCGTCTGCCGGCTCCCGGGACGGAGATCTGCCACGGGATACCGCAACGCCTGTGGACAGGCAGCCTTACCCCCTTCCCTCCCCACGACATAAGCTGACAATCATATGGATGGCATAGGCTCAGTAGCCCGTGACAGACACAGTCGGCTCCTGCTGTGCAGAACAGCTGACCTCCTACTGCAACTGGATGCCAGACAACAGCATTCGGGTCTGCCACAGCCTATGATCGCTACAATTAGCGATAATGCATTGCAGTACAGAAGTACTGCAATGTATTATTAGTGTAATCATAGCATCACAGGTTCAAGTCACCTAGAGGAAAAAAAAATGGTACCAATAAAAACTACAGCTTGTTGTTCAAAAAGGCCTTACAGATATCTAGGATTGTGATATTGCTGTAAATCGTACAAACCTGCAGAAAAAAAAAAATGCACGCCATTTATGCTGCACGAATAATGTAGAAATAAAAAAAAAAAAAAGGCAGAATTGATGGTTTTTTTCTCCCTGCGCTCCAGAAATTTCAATAAAGGTTATACATTATATGTAAGCAAAAACCATACAATTAACAACTCCAGCTCGTCACGTAGAACACGAGCCCTCGCACGGCCGCGCCGACGAGAAATAACAAAGTTACATCTTTTGAAAAGTGGAGATGAAAATACCGCGAAAAATGCAGAGTCCTTCAGACCACAATAGGCTGCGTCGCTAAGGGGTTAAATGAAGACCACCAACCGTGGGCAATAATCACTGCGCACATTGGGGCTGGAGGACGGTCTTTACGGCTCTAGAACATTCCCCGTTTCCACATACTTATAGTCACCCAGCATGCCAGCCTCACAAGTAATGGCTCGCCAGCATGCAGAACATTTGGCAAAGTCACAGCAGCAATTTCATGGTGCATGGTTAATGACTGGCAGAAAAAAAACAGCGGGCAGCTGCTGCCAGTCTCTATACCCATCGTCATTTTAGAGCCGCCTGCAGTCTTGTTCATGAACTGAAGCCTAAATTTACTTGTCAAACAAGGAGAAACCGAATAGTCTGGCCAGTAGGTTGCAGTTACGACGCAGCCGCAGTCTACTTTCTGTACAGGTGAAAACGTTACCTGCATCGAAGAGCGCGTGCGACCCCTCCGCCCGGGGCAATTACCTGGGAATGCATTGTATATAATGCGCTCTACTCAAGGAGACTACAGACACCTCTCAAAGAGGCTGTAACTAATGGAAGCAGAAGCAGGGGCAAATCATTAATGTCTGATAGGTGCAAGTTCCAGTGGCAGAACTTGCACCTATCACCAGAATGGGGGACCCATAAGGGCTCACCGACATGGTCTCTAAGGGACGGGATTATGGAAACTGGCTGTTTTAGGCCATTTCCAGAACTCTCATTCACTTCTACGCTCTCCTACCAAGAGTAATTGGACACGTGAGCAAGAATCAAAGATAGCATTTAATACTTAGCGGGCATCCTTTTGCCCTAATGACATTGGATACTCTGTGGCATACTGCCTACTAACGTCAGATACACTTCAGCTGGCATTTCCCTCCATTCATCCTGCAAACGTCTGGCAAATTCTCTCAGAGATGATGCATCGGACAGTCTACAATGGTGTAAGAAGCGTTGTGATCAGAACATTGGAAGAACATTGTATGGAGTGACGACTCATGCTATACAATCTTCCCATCATACGGAGATACCCGAGTGTGGAGGATCCTGGGAAACGCCTTGTACCTGAGTGTTATGCCAACAGTTAAGTATGGCAGAGGTTTCGTTATGGTCTGGGGATGTGTTACATGGCACAGTTTCAGGCTGTTGGTTGTAGTAGCAAGAACCATGAACATGGAGGTGAACCCTGACATTCTAGACAATAATGTTCTGCCAACAATGTGGCAATACTCTGGGAATGGTCGGCCATACTTCCAACAAGACAACGCGCCTTGTCACAAATCCAACACTGTTTTATGTTAGTTTGAGGATGGGGATGTTTCACGATTGGACCAGCTGTAGAGTCCCGACCTGAACCTACTGATCATCATTGGGATGAATTGGAAAGTCGGGTCAGGAAATATGAGCAGCATCCATCTATATTGAGAGAATTCGCCAGATGTTTGCAGGATGAATGGAGGGAAATACCAGCTCAAGTGTATCAAAGGTTAGTATAAAGTAGCCACAGAGAATATCCAATGTAATTAGGGCTAAAGAAGCCCCACCAAAGTATTAACATATGGAAATAAATGCAATGTTTCATTATTGCTCCAGTATCCAATTACTTCTGGCAGGATAGTGTATATTGTTTCTGTTACTCCCACAGAACAGCCACTTTAACTGCTGCAGCCAGAGGTGGCCTGGAATACAGAGAGGGCACCGGTATCCCCATTTTGTCCATGTTTGGCTGAGGTGTAAATACCCCTTTAATTCTCCATACTTGGAACTCCAGGCCTGTGGCTGCCAGCCAATATGCACATACTGTAGTATATATGGAGCTTTAGGTTCTACTGGGAAAACGTCGCAGCTTGTGGAACGGCCCAATTACCTTGTCCACCTTCTGCATTGGCAGGCACATTCATAGTCGCCAGAATATTCTGCAGGTCACTTAGCTGAATGGGCTGAGTAGGGCTTGTGGCAGCACTGGCACCATTGCCAGAGCTCACTGCAGGGCTGGGGGTTGCCGCAGGCACTGATGCTGGGGCAGCTGGGGTGGTAGTGGTGGTGGTTCGTGTGGAAGACGAAGTGGAGGATGGGGTGACAGCTGCTGACTGGCTGCGGGAGCTATAAAAAAAAACCAGACAAACAAAAAACAGACATTACTGGCATGAATGGGGCAACTGCACAAACTACTACTATTGTCCTCTACACAGCAGCCCTTGCAGAAGGCCGGCACTTAAATATTACCTGGACGATGAGCTGCTTGTTGTGGGTCCTCCGCTGCCCAACAAACTAGCCAGTCCTGGACCAGTCAGAGCGCCGAGACCACCTGAAAGATACCACATATCAATTCATTGATTTACCTGCTGAAACTGAACTAATCGCTGCTGACGAGGAGCGATCAACACGCTACTAAATTAGCGCCCCATAGAAGTCGTAAGTTGTAACATCATCATGTGATGGAAGGTCATTGGAAACTTACCAAGTCCCCCCAGGCCGGTTGGTCCAATAAGCTGCATCAGTTGGTTGTGACTCATGTTTCCCAGCAAGCTTTGCAGGCCTCCTTCTGCTAAACAATGGAGCAAAAGCAACAATCGATTTATATGGATGTGATTACAGCTGAGAGAGCAGCCACCCTGCACGGCGCATGTATGAAGACTTAATGAGAACCTACTACATGTAAGGAAATCTCCAAAAAGTCAAGTAAAGCAAATACGCGTCCCTACGAGGTAATGGGATCGCCAAGCAAGAGTTAAAAAGTAGTCATTATTTACATATGGTAATACTTAGTGGGGCTCCTTTGGCCCTAATGACAGACACTCTCCATGGCATACTTTCAAACATCCAATACATTTCAGCTGGCGTTTCCTTCCATTCATCCTGCAAATGTCTGTCGAGTTCTCTCATAGAAGAATCATCAGTCCATCTGCAGTGGGGCAAGGAGTGTTGTCATTGGACAGTTCAGCAGTGCAAGAACATTCTATGGAGTGCTGAATTACGGTCCTCTATCTTCCCATCAGATGGATGTACTTTGATGTGAAGGAGCCTGGGGAACGCATCTTATAAACACATCCAACACTGTTTTATGTTGGTTTGCAGATATCCATGTTCCACAGTTGGACTGGCCGCACAGAGTCCCGACCTGAACATCTTTGGGATGAACTGGAACGTCAGGTCAGGAAATTCTCACACACGCATGCATGCACACACACGAACTCACCAGATGTTTGCAGGATGAATGGAGGGAAACGGCAGCTGAAGTATATCAGACATCAGTAGAAAGTATGCCACAGGAAGTATCCGTTGTCATTAGGGCCAAAGGAGCCCCACTAAGTATTACCATATGGAAACAATGACTACCTGTGATTCTTGCTCAGGGGTCTAATTACTTCTGTATTTCCTTTACTTGACTAGGAGCTTATAATACTAGAGCAGAAGCATTCACCTCCCAGTGCTGACAGCTCGTGACCGCCACTGCCGCTGCCGCCTAATGCTCCAGGCATAGGAGGGTTGTTGAGGTACTCGTTGACCTTGCGGCAGTATTCTTCATCTTTGTCAGTTTTGGGTTCCTAAAAATAAAACAAGTTAAAATCTCAGTTCTATAAAGACAACATTCATTATTCACAGCGCAGAGGATCCGAGTGATGATGGTGCAGCCGGGGAGGTGGGGGGATCCTAATGCAACGCAGTGGGCCGCCGTCTGCAATACTCTCCTCTCGCTTCTACACTTTTTACTCGGATGCCGGGCTGTGAAATTCTCCCTGATCGTCGTCATTACATATTCATAGACTCTCCGCACAATTAGAGCCGCACTTTGTACTTTAATTCAATATACTCATATCTGGGTTATTACTGCTGCAGGTTATCGCTGGTGGAGCCAGAACTAGAATTACCTGGTACTTTTCAGCAGAAGGATGCAGGAATATGGAGCGTACATACAGTATAGTGACATAAGTATTGGCCCCCCCACCAATCCTGTGCGGTCAGGTGATGTGTGAGCATTGGGTATAAAAGAGGATCCCAGTACAGTAACCATCAGATGTCACCATGTGTAGAGCCGCCAACGGGGTCTGGCGGGGGGAGGCCACCAGGTGTAGAGCCGCCAACGGGGTCTTGTGGTGGGAGGTCACCAGGTGAGGAGCTGACAACGGGGTCTTGTGGTGGGAGGTCACCAGGTGAGGAGCTGACAACGGGGTCTTGTGGTGGGAGGTCCCCAGGTGTACAGCTGACAACGGGGTCTTGTGGTGGGAGGTCACCAACCAATCAGTTCAGGACATTGCGGTGCCGCCACGTTCAGGGAAACCTCGTAAACTGACAGAACGTTGACAACTAAGCTTTGTACAAGCTGTGAAGACATCCCACACATCGTCTGCCCTCGCTCAGGGGGTCTCACAGGACATTGCGACATCCATTAGCACCACGACCCTCCGTAGGGAACGGTATGTGAAGGGTTACCATGAACGAGTGGCTGACGAATGCCCAGCGGCGCCTGCGATGGGGCTCGGAGTGTCGGACTGTAAATGAGTATAAGTAACGGTTGTGGACAAATGAATCACAGGACACCATCTTCCCATCGGATGGCGGCACTTCAGTGTTTCAGTTGCCTGGAGAGCGGTTTCTACACGACTGCAACTCCCAGCAGTGAGGTTTGGAGGAGGTTCTGTTATGGTTGGGGCGTTTCTGCTGGGAAGGACGAGGGCCATTGGTTATAGTGAAGTCCACCTTCAACGTCAACGGGTACCGAGACACTCAGGACAATGTGGCATCACCTGTCCTGTGGTAATACTCTGGTACAGCTCCGTGTCTCTACCAACATAACCGACCACCACCTCATACGGCACGCAGGGTTTGAGGAGCAGAACGTCTGCAAATTCCACTGACCAGCCCTAGAATGCTGCATCCGTGCGCCCAACATGCCCCACATCACTATCTAAAGGTCCTGCAGCTAAAGGGTTGAAGTCCACAGGATAAATAGGCATGCCGGGGATTTAGAATCCACAGCGTTTATCAAACCACTATGGATTCGTAGCAGAAACCTTCTACTCTGAGTGGAGATTTGGGCAATCTCCGCAGGGTTTGTACTGTAAATGCTGAGGAATTCCCACAGCGATTCAGGTATTAGAAACGCTACAGAATTCCCGCCATATGTGAGGACGGTCTCAGGACTCGTTCACCTCTGTTGCCTATATCCGCCAGAAAGCAAGCAGCGCTATTACATTTTGTAAATTGCAGTAGAATGCCGGACCGCTGGATGGACTTGGAACGGACCCCACCATAGTCCACACGGATCCGTAGTAAATTTCATTCCTTCAGCTGAAAAGGTGAAATCTGCTTGGATCGGCACAAAAATCAGCCCCAAAAACGGAAGATTTGCTGCAGGTTTTCTCAGCTGCAGAAAGTCCACCATGTGTGAACGCTCCTCAATACGCCTGACAGCCATGTCATCGCTTGTATCCAGTCTGGACAGTCCTGTGTGGGCTGAACAGCCTGGACAAAGAAAGATGGCCGCACCACTCCTCTGACCACCTGATGGGCGCTGTGCGTTGGTACTAAGACGCTGCATGCCAGTCTGACCCCCCAGTGCTGCTCACAGCAGCGGGTAGTGTCAGACTACTGATGCAGACCAACGTACAGATAATCAGAGAAGCGGTGCGGCCATCTTTGTCTGTCAAGGGCTGAAGGGTCACTGACTGCACTAGTACATTGTTACAACCAGAGATTTGTGCTGCTGACGTGTTTAGCTAAAAGGTGTAATGTCAATAAACCCTCAGCTGTGAGAAGGGCTAGCAGCGCAAAGCTTTTCATCTTCTGCATATTAGGGTTCCACTCACTGTCTGCAAGCAGAGATCTTCAAGACACTTGCAGAACTTAGTAACATAGTATGTAAGGCCGAATGAAGACAATGTCCATCTAGTCCAGCCTGTCTATCCTCCTGTGTTGTTGATCCAGAGGAAGGCAAAAACCCCAAGAGGCACAATTAAAAAAACAAAACCCCCTTTACTAGCAGAAAGGTCAGGAGACACTTTGCGGCTGACCTGCATCCAGAAGAACAGCCTCTTGGAGCCGGCCTTGAACTTCAGCACGTAGACGCGGCCGGTCGTGCACTGCGCCACTCTCTTAAACTCGCAGTCGTCCGGGAATATAATTAGATCCTTTAAAAGAAACAAGAATGGAGGAGAAGTGAGCGGCGCACGTTGTGAGTGTCAATATCTCAGCTTAAGAGGAAGGGAAAGAGAAACACAATCCAGCCTGGATAAATGGGCCCCCGCTGGGCCCCTCCAGAGACCCCCGCTGGGCTCCTCCAGAGACCCCCGCTCCCCTCTAACAGTCTGACTTCATACACTTTCCTCACCGAGTCTCTACAAACACCTTTAGCAGCAATCACAGAGGGCTGATTGAGGTGGAGGAGGGTGCGCCTCGCTCCCCGACTTACATCATCCACATTGCCCGATGTCCTGTCCTTCCAGCAGAAGTGGATCAGGGAGTCGTCGGTCTGCTGGATGTAGACCAGTCCTTTCCTTTTGTCTGGAGTCACGGTGCTGCCTTTCAGGGTCATCTTACCGGCTCGAAACTCCACCAAATACTTGCTGGAGGAGCCCCGGGACCCGGGAACCAGACTGGGGAACAAAGCTCCTGAAGACATCCTGCAAGGAGAAGAGGTGAAGGGGAAACAGTCAAAATGCAGAGTTGTGGTGGGAAGTAGTCAGATGTGCTGGAGACGCAGTACCTAAAGGGAGTAGAGCCCCATGCCGGCACTGTCACACGGAGCGCAGCGGGTCGGCGTGCGTCTACATACAGATGAGAGGAATCGTGCAGCTGAATGATCCCTAATTAACGATCAAGTTAAAAATTCATTTTACAAGAACTTCTGGCTGAACAATGAGGTTCTGCAGCTTCCTAATAAACTTCCTGTCTAGATCTCTGCTTGCAGTCATTGAATTTGAACACTTACTCTAGTAACAAGCCACATCACAATGGCACATGATCAGGACCAGCATTATACTCCAGAGCTGCACTCACTATTCTGCTGATGGAGTCACTATGTACATACATTACTTATCCTGTACTGCTCCTGAGTTACATCCTGTATTATACTCCAGAGCTGCACTCACTATTCTGCTGGTGGAGTCACTGTGTACATACATTACTTATCCTGTACTGATCCTGAGTTACATCCTGTATTATACCCCAGAGCTGCACTCACTATTCTGCTGGTGGAGTCACTGTGTACATACATTACTTATCCTGTACTGATCCTGAGTTACATCCTGTATTATACTCCAGAGCTGCACTCACTATTCTGCTGGTGGAGTCACTGTGTACATACATTACTTATCCTGCACTGATCCTGAGTTACATCCTGTATTATACTCCAGAGCTGCACTCACTATTCTGCTGGTGGAGTCACTGTGTACATACATTACTTATCCTGTACTGATCCTGAGTTACATCCTGTATTATACTCCAGAGCTGCACTCACTATTCTGCTGGTGGAGTCCCTGTGTACATACATTACTTATCCTGTACTGATCCTGAGTTACATCCTGTATTATACTGCAGAGCTGCACTCACTATTCTGCTGCTGGAGTCCCTGTGTACATACATTACTTATCCTGCACTGATCCTGAGTTACATCCTGTATTATACCCCAGAGCTGCACTCACTATTCTGCTGGTGGAGTCACTGTGTACATACATTACTTATCCTGTACTGATCCTGAGTTACATCCTGTATTATACTCCAGAGCTGCACTCACTATTCTGATGGTGGTGTCACTGTGTACATACATTACTTATCCTGTACTGACCCCGAGTTACATCCTGTATTATACTCCAGAGCTGTACTCACTATTCTGCTGGTGGTCACTGTGTACATACATTACTTATCCTGTACTGATCCTGAGTTACATCCTGTATTATACTCCAGAGCTGCACTCACTATTCTGATGGTGGAGTCACTGTGTACATACATTACTTAACCAGAGTTTGGGGCTGCTGGAAGATCATTTGCATATCCCAGTGCATTCTGGGAAAAGCAAAGAATCATTGTAAGCAGGAAGATTGCTGGGATTAGCCGGGTCTAGCTGCTTGGAGGACATCACTACACCGTGCGCTGTACGGACTGTACACTGAGTAGTATCCTATAGGTTATATATCTTCACTATGTTAGGAGGGCATACATCTACACAGAGATTCAAGCTTCAGAGCTGGGGGTTCTGTAGAAACTGTTTGGGTAAGAATACAAGGATAGAACAACTGAAAGGATGCCATTGTAGGCATTTACTACAGGCCGCCTGGACAAGCAGAAGATATGGAGGAACTCAGACCTCAAGGTTGGATTTCAGTAAGGCAGATTTTAATGAACTCAGAAAGAGGAAGAATCCAATGGCGGGATGTACTTAAGGACAGAAATGTCCAAGAAGGTTGGGAAATACTGTGAAATGAGATTCTCAAAACACAATCGTTACCAATCCCTAAAAGAAGGAAGAATGGGAAGCATTTAAAGAGACCAGGATGGATGAACACAGAACTTGCATGCTAAAAAGGAAGAAAAATATGTTTATCAAATGGAAAGAGGAGGGAATATCTAATGAAGATTATAATGCGTTCTGCAGAAACTGTAGGGCAAGGGTCAGAAAAGCTAAAGCTGATAATGAGTTGAGGCTTGCAAGAGAGGCCAGAAGCAATAAAAAAGGATTTGGGGGGTCAAAAGCAAAACAAAAGTCAGAGATACTATTGGATGCTTACCAGATGAAAATTGTGAATCGGTTAAGAATGATGTTGAGAAGGCCGAACTTTTAAATTCCTATTTTTGTATCTGTTTTCTCTCAGAAAGTAGATGGAACATTATCTGATCCCCCCTGTGCTATTGGCAGAATAAAAGAATGCAGGCTATCTGTAAGCAAAGAGATGGTGAGGGAACACTTAGCTAACTTAAAGGGGTTGTCCCGCGGCAGCAAGTGGGTCTATACACTTCTGTATGGCCATATTAATGCACTTTGTAATGTACATTGTGCATTAATTATGAGCCATACAGAAGTTATAAAAAGTTTTATACTTACCTGCTCCGTTGCTGGTGTCCTCGTCTCCATGGTGCCGACTAATTTTCGCCCTCCGATGGCCAAATTAGCCGCGCTTGCGCAGTCCGGGTCTTCTCCTCTTCTCTATGGGGCTCCGTGTAGCTCCGCCCCGTCACGTGCCGATTCCAGCCAATCAGGAGGCTGGAATCGGCAATGGACCGCACAGAAGCCCTGCGGTCCATGAAGACAGAGGATCCCGGCGGCCATCTTCAGCAGGTGAGTATGAAGACGCCGGACCGCCGGGATTCAGGTAAGCGCTGTGCGGGTGGGTTTTTTAACCCCTGCATCGGGGTTGTCTCGCGCCGAACGGGGGGGGGGGGGGGGGGGGGGGGGTTTAAAAAAAAAAAAAAACCCGTTTCGGCGCGGGACATCTCCTTTAAATGAAGTCTCAAGGTGCAGATGAATTACATCCTAGGATACTAAAGGAAGCAGCGGAGGTAATTGCTGAACCACTCGTCATAATCTGTAATAATTCCTGGAGAACAGGAGAAGTCCCAGAAGATTGGAAAAGGGCAAATGTTGTCCCTATCTTCAAAAAAAGGGAAGAAGGTGGATCCAGGAAACTACAGGCCTGTGAGCCTGACTTCTATACTGTGAAGAGATCTGTGAACAAATTATTAAACAGCATGTATGCAAGTACTTGGATAAAATGGAGTAATTAACCAGAGCCAGCATGGGTTTGTAAGAAACAAGTCATGCCAGCCTAATCTAATTTCCTTCTTTGACTGAATAACCGACTGGGTTGATCCAGGGAATGCAGTGCATATAGTATATCTTGCCTTTAGTAAAGCATTTGACAAAGCATCTCATACCATACTTATTGGAAAAATGAACAAATATGGGATTGACAAGGCAACTATTAGGTGGATTCACAACTGGCTGAGTGATCGTACTCAAAGAGTGGTCATAAATGGCTGCACATCCAAGTGGAAGAATGTATCAAGTGGGGGACCACAAGGCTCTGTCCTGGGCCCAGTGTTGTATTTTTATAAATGATCTAGATGAGGGAATTGAGGGGAAACTGATCAAATTTGCCAACAACACAAAGCTAGGAGGGATAGCTAACACTAGGGAAGAGAGAGAATGAATTCAAAAAGATCTAGACAAGCTTGCACAGTGGGGGGCGACTAACAGAATGGTATTTAACAAGGAGAAATGCAAAGTTCTACATCTGGGCAAGAAAAATGAAGAAAGCACATACAGAATGGGAGGAATTGGGCTAAGCAGCAGCACATGTGAAAAAGACTTGGGTATACTAATAGATCATAGACTGAGCATGAGTCAACAATGTGATGCAGCAGCCAAAAAGGCAAACACAATTCTGGGATGTATTAAGAGAAGCATAGAGTCTAGATCACGTGAGGTAATTATCCCCCTCTGCTCTTCCTTAGTCAGACCTCATCTGGAATACTGGGTCCAGTTCTGGGCACCTCACTTTAAAAAGACATAGACAAACTGGAGCAAGTTCAGAGAAGAGTTACCAAGATGGTGAGCGGTCTGCAAATCATGTCCTATGAGAAACGGTTAAAGGATCTGGGAATGTTTAGCTTGTAGAAAAGAAGGCTGAGAGGAGACTTAATAGCGGTCTACAAATATCTGAAGGGCTGTCACAGTGCAGAGGGATCAGCCCTATTCTCATCTGCACAAGGAAAGACTAGAAGCAAGGGGATGAAACTGAAAGGAAGGGAACACAGATTAGATATTAGGCAGTGAGGGTGATCAATGAGTGGAACAGGTTACCACAGGATGTGGGGAGTTCTCCTTCAATGGAAGTGTTCAAACAAAGGCTGGACAGACATCTGTCTGGGATGCTTTAGTGATCCTGCACTGAGCAGGCGGTCGGACCCGATGACCCTGGAGGTCCCTTCCAACTCTACCATTCTAGGATTCTCATCCTGTATTATACCCCAGAGCTGCGCTCGCTGTTCTAGAGGGGACTGGATCGGTGATCCCTCATACCCATCGGTGGGGTGGATCGCTGCTGGTCTGATATCCCCTGTGGATATGGACGGGAGGGGGGGGGGGGGGGGCCCTTGAAGTCTAATCGTTACACTAGTAAGGGGTTATTTAGTGTAGGATACGGGCTGCTGAATACACTAAAACCTTCAACCAATCAAATCATTCGTCACAGGCTGCAAATATCCCAGATGGGCAGATATCGGGTATGTCGGCCGTTGTATCGCGATATTCACCCGGATACACGCGACACATATGTGTAACAAACTCATACAAGCTACGACATGCAAAGCCATAACACAGCAGATACAAGGACAGTAGCGGAGCCACCCCCGCCCTCACACACCGGGACGCCGGACGAGGCGCTCGGACCGGAGACCCTCATTACCTGCCTCTGCCTCTCCGCTCACCACACAGCGCTGCAGGCCGCTCTGACTGCCAGGCCTCTGACGTCACGTACTCCACATCCTCCCGCTCTCCTATTGGTGAACGAACTCTCACGATACAAGCGAGATTAGTATACCGCCTCCTGATTGGTGGATTGGACTGCCAGTCAGCGGCGGCCATTTTAGTGTAGGGCGACAAGTTGCTGTGTGTTGCTGTGTCACTGAGGACTGGACGGACAGAGCAACGGACAGAAGGGGACCGGGGCGCTGCAGAGCGGCGGGTGTCACCACAGTGCGGCCGAGCTGTGCTAGAAGTAGAAGCTTATTTCATGGCCTCATCTTTGTGTCCTGACCTATTATCAAGCGCAGAAGGCTAAAATAGGGGGGGACACAGAGCCCCCCGGTGCCAGCGGAGCCCCCTGCCAGAACCGCGCCATATTAGCATCACCGGCAAGACGAAAACCATCTGACAGTAGAGTTACACCGCCGTGTCGTAGCCCAAACCGCGACATCCCATAATAGCAACGGCGACCGCGACATCCCATAATAGCACCAGCGACCGAACTGCAACATCCCATAATAGTACCAGCGACCGAACTGCAACATCCCATAATAGCATCAATAACCAAACCGCAGCATCCCATAATAGCACCAGCGACCGCAACATCCCATAATAGCACCAGCGACCGCAACATCCCATAATAGCACCAGCGACCGGGACACAACATCCCATAATAGCACCAGCGACCGGGACACAACATCCCATAATAGCACCAGCGACCGAACCGCAGCATCCCATAATAGCACCAGCGACCGAACCGCAGCATCCCATAATAGCACCAGCGACCAAACCGCAACATCCCATAATAGCACCAGCGACCGGGACACAACATCCCATAATAGCACCAGCAACCGAACCGCAACATCCCATAATAGCACCAGCAACCGAACCGCAACATCCCATAATAGCACCAGCGACCGGGACACAACATCCCATAATAGCACCGGCGACCGAACCGCAACATCCCATAATAGCACCAGCGACCGAACCGCAACATCCCATAATAGCACCAGCGACCGGGACACAACATCCCATAATAGCACCGGCGACCGAACCGCAACATCCCATAATAGCACCAGCGACCGGGACACAACATCCCATAATAGCACCAGCGACCGAACCCCAACATCCCATAATAGCACCAGCGACTGGAACCACAACATACCATAATAGCACCAGCGACCGGGACACAACATCCCATAATAGCACCAGCGACCGGGACACAACATCCCATAATAGCACCAGCGACCGGGACACAACATCCCATAATAGCACCAGCGACCAAACCGCAACATCCCATAATAGCAGCAGCGACCGAACCGCAACATCCCATAATAGCAGCAGCGACCGAACCGCAACATCCATTAATAGCACCAGCGACCGCAACATCCCATAATGTCATAGCGCAGGCATCCGAACCTACAGTTGCTGACCTAAACTTAACATCCCATAATAGCGTCACCCGGCCGACACAGACATCTGCCAGTAGTGTCGTCGCCCAGACGAGGACATCCCATAATAGCGGTACAGCCCAGCCGCGGGTCTGACGTCTTCGGCGCAGTAGACATGAAGTCCTCTCGGCTCATCGTGGACACGGACCTCCTCATCAGCGAGGTGAAGAAGCGTCCGGCCGTGTACGACCAGCAGGAGGACAACTACAGCGACCGCAGCAAGAAGCAGAGGTGCTGGGACGAGATCTGCGCCATTCTTGTACCGGGCTGGGAGGAGAGCAGCCAGCTGGAGAAAAGCTGCAAGGGTAATGAGGGAGATGGGCGGAGCGACCGCGAGAGTCGGCGTAAAACACACGGAAAAAACGTTTTCGGCTCTAGGGAGACGGGCGGAGCGACCGCGAGAGTCGGCGTAAAACCCACGGAAAAAACGTTTTCAGCTCTAGGGAGACGGGCGGAGCGACCGTGAGTCGGCGTAAAACACACGGAAAAAACGTTTTCAGCTCTAGGGAGACGGGCGGAGCGACCGTGAGAGTCGGCGTAAAAACCCACCGAAAAAACGTTTTCAGCTCTAGGGAGACGGGCGGAGCGACCGCGAGAGTCAGCATAAAATCCACCGAAAAAACGTTTTCAGCTCTAGGGAGACGGGCGGAGCGACCGTGAGAGTCAGCATAAAACCCACCGAAAAAACGTTTTCAGCTCTAGGGAGACGGGCGGAGCGACCGCGAGAGTCAGCATAAAACCCACCGAAAAAACGTTTTCGGCTCTAGGGAGACGGGCGGAGCGACCGTGAGAGTCGGCGTAAAAACCCACCGAAAAAAAGTTTTCAGCTCTAGGGAGACGGGCGGAGCGACCGTGAGAGTCGGCGTAAAACCCCACCGAAAAAACGTTTTCAGCTGTAGGGAGACGGGCGGAGCGACCGCGAGAGTCAGCATAAAATCCACCGAAAAAACGTTTTCAGCTGTAGGGAGACGGGCGGAGCGACCGCGAGAGTCAGCATAAAACCCACCGAAAAAACGTTTTCGGCTCTAGGGAGACGGGCGGAGCGACCGTGAGAGTCGGCGTAAAACCCCACCGAAAAAATGTTTTCGGCTCTTTGTGGCCAACATTGGAAAACTTGGCGGAGTTCCGGGAGCGGCATGGCGCGCTGCGCTACACCTTCCCCATAGCTCCCATTCACTTCAATGAGCGCTACGGAAACGGCGCTGCACTAAGCACTCAGCTCTTCCCGTAGCCGCCAGCCGCGTGGCCACTAGCCCTGGCAGTGGTTTCCCATCTTGGCTATGAACACCAAGCCAAGAATACCCCATTAATGCCGACAGAAAACCGTTGCGCTCTGCGGCATCCTGTCTAGTTATGGACGCCGAACTGGACCACCGAGAAGACCGAAACGGCATCAGTGAGGGGCTGCTGATCGGGAGGCGAGAGCAGCGGCTGGTCTGCAAATTCTGACTCTGTTTTTGATGCGGAGATGTGTCAGTATTTCCTCTCCGTGTGAGTGCAGCCTCACCGTGTCATCCAGTCTGGGCAGCAGACGTTAGTATAGGTGATCTGCACTGAAACATTGTAGCTAACTGGCCACATTGTAGCCAGCGTATTCAATGAGGAAGACACAGAATGGGCGGAGCCACTCAATTCTTGTTCCATGGACTGCCGGAGATGGCTGATCGCTTGTACTCGACTCATTCCGTCAATCCCATTGAAACAAATCGGGTGGCACCGCGCATGTGCGACCGCCGCGCCATTCAATCTGACGTGGCTGCAGAGGAGGGGGGCCTGGGACCTCTGTTCTCAGGTGAGGCCCCCACCAACGAGACTTTTAGCACTTCCCCTGTGGATCGGTGATAGAAGTTTATTAGGGTACAGCCCTTTTAAATATAATTGTAACTTTCCATTCTCCATCTGTAGCGTTGGTGACTTCGGAGGAGCTTCTTCATCTCCACAAAGGAGGAGGTGTTCCTTAAGACGTTGCCGTAGACTGTAGATCCTTGGACCCCAATGTTGTAAGTCTATAATGGACACTGGTGTATTTCAACAGCTAAAGAAATCCAAACCCGGTGGAGGTCCTTAAAGGACTGTTTCCGGAGGGAGCTGCACCTCCAGAAGAAGGAATCGAGGAGCGGATCGTCACCTTCGAAGCGGAAACGATACATGTTCTACGACCAGCTGACCTTCTTGGAACCCACTTTGATGCGAAGATCGTGAGTAACCTTCCATCATTTTCCTAAATTCCACTTTCTGAAGCTCCCAAGAAGTAACGATCATTTTTCTACATTTTTAGAAGTTCTGGAAAAGCTTCGGACACGCAGGAAAGCCCTAAGTCTGAGGGCAGCGACTCCGAACCCCCGCAGAGTCCATTGCCGGAACGTATCGCACAGATCCCCGAACCACCGCGTACCAAAAGGAATAAGACAGCGGGAAGTGGATTAGGAGACTTCGAAAGCCAAATTATTGGTATGGTTGACTCTCTAAAGAAGAAGAAGGACAGCGAGAAGGATGAAGATTACTTGTTTGTCCAGTCTCTGCTCCCGTACCTGAAGAAAGTTCCCGAGGAGAAGAAGATTGACCTACAAATAGACATTTTGCAGCTTGTGAAAACGTACATGCATCCCTCTAGTTCACAGCCCCTGCCGGAGTAGACAGTGCGCCCCCCCATGGACATATATAGAGGTGAACGTGCATCGCTTCGCAACAGACTGGAGACGAATGTTGGGTATTGCTTGGCACCAACTACTGCATGGATGGCGATACTTCAGTAATGATTAAGGATGCACCAGTGATTATTAGTCTGACAGACTTATGTGACTAAGCCAATGAGCTAAAATGGTGCCAATTCGGGGGTGGGGGGGTTGAAACTTTTTATTTTTCTAATCTGGTGCAATTCCTTTAAGACTAAGAGCCCTTTTACATGGGATGACCTGTTGGGCACAGATACCTGATAGGTCGTCCCAGTGATAACCGTTCCTGGGCTTTTACACGGCCCGCTCGCCTCCATTCACAGTAAACAGGCAGTCGTTTATACGTGATAACTGCCTGTTCACACGGCCCATCTGTCGTTCACTTCTCTGCATGCAGAAACTGAAGTGAAGCAAACGAATTCCCGTTCAGTCGGGGCATGCATCTACACTGCTTGATTTACTCGCCCGTGGAAATTGGCACCAAGTTCATGCAGGGATGTTGATTGAAGTTGCGAGACGCACCAGCCATCCAATCTACAGCCACGATGAACTCTATTTCAAAAGTATGATGTGATGTTAAAAATATCCCCATATGAGCTCCACTGGGGAGTGAGCTGGAAGTGTTACAGGATATAAGGGGCACATGTGTTTGTACCTCTGTGGACTCCTTCCCCCACATCGACTAACATTGTTGTCTTATTGTTTATTTTTGGAGAAATATATTTTTGGGATTCCTTTGCATAAACTCTTTAAAGGGTCAGCGCCCATTGAGGCAACCTGTGCTTATGGGATAGAGTGTGATAACTAGCAAAAGTGGATATCTATTTGCCTAAATTGATGTTTTTGTGCTGAGATATCCCTCTGCAGTGTTGGTCACTAGGGATCTCCCTTCCTTCTAATTGCGGTTTACTGCCTGTTGTCAGGTGAAGCCTGTCTCTAGCAACAGAGACACTTAGACAGATTGCAGGAAGTAGGGAAGGAGTTTCTGTTGCTCATAGAAGCCGATGGCGCGAAGAGGGGGGAGCAGACACTCACAGATGATACTGCAGCTAAAAGTGTATTCTGTCTCACAGCCACTGAAATTACATCTACACTGTTCTGTATTACTGTGTAATGTCCTCCATGCCAGAGTTACTAATGAGGGTGTACTACCGAGAGATGGAGAAGAAGAGATTCTACTCTCCCGTGTGTGCAATGTATGGCGACACCGTAGCAACTAGTCTACGCCCATCATCTCGGAGAATTAGGGGAGCAGGATCACTTCTGTGTGTGCAGTGTATGGAGACATCGTATCAGCAGTTTACACCCATCAGCTCAGAGATGGAGCAGAAGAGTTCCTGCTCAAATATGTGATAAAGGTAAACAGGTCCAGCGCTCATAAGGATCAAAGAGTGAGCAATAATTAAATGAGACTCAAGGAGGGGGTCTCCTGTCCTTAAGACCCCCTTAGTAGGGAATGGGTAGCCAATGGATGAGGAAACTTTAAAAAGTTTTTAATGTATCAGTCACAGGTAGACACTTAAAAATATATAAAGTTTTCCCCCTCATCCTGCACTCAGTAGCCCAAAATGACAACAGAATGTTAGAACTCTTTGTACATTTTTTACAATAAGTACTCACACCCTTCATTCAGTATGACACTTGGCATTCAGCTCTGGGGTCTCCCATTACTCTTGATCATCTCTGAGATGTTTCTCTTGATTAGAGTCACCTGTGGGAATTTCAGCTGATTGAACATCATTTTAAATAATACCCCCTGTCTATATAATAATAATCGTTATTTATATAGCGCCAACATATTCCGCAGCGCTTACAAGACAGGGGAAACAAAGCAAGATCACAGTTACATGTAGTAATCAGTTGATGGAAATAGTAGCGGTGAGGGTCCGACTCCAACGAGCTTACATACTACAAATAAGGGGGAATACAGAAGGTAAAGGTGCTGGAGATGTGCACGGTATGGCGGGGTGGAGAGTGTGGGATGCTATATACATAAACAATGGTCAGGCTGTATAGTGGCTGAATCGGTATAACTGCAGCTTCCAGTTGATTACGGCTAGCAGGTACTGCAGTTGGTAGGACAGGGAGCATGTTATTAGGTGGAGTACCGAGGGGTTTGGTTTAGGGGATACAATATGCCTCTCTGAAGAGGGGCGTTTTTAGAGCACGCCTGAAGTTTAGTGTGTCAGTGATTGCCCGGATAGCTTTTGGTAGCACTTTTTTAAGCGCGTATATAAGGTCTCAGCGCTCAC
Organism: Eleutherodactylus coqui; assembly: GCF_035609145.1. NCBI lineage: Eukaryota > Metazoa > Chordata > Amphibia > Anura > Eleutherodactylidae > Eleutherodactylus > Eleutherodactylus coqui. The sequence continues at coordinate 15,250,007 of NC_089849.1, read as the reverse complement.
AATGCATATCGGAGCCAAAACCAAGCCATGAGGAGGACAGACCTGCCTGTAGAGCTCAGAGACAGGATTGTGTGGAGGCGCAGATCTGGAGAAGCTACGAAAAAAATTCTGCTGCACTGAAAGTTCCCAAGAGCCCAGCGGCCCCCATAATACTTACATGGAAGAAGTTTGGAACAATCCTGACTCTACTTAGAGTGCCGACCCACCAAAGCCACTAATCATGGGAAAATAGCCTTGGTAAGAGAGGTGACCAAGAACCAGATGGTCACTCTAGCTGAGCTCCAAAGATTCTGTGTGCAGATGGGAGAAACGTCCAGAAGGTCAACCATCATCGCAGTACTAGAGTTTACCAAAATCACCTAAAGGACCTTCAGACTGCAAAAAACAAGATTCTGCCTTAGACTGGGCAGAAGATTCACCTTCCAACAAGACAATGACCCTAAGCACACAGCCAAGACCACACTGGAGGGGCTTAGGGACAACTCTGTGAAGGTCCTTGAGTGGCCCAGCCAGAGCCCCAACTTGTACCCAATCGAACAACTCTGTAGAGACCCGAAAATGGCTGTCCACTGATGACCCCTTTATCCAACCCAACAGAGCTTGAGACAATCTGCAGAGAAGAATGGCAGAAAATCCCTAAATCCTTGTCGCATCACAGCCAAGAAGACTGAAGGCTGTAATCGCTGCCAAAGGTGCTTCAACTAACTACTGAGTATGGGGTGTGAATACTTGTGTCAATGAAAAATGTTAGTTTTTCATTTTTATAAAATTTGCAAAAATTTCAAACATTCGGTTTTCACTTTGTCATTATGGGATATTAAGTGCAGAATGATAAAGAAAAAAACTTGACTATTTATCTAATTTGCACAAGGCCACAACATATAACAAAAGTAAAAAAAAAAAGTTAAGGGTCTGAAGACTTTCCGAACCCTCTGTATAGGCCATGCAATGCTGGCTGGGAAAAAGCTATAAGTGATGGGATAATTCTCCAGAATGTAAACTATTAGGATGAGATATCCACTGTATGAGTCAGCGTCCCGCCTTTAAGGGCTCCTACCCATGGGTGTTTTTCTTGCGCGTTTTTTTTTACGTGATATCACTGCGTTTTTTTAACACGATTGTCAATGGGACTTTCTAATATTAAAAACGCATGGCACAAAAATCGTAAAGCACCAAGTTAATGCAGCGTTAAAAAAAACGGAAGTGGGTGGGAGCCCTAATAGGCCTTGCAACATAACTGAGGATGTAAGTCCGACCAGAATACTTGAGTATTTACAGTACTCTTGTTCTTCATCAGTGGACTTCTGCTTGCCTGGGTGAGAGGTCATCAATGTGTTTTCAGGGGGGTAAGTTTCTCCTTGTGGAGAGCATTACAAGCATGTAGGGGAATCTTGGAGGCCATGTAATGCTCACTGGGAAAAAGCTATGCGAATGAGTGATGCAATGTTTCTACAGTGCCACCTATTGGAAGGTAGCTATAGCTATTTGTCAACATTAAACGTTTTAACTCATTTGCTAAACCAGGGTAAAATAGGTGCTGAAGACCGGAAAAGCTGTAATCTGCACTGTAGGCTGTGGAGAGTCCCAGGAATTCCAGGGTTTCTGAGTGTTATATGGAAGCTTCCTGACAGTCATCACTTTTTCCGGACTGTAGAACAGTAGCTGGGATCATACAGTTGAAACAAGGGGCAGTACTCCAGGGGTATCCACAATAAATAACTTCCCAAAAAACCAGGGAGACTTACCTGGTGTGACAGATCTACCCAGATCAGGGTCAGACTGTCCCACCTTAAGTCCCGCGTAGTTTATCAAATGCTCAATGTTGATGACCAAGGGTTTCCCTCATCACAAGGACATCCAAAAGTGGAGAGTGTTGATGGGACTCCAAAGTGGGTCTCGGTCACGTGTGTGAAGATTAAAATAGATAAGTAAAACCTGGCGCCCCAGGGGTTACAGACATTAAAAATAGGAAGAACGTAAAACTTACTTCGCAGGGGGGTCTCTGTTGAGAACATGCCCTTTTATCTTGGTTGCAAAATGCCTCAGTAGAGTTTTTCAGAGGTCCAAATCCACGGTCTTTATATAAAGTGAGGGTAAAAGGCTCCGACAAAATTGCTACCCCTCTGACACTAGGAAGCGCCACTCTCAGATCTGTCCAAAATGATGAAACTTTGGGATCACGGTACCCCCACAACCATATATTGACGCTTTCTCTTATGAGTAGGATATAAATGTTATCCATTGGTACAGATGGCTGAATTGTTCTGCTCATTTGCATATTTGTCACACCATAGAATACAATGAAAGAATCGATTTACCTTCGGAACTCACATGTTCACCAAAAGTGAATCTCAGACCCACCAGCAAAACCAAATTACAATCAGACCCGTTCATCCGTTAAGCTTGAATCACCTACAAATTACACACAAGTCCCAGTCACAATATAGGAAAATGTCTCCAGCGGCCTTCTGACTATTGCAAAAAATTTCCATCTTGCGACAGCGTTTGCACCCCCACCCCCACCCCCATATGAAATAACTGGTCATTTTGTGAATGCAGTTTATTCCTGTGTCCAACTGAGAAATCTCACATTGTAGGAGAAACTTTCTAATACTCTTTGCAATTACCCTGTTTCCCTTAAAATAAGACATACCCTGAAAATAAGACATAGCATGATTTTCCAGAATTTTTGAGGATGCAAAATGATTTTTCAGGCTTTTTGAGGATACTTGAAATATAAGCCCTATTTCAAAATTAAGCCCCGCTGACAGTTAATTAAAAAAGTCAATTTAAATAGTGTCCAGGCAGCTATACATGTAAAAAAGTTAAACCTTTTTGAACAAAAATTTATATAAGACACTGTCTTATGTTCGGGGAAACACGGTACAGCTAGTTTATGCCATCGAGCAACTATTGACTCACAATTTCTGTAAAACCCTAATTGGTCAGAAGTGACTTGAGTGTAAGCAAAATCCTAATATCAGCCTGTGTAGGTGTCTTGGATAACTAAAGTCTGAAAAACTATGTCCGGCCACCCTGGAAAACAAAGTTATACTACAGGGGTCCTATACTCTCATAAAAAGTTGCACAATGATCAAAATTGGAACATGCATCCCAAACAAGTAAAAAATTCGCAATAGTTGATATAATCAAGCCTGTACATTAGCCAAAGTATGTGAACCCTTGCTTTAAATTAGTAATCTCACTTTCTTTGGTCACCGTGCATAAACTCCAGTCATGTTAATCTCCATTGAAGAGCTCAATGACCAGCACCATGGTAGGAGGTCAACTTATATTGGATTTCTGAGCTGCCGCTATCTTTGTGAAGTGGAAGTGTAGTGTCATCACTGCTCTGTGACCACACATGTTCTCGAGATAGGACCACCAAATTCATAAGCATGCACTGTGTAAAACTTGATTGTCTTCTCAAATAACAACCAAGTTCTGCTCTACGTCTGGAGGAAACATCAGCACAAGAACTTTTTTTTTTGGAGCTTCTCTGATTAGGTTTCCGTAGATGACCAGCCACATACAAGTCCGAGGTCACCCTTCACAATGCCGAGCATCGACTTGAGTGGTGCTTGTAACTTTTGTGGCCCACTTTGAAAAGTCAGGGAAGATTTGATGGCACAGACGCCTGACCTCAACCCGTTTGGACTCTCATGAGCTGAACAGAAACACCAATGTCAATTTGGATCTTATGACCCTACCTCAGAGGCCCATCTGAGGTTTCATAATCTACTGGAAGGTCTTCGTAGAAGAGAGCTACCATAAAGGGAATCAACTCCACATTAATGGCCAAGGCTTGGGAACATGTATAGCAAGGTTATATGGATAGGATGACTGGGGGGGCTTCACTTAAACACAGTTCACACGTTGGATAAGTGGAACTACGTTTTGCAAGGCATGAGTAAGTAGACAAACTCATGAATATAATGATCCTTCACATTGCCTGAATACATGTTCCTCAGAAAGCAATGAATGGCCTATAATCTCGCAATGACCTTCTTATGAATAAATCATATGGCAATGGAAGTCAAGGAGGCATCAGAAGAATATGAAGCTTGGAGTGAAGCACTGAAATATTACAGCCTTGAGTATTCGTAACATGTACATTCATGTTTTATGGAACAGAATACGCAATAATCCAAAACTGCTTCTAACAAGGAAAGATTTTCACTGCTCACTCAAGTTAAAGCTCATTAAGAGAAGACGAGGATGTAGCTCATATTGTCAAGATGAAAGTAACAAAACTTTGATGACTCCAGAAAGGCTGAAGATAAAGGCAAAAGCTCACAATGACGGGGCAGATCTGTCCATTTGTAGATTAAGACGGTCCTAAAACTACTGGAGGTGACTTATAATGTATGTATCAAAGCGACTCTCCAGTTTTGGAAAAAATTCTGTCCCTGGACCAGAGGGGGGATATTACCCGCAGTAGTTCTCTGCTGTCTCTTTCATTCACAAGTTCCAGGTCCTGTTTTTGGCCAAGATGGCTGACACAATCTTCAGACTACCTCATCCCCACAGTGAATTCGTAGTGTTGGACTATTAATCTACTATACCCGCTTTATGAATGGCTAGTGCTGCTCATGTGATCAGCACTGGCTAATCAGAGTGCAGTGCACAGTGTAGGTTAGACAATTCTGGTATATGCCATAAAAGGCAAGAGTTTGGGCACCTTGGCCCGGCTTAGTGTGGCAGCCGCACATGATTGAGATATATGGAAACAGAGCATGGCTGTTACGGAAACATAGAGTATGCACTTTCCACATCTCTTATTAATAATAATTATTTGGGAAAAAAGGGGGTGCGGTTACAGAAGGTACAGGGACAGGAGGTGGAGCAAGGGGGAACACAGCAATGCGACCATAACATGTGATATACAGTTTTTAGGACACAAACGGGGTGGGGGTAGTACAGGAGGTATGAGACAGGAAGTGTACATGATAGGCAAAAGTGGAAAGCCATAGGGAGGAGCAGGGGGTATATTGTGGGGGTGGGGGAATAAGTTAGGAGGTTTGGTATGCTACTTTGAAGTGGTGCATCTTTAAGGTGAGTCTGAAGTTCCGTGTGTCCGCAATTAGCCGGATTTTGGGGGGTAGAGTGCTCTAGAGAAGTGCTTGAGGTGATTAGCATAGGACATTCGTATTAGAGGGGTGTTTAGTCTGAGTGTGTTAGGAGATTGGAGCGCGCGGGCTGGGTGATGTACGGACAGGAGGGAAGCAATGACACGGCACCAAGGAGAGCATTGTGAGGGTGAGGAGTTTGAATGGAGTTCTGTAGTTTATGGGCAGCCAGTGCAGTGACTGGCATAATACAGAGGCGTCTGAGAAGCGGCTGGATAGAAAGAGGAGTCTAGCTGCCGCATTGGAGAGGGGAGAGTCTGGTTTCGGGGAAGGCCAATGAGCAGGGAGTTGCAAGAGTCGAGTCGGGAATGGATGAGGGCGACAACGAGTGTCCTTAGTGTGTCCATGGTGAGGAACGGCCAAATTTTAGCAATATTCCTGAGGTGCAGGTGCCATGTTCGGGCAAGAGATTGGATATGGGGGGGCTAAAGGAGAGGTTCAAATCCAGTGTAACTCCAAGGCAGTGGGCATGCTGTCTCGGGGTTAGGATGGTGCCAGATTCTGATATGGAGATGTTTGGGGGAGGTCGGCTTTCTAGACAATGTGGTCAGTTTTAGAAAAGTTAACTGTGAGAAAGAAGGAGGACATGGTGTTAGAAAGAGCAGACAGTCAGTGATGTTTTGGAGGAAAGGTGCAGAGATGTCACGGGAAGAGGTGTACAACTGGGTGTATCAGTGTAGAGGTGGTATTGGGGGCCAAATCTGCGGATGGTTTGTCCGATTGGGGCTGTGAAGATAGAGAAGAGAAGGGGGTCCAAGGAGTTATGGAAACAATGCGGTTCACTATGCTAGGCTATTTCTTTAACTCCCATTGACTTCTATAAGAGTTATGGAAATAGTGTAGAGAAGCCAGCTGAGCCGTTTCATTAAAGTGTAACAGAGTTTTCAACACGTTTTCTAAAATATAACAGGTTCTCCCTACTTGCTCATTTGCTGCTGTTTGCACCGTTTCAAGTTCTGATTTTCAGGAGGCCTTCCCCATTTTTCGGCTGCCTTGTCGCTTGCAATCTACCTTCAGGCAGGGGGCATATTCCAAGACTACCACTCTGCCAGTAGTTCACTGTACTGTACTTCCTTTTCCTTAGTCCCAGCTTGCATTGCACTATTCCTGGTCCAATCAACAGGCAGGTAGTACCTGAATACCCGACCCCCCTCTCTGCTGTCCCAGGAGAATTGAGGGGATCGGGCATTCAAATACATTCAGGCCAAATGGTTTGGAAGCTCAATATAATGTGCGCACACACACCTGCTGTAATAGCAGAAGAGGCAAAAATGTGAAGATCGCAGACACTGTTTGCAGATCTGTCAGTCTGTGAAGTAGCCCGTCTGCCATCCCAGTAACTACAGAAGCTATATACCTAACTATGGGCAGTGTATTGCAGAGGGCTGGGAAACCCATAGTGGCAATTTCTGTAAATTTGATTTACAGTGGTTACACAACTAAATTTTTAATGAAAGTGTATTGGAAGATTGATGAGACACACAAGCTAGTAGATGAGCACAAGTTGCCTGAAAAGTTAGTGCCCCTTTAAGTCCTGAGCACAACAACAGCAGTTGTCAGAACCAAAACGTCCCTGTTGATTGAGTGTCTGCACACAGCTTTCCCTGGCGTTTTGATTGAATAGGCGGGTAACCAAAATACATGATAGAATCACATTACAAACATCATAATGCCCAATGAGCTCTTCTTAAAATATAAATATCTTTATTATCTAATTTCCCTGACAGTCCTACTCTAAAGAGACCCCTTAACCTATTTCAATGCAGCGTTGGATCTTGTTCAACATTAAGGCTTCCCTGTATCGCTCCGCTGCCGGGCGAGGGCCGACGCGTTTCTAACAGTATGCAGTACAGTGCTCTAATGTCGGAGGCTGTTCTGCATACTGCAAAATACATTTGCAGAACAGCCTCCACCATCGGAGCGCTGTCCTGCAGACTGTTAAAACCGTGATGAAGCACAGCCTATGTTAGGGGAAACAGCGTTGGAATTTGTTTTTATTTCCTCCTGGAGAACGCTGGTGTTGGTGTAAGGGCAACACTAGGGCACCTTAGCAGAGAGCCATCTTTTGAACAGGGTCGCACTTTTCAGGGCGATCTTCCTACTGTCAGGTACAGACAATATACTGTAGGATGTACGTTAAGCGAGTTTTAATTTAACACCTCATATGCCTTTTCCCTATACTGGATAACTGCATGGAGTATTTTTTGAGAAGATCAGGGGATATATTGTAAGTATTGGAATGCTCACTGGTGTGAAGTGACACTTCAGTTTCTGTAAGTAAATTATTCACAGCGGCTGTGCACTATTGAAGATTATTGATCATTATAATACAAGAATAGAGTTGAGCGAACGTACTCTTCCGAGCTTGATGCTCAATCGAGCGAGTATCACGCCATGTTTGACCCTGCCCCAGTTTTGGCCCCTCCCCTCCGCTGATGTGTCAGATTTGATCCCTCCCCGCTGCGATGCTGCGCACGTGAGCGGTAGTTTTTGACTGGCTTGGCGGAGGAGAGAGAGCGAGAACGAACAAACACAGAAAAAAAAAAAAAAACTGCTTGGCAACCGGCGGATCCCATTCAACAATGCTGGAGTCTCCCATTGTAGTCAATGGAGTTCGTTACTAGAGTACAGCTCTTTACAAAAAGCTCAACTCGAATAACGAGGACCCGAGCATTTTGGTGCTCGCTCATCTCTATACAAGAAGCGTTCTTTGGTCATCGTTATCTTCATTGACTGCTTGGATATATTAGTCCCCAGTAGATGTGCTGTGAAGCCTTCTCCTCTGTCTTTCTCCACCACTGCCATCTATTAACACTTTCCAATCCAGTGTTGGACCGCATTTGACATTTCCCTGCATAGCTCCAATGTCGGGCGAGGGCCAACACGTTTCTAATGCTACGCATGACAGCGGTCCAACATAGGAGGCTTTTCTGCATATGTATACTACACAATGCAGGACAGCGCCCCGGCGGAGCGCTGTCCTGTATAGTGTAATAGACATGCAGAACAGCCTCCGACATCGGAGCTCTGTCCTGCATAGTGTAATAGACATGCAGAACAGCCTCAGACATCGGAGCTCTGTCCTGCATAGTGTAATAGACATGCAGAACAGCCTCAGACATCGGAGCTCTGTCCTGCATAGTGTAATAGACATGCAGAACAGCCTCCGACATCGGAGCTCTGTCCTGCATAGTGTAATAGACATGCAGAACAGCCTCCGACATCGGAGCTCTGTCCTGCATAGTGTAATAGACATGCAGAACAGCCTCAAACATCGGAGCTCTGTCCTGCATAGTGTAATAGACATGCAGAACAGCCTCCGACATCGGAGCTCTGTCCTGCATAGTGTAATAGACATGCAGAACAGCCTCCGACATCGGAGCTCTGTCCTGCATAGTGTAATAGACATGCAGAACAGCCTCAGACATCGGAGCTCTGTCCTGCATAGTGTTAGAAACGTGCTATACACATTGTATGTAGTTGTAGTGTGCCTCTCTATTACAAAGATAGATATCATTAAAGAAAATAGAAATGAATGGAGTCTTGTTATATAAATGTATGTAATATCAATATCCATTTACAGGATTATTACAAATGATCTTCGTTATGTGAAACACTCATAACTCCCGTTCAACTTTGAAAAAATGACCCGTCATGATGATTTTATTAGCAATTTTTTGAGTGTTTTTGTTGAGTAATTCCAAGGAATCCACTAGATGCTTTACCACCCAAAATAAATAAAAGCAGGGGAGTGTGCGGGGAAACTGGATTGGAAAGGGTTAAGGGGTCTATGTGAGTAGGACTATTATTGTATGTTGGTGTCCCATCAGAGGATTTAGGTAAAGATATTGATATTTTAAGAAGAGGTAATTGAGAATGATGTTGTAAATAGGCACGTAATATAACCCGGCAGATGTGCCTTGCGAACGATCCCCATTCCTTTGTGTAAGGGCGATCTCTGGCCAAACCGGTTACAGAGAGGCACAATAAAGGAGATGCAAACGGTTCCACAAAGGTTTGTTTATTGTGATCTGCGTTCTATACATCAACAGGTAGTGGAGCGCATGGAGGACGAGGCTCACAGTAGCTGATGGTGGTCTGGGGGATGTGATGGTACAGAGGATCTACAGTTTACATCAGGTCTGCCTAAAATACAGAAAAATTAATAAAAGCTACAAAAATGTACGATACTGTAATATTGGTGGGATCAGGTAGACAATGGGGACGGTCTAGTGATAAAGTGCGTCATTTGGGGGGGAAATCTCTCACACATTGTATCTACAAACCTACGCAAAATGTTGGGCAGGTCTGTACAGGCTTCATTTCCATGTTCACATCCAAAGCTGCATTCAGAATATTGCTGGTTTCCAGGTATCCTGAAATCCGATGACAGACCTCCCGCATACGGCAGAGCCACATGGCATTGCTCCGAGTCTGTGCTTGAGCCATAAGCACTACATGTGCCACTGGAGGATGCCTCCGTACAGCGCCAGTATTATGGATTACTCTCCCTAAGCAATGCTACTGTGGGTGCCATACTATGGCTGGGTACACCCTGGAAGTTTACGGAGTCCTAATATGGCAGAAAGCTTGGAAGCTACAATTTTCGATGCAACCACTTCTGAGCACGCTCAGTGCTGCTGACCGGCCAGAACAGATCAATGAAGAGAAGGGACGTGGGGCGTGAAGTAGTAGCAGTCTCACCCAAGCCTAGATGTCTCTAGGAGAGCCCAATAAAACTACACGGTAGATAGGGGGCCTTGTTACGGATTTTGCATTGGAGTCCAGGAGCTTAAAGTAACACCCCATTATTACACTTGCCCTCTAAGTCCCAGTAACAGATGTTCTTGGGCCGGAATGGCAACGCTCTTTGCTCCTCAGCCATATTAGGTAACACAAGTCTTTCTCCAACAGCTGGCGACCGAAAACAGGTCAACATTAACCTGCAGCTGTTGGAAAACTACAGCTGTCAGGGCTGAAGGTCGGTATGATGAGAGTTGTAGTCCTGCAGCAGGCAGAGGGTCACAGGTTGCAGACTACTGCAATAAGCCACAGATGACATTGATAGACTTTTGTGCAAAGACATCCGCGGCTTCTTGGCCTTATCTGATGGAAGGAGCACGGCCGCTGCAGGATGTGCGTCTTGTGCGTCTAACCAAGGTCTGCTCTGTGCTTTTGGCAGGTTTTACTGCTAATCTGAAACTCCTGACGGGGGCGCTGCTGCGGTTTCTTCCAGCAGCACATCAGGTGGTCTTCTCAGCCTCGAGCCCCGCCATATTTTTGCAGTTTGCGCATTCAGAAGCTGACACGACGCCCACATCGCCCCGCTAATTGTAGCACTCATTTGTCATATAGCGGATTAAGGCTTGTTAATTAACCTCAGTTGTTTACCATAGTCAGCGAGTGGTCCACTTGGATTTGCCTTACCGTTTCTACGAAGTGGAGGTGGCAACCAATATGGCTGCCGTATTATATCCCACTGTGGCTGGAATCATCCAGCTTTACCCATAGCCCGATAGGCAGATAAGCCTACTGCAGTAGGGACAGGTCGCCCACAAACTTCTGACCAGGCTAGTCAGATGTACCAATAGAAGCCTCTGATATAAAGTGGCTGAACAGTTTTTTTTTTGTTTTTTTTTAAAGGAGTTGTCCACTTTAGACAAAACCTTTTTCTTTGGACAACCCCTTTAAGATCTTACCTTAAAACGGACTCTCCAGTCCCAAAGATTTCTGCAGCACTTCTCCGACTACCTCATCGACTAATGATGCATACTAATGCAGTGTGCAAGACACTACACGCTGCTTTGATTGGCTAGTGTTGTCCATGTGAGCAACCCTGGCCAGTCAGAGCAGCAAGGAGTGTCTTAGACTACTGCTGTATACTAATTCAGTGTGCATGAAGTAGTCAGAGAAGCGCTGTGGCCATCTTTGTTGGTCCAAGACCTGAGGGACGCTTTAAATCGGTTCTCCAAGGAGGGGGAAAGTTACCTGGACCAGTAGTGTCATTATCTGCACTTCCGGCTCAGTGCCGATAGCAGGTCATGTGATGGACCCCTTCTGTGCCTAGGACGGGACCTCCGAGTCTGGCATTTGGGCTCATTGTAATTGCAACAATATGCTGTGATAGACAAGCGCTGATCAATAAGATCGGCACTCGTCTACCCAGCCTTTACATGAGCCCACAGTTCTTTTTCTCCTGCAGCGATAATAGGAGCAGCTGATGACCATTTGCTCATTCGTTCAGCTGATCAGGTGCAGCTTTACACAGGCCAACAAGGGTTCCTACGAATGTTCCCACCCAATTGTCAGCCTGTATAAAACAGCCTTTCCTTATTAAAATGAGTTACCAAGTCAGCCTCTGAGATGGGGCCATACTACTGACCCAGGTCATGGTATATAGGTTCTGACACAGCCGGCTGGGTTACAGGGGTTGTCCGAGTTGTAGCTCCTCTGTAAAACCCCATTCCCCAACATAATAAATAGGCATAAACTCACCTCTCGTGGCCTCCCACTGTGTCCTATGCCGCCGCTCCAGGTCTCCCCCTAAACCGGCTGGTGCAGCCTGTAAATATGACATCAGAGGGAAGTCACAGGGAATGCAGCCAATGACAGGGCTCAGCACTCGATAGCTGAGCTCTGTCATTGGCTGCAGTGTCTGGGACGTCCAGAAAACTGGGCGGGTCTGCAGCCTGTAAACAAACAAGGGATTGGAGGACCGAGCAAATGACCATTCATTATGTTAGTACATGAAAAATTGGGTTTTACAGTGGAACTACAACTCTGACAACTTTTTCCCTTTTCATAGACAAACCCGGTATTAGTGTATCTTGACGCCACCAGAAGTACAGGTGGAGCCAAGCTACAAGCTGTTTGATGGGGTTGACGCCCCCACTTCCTAATTGGCTGCAGGGCATTGTCCCCTTTCTGTGGCTCACAGGTCCTGTTTTTTCCTAGCACTGACTGTAGCAGCCGAGCCAGCAGCCCCGCTCTCAGTGTCCCTGTCGGCCCTTTTTCTACGTATCATCTTTTGGTGCTGGCGCCGCCATCGCCTCCGCTGCGCTGGAGTGCAGCATAGTGACTCTCCGTGCCGACCCTTCCTCCACCTTTCCAGACTGTCAATGTAGGGGAGCTGCGGTAGGAATGCAAGTGCACAGGTGATTATAGCCGGTATAAGACACTACACCTTCCCTGATTAACCAGTGCTTTCCAAGTGATCAGTGCCATCCATTCAGATCCGCATGTAGTATCTTAGACTACCGATACATACTAATATACAGTCTGCACCAGGTATTCAGAGAAGCCGTGTGGCCATCTTTGCTTCTCCAAGCCCAGAGGTTCACTTTAAGCTGATCAAAGGGTGTCCCAATGCCAGATTTTACCAGTGATCCATAATGATCTGTTGAAGAACCTGGCAGCAAGTGCTCAATTTCCCTGCAGCAGCCCCACAGGAGAAATGAAGTATTACATGGTTTGTTTTCCTATATGTATACAATGATTAGAATTTGTCTTGCTGTGAGCAAACTTAAAGGGTAATCAAAAACTAGACAACTCCTTTAAATTCCAACTCCAGCAGTATACATGAAGTATATATAACCTACCTCTGCTGACTAGGTTTATGTCCTGACTCTATTCTCCCGGGCATCTGAGCTACCTTCCTGTCTGTTTGACACCGATTGAAGCTTATGTAGTGAAGCGATCAGAGGAAGTTCTAGCGGCTGTACATGAGACTGCCTTCCGATACTGCACAGACTTGGTAGTGGGAAACTAACAAGAAATAGCAGAGTTTCAGGATATAGATCTTGATTCCGCCATAGGTTTGCATTCAATTTAATATACAACACACAGCAAACATTACATGGCCATTAAATGATGTTCGGACACCAGACAAGATGGCGGTACATCATAATCACAACTATTTTTAATAAACCCATTTTAGACACATTATTATTCCTCCCCTCCCCCACCCACCCCTTACTATAAAATACCCCTCTGTAATTAAATCCATTGGCTTTACATTAAATATTGCTTCGTTATACAGCTGTTCTCTATATATAAACATATACGTATATAGGTATGTATGTACATACACACACATACAAGTATATACCTGTATGCACGATCTGCTCTCTTAAATATATATATTTGTTTTCAAACACGCACACGGACAGGGTGCTAACATAGTGGTTGTGATGTACACTGAACATTGCTGGCTGCATGACCTATGTACATATGCTGTATGCAATCCTTTAAAAAGCCGATACCAGATGTACCGGCCCAAATCCACATTGACAGAATTTTCCTATTTAGCGTTTTACGTTGTACAATCAGACGGAGAAACACATACAAATAAATGAGAAGTTCCCCTAAAATACAAAAATCCCCAATTTTATGAGTGTCAGGCCTTCTAGCCATTCCTGGGAAAGCTGGGTGATAACCAATATGGCTGCCGAAAGCGTGTCGGCCATCTTTTCTACAGTCCTGAATGTCAAAGCTGTCCGGATCTGTAGTGATGAAGGGAGCAGGAGATCTACGCCAGCACAACTAGGCAGATTTGCTATGCAGGGGATGGCATAGGGTTTGGCACCCAACTTACCCAAATTGTAAAAATGGCCACAGTGGTCGTCAGCTGTCCCAGAAATGGCCGGAGGGTAAAAACCTGACAGGAGGCGGCGATGAGGATTTTTAGGGATGGTTTTATTTTAGGGGAACGGTTCTTTACATCATGATTTTATAGAACGTCGTTGCTATTAGTCACAGTTTGCTCATTTCTCCTGATCCCTCTTGGCATTTGCTGGTAAGAAAATGGCCACAGAAATGCCAAGTCTCTTCCTTTACAAGTAGGCATCCAGAGTCCTGTCTGTTCTGAGCATTAGCCATGTGCAGGGTTAGTTTATGGCACGAGCCCAAAGTGCAATGGCTTGGTATTTGTCAGCAAGGGTTATTTTCTGGGCCCCAAGGGCATTGGCTATGTCCAGTGACTGGGCCTAATGGCATGGTTTGTCTTTCTTGCCACGGGCGCTATGGGCATGGGCCATTTCCTGTGTATTGGTCTCATGGGCATTGGGTGCTTTAGCAGCCCCACAGGCAGGGGTTATGTTGTAGAAACGGACCCACTGATCGTTCTACTCTTATACACAGATGACACTGTACTGGACTGCAGAGCCATGGTGTCTTATAGGCAGACACTGGAGCAGACCGCCGGGCACAGCCGGGCACATCCGCACATCAAGCTTCCATGGCCCTGAGCTGCAAATAAATGGCAACTTTTACAGCTAAAAACTGAATGTTCTTTCTCGGGTTGTCAGTGGGTGCGAGAACATTCACACACAAAGCCAGAACGAGAGGAACGGAGCAACGATGGAGCAGAGACAGCGGTGGGGATCAATATTCTTCTGAGTTCAGTTACACTGTTAACCAACATACTTTACTTATCCTGTTATGTCCTTTATTTGACTCCAGCAGCAGATTAGTGAGTGCAGCTCTGGGGTATCTGTGTACATACATTGCTTATCCTGAGTTCCATCCTATATTATACTCCAGAGCTGCCCTCACTATTCTGCTGGTGGAGTCACTGTGTACATACATTACTTATCCTGTACTGATCCTGAGTTACATCCTGTATTATACTGCAGAGCTGCACTCACTATTCTGCTGGTGGAGTCACTGTGTACATACATTACTTACCCTGTACCAATCCTGACTTACATCCTGTATTATACTCCAGAGCTGCACTCACTATTCTGCTGGTGGAGTCACTGTGTACATACATTACTTATCCTGTACTGATCCTAAGTTACATCCTGTATTATACTGCAGAGCTGCACTCACTATTCTGCTGGTGTAGTCACTGTGTACATACATTACTTATCCTGTACTGATCCTGAGTTACATCCTCCAGCGCTGCACTTATTGCATTCACTATTCTGAACACTTCACAGCTAAAATCAACCAGTACCACGGACACAGCATTGTACAGTCATCAGATGCAAGGGAAAACTAACTTCCCCTTGCATGACAGGAGCTTAAATAAACTGTTAGGGGTGTGGTGGCTGTTTCTGATAACAAGCAGAATAGTGAGTGCAGCTCTGGAGTATGTACTCCCTATTCTGGATAACTCAAGATTAGTACAGGATAAGTAATGCATGTACACAGTGACTCCACCAACAGAATAGTGAGTGCAGCTCTGGAGTATAATACAGGATGTAACTCAGGAGCAGTACAGGATAAGTAATGTATGTACACAGTGACTCCACCAGCAGAATAGTGAGTGCAGCTCTGGGGTATAATACAGGATGTAACTCAGGATCAGTACAGGATAAGTAATGTGTGTACACAGTGACTCCACCAGCAGAATACTGAGTGCAGCTCTGGAGTATAATACAGGATGGAACAGGATCAGTAATATATGTACAAGTTTTTAAGTGCATTAATTGTATATAAACTGTATTGTGCTCAGGGCTCTAAATACAAATTTACTTTTCCCATTAAAGGGGTGCTTTAGTAATAACAATGCTTGGCATACGTAGAGTGAGTTAGTGCACATGCTTACGTCAATGCAGGTGAGGAGGAGTGCGGTACGGAGGTAACATGCCAGCATGAGCCGACCACAAGGTAGGAAATAGTGGCTTGTAGGCACCGACTGAGTGTGGAAGTGGGGGGATTGCAAATAAGTCCTCACCCCTCATCGTCTGCTCTAACAGTGACCACAATGGCCGTCTAGATCAGTGTAAAACCAGAGAGCGTGAGAGACCCTCAAACTAAACTGCTAAATGTCTCGAGCAGCACTGCTCTCTAACTGAATGCCACCATCTAGGCACAATCATTACGCAGAACCAAACCTTTGGATATTGCGTGTGCGACAGGGACCGCATGTGACGTTGTTCACTATTAGGACTCATCCTCCTGATTGGATAGATGCGACACAATTAAGACAAACTGCAAAAAATTCTATCATCCGACACAGTACATTCATACGACCCAGAGGTGGCGCTGTGAGCTACTCAACTCCATATGATAAAACTTTTCTATTGATATCTGGAATAGCGCAGCTTCCAGATCGTGAGCGGGCTCTGCAATAGATCAGTCCGGATCCGAGAAATCACTTGTCCCTTTATGATCTGTACCCCAAAAACAGTAACCCAAATGACCAATACATAGAAAACGATAGGTCAGGAGGCAAAAGCTAATCTCCAAGGCTTGTGGATCCAGTCACCAATGATTACTAATTACTAAAACCCTCATTAAAGGGAGTGTCAGCGCCTAGGAGGCCCATAAGCTAAACGTATGGGTTCAGAGGAGTCTGGGGATTCATCACACTTACCTTCCCATCGTCCCAAGCTGACATTGCATGAACCCAGCGGACTACATAGGCGTGTGCATAGCATTAGAGAAGTAGTCCTCTTGTTCTATGTGCACCACAAGTAGTCGGCCGGTACATGCAGTGCCAGCTTTGACAGGGTACAGCGAGGGACCGGTGGGGAAGGTAAATGTAATAGATCCCCTAACTCAGCACATCCGCTCCTATGTGCCATTTAGCTTAGGAGGCTCGTAGAAGCCAAAAGGCCCCCTTTAGATTGATCCAGCGGTGTTACAGACCAGCGGCTGGGATAGTTGATGTGATTGACACGTGCTCACTAGTGACTAGTCATTAAAGTCAGACAAAGAAAAATGAAAGATTTGGGAAGCAACCGATCCCCCCCGATGCTTTGGGCTCCAACCTTGTGTGCGTCTGTATACGCTTCTGTTATCGTATCTACAGACCAACACATCCAGCCTTTATTTTTTGGCAACCAAAGTCGTTAAATAATGAATTCCCTGATTGCTGAACAAGAAGTTATCCTATAAAGAAAATAAAGAGGTGCTTATATATAAATATATATATATGTACACCCAGAGACACAGTTAGCGAGCGTCGGCTCCGGTGCAAAGGTTGATATGATGCCTAGGTCTGATGTAGAACAAGAAGTCCAGGGAGGGGGCATCAATAAATGTCAGGACAGTCCGTGAATTTTCTATCAAAGTATCCTCCGGTGAAGAGCCAGTCAGACGTCTTCGTGTGCTGGTTTGTCCCCTGCGTAAACCACCTAGAAGAGAAGAGACAGAGGTGAAACCTTCGGTCATGGTGGATATGGCCGTGCGGGGCTTTACACCGGCTGAGAATATCCCGATTCTCGTTTCCCTGTGCCGATGACGTCATCACTGTGGATCGTGCGGTTCTCGTGCGCTCGTCATATTCCTACATGAAAAGGCGAACAATCAATGTTTAATCTGCACAAGAAGCGCACGAGCGGCGCGGGTTTTTACCCCGGCTGAAAACTGAACAACGAGCGAGAACCTCGCGATTCTCGTTTGGCACGTGCCCAAGTTGAAACTGAATGGTTTGTGCAGTTTGGCTCGTTTGAATGATTTTCTGAACAAGAATCGTTCCGTCTAAACGGGGCTTAACCCTTTCCAGTCCAATGTCGGGCCTGCCCCGACATCATCATTTTCCTCCACAGCTCCGATGTCGGGGCAGGCCCGACACTGCAGTGCAGGAGTGGATCTGCACCCGATCGTCAGGCACATCGGGTGCAGATGTACTCCTGCACTGGTCGTCATCAAGGACCCCCGAGGAGAAGGCAGAAAGGGTTTTTAACCCTTTCTGCCCACTCCTTTACACATTACATAGCGCTCAATTAGCGCTATGTAATGCATAGATTCCGGCCGGCGATCATGTGACCGCCGGTGTTACCAGACCCCCGGCGGTCACATGAACGCCGAGCCGGGAGCCTGCACCGTGGAAGGACCTGCTTACCTGACCGGCGTCTTGTGCATTCTCCTTCTGTCTCCCGACCCGGCGATCATGTGACCGCCAGGTGTCACCTGACCCCAGCAGTCACATGATCGCCGAGCCGGGAGGCAGAAGGAGAATGCACAAGACGCCGGACAGGTCAACAGGTCCCTCCCTGCACCCTCCTGAACTCTGTCAGATCGGGAGGGTGCAGGGAAAATGTATTTTTTCTCACCCATTCTCCCAGCTCCAATTTATTTGGAGCTGGGGAGAATGGGTGAGAAAAAATAAATGGATTGGAAAGGGTTAAGATGTAGGAAGGATAGATTACGGAGAGTTATGAAGACAATGAGGAACGCAGAGTACTGTGGGTACAACTACTGCCACTAGGAGGCGAACACTAAGCAGAAAAGTGTTAGCTCCTCCTACTAGCTATATTCCCCCTGCAGGCACCAAGCCAACCGGTTTGTATGCAAGCATTAGGAGCAGCCAAGTAGGATACCAAAAAGAACAGTCAATATAACATAAAAAAAAACTATGCGACTGCAAAGAGAATGCTCAAATAAGGAGGAATATATGTGAAAGTACTAACAAGACCGGTTAGGTCGGCGCAGCGCGGCCAATCTGGGGTGATGAGGATTAGCGGGAGGCCTTTCATCTTGATCTTCTTGAGAAGTTGTGGGATTAGCAGGAAAGGGGAGAAAACATATGGAAACCGGAGGTCTGTCCATGGAATTACTAGTGAATCCGCTGCTTGAGTCTGTGGGTCTTAGAGGCCTGGCGATTGATTCTGGAAGCCATGAGGTCGACGTCCGGTTGACCCCACCTTTGACGAAGTGCTCAAAAGACTTTGGGATGTAGCTCCTACTCTCCTGAGTTGATTATTTCTCTACTGAGGAAGTCGGTTAGCCAATTGTCCACCTCTGATATGTGGACTGCCGAGTACACTGGCAAATCATCTTCTGCCCATGTCAAGATTTTCACTGGTTCTGTCATGACCTTCGTGCTGCGGGTCCCGCCTTGTTGGTTTATGTACCCGATGGCCGTTGTATTGTCGGTTTGGATCTGAACTGTGAGACCTGTTAGCTGGGGTGCGAAGTGATGAAGCGACGGGAGAATGGCCCAAAGTACACCGATCTGTTCCACTTTGAGAGAATTGCACACTGGAGGGGTTGAATGTGAAATTGACTAAAAAGAATCACCTCGAAGGAGGAGAACTTCAGTCCCAGCACATTTATGCAGTGATGAATGGTCCTGGGATTCGGAGTTTGCAGAGAGTACGTGCTTCTAAAGGAGAAGTAGTTTTGGCAGTGGAAGTAGTACACAGGCCTGAGACGTGTTGTAGGAGAAAGACCGAGCAAGTCCAGACATTGAGACGGTGTGAGGGAAGACTTGGAAAGGTCGATGATCCATCCAAACCTGGACATGGTGTCCAGAGTGATATGAAGACCAACCGGCGATGCATAAGCTAAAAGTCTGGCCATATTGGGGAAAGCTTTACATATAAACTTCCCCACCTGGGCTATCTGATGCACAAGATCTTCAATTTTTCCAGAAGAGAGACGGAAATAATTTTTGGGCATAGTTTTTTAGTCCATTCAGTAAAGACGAAAACTGGCCTGAGTGCTGACCCCACTGCCTCAAAGGACGTTTTGGGTAGCAACTCCATTTTCCTGTCACCGACGTCTTGACGTCTACCATAGGGACGGTGGTGTGTTTCGCCAAATAGAACAATGGAGGATCTACTACTGGTGAAGACGAACACTTTTTTTTTTTTTACCAAGTCTGGAAAAGTATACATGAGGTCCAGACGCTTAGGTTTAGTAAAGCGTTTCTTGCCAAGGCTCCATTCCCTGGTCAAGACATCGAACTCTGCATGAGGAGGGAATACCTTTGGAGAATGTCGGAACTAAAAAGTCGCGACCAACCTAGTAAGAGTGTGATCTGAAGGGTATCTCTTATGGCAAATATCCGGCTATCCACCATAGTGGAAAGTTTAGAGGCCCGTTCGTCATCCAGATAAGAATCAGAGGGGGACTTCAGCCTCTGACCGGCTACTGTATCTGGAGGGACGTTCTGAGAGTGCTTCATGAAGGGCTGGACAGTAAGATGATGCAGGGGATCTACATGATAACCTTGAGTTAAAACAGTCGAGTTCTGTGGTCTACCACAGGAAGGGTCCTGCGCAAAAGAATCTTCTCCATCTGACCCGTTTTGAAACGGCTGATTGGTCTTTCTAGTAGCGTGGTAGATGCCTCTTAAGGTCCAAGTCCGCCTGTGACAGGGAGCGTGCCCACTTCAGTTAGGCTGGACGGGAGGAGTACTTGGTTTTATGGCCGCCTGACGTGAGGGGATGCAATTAGAACAAAGCAGTTTGCAATGGCCGCTTGTAAATATAGTGTTGTAGCACAAAGCATGTGGCTCTGGCCAGCCCGTCTGGAGTCTTCTGCTATGGAGTCAGACATGGCGTTAAAACAGATGCCGGCAGTTTTTAATGGACTACTATATAGGCCAATACAAGTGTGGTACTGCAGGAAGGGCAACGGAGCAGGGGAGCTCTCCACCAGGCAGAGCTTATCAGTTCCGGAGCAGATCTAAAGAGCGATGGACTCAAGCATCCTTGTTGGGTGGTCTGCAGCTTTCTATAAGAAACTGAGCTTGAGGGACACAAAGAGGATGTGGGGGCGGGCATGGTTGGACGGCAACCCACTAGCAAATGGTAGCTTAGGAATGAAGGCACGTGAGCAGGGATTGGTGGAAAAGAGGGGAAGCCCTCCCTCCACATTGTGTGCACAGAATACCGTTGGCAGCGGCCTGAAAGTCTGGGGCTGAATATATGTCTCTGACCACTGGGGAAAGAAGAGGCCGGTGGTGTGCGCAGGAAGAAGCGTGTTGCGGTGCCCAACAGAAGCACCCGCCGGCCGTGCATAGAGTGCAGGCAGCACCACAACACTGGGTGCGAAGAAAAGTACGAGCCAACTCCTGCACCCAATGCTCTACAGCTGCATAGAGTGGAGGCCCGCAGAGACCAACAGCCATGGCCCCACGGCACAGATCCACTGCTGAAGCAGGCTTAGGCCACCACCCAGAAGGGAGCCTTCCGCTAACTGTAGGGGGCTGGAATGAATCCACTTCTCCCACAACCAACCCTAGGCCCCACAGAAACTGGGGACTCGCACCCCCTGAGGCAACATGCCAGCAGATACCGGCTGAGGACCCCACTGTGATGCAGGGGATAGTCCTGCAGCTTCTAACTGGCTTGTGTGTTCCCCTAGTGGAGAAGGTGTCCTTGTAGGATGAGGGTTGTAGTGGCCAGAAGGAGGAAAGGAGGGAGAGAGAAGGGAGAATGGTCAACTCTATATGCAGAGTAGATATTTACCGCTTACATGGATTCCAGCAGTGTATGCTCATGTATTCGCCTGCATTTAAGGAGGAAGGGAGCGCTGACGTGAGAGGGGTACACTGTAGCTGGCATTAATGCCTGGATGTGCCTCCTATCCTACCGAGGAAGGGGCAGGCAACAAAACAGTTAACTCCATCCTGCTCGTCCTCCTCGGTAAAGTAACAGCGAGAGTCCTATATCCCCTGAATCCAAGAGGTTGTTGAGGACGGTGTGTCTGGTGCGAGGCGTGAGTGCAAGTGATCTCTCCAGTAACATTAAGGCCGCCTGCAGACGGGCGGGTCGGATCCGGCGGCGAGCCCCGCCAGAAATAGGACATGCCACGGTTTGTTTGCCGCGTGACATTTCGCGCGGCCAAACCGCGGCTGTCTGCATAGGAGTGCGTATTGTAATGCACTCCTATGCAGGCTTTTAGTGGCGGAAATCCCGCCGCGGGATTTCTGCCCGTCTGCAGGCGGCCTTATGTAGCCATTTATAAACACACAACAAGTCGCAGTTTTATACAATTTAGAATGCTGTGCAAAACCCTCCCTGGCACAATACCTTGTCCTCCACTCCTCGTTGGTCTTTGCTCGCTCCCTTCGGGATGCCCTCTGCTTCTCTTCTAACCTTTCCTTCTCTTTACTGGCTTGATCTGAAAGACACACAGAGATTATCATAAGTTGACCAAAGCGACACCTGAAGGCAGGCGCACCAGGAAACCACCGCAACGCTTACCTAGATCTCCATTCTCCATATACCTGATGTCAGGTCTTAAACGACAGTCAGTGGGGGCCAACGTGGATTCCACGTCTTTGTCCAGCTCGTTGAGGGCCACAGCAAAGCTGGTGAAGTTATACATCTTCAGAGGTGAAAATCCAAATGTTAGAACACAAGAGCAACGATGAAAGATAAACGTTTGTGAGATGACAAGGAACTATGATACTTTATAACCAGGAGAAGCCCTCAAGATTCTTGTACTGGGATCCTGACGCTATGTTGGGGGAAGGAAACTAAAACCTGATATATGGCCAAATTAAAGTACTGATCCAGAGTTACAGGATACTCCAGAGCTGCACTCACTATTCTGCTAGTGGAGTCACTGTGTACATACATTACTTATCATGTACTGATCCTGAGTTACATCCTGTATTATACTGCAGAGCTGCACTCACTATTCTGCTGGTGGAGTCACTGTGTACATACATTACTTATCCTGTACTGATCTTCAGTTACATCCTGTATTATACTCCAGAGTTGCACTCATTATTCTGCTGGTGGAGTCACTGTGTACATACATTACTTACCCTGTACTGATCCTGAGTTACATCCTGTATTATACTCCAGAGCTGCACTCACTATTCTGCTGGTGGAGTCACTGTGTACATACATTACTTATCCTGTACTGATCCTCAGTTACATCCTGTATTATACTCCAGAGCTGCACTCACTATTCTGCTGGTGGAGTCACTGTGTACATACATTACTTATCCTGTACTGATCCTGAGTTCCATCCTGTATTATACTCCAGAGCTGCGCTCACTATTCTGCTGGTGGAGTCACTGTGTACATACATTACTTATCCTGTACTGATCCTTAGTTACATCCTGTATTATACTCCAGAGCTGCACTCACTATTCTGCTGGAGGAGTCACTGTGTACATACATTACTTATCCTGTACTGATCCTCAGTTACATCCTGTATTATCCTCCAGAGCTGAACTCACTATTCTCTTGGGTGAAGGGGAGAAACCTTGCCATTTTATAAATGACCCAGCATCTATGAACCTGGTGCTAACCTGAGAAGAGTTTGGGGGTCGACTGCTGATCCTCCAAAGCAGTTTGCTGCCGGCTATGACTTGCACAGTCTCTTGGACTTCAGGCATATCATCCGCTTCATCGCTCTCGGGGTTCACAGTTTCCTCATTCTGCCAACACAATGTAACAAATTTAAGAGAGTGAAGAAGGACATCATCTGGAGTCTTATGTTCTAATTTTGCTACAGCTCAGACCTTCTTCACCCTAGAGGACATCACTCTCAGCCTCGTACCCCTCAACTTACTTCTCCAGTAGGAACGAGTCCAGATAGCAGAGGCCTCTGAGCATCAAACTAGATGATACATTGCTTAAAAGGGGTTTTCTAGAACTAAAAATTGCTTCATAACAGCTCTGTCCTTCCTGGTTGCTGCTGCCCCGGACATGTGACTTCTGCAGCCAATCACTGGCAACAACAGTAACCTTCTATAGTCAGTGATTGGCTGCAGCAGTCACATGGCCTGGGCATCAGCAACCAAGAAGGACAGAGCTGTTGTGAAGCAATTCTAAGTCATAGGATATCCCCGCTCACCTGCTTATTCTTCTTCTGTTCGCCTCCTTTCTTCTCGGACTTCTTGTAGGCTTCATACGTCGCAGGATCTACGCTCCATAAACACTCCGTCCATTTCCCGTAGATCATACAAAGCTTCTTTTTACTGTGGGAGGAAAAAAATGTAGGCAAAATAGCAATCATAATTAATGAGTTGGTGCAAAAATCTGCACTTGGCTAGTGCTTTTTACACAGCAGTACATCTGTGCAAGCAGAGCTGCAGTGTAAAGTATGGAAGAGGGACAACGCTGGAGCCTGAACCTCAGATAAGATGGACAGTACATTAGACAATGTAGCCAAGGTGGAGTCATGCTTCACTGATGTTCCCTATTGGAGCCGAGCCGATCGCTCAGTACTCGGAGGCGAGAGGAGTGCCGTTATGTGCAGAGGCAAATCAGCTGCCGATCCGTATATACTGTGAATGGATCAGAGATAACTCGGTGGATCGCGGCTCTTAACCCTTCAAATGCTGTCCTTAGCTCCAACATCGGCATTTAAAAGTCCCAGTCAATCAGGATTTAAAGGTCCCAAATAGCCCTGGGTGCCATGGCAGTCTGGGGCCTTCCGAAGACCCTTGAGGGCTGCAGTGATCGTTTGCCTATTAGGGACGTGCCTGTAGCCTATCTTTAATAGGTAGCCTGCAAAAAACGAGCCCTCATGTAGATAGTGGGAATATGAGAACTGCAGAATGTGACCTGGACGCAGGCGCATCGATTACTCTTGGTCATTAAATAGTTAATCTGACCCTGCAGAGACTCAGCACTTACTTCTTATCCTGGATATAACCTTCTACTCTGTGCAGCTCCTTCCCAAACAGACCGCAGGGCTTGAAGTTTAGGACACACTTATCACCGGTGCTGGAATAAACCAAGACGAAAAGTATTAGCCATGCATACATGAGAAACAGCGCCACCCTTGTCTATGGGCCACGTCTGGTATTGCAGCTGAATGTCACTGAAAAAAGGCACACAAATGTATGTCCCCTTTTCAGATTACCCGTCTGCAGGGCTAGAGTGTGTTACCTGTGGTTTATGATCTCCACTACGCCGTACTGCTCTATCCACAGTTTTCCGATGATGACGTTGTGTACGCAGCAGGTGGGATTCGTCCATGTATAGACATCTTTGTGCCTGGAGAGGAGAAACAGTCATCAAGAGTCTAGATTATTCTCCGGGATTGGAGATTTTGGGGTGGGGGT
This sequence comes from Eleutherodactylus coqui, assembly GCF_035609145.1. Classification (NCBI taxonomy): domain Eukaryota; kingdom Metazoa; phylum Chordata; class Amphibia; order Anura; family Eleutherodactylidae; genus Eleutherodactylus; species Eleutherodactylus coqui. Next base: position 15,225,167 of record NC_089849.1, on the reverse strand, counting down.
GGGGGGGTTCTACTGAACTGAAAGCGGATCTCAGCTGCAGAGCTTCCATCAATATGATCTCATATAAACCATGTATCTAAGAATGAACTAGGCCATCAGGTACAGCACTGAGCATCAGAGAATGTGTCTCGATAAAAGACCACCTTAACCCTTTAACGCTTCTGGGCGTACATGCACGCCCTCCAGTGGCGGGGTTGTATGGAGCAGGAGTAGAAGCCAAAAATGACCCCCTCACAACAAGATGGCAAGATGTCGTTCAGCTGTCATGGCAGCCCAGGGCTGCAATGTATTTCTGCATCTTAGGATGGGCACGTGGCCTGTATTAATAGAATGCTGGAAGAATGTCATATATTGCAATACTGAAGTATTGCAGTATATGGCATGAGCAACTACATGATTGCAAGTTCAAGTCCCCTGTGGGGACCGAAACAAACAAAAAAAAGATATTAAAAAAATATGAAAAGAAAAATCTAGAACATATTTGGTACCGCCACGTCCATAAAAGTAAATTCAAAGTAACGCATTATTTATTCTGCTTGGTGAAAGTTGTCAGGATTAAAAAAAATAAATAAAAAATACTACAATGCCAGTCACCCTGCCAGGAAGGAAAAAATGGAATAAAAAGAAATAAAATCGAAAGTTATATGTACTGCAAAATGGTACCAATAGAAGCCACCGGTCGCCCTGCAATAAGTAAGTACCATAGAGAAGAATAAAGTTATGTCGGCCTGAAGATGGCGACAAACATTTTTTAAAGATATTTAAATTTTTTTAAAAGTAGTACAGAAAAAAACTAAATAAATTTAGCGTCGTCGTCATCGTACCGACCCGCAGAATAAAGTTATCGGGTCACTTTTGCAGCAGTTTGTGCGCGGTAAAGATGACAAAACCGCATTTTTTTAAAATTTCACTCAGTGTAGAAAGTTTTATAAGTTTTTCAGTACATTATATGGTGCAACTCGTCCGCAGGAACAAGGCCTCAGACTGAAACATAAAGAGGTATTAGTTTATGAAAAGGGAGGAGAAAAAACAGAAAATGGAAGAAAAAAGGGCCCCATCCTTCCGGTGTATTCCATCTCAGGGATCCCGTTCCAACGTGTTCGAAATATCAAAATAAAGATACACCTTTCAAAAATGTCCCGTTCTGCAGATATTCTTTATTGTTCCTTCAAGTTATTTACTGCTCATTGCCAGGAAAACCGGCCACCTCGGCTACCTGGCGGATCGGCTGGCGCTTGTGTACTTGTAACTCCGTCGGTATCATCTAGGTGTCTGGGGGCGCATGTGCACTAGCCTGATGGCCCCCGCCCGCTCACCCACTACCGCTGCGCTCGGTTACTTTCGGTAGAAGCGCTTCTGCGTAGCGAGAACCAGTCCTTGTTGTTCTTGCCGCCCAGAAGACAACAGATGAAGTTACAAGTGCCGGCAGTCTCCCCTGGATAGCAGGGATGGCTGGTTTCCTTGGCAACGAGCAGTAAACAACTGGAAGAAACAGTAAATATCATCTGGAAAATGGGACATTTCTAAAATATGAATCTAAGGAGTAAGAGCTTTATTGTGATATTTCGGAACGCAGTGGAAGGGAATCCCCAAGATGAGAATACCCCCTCAAAAGGGCAAGAAACTGGGAGGAGATCGCCGCCTTCAAAGAGGGCGTTTGTGGTAAAAACTAGCATGGATTTCCAATACAGTCAACTGAGGGCGATTAAATAGGAAAACGATCACCGAGATTTAAAAGAGAGAGACCCCCCCGTGGGCAGGGAACCGCCACCGTCCAGCTCAAGAGGAAAAAAGCCTCATTAGCCCTTTAAAGGACTTCCACTTGTAAAACTATTGATGGCCTATCCTTAGGGTGCTTTTAGACAGTTAGGAGGAGCCCCAATGAAATGAATGGAGAGCTGACCGTGCGTGCTCCGCTAGCGCTCCATTCACTGCAATGTCATTGCAGAAGAAGTGACCCTTCAGTGACAGGAGTGCCGTTTGAGATCAGCAGGGGTGTCAATGTGGGGAGAGGAGGTTATCTTCTAACCGACTTTGGATAGATGAGAACTTTAAATTGTGGTTCAGCCCCTTTTTATGGGTCACTACAATTGCAGCAGTATGCATTTTTGGGGGCAAACAGCTGATTGGCAGGGTTATTAGGGGGCGGAGCCCCACCAATCTACTCTTGATGGCCTATCTTGCAGTTAGGCCATCAACAGTTTGTAATCGGACCATCCCTTTAAAATTACCAAGACAATCCGCAGTACAAAACATGTGAGTGCAGACAGTAAAGATCAAGTCCAATCCCACCGCCGGCTCCTCATACTCACTTGAGTAGCTCTAAAGTGATTGTCCCTCGGGGTTCGGCTTCTACACTCTTTCCCCAGAACTTCAGCTTGGGATAGATGGAGCCATGGAAGATGAAGTCCTTGTTCAGTCCCTCAGCGTGAAAGGCACTAACGGGCGGGTGATGGCTGACTTGTTCAGAGATTAATCGGAACCCCAAGTCTTCCCTATAAGAGATTGAAGGTTTGGTTATTTTCATCCCACATGAGGCCGGGGGTCTTGAGTGAAGCTCTCCCAATCCTTCACTCACCTTCTTAATTCGTAAGTTTCTCCAAGAAGAGGGTTGAACGGTTTCCCTGTTCTCTCCCACTGCGATGCCACAGCCGAGACGGCAAAAGCGGCCACTGACTGTAAGGGGAAAAGCATTAAAATAAATATTACTCCTTGTAAAGTCTTGGGGAAACCTTAATTAATGGGGAATTTCACACAAAGTCAATCATTGGCACATTAAACCTACCAATCCCCCAAATGTAGCGGGGGGGGGGGGGGGGGAATGCTAGATCCCACATTCCTCCGCAGAGGCACAAAACCTGTACTGACCCTCCTCATTTTACAGCTGAGGGTTTGCTACATTTGTATCCAGTTTATGCAATTCTCTGGCTCCAGACAGAACAGAACCCAAAGACAAATGAGAGACCAGTCTTCGCTCAGAGGATTGCCCGGACTGGATGCAACTGCAGCAAATCCTCAGCCGTGAGAAGTTGAGCTTCTTGCAGTCCAGTCAATGAAATCAAACAGAATTAGAAATTCCCATGCGAGATATCAAGTCTCAACCCCGACCCCCAAGACCAGAGAAATTACGCGGCGAGAACCTGCCAGGCTTCCTGCCGCCATTATCTGCGCCGTGTTGGTGGTTAGCGCTGTAAGAACGTGACCAGAGGGATATTTCTGTGGGGTTTATGTAATTATTGTGACATTTCCCTGTTCTGCAGAATAGGCAGCAGAAAGGTTAGTTCCCCCCCAGGCGTCTAGCCTCATTTGTTACCATCTGTCAGAAAAGCGAATCTGCGGCGTCCTGTAAACTTCCTATGCGGTAATCTAGAGACTTTCCTTCTCCATAAGGTAATATCTACAGAGCTCTCATATGGGCTGTGCAACCTCAGAGATGCCAGGAGGGGGACATGCATGATTGATATGTCACTTTAATTGCAGCGAATGGAACAGACTGCCGTACTCCACATTCACTTCAGCCGACGGGGGTGTAGTAAAAAGGTCTTCCTTATGGGCGCCAATCAATGTAGATGGAGCTTATTCACTGCATGGCAAAAGTTCTGCAACTTCCTAATTGTCTTGTGCCAGTTCCTCCCTAGTGAGGCCTCCTGTCCATGGGCAATTTTTCACTGCGTTTTCTGCGGCGACAATCCGGCCCCGGTGAATGCTTTTCCATAGACTTACTATGGAAAGCGCAACCCCGCTGTCCACGAGCAGAGAATCATAGCGATCATGGGATATAAATGGCACCATGCTGCGATTACCCGCGATTCTCCGCGGTGAGCCTACCTGTCAGATAGCTGGCAGCTCTTCCCTGCTCCCTGGCAGCGGCTCTCGCAGTGGCGAACTGCTGCGGGATATCGTTACGCCCGTGGACAGGAGGCCTTATTAGATCCATACTTGTTCTCAGCAAATGGGAATGCTCTTTTATATCCTAAAGCCGACTCCTACAGACCCAACACCTCTCACAGCTGAAAGGTTGCCACAGTTGTATCCAGTCTAGATAGTCCCATCTAAACACCTGGAGCTCCGGACTGATACATTTTATGTGCACTGAAACATTGTAGCAAAATCAAAACCGGACAGAGATCAGTAATAGTGATTGTTCTCAGCAAGAGAAATGAAGTCATCGTGTAGATATGACACCTTTCAATGGCTTCTGACCTCACAGGGTCCTTCCACAGCCTTAAAATCCGCCCCTGTGAACGCTTAATGGACTCTTGTGGAAATGCATCAAAACACCCGTGAAAACAAGCATCCAAACGGGGCGACGCACTTTTTGAAGTCCCTCCTATTCCGAAGCCAAAATCTGATGTGGAAAAATAGCGACATTTTCCTTTCCCCGCGTTTTACACAAGCGTGGGCAAAAATGCATGGTCAGGACAGGGACACGGTTCTCCATTACGAACCAATAGGAAGTGCATTGAAAGAGTATTTTGGAGTGGAATACGCACTAAAATACACCGTGTGAACATACCCAGAAAATGCTGAAGAACTGAAAATATGGCTCTCTGTATGGGACGGTATGCTTCATCATTGGCCGCTCTCTCGGCTAAGCCAAGTCCTTTCAACCCACTAACTGGGAATCCATTGTTTGGACCAGGTCTAATGCGTTCTCTTATTTGACATCCCCTAGTTTAACGGTTGGAGAGGTCACAGGTCCCCCTGGTCTGCGTCTCCACATGGGGACTGGCTCCTGTCCTAGTCAACTCCAACACTTCTTACAATTAACTCCCTCAGCCACTTTTGCGCACTCCCTTACTCCATGTGAACAATCTTGCCTACAAGCCTCTCCCTGCTACACAGTATTTCCTGGGCCCATGTGCTGGACCGGGAGCCCGGGGACGACGCTTCTTCATCTTCAGACCCTTCCTTCATTTTCAAATGGGAATCGGAACTTAATAAAATTTTTCTTCCGAGGAGAAATATAACATTTTTCATTTTACACAAATCTACAATTTCTAGGAGATGTCCGGGAAGGAACTATAAAACATTGTCCAGATGTCCAACGCCCCCGGCCTCTTGCTGCACGGCCAATCCGTCTGTTTGGTAATCGCCGCTCACTTCTGACATCATTGTGACAACTATGGCAGTATAAAACTTTTTGGGCCTCATTTAGCAAAACTTTCTAATAAGCTGAGCAGCTTGGGAAATGAACGCTGCGCTGTGATTGGTTGCTATGGGCAACAAGGACCGCCTTACTGTTAGTTTTGCCAAGTTAAACTTTTTGAGTTTGTTTCCATTGATCCTAATTTACGTAATCGGAGGTTTTTGTTGCTACTAAAAAGCAATTTACTGGAAATAATGAAGAATTGATCCGCAAAGTTCATTAGAAAGTTGCAGAACTTTTAATTACACAATGATTTTAATTAAGCCAAGACCTAATCCGGTGTGCGTACGACAGTTACCCTGTAACGGACTGCAATGATCGACCACGCTTCCTCCGTGTAGAGACCACACCTGCGCCATTTCCCCACAAGCTCCACATTCCAGCGTAAGCTCGCAGGCACCGCGCCAATGATCATGTTGGAAACGGCTCATTCCAGAGCTGCCCTCTGTGTTGTGATGACTGGGCGAGTCTAGGTGTGTTCACTTACATAAAGCCACACTAAGCTGCTGCGCTCCCAATTATGCCATGGATTAGAGATTATATCGGACTAAGCCTATTATATAACTGCTTAAAGGGGTTGTGCCAAGACTGAAAGTTATCCCCTGCCCACAGGATAAGAGATAACTTCGACTGAAAGGGGACCATCAGCTGGGACCCCGGCGCTTCCTGATGAGGGCAGCAGTGGTCACACATACATGCTGGCTGACTCTCCATTCGTTTCAATGGGACTGTCGAGTGTCCCACTGAAATGAATGGAGGGGTGTTGAGCACGTGAGACCTCTGCTGTCCTCAATTCACAACACACCTGACCCCGGTCTGTGGATCAGTGGGTGTAGTCGGATCTCCACCTTCCTGAAAATGATCCCTTAACCATGTGGATAGGGAATATTGTTCAATCCTAGCCTAATCCCTTTAATGATATGCCATATAACGGCTTATAATACTTACCTAGCAGCCAGTGTTCGGGTCTCTTGCGCTGGTCTGTCGCTGCTGCAGGCTTCAGTGTCCTCCTGCATGCTGACAGAGCAGTTCTTCATGGTAGCGGAGAATACCCCGCCTCCAAACTAATGCTCTGATTGGTTAATCGAGCGGCGCATCAGCCAATGAGAGCCAGCGCTTGATAATCCAATCACAGCCATTCATTGAATGGCTGTGATTGGTTAATCCAGCGCCGGCTTTCATTGGCTAATCAAGCGCCGCGTCAGCCAATCAGAACATTAGCTTGCTGGAGGGGAGGTATTCAAGCCCCTCTACCAGGAACAACTGCTCCATCGGCGTGCAGGAGGACACGGAAGCCTGCAGCAGCGACAGACACCGGCATGAGAGATCCCAATGCCGGCTGCTAGGAGAGTATTGCTTTTTTTTTTTTTACACATGTAGTGTAGCTAGGGCCTATTTTCGGAGAAGGGTTTATATTTTAAGCCCCCCTCCCGAAAATCAAAGTAGGGCTTATTATCAGGGAAACACGGCATTAGCAGTACACTAAGTTTAGTAATATCATGCCGTATATCTGTAGGTACTATATACACCATTAGTCATTGAAAACCCCCATGCTGCTCATGTCTCCCCATCCCCCCCTCTGTTCACGGGAGATTAATTCTTGTTGTTTACCGATGACGTCTGACGGCGAAGTTTTTAAAGCTTGGCGCTGCCTGCTACCCCGTGGCGAGATGGAAAGGTCTTTGTGCAGCTTGCCTTTTCCCCAGCTTGGTTATGGCAGACGCGGCTGTAAGTATGCGCGACGCGTTCCGGATCCTCACCTGCATTCTGAGCAGCGGATCTGTGTAGGAACAGGCTTTGTTGAGCAGGTATGTGTGCTCCATGTACTCCGTGATTCTCTGCAGGAAGCTCAGGGGCTCGTTAAACACGATCGGCATGGTGATTTTCGACAGTTCCTGGAGGAAGAAAGAGAGAAGCTGATGAGACAAGATGATCGCGGCCGGCGGGGACAGTCATACTTTATGGTTTGGGTTAGAAAACACAAAAATGCCTTTAGTTACCACCAGGTACTGGGCAGCCGTCAAAGGGCATTGTCCCATAGAACAGCAATGATCCCAAATACATCCAAAACATCTATTAAATCCTACTCATCTCCTAGTATGAGAGTAGCGGCTTAGAAAAAAGAAACAGCGCCACTCATGTTTATTGGTAGTGTCTGGCATTGCAGCTCATGAACATACAACAGCACCCCTTTAAAAAGAGAACTCACCTGTTTTATTAAATACCTGCAACCCCATAAAATAAATCGTTTTCCCATAAAGTGAATCTGCCGTCCCTCTGTTGTTCTTCCTGGAAGTGCACTGTGTGTTACCATTCCGCTTGTCACCGGGGTGCATAACTTCCCAGTCTGACACAGATTGGACAGCATTCTAGTACCCTTACAACGGCAAATATTGCCCAAATAGCTGGAAACAGCAAATGCAGTTGATAGTCGTCAACCTTCCCCCACGAAGATGGCGAAATTGTGCTTCTTCTCTATTTTACTCCCTTTTTGTAGACATTTTTCAGCAGATTATACGGTACATTAAATAGAACCAGCGAAAAATATAACTCATCCTGCAAAAAACAAGCCCGACAGCCACGTCTATAGACCCACCGATCAGCAAGTCATCCCCTATCTGATGGCATAGCACCGTCACCCAGCTTTCCCAAGAACAGAGGAACATACAGGCCAATGAATGTGAGATAAGAAAGGCGCGGCAGCTCTCAGCCACATCTTATTATCGCTGCATGACTAGTATAGCATGACCCCCAATGCCCACTTTACCGATGCAGCAGCGTGGGGTTTGTTAAAAGCAGCAGGAATGCCCAATTTGGTTGCACAGACAAGGCTCTGGCATCGCCATCCTGGCCTTTATACAGCGACCATTCTTCATGACTTGGGCATGAGGAGAAGATGGGTAAGTCACCACACTCTACCATCCACATAGTTGGGTGGCGCAGTCAGATGGGCAGCCAGGTGGCAGAGATCTCTTACATAACATCAGGATTAGAGCTCATCTGTAAACTGCAGGGATTACAGGGAACAGAGCCGGCACCTGAAGCGTGAGACATCGGGATTAGTGCAGCCAAACCGTGGGATCAGCTCAGGGAGGTAAGTGCACCTGGTGCAGGTGTTCATTCACCTGGGGCAAAAGCTCTGGTCAGACCACGTCTGTCGGACTGTCTGCGCCTCTAATGACATCATTACTTGTAACTTACTGAAGGACCTGTGATGAAAGTGCAACTCGACTCCATTGAAGGCTGCTGGTTGTGATCACATGTGGTGTACGCACATGAGCGGCATGTAGCGTGTTACACCATCAATGTATACTTGCACAGTGTGTACCAGGTAGTCAGAAGCGGCCATCTTTGTTTCTTCAGGCCCTAAAGGTCGCTTTAAGCCTCACAGTATAACCCCCGAGTCACTGACGCTGTGGTCACAATTTTGCTGCGTTTTTGAACCAAAGCAAAAAAATTAATAATTTAAGTATGCTCCATTTTTTTTAGCTTTTTCTTTGGTTTTAGCCGCATGCATTGTTCACTATATGCAACTCTTAAAACCCACATTTTCTGCCGCAGTTCAAAAGCACAATAAAAAAAGGCAAAATTTGACCATGGCCTCCAGGGATGCCAGTCTGTGCGGTAAGGAGGCAGAGATTAGTGGGAATCCATCTCACTGGCTTCAGGACACGTGACGGGGACAACAGGAGAGGCGACCGCAGCACTCCCCACAAAGGAGACAATTCCTCCCTCCCTCTCCAGTTCTGCGTGTTGCTGCTGTCTTCGTCACTACGGGTACATGAGGGGTACCTGCAGCCCCATCCGGTTGTACAGCTGGTCCGGCTGCTCCAGGCGGGTAGAGGTGTGGCTATGCTTTCCTGCACCCAATGCAAAGATCCAGTTAGGCCCCCTGGACCCACTTCCCAAAATAAAAAAATAAAAAAAGTTATGTCTTTACTTGCAGGGAGCTGTAAATGATGTCATTGATGCCAGGGCCATGTCAGAGCTGCAGCCAATCACCAACTCCCTGCAGCAGTCACATGACCTAGTGCCAGTGATGTACCGGCTTTGCCTCCAGGAGTGAAGATCAGGGGGACCAGTGTGAAGCCCATTTTATTTTGGCACAGCAGGCTGAACAGATTTCTTCAAAAAACCAATGCCCCTGGCTAACCCCTTAACCCCTTAGTGACCAACACCACATGTTTTTATGGCAGTCCATAAGGGGCCTTAGGCTAGTCCACCATAAAAACCCAGCAGCGTAGTCTAAGGCTGGCACAGAAGACCTATGCTGGAAAGAGGGAGCTATTGTTGCTTACTAACAGCCAGGCTCCTGCTCCAACAGCCAGGTCACGAGATCCCTCCGATCCTGGCCGTTTAACCTCTTACATACTACGATCAACAGTGACCGTGCCATGTAAGCGGTTGACAGGTGGGAGGGGCTCCCTGTTAGTCATCTGCATCTGACAATGCGATTGCGAGGTACCAATGGGTTCTCGTAGCAGCAGGCGGCCTGATGAACGCCTTCAGGTCTTCCATGCAAACCAGCGCATCACACCTTGCTGCAGGCGGTCACCGTACTGTACTACATGAGTTGGGAAGAGTAGTATACCAGTGGTTTACAACAACAGCTGATGCTGCAGCCACGGAGACCGATTTACCGTAGGAGTGCTGGCTGGCGGCAGCATCACCTGGCATCTTAAACTGCTGGGCTGCCATCCCCCTCAGTCCTGGGCTGAACGAGGGCACATGCCTCTGTCCTTATGTGGCATTGCAAGAAGGTTTGCTGAAGCAGATACCAGGACATGGCTGCTACAAGAGGAGAGCTGGACAGAAGAGCATCAACATGGCATCAGGCCCGGAGGAACAGGAGGAGCTGCCGGAGGTCTACAGTATGCCCCACAGACTCCATGAGTGTGGCATGAGGCCCCGACGTCCCTTAGTGGGACTTGCACTCACATCCAGCACCAAGCAACTTGATTGGCATTCACCGCAGAACACAAGAATTGAAAGATCCGCCATTGGCGCCCAGTCCTCTTTGCAGATGACGGCAGGTTCACGTTGAGCACGTGTGACGAACGTCTGAAGACGCCGCGGTGCAACATCACCCAGCATGATCTGTTAGGGCATTTAATTGCTCCCTTAATGTTTTTTAAGCAGTGTGTATCTATAGAAACCCATGCACCCAAAAAAGTGCCCTACGCCAGGGCAATATGTGTTGCTATACGGTGAAAAAAGAAAAGAAGTATAGGAAAGTGCAGTCTGCTGTGTTATTCTATGCTGATGTGCCAATACTATTAGTCACTGCAGTCACACGTCAAGGTCACATGATCATGACGGCAATCTAGACAAGGTCAACGATGATGTCCATGTGATCCCCAGGGGAGGAAGCCCTAGAAACATCCCTCCCGCCACCATAATAATAGAGGAGGGGGGATTCTCCTGACTTACCAGTCCGATGCACTTCTTCAGTATGCTCCAGACGCTGAAGTTATTCCTAGAGAACATGGGCGCAGGCAGGGTGGTCCTGAGAACAACGGAGGGATACATTGTTAGTGCTGTACAATATACGCAGATACACTTATAGAACATTGACAGGATATTCCGTAGATAACTGAATGGAGGGGGTTGTAGTGTTTCTCCTGAGGGAGTCTCATCAAAACCATGCTGTCGGAACCACTGCAAGTTGTCTGTAGAGCCCTTACACACCGGCAGAGACAGTGTTACTAGTCCCATGAAAATCAGGTTTAATCAAGTATGCAAGCGAGTTGCCAGCTGCCCTGGGGGGGGGGGGGGGGCGGTCCCAACAGCGCCAGCTGCCCTGGGGGGGGGGCGGTCCCAACAGCGCCAGCTGCCCTGGGGGGGGGGGCGGTCCCAACAGCGCCAGCTGCCCGGGGGGGGGGGGGCGGTCCCACCCGGGGGGGGGGGGCGGTCCCAACAGCGCCAGCTGCCCTGGGGGGGGGCGGTCCCAACAGCGCCAGCTGCCCTGGGGGGGGGGGGGGGGCGGTCCCAACAGCGCCAGCTGCCCTGGGGGGGGGGGCGGTCCCAACAGCGCCAGCTGCCCTGGGGGGGGGCGGTCCCAACAGCGCCAGCTGCCCTGGGGGGGGCGGTCCCAACAGCGCCAGCTGCCCTGGGGGGGGGGGGCGGTCCCAACAGCGCCAGCTGCCCTGGGGGGGGGGCGGTCCCAACAGCGCCAGCTGCCCTGGGGGGGGGGCGGTCCCAACAGCGCCAGCTGCCCTGGGGGGGGCGGTCCCAACAGCGCCAGCTGCCCTGGGGGGGGGGCGGTCCCAACAGCGCCAGCTGCCCTGGGGGGGGGGGGCGGTCCCAACAGCGCCAGCTGCCCTGGGGGGGGGGGCGGTCCCAACAGCGCCAGCTGCCCTGGGGGGGGGGGCGGTCCCAACAGCGCCAGCTGCCCTGGGGGGGGGCGGTCCCAACAGCGCCAGCTGCCCTGGGGGGGGCGGTCCCAACAGCGCCAGCTGCCCTGGGGGGGGCGGTCCCAACAGCGCCAGCTGCCCTGGGGGGGGCGGTCCCAACAGCGCCAGCTGCCCTGGGGGGGGCGGTCCCAACAGCGCCAGCTGCCCTGGGGGGGGCGGTCCCAACAGCGCCAGCTGCCCTGGGGGGGGCGGTCCCAACAGCGCCAGCTGCCCTGGGGGGGGCGGTCCCAACAGCGCCAGCTGCCCTGGGGGGGGCGGTCCCAACAGCGCCAGCTGCCCTGGGGGGGGCGGTCCCAACAGCGCCAGCTGCCCTGGGGGGGGCGGTCCCAACAGCGCCAGCTGCCCTGGGGGGGGCGGTCCCAACAGCGCCAGCTGCCCTGGGGGGGGCGGTCCCAACAGCGCCAGCTGCCCTGGGGGGGGCGGTCCCAACAGCGCCAGCTGCCCTGGGGGGGGCGGTCCCAACAGCGCCAGCTGCCCTGGGGGGGGCGGTCCCAACAGCGCCAGCTGCCCTGGGGGGGCGGTCCCAACAGCGCCAGCTGCCCTGGGGGGGCGGTCCCAACAGCGCCAGCTGCCCTGGGGGGGGCGGTCCCAACAGCGCCAGCTGCCCTGGGGGGGCGGTCCCAACAGCGCCAGCTGCCCTGGGGGGGCGGTCCCAACAGCGCCAGCTGCCCTGGGGGGGCGGTCCCAACAGCGCCAGCTGCCCTGGGGGGGCGGTCCCAACAGCGCCAGCTGCCCTGGGGGGGCGGTCCCAACAGCGCCAGCTGCCCTGGGGGGGCGGTCCCAACAGCGCCAGCTGCCCTGGGGGGGCGGTCCCAACAGCGCCAGCTGCCCTGGTTCTTGTCGCATTGGGCTTGTCTCTTTCTCTTGAGACAGTCCTGCAACTAGATCGTATCACACTGTTTATACACTGCCTGGCGCATGCGCAGCACGTCCGTGACCTAGCTCTTCATAACCGCTTATTAAGAGCTAGGCATGAACAGCACACGAGAGTTGTGCGGAGGCAGGCAATGTCATGATAGCCTTATGATTGCAAAGCTGTCACTCAGGGGAGGATGGGGAGGCGCTGGGTGGGGCAATATGGTGAGAATTAGAGCCCTCGGCACAGTTGGGAACGCCTCCAGAGTGCGGCGTGGTGGAGCGGGGGGTAGCAGTGGGGAACAGGGGGGAGCTCTCTCTCCCCCCCCCCCCCACTCCCCTCTGCAACCTCCCGCTCACCCCCGGCGCCCCCCCCCCCCCCCGAATCTTTTTGCCCCAGTAGTCAGTTACTCGAAAAAAGCGGTGCTCGATTACGAAATCGCCCTAAACGAGTATGTTCGCTCATCTCTAGTTTTTAGGGCTTCCTACAGTAAAAGTGGCATCGCACCGCGCAAAAACGCATTTCGTACGATGCAACAGAAAGGCTCCATAAGGAAACATGGGCTACAAAGTATTGCAAATCGCGGCTGTATAAGCATGACACAATTTTTTTCTTGCGATGTAGCAGCCCACACAGCATCGCTCATGTGAAGGAACCCATTGGAAAGCAGGGGCTTCACAGACATGCGACTTGTAGCGCTGTCGCATCACGAGAAAATCTGTCGCTCGTGTGAAAGCGGCCCAATACTTTATGGATGTTGAGATATTTTACGTTGGAGGTTAGTGGATACACTTTATTCGGCGACGGCAAGTCAAATTTTAATGTAAAAGGACCGCTAAAAATAAGCAGACCCCTACATAACCTGTAATGACTGCTATCACAGTGCCAGGTAGCTGCAGGAAAGGCAGCGGTTAAACGTTATCCAGGGGTCAGGCGATAGATTTGGAAATCTGATGTAATGGGTTCTGAACGTGCTCCTAAAAATCCTGCCAAGTCCGAGAGGTGACGAGCAGATTACAGACTTGATGGGTGAGACGGCGAAGTCTTCTGTCAGCCGCACGGCGCGGTGATTAAAACCTTTGAGACTGAGCCAGCCTGAGCCGGGGATCGGCGCTCAGAGGTTCGGCGCTGCTGCAGAGACTTCCACCCCCGTCAAAGGCTATAAACAAAAAAAAATCCTGCATCCTCCTCTCCTGTCCGGTCCTTCCAAATGGCGGGCGCTGTCTGAGCTCCGCTTAGAGGAGACTTCTCCGAGATGCAGCCGAAATGAAAAAAAGTTTCAATTGATCGCCTCGTTAACCCTTTCAGAGATTTCTCAGTCACATTTGGTCATCCCCGCCTTCTAAAAGCCATGACTTTATTTTTCCATCAATGTTTGGGGGACACGGGAAGCCCCCTCTCCTAACCGCAGTGTTCAGTGCCAATAACGGCAGGGATCAGAGCGTAGACCGGCTAGGAAAGCGGTGGCCCGGCGGACTAACACCTGCAGACCGTTGCACTATAAAAGGCGGTGGTGGTTGAACTTGGAACATTAATGCCCTGGCATGCAATCACTACTGAAAGCTTCCTATAAAAAGCCTTTACGCCCTGCAGACTGGCATCTTTTGTTGATACGTGACGTTCCCTGCGCTCTGGTTAAACAGCTAATTGCTGCTGTTCTTTGTGCTAATTAAAGTCAATCGCCCCTTTATAATTATGCTGTCTGCGTGTGAACCGTCCGCGGGCGGCCGGCGGCGTGCAATATTTGCTTATTATAGGCATTGATTCTAATCACAGTACCAACATATACCGCAGCGCAGTACAGAGGATGCGATCACACCGGTGCCGGACACAGATATTACATCCATCGATCCTGCAGACTGGTCCCATTACTGGTGCCATAGCGGATTATTGAAACGGTCCGGAGGTCCCTGACATGTTCGTTAATACGGCATCATCCGATGGTTCGGACTTTAGGATGGTCCCACCTCAAACATCCTAAATTGACGATTTTTTTTACATCGTCGATACAAGACTCTCTTAACATCCGATCGACACTTGTTATACTAATAGACAGTGCAAGTCACCATTAGGAGACTGCTGCCGCTTCACTAGGCAAACCTCCCCCCCCCCCCACCTTTCACACCGCCGGTCTAAACGTCATACAGCATCACTAGGTAGTCATGTGCTCATGGCATGACAGTCATCAGTCTCCACCGCCGCCTGCACATTGGGCAGCGTTCCATTGCCAGGTAACTCTTCACCTTATAAGCAAGCTTCATTCTCATGAATGAGCTCCTCGGGGGAGGAGCCACACACATACATATATATATATATATATATATATATATATAAATAAGGGAAGCGAGATAAATATGTTCTATGGAATAATAAACATTCCACAGACATGTCAGGGGGCTTACAGGACAGGATTATTAATTATCATACCAGTAATGAGACCCATCTGCAGTGTTGGTCTAACATATGAAGAATGGACAGATCTAATATACGTAAGTGAGGTCGGCCTCGGATGTCCTTTTAATGATTCATCACATATTTTAATTAAATAATACCAAAGGTTTCGTTCTATCAGGTAATGCAGGGGGGTCTCTGGGTCCAATGGAAGGAAATGTATATGTAGAATCTGTCAGCAGGTTTCCTAGGAGTCTAGAATATTCTTTGTAGATACAGAGGACGCACCCCTATACACCAAGTGTCCATCACATAAACCAGAACTGCAAACACTATCCTGCAAATACAGGATGTAACTCAGTATCAGCAGAGGATAAAAGGTGCGTTTACACGCAATCATTATCATTAAAAAAAAACAAAAAAAAAACACTAAATTGCTGGATTGTTCAAATTTGAATAATTGCTTAGTGTAAACACACCCAACAACTTAATGCTAATTAATAATTAGCTTGCTTTTCATTCATTTCATGCAAACATAAGAATAATCATTGGCTCGTTAGGTTTAATTAAATACTGATTGTTCAGTTGTTTTCATTTACGAATACAGTGGGTGCAGAATAGTGAGTGCAGCTCTGGAGTATAATACAGGATGTAACTCAGGATCAGTACAGGATAAGTAATGTATGTACACAGTGACTCTACAAGCAGAATAGTGAGTGCAGCTCTGGAGTATAATACAGGATGTAACTCAGGATTAGTACAGGATAAGTAATGTATGTACACAGTGACTCCACCAGCAGAATAGTGAGTGCAGCTCTGGAGTATAATACAGGATGTAACTCAGGGTCAGTACAGGATAAGTAATGTATGTACAGAGTGACTCCACCAGCAGAATAGTGAGCGCAGCTCTGGAGTATAATACAGGATGTAACTCAGGGTCAGTACAGGATAAGTAATGTATGTACAGAGTGACTCCACCAGCAGAATAGTGAGCGCAGCTCTGGAGTATAATACAGGATGTAACTCAGGAGCAGTACAGGTTAAGTAATGTATGTACACAGTGACTCCACCAGCAGAATAGTGAGTGCAGCTCTGGAGTATAATACAGGATGTAACTCAGGATCAGTACAGGATAAGTAATGTATGTACACAGTGACTCCACCAGCAGAATAGTGAGTGCAGCTCTGGAGTATAATACAGGATGTAACTCAGGATCAGTACAGGATAAGTAATGTATGTACACAGTGACTCCACCAGCAGAATAGTGAGTGCAGCTCTGCAGTATAATACAGGATGTAACTCAGGGTCAGTACAGGATAAGTAATGTATGTACACAGTGACTCCACCAGCAGAATAGTGAGTGCAGCTCTGGAGTATAATACAGGATGTAACTCAGGATCAGTACAGGATAAGTAATGTATGTACACAGTGACTACACAAGCAGAATAGTGAGCGCAGCTCTGGAGTATAATACAGGATGTAACTCAGGATCAGTACAGGATAAGTAATGTATGTACACAGTGACTCCACCAGCAGAATAGTGAGTGCAGCTCTGGAGTATAATACAGGATAGAACTCAGGATGAGTAAAAGCACTCTGGGCAAAACTGGCGCACAATGTTCTGCCCAGCTCAGGATGGGAGGATGGCACATAACCTCTTTAGTAAACTCTAAAGTTTTGCCTCGGACACCCTCCCCTCAGGCTCTACACTACGAATAAAAATCTGCACAAGTCGTGGCCAAAAGTTTTGAGAATGACATAAATTTTGGTTTCCTTAAAGTTCACAGCTTCAGTGTTTCTCCATCTGTTAGTCAGATGTTCCTGTGGTCACTGAAGAACAGTTAAGCATTTCATAAGTTTTTACACTTTTGACAAATCAAGTTTAGGCACAGACTCGATATTTACTGTAATGACCTTTATTCTTTTTTCAATATATCGGGAATTCGCCCCGACAGGCTGGATATCCCCCCCCCCACTCACCCTCAGTGCCCCCCGAATCTTTTCGCCCGAGTAGTCAGTTACTCGTAAAAAAGCGTTGCTTGAGTGCGAAATCGCCCTAAACAAGTCCGTTCGCTCATCTCTACTGACCACCCATCCTTCCTCAGTGATTGCAGTTTATTCTCCCAGTCCCGAGGTCAGGCAGGCTGCACACCAACGAGTCAGATCCTGCATGCGGCTGTAATCCGGCTCTGACCCCGGTCGGTGACCCCGCGTACCTGCTCTTTCTGTACTGTGGATGACCACGGTGGCTCGGCGGCGGTCATGCGCAGTACAGATTTGTTTTTCCTGCGTCGTCGCCAGGTGATGACGGGGTACCCACAACCTAATCGGACGGCTTCCATTGATTTAATTGGAAACCGTCAGTTATAGAAACATAGAAATGCTGCAATTTTTAATCCACCCGCGGAAAGTGCCAGAGCTATCGGCTCATCTGAGGGGACAAGCGAATGTTCTATTTTTTCAACAGGCGCAGATCGTCTGCGCGGGGGATAAAAAGCTATCAAAATGGCACCGATAGAAAAAAAAAAAATACAAAAAACACTATAAATTTGGTGGTTCAAGTCAAGATGCAGACGGGGGATGGGGGGGTGCGGGCATTGGGCTGATGTGGCGCTCCCACCTGAACGTCCTAATAGCTGCTGCCATCAGTCACACGAGTGACAGTAACGATTATGATGGAAAATAGTTTTTGGAAACGGCTGATAACAGGGAACAATAGCCAATTCAACTGACTGGGAAACGGAAAGAAGTGAGGTTGTAAGTTTAGTGTCCCTTCAAGAAATGAATAGGACTATAGAAAGGACTTACCGGTGCTTCTTCACCCCGTTCTCCTGCGGACCCCTCTGGCCGTTTGCCGCCACGTTCTGGTCGGGGAGGGTCATCTCTGCGATGCGCTGGCTCGTGTCCGCAAACTCTCCAGATGAATTGTCAGAGTCGGTGCCTGTCCGGGGAGGAAGGAGAGCGTTACGTCCGGCCGGCACTGAACCCTGCTCCGCTCTGAGAACAAGTTGAAGGTCAGCCCAGTGTTTGTGTACTTTTCTTTGCCTTGTGGGGATATTGCGCAATAGCGAGCGGCGTTCCACGCTGTATGTCACGGGTAAAAGTCCGCACAGAAACCCTTTCCTGCTGAAACTGCAGCCTTATCGCAGCGGCCTCGGATTTTACGTAATCTGCTAAGGTCACAACTACACGGATCAGGTTCATATCAGTGAATAGAATGCCAGGAGACTGACACAAGCAGCACAATGATTGGAGAGAGTAGAACAATGCAATGCTGGGCAACAACTCAAACATACACAGCACTGAGTAGTCCCAGTGTTTGCCCCCAGCACAGAACCGGCCCCGTCGCCCGCCGGGCTACATTACACATAAACATACAGATGTAGCAGAGCTGAATCAGTGAAGGGTCTCATTTCTGCACCACGAGGTAATTCAGTAGCTGCAGTTCTAAGTAAAATCACAAATTCTACAATCATTTGTGCCAGGTGACTAACTCAGCTCTGCTAAACATTTGGAAGGGCACCAAAACACCAGCCCGAACTCCGACGACTTTGAAGTCCATGGGAAAGGAAAATTGTTTTCTCCCTGTGTCTTCTCCAGATGGCGGAGGGATTTCCTCATTATCCTCTAATTAACGAACAGCAGAGGGAAGAGACAACATTGGCATAAAATTAACCCCGGGCAGGCTGCCACCTCCAGAGTGGCACTATATACAGTGGCACAAGGAGGAACCAGCTGGGGGCAACCAGAACACTGACTGCAAGAGGCAGTAGGACTGAGCTGGTCGGGGGCACCAGGGCACAGAGGTGGACAGCCAGGGAGCAGCAGGGCAAGGGCACAGAGGTAGTCGGCTGGGGGAGGGGGTGCGAGCAAGGGCACAGAGGTGGCCGACTGGGGGGGGGGGGGGGGGGGGCAGGGCAAGGGCACACAGGTGGCCGACGGGGGGGGGGGGGGGGGGGGGCAGCAGGGCACAAGTTGCTGCAGGTAGTAGGACTGAGCCTGTCAGAGGCGGCAGGGTTGACCTTGTTGGGTGCAGCAGGATCGGGCACATTAAGGCTGTCTGTCCACGGGCGGGTTTTCATTGCATTTCCCGCGGCGATAATCCGGCCCTTGGGAACGCAGTTCTAGCTCTCCATAGCGTTGCTATGGAGAGCGCTTCCCCCCTGTCCACGAGCGGAGAACCATTGCGATTCTCTGCTCGCGGCCGGCAAATTGCAGCATGCTGCGATTTGCCGCGATCAGCCTATCTGTCAGATAGGCTGACCAGCGGAGATCTGCCTGTCAGCTCCTGCTCCGGGGCGGCAGCTCCCGCGGCAGAGATCCGCCACAGGATATTGCAACGCCCGTGGACAGGCAGCCTAAGTGTCCCCAGCCAAGTTTCTGTTTGTACTACCACTATATTGTGTGCCAAGCGTCATCTGTGGTTTTACATGGGACTGCAGGTAATTCTTTTAACCAAAGCAGGAAGGGGAACGATACGGTCCGGGTGGGAGGATCATACTGTAAGAGGGTGCTTCGACTGTGTATACCAGGGTACAACCCTGTGTATATTATGCTAGGGGGCGCTGCACTCTGGATGTGTAGACAGCATTTATCGGACAGGAAGTCTTCGTTTTAAAGCATTCACTATAAATGTATTTAAATGTGGCAACTAAAAATGTCATTTGGCTCCTAAAAGTTTCAGTTTGTAGGCTCCATGCCCTGTGCCAGCCTCCGGGGGCACGGCGCCAGCACAGTTATTTATTCATGTATTATCTCTTTTGCATTAGCTGACAAGCCCTGCGAGCGCTCCGTCCGCTGACGGCCCGCTACACGGTAATTAGTCGCTGATGTCTAGCGGTGGATAAATATCTACAACTAGGGGGGAGGCGGGCACGACGAAAGATGAGAGACAGCAATGAGGGTTCAGAGGAAATGGAAGAGCTGAAGAGAAGAAAACAAATCTGTCTCAAGGAAGAAATTAAGAAATCGGAGACACAGAAGAAACAATGGCGCGGTCGGCCATTATAGATACAGAAGGAAGTCTCATGTTAATAAATAGGGGTCACTGAAAGTGTAAACCGCCAGGTCTGTTCTTTTCTTAAACCTCAGTATTGCAGCTTTCCTCTCTTATTCCTCCTGGAAATATAATAAATTGACCACCATCATCGCAGTCATTGGGGTGGTCTACCTAAACAAAAAGCGCTGTCCAATCAATGCTGACCGTGTCATACGGAGGGACGAGCCTCACTGACCGGCCGAAGGCCAACACTCTGGATGTAATCATACATTTCCAGGATGAACAACTGAGTGTTAGCAAGAAAGATGCATCAGCATTGCTTAAGGGAGACTTCTGGTACTTCCCCGGTGATGGCTTATCTTAAGGATTGGTCGCCACTAGTTGATCGGTGGGGTCCACCGCTTAGGATTACTGCCGATCAGATATTTGGGCAGGTGACAACACAGCATCTAGTGACCTCACATGACACGCAGCACCTGGGTCTGTATATCCCGTGCCGCGGGACCTTCACCATAGGGCGGCACGTAGAGTTAACCCTTCTGCTGCTGAATAGGAACCATAGAGAAGAGATGCAACTCTGCCCCATAAAGAGCGGTGTGATAATCCCTATGGAAAGGCAGTGGTTGTATCCTGGTGCCTATGGGGGCCCTACAGACCGGGCACATAAGACGACACTGGTGTTATAAATGGCACTGAGGGGCCCGCCACAGATTCTGCATGTTGGATGTCGCATACTCTTCCATACAGAAGCTATAGGACCCTTGTGTAACATTATGTTCCAACAGATTTCAACGGTCTTCCAGTGTAAAACTTCACAGTACATCTCGAATTCTATTCATGAACGCAGCGGTGGTCAGACATTCCCACCGCAGCTCCATTCATTTTGATGGGACGGCTGGAGATAGCCCAGCGCCTGTAGTCGTCCACTGAAAAGAATGGCGCAGCAGAGCGCATGCCTGACCACCGCTGCATTCACGCGAGGACCTTTAGGATCTCCATTCTCATGATCGTCGGGGGTCCCAGCGGTTGGACCGCCACTGATCAGATAGCCATCTTCTATCCTGTGGATGCGGGATTAACTATTTTGTGGGACACCTCTTTAAGCCCCATGATGTACATATACGTCATGGGCAGGAAGGGGTTCCCGCAGAAGCTGAGCCCGTGCCAGCAGAAGTCGGCTGTGACTAATAGCCGGGGGTCCTGCAGGGATCAGAGATAACACCAATCCTTGCCGTTAACCCCTTACACACCAAGGTCAATGTTGATGGTGGCTAGTACAGAGTTTACAGAGGGAGGGAGCCCCCTTTGTGACATCATTGGCCTTCTGCCACCTAATCCTGGAGGGCTGATGATTTGCCATGGTAAAGGGCGACCTAACAGTGGCCCTTGAGTTTTGTCACCTTACCCTCCCTAAAAGAACTAATGGGGTTTTCCAGGAACAAGCTACTGAAGGCCTGACCCCAGGCTCGGTCATCACTAGTTAGATTGCCGTGAACCAACCACTTGGGGTCTCCGGCAAGGAGCCGATCGCCTGGTCCGCTGGTAGCGCAGCGAGACCGGACGTCGTTATAGCGGACGGGAGTGTAAGTGACCTAGCTGGCTTCACACCTATTGATATCAATGGGAGCTAGCGGCTACTACACCCGGGTCGGACATGGAAGCGTAATAGTGCAAGTACCAAACTAGGCTGCGTCCTCTGGGGGCATGCTATTACAGTAGAGGATGCAAGCGGGACGTAATCTGTGCTGCCGCTCATTTTAGGGACTTGCAACAGCTAAATATCAAACTTGTCCAATTCTTTAGCTGCGGCCTCAGTGATGGATCCTGACATGGACTGGGCTCAGCCGGCAGAAATCACGTCAAGGACCAGTCTGGGCATGGGTTAAAGCGAATGGGGTTAATATAGCTCTTGGCGCAGGACGCCCGGCCCTTCCCTTCAGTCCAAGGCCGGAATGCGGGCGGTAGTACAGAACAACCAGCGCTGCTATTTGCAGCAGGTCTGCGCTTTGCGGCGAGCGGTTTAGCGCTGCTCATCTGTTCCACGGTCGCGGTCCTGATTTACCTGCAACGGCATCGAAGAACTCCTCCTCACTGTTCATCCTTCAGGCTGCTCAGGCGATTACTGCATCTTCTTCAGGGCTCAGCAGCCCGGCCGGGGGGCAACTTCTGGCGGAGGAACTCTGCTGCCACCTCGCACCCACTGGAGCTGGAGGAGGAAAGAAGAAGAGCTGTAGCCAATATCCCACTTATCAGAGGCCATACAACAGTCAGCCTGCACAACGGGGCCCCATCCCCCCTGTACCAAGAACCTGCAAGGGGCCCCTCCTCTAAACAATGCAAATAAGGGAGAATTACTGCAAAGGTCTTGGTGGTGGCAAGGGCAAACAAGTGCCGGGCCCTTTTTGTCTCGGGAGAGGAAAAGGGGGCCCTTCAAAGTAAACCCCTGATGCAGGAACCCAGTGGTCAACTATGGATCCTTAGGATAGCTCATCAGTAATAGATTGGTGGGGGTCTGTCAGTAGGATCTCATACTGCTCAACTGTTATCCGCTGCGTTTGTGCACTGAGCCAATTTTTACAGGAAGCAGACAGCTCCGTTCCCACTGTAATGGCTAGATTTGGTATTGCGGGTCAAGTTCCTAGTTATTTGCAATACTAACTCTGGCCACTGCGGTGGGAATAGAGCTGTCTGCTTCCTGCAGAAATCGTTTCAGTGCAGCAGCCCAGAGAACAGCTGAGCAGTAGGTTTCCCAGGTGGTGGATCTTCAACTGGACAACCCCGTTAAGTAACCGCTTTAAGCGCATCATCTCCACATTACAATCATAACCAACCAAGTCAGCACAAAGTAGCAGGAGGCACCAAAGCTGCCCGCACACAGCGGTTCTCTGCTGCAACCGCACATGCAAGATAACGTACGAAAAAATGCAGCTGCACGCGCAAAAACGCAACACCGGATGCGCACAAAATTCACAAGCTCGTGTGAATACGGTCTTAACCCTTTCCAATCCACTGTCTGACGACATTCTGATTGAAGGCTATACAGCTCCGATGTCGGAAAATGTCCTTCAGGGTATTCTTACTGTATATTACTGGCTGCTCGAGGGCCTCTGCAGCATGTCCCATAACCGCAGTACTGACTCTAGCCAGCAGACGGCGCCATTGTATAATGGCAGAAAAAGAAAACCCCCTAGAAAACCCTGAATCCAAAATTGGCTTGCAAAGGGTTAAAACGACCAGTGGGCAAATTCTCCACTTTCTTGTGAGGAGGGTCCTGCGTAGGGTCTCACTATCCAGCAGTGAAGGGATGATGCAATCAGAGGTGGGGCCCTCATATAGCGCTGACAGGTGGGTGCGGGTTGAGTCCGAGCAAGGAAGTCGCTGCGGATTAAACTGTAGGCACTACTGGGATACCAGCGGGGTGGGTGGGGCATTCAGATGGCTCCTCCCATTCACACTGAACGGTCTGTCCTGCTGACAGGACATCCGGCAGCAGCTCTCCATGATCAGGGAACAAGTAATGCAGATCCCACATTATTGTAGTACGTTCCTTTAAGATATTACCATCTTCATAATCAAACGCCAGCAGCGGGATCGGTCTCCTACGGAGATGTCAACCATCGATCTGCCAGCGAAAACCCCCTGAAGGCAATTACATTATAATTCACAGTCTTCACCGACTTTCTCTCATTTCACATAAAAAAATATATATTTATTTCCCCAGAAAAAGTTTACATCTTGTTACATATCGCACGTAGCGGTCACCATGGCAACCTTTGTTGTTTTAGCAGGGCAGCCATTTAAATTTCCCCGGGGAGGAGGACAGTGGGGAGGGGTAAAACGACAACCAAATACATCTTACACAAGGCCGAAACACAGAGATGTCCCCCGGGCCGCCGTGTAGGAAGAATCCAAGTCTTTGTGGTTGGCGAACGGCGAGGAAGAGCAGGTGCGACCGGATAGGCGCCGATACTGAGCGCCTCAGCGGCTATTTACGCAAATGACTGCGAGATATTCTATTAGACAGACGAGGATATGAGGGATATAGATCCTGGGGATGTCGCAAGAAGAGATTTGTATCTGATCCAGGGAAAGCTGGGTGACTACTAATAGCACCAGTTAGAGCTCCCACAGGGTCGTCAGGCTGCTGCGTCACAAACCTGCTAAGAGCGGCTGGCCAAAACTTTTACCATTAATGACCTAGCCTTGGGACAGGTCATCAATACTTGGTCTGCCACTCAGGATCCCTGTCGATCAGCTGATTGCTGGGCCCGTTGTCAGTGTGGACAGCGCTGGAAGCAGACAGTGCTGTGAGAATTGCAGTGGCCGGGTTCGGTACTACAGGCTCAGCTCCCATCTGTTGAAATGTCTGCAGTACCAAACTGTTCCACTGCAATGCAGACAGCGCTATCTGCTCCCAGCACTGTCCACACTGACTGCAGTGGTGGGAATTCCGCACACAGATTTTGCCCATTGGCGAGGCCAAAGCTGTATGCGGATCCGTATCACAGAGACTACGGCACTTACTGCTGCTGCAGCAAAATCCGCAGTGTGAACAAGGCCTAGGACGCGAAAATACAACATTTGTACTCGTTCCATTCACAAGCGCTGGATCTTGTAATCCTGCAGCGACGTTTCCTTGTGGACAGGACCCAGTATGCACAGATAATCCAAATCCACATCCTGAAAGGGCGGTAATTGTAGCCCATGTTCCTACGCAATAGAAAATGGCGCAAATTGTCCTGCAACGAAAAACCACACCAAAATCCGCACCAGGACTTGGACGAGACTCCGCGGTGGATGTCACCCCACAACAGAAGGGGTGAAGTCTACTGCGGATCCACACCAATCCCTACTACGTGGGAACGTGCCCTTAAAGCCACGCCGCCGTCTATACGGGACGCAATTACAGATCCGGATCGCGAAAAAAAAAAAAGCAGTTGCGCGTCACTTGTTGATGCGGTTTCCATTGAAAGATGCACTGGAAAAGACGGAATCGGTCTATCATGCGAATACCGCCAAAGGTCCCGTTCGTAGGATTTATTTTTGGCGCCAATTCCGAAGCGGGTTTAACATTAAAGCGCAGAGTTCATACTTTGCACTAAGCGATGCAAAAATCTGCAATTCACATGTCAATTCTCTAAGCGCTTCTGCGCAAAAGCCACATTGGCGGCCGTGTGAACATCTGTACCATTTAATGTACGTAAAGCCAAAGTAGAATCGGCATGCAGACATGCGGCAGAACTCCAAGCTCAACCGCGGACATCCGTCTAGGGCTTATTCACACGAGTGACGCGCACAGAACGCACACGGACACGAAATACGGATTTCTTGACATGATGATGCAATGGAAAAAAAGACATCCACACCACCTTGTATCTCTGGGCGATCCTGCGGAGCGCTTCTCCCGTTGTTTCCATCGTATGGTAGTCGCCCGCCGTACGATGCGCACGCGGGTGCGATCTGAGGTTTCCCATTGAAATCAACAGGACGCACTTGCGATTCTCTGAAATGCGTGAAACACGTTTCTAAGGATCGCAATTTCACAGAAACAATAAGGCGTTTTTGAATAAAAAAAATGCCTCGCAACGGCGTGAAAAACGCACGCTGGCCAGCGTGATATCAGGCGGAGATCCGCGCCCCGACAATGTGCGCACCCGTGTGCGTGTAGCCGAGGCTCAGGGCTCCTTCTCACCGGCCGTTGCAAGAAAATCCCGTCTGCGCTCCCACGATTTTTGAGCATCAGCGATGCTTTTTCTCGCAAAAACAATCGCTGCCGCTCGCAATTCTCGCTCCATTTTTTAGCGCAAAAGTCAATAGGACTTTCTAATATTAAAAACACATCGCATGTAAATCGCAAGTTGGTGCGACGTGATGCGATAAAAAGGAGGCGCAATAGGGAAACAAAAAAGACAGACGCGACAAGCTCCGATTTTTTTTTTAATCGCAGCATCGCATAAGCTCTCACAATCCTGCGCCTTCACCGCTCTCGCGTCACACGATTTTACGGCATCCGTGTTAATATCCGCACACAACATGCAGCGACTAATGGATGCCAGATACATTGTCACCCAGCTTTCCCAAGAGCTGATAAGACTGAAGACTCCAGTCAGCGACGACCAATATGGTCACACAGTACCCCCCGCTGCGTGCAGTAAAGCAGCCGCAATACGTGATGCTTTTCTGTGGTCTCCCCTCCCCCGCTGTCACTAACGAGACTCGCATGTAGCGGCGGTCCCGGCGGAGCAGCACTAGGCAGGGCAAGGTTTCCATTTATAGATGGGACAAGTGGGAGCCTCACATGGCGAACAAGAGCTGCCGGGGTAAACACGGCCGTCTCTGCCAACTCCGGCGCTACCGGAATAAGGTAAACAGCAGCAACTTGTACTCACAAGAGGAAGCTGTACATGTGACTATGTAATGCCAGACCGTAGCCGGCAGTGACCCCAGCACTAGAACGCCAGACCGTAGCCGGCAGTGACCCCAGCACTAGAACGCCAGACCGTACCCGGCAGTGACCCCAGCACCCGAACGCCACACCGTACCCGGCAGTGACCCCAGCACCCGAACGCCACACCGTACCCGGCAGTGACCCCAGCACCCGAACGCCACACCGTACCCGGCAGTGACCCCAGCACCCGAACGCCAGACCGTACCCGGCAGTGACCCCAGCACCCGAACGCCAGACCGTACCCGGCAGTGACCCCAGCACCCGAACGCCACACCGTACCCGGCAGTGACCCCAGCCGCAGAACGCCACACCGTACCCGGCAGTGACCCCAGCCGCAGAACGCCACACCGTACCCGGCAGTGACCCCAGCCGCAGAACGCCACACCGTACCCGGCAGTGACCCCAGCCGCAGAACGCCACACCGTACCCGGCAGTGACCCCAGCCGCAGAACGCCAGACCGTACCCGGCAGTGACCCCAGCCGCAGAACGCCAGACCGTACCCGGCAGTGACCCCAGCCGCAGAACGCCAGACCGTACCCGGCAGTGACCCCAGCCGCAGAACGCCACACCGTACCCGGCAGTGACCCCAGCCGCAGAACGCCAGACCGTACCCGGCAGTGACCCCAGCCGCAGAACGCCAGACCGTACCCAGCAGTGACCCCAGCCGCAGAACGCCAGACCGTACCCGGCAGTGACCCCAGCCGCAGAACGCCAGACCGTACCCGGCAGTGACCCCAGCCGCAGAACGCCAGACCGTACCCGGCAGTGACCCCAGCCGCAGAACGCCAGACCGTACCCGGCAGTGACCCCAGCCGCAGAACGCCAGACCGTACCCGGCAGTGACCCCAGCCGCAGAACGCCAGACCGTACCCGGCAGTGACCCCAGCCGCAGAACGCCAAACCGTACCCGGCAGTGACCCCAGCCGCAGAACGCCAAACCGTACCCGGCAGTGACCCCAGCCGCGGAACGCCAGACCGTACCCGGCAGTGGCCCCAGCCGCAGAACGCCAGACCGTACCCGTCAGTGGCCCCAGCCGCAGAACCCCACACCACCCCCGGCAGTGACCCCAGCCCCAGAACGCCACACCACCCCCGGCAGTGACCCCAGCCCCAGAACGCCACACCACCCCCGGCAGTGACCCCGGCCCCAGAACGCCACACCACCCCCGGCAGTGACCCCGGCCCCAGAACGCCACACCACCCCCGGCAGTGACCCCGGCCCCAGAACGCCACACCACCCCCGGCAGTGACCCCGGCCCCAGAACGCCACACCACCCCCGGCAGTGACCCCGGCCCCAGAACGCCACACCACCCCCGGCAGTGACCCCGGCCCCAGAACGCCACACCACCCCCGGCAGTGACCCCAGCCCCAGAAAGACACACCACCCCCGGCAGTGACCCCGGCTCTAGAACGACACACCACCCCCGGCATTGACCCCAGCACCCGAACACCAGACCGTAACCGGCATTGACCCCAGCACCCGAACACCAGACCGTACGCGGCAGTGACCCCAGCACCCGAACACCAGACCGTAACCGGCATTGACCCCAGCACCCGAACACCAGACCGTAACCGGCATTGACCCCAGCACCCGAACACCAGACCGTACGCGGCAGTGACCCCAGCACCAGAACGCCACTCCATACCCGGCAGTGACCCCAGCACTAACACACATTATACGATGACCAAATCAAAGGTCGGCTCAGACGCCATTTTGCATTTTTTTCCATCCAAGACAACAGAATCCATATCGGAACTGATCCGTTCTATCGGAAGATGGACCGTCCGACTTCCATCATGGCTGCCGGCATTTTCCTTGATAAAAATCGCACTGGGAATGCACGCCGGATACGTGCCAGAGGCCGCAGATCTTAAAGGGGGTTTCCAGGACATAGGAAAAGTTATAAGGGCTTAATATCAAGAGAAAAATCAATAGTCACCCACCCCAACCCCTCCCCCTCCCCGTCCCCGTCCAGCCCCGATGCCCGGAACCGGAAAAAGAAGCGGCTGGCGGTCACATGACAATCATTGCGCACATGACTGCTCAGCCACTCAGACTGCAGCGATGATTTTTTCACGGTAGTGTCTGACGAGTGGTCACACGCCCAATGAACGGCACATAACCGCCCGGCACTGGCGGGTACGGCAGCTGCAGCGCTGGACAGGGAGCGGCTGGGATAGGAGACAATTCAATTGTTCTTCATTTCAAGCCCTTATAACTTTTTCCATGTCCCGGAAAACCCCTTTAATGTGTCCTTAGAC
Organism: Eleutherodactylus coqui; assembly: GCF_035609145.1. Lineage (NCBI taxonomy): Eukaryota > Metazoa > Chordata > Amphibia > Anura > Eleutherodactylidae > Eleutherodactylus > Eleutherodactylus coqui. The sequence goes on along the minus strand of NC_089849.1, from coordinate 15,196,647 downwards.
CCGCTCTCAGCTGAGGGTTTGCTACAATTGTATCCAGTGTAGCCGATCCCCACCAGCAGCTGCACAAACCTTTCTGATCATTTGCAACAATGTATCAGTCTGGCCAATGTCTACACCTCCCAGCTGCGGCAGGACTAGCGCTCCACGGGTTTACTACGCCGGAATAGAAACAAATGTTGCCATTCACTGACAGCAAACACATCCAGACAAAATGTACCAGAAGGCTGATGGACAATAAAACTTTATGAAGAGGGAATGCCACAGGATAGGATCCACATGCGGAGACCCCCACCCTCCTAAGAACCAGGGTATGGAGTGGCGGTTACACATTCACCCTGCCACTCCATTCAGTGGGTTGCTAGAAAAGGCCAAGTTCAAGCGCCTCGCTATCCCTAACAGTCCCATTAAAGTGAATGGAGTGGAGGGGCACACGAAGGGCCGCTGCGCCATTCATTCCGGGACGCTCCTAATTCCAGTTATAAATGAATGGACGGACTACTTAGCAGTATCGCTCAATGCAATCAGTGGCGGCTTTCAGCGCTCACATTAGGGGAAGGTAGGTATAAAACTTACATCCCTGGGTCACCTACTTTCAAGCCCATAAGCTTAGCTAATAGGACTAGAAGCAGGCGACGGTCTCTACAACCCCCAGCAGTTTAGGACGACCTCCGTTTGTTCTGTCGCATCAGCACCAATAGGCTTTTGGTGTCATTTTAAAGCGAAGATTCTTGGCCCTTACGGAATCGGAGCGGCAGCCGTTTGAAGTGGGGTTGGGAATACTGAATACACAGTGTGCAGTGTAAAGCAGAGAAGATCTGACATTCTCCTGCACATCTTCCTGTCCCAGGGGAGGGAATGCATGAATTTTGTTCAGGTTGTCCCCCCCTCCCATCAGAGAGCACATTTGCTCTCCAATTGTCACATATGGGTTTTTCCCTGGAAAGGAGAGATGATGAGGACTTGCTCACCTAAATCACTCATCCATACTGTTGAACCCAGCAAATGCTGCAATCATAAAAATGCTCCAGTCCTGAAGTGGGGCACCACAAAGTCTTTTTTTTTTTGACAAAAAGTTTATATGGTTCAAAAGCAGAAAAACAAGAAAATATTCTATAAATTGGTAGAATAAAAGGTAACATAATATTTATACCGCACTGAGCGCCACAAAAGCAAAAATTGCAAGAAATTATGAAATGGCTGTCACCCCCCCCCCCCCCCCATCACCCCCGGCAAAAATAAAATTCCAAAAAGCTTATTGAATACATTAATGCTGACTGTCCATGGGCGATCGTTCATAGCGTGATCCGCGGCGCTGACTCACGCGGATCACTCTTGAAATGCTTTCCATAGGATAAACTATGGAAAGTGCAGCCCGATGGACACGAGCGGGAAATACACCGCGATTGTCCACGATGAACTCATCATAATGATAGCTTAACCGCAGTGACTTTAAATGATCTGCTGCGGCTGAAATCCATTCGCGATAATCCACCCCGCCTTTGGACAGGCGGCCTAAATGTACCCGAATTTGGTTCCTATAAGAGATAGAACTCGTCCCACAAAATAGAAGTTGTCGTACAGCGACAAAGAAAAATAAGACTGTTGGGAAAATAAAAGGGAAATGATTTACTGGTTCTTAAAGCTAAAAGTAGTAAGTAAGGGGTTAAAAATACACTTCTGCGCCAAATATATTTACATGACACATTCAAAATCCACATTTAAACATGACTTCGGGGGTTAAGGTCAGGCGTACACCTGCTGCGTGTGCACCCGAGAGCTATGGGCACTGGCATCCGTGTGCGGTCAGCTCCACAGACGTGTTCATATATCCTAAAATCGCAGACAAGAAGAGGACACGCAATGAGTGCCCAGAAAGCGGACATACCCCCTCAGCTATAATGGCTCTGTGTGCCGTCCATGACTTAACAAGGACCCAAATACGCTGTTTGTCTAAAAGGACATAATTCTGTGCACCTGCAGCCACCACCAGAGGGCGCAAAGAACCTCACTGTATACAGATATAGCTCTGTACACAGTGAGCTCCCTCTAGTGGTGGCTGCGATCATTTAAAGCAAGCTTCCAATCCAGGAACATTGTCCTGGGATTGGGTGTTATATTGTCTGCCGTTGGTCTTCTGCGTCGATGTCACACAGATCCATCAAGTCCAGGCCATATTTTCACTTATCCAAGATGGCCACTACATTATGCATAGGTAGTCTGAGGCATTTCATGGCCAGCGCTGACTACCTGAGCAGCACTGGCCAATCAGACAGCAGGAGTAGCGCATAGGTAGTTTAACACATTACCTATGCATTATTTAGGTGGCCATCTTGGATGACTGAGAATCGGGCCCGAAACTGGTGGATGAACAGCTCAGAAGGCCGGCGGCTGGTAATGCAACAACCCGTCCAGTCCTTGGACAGAATTTTCTCCTGGGACTGGAGAGTTGCTTTAGCCATGTCTATGCAGGGGATTTGGAGCTCTGTATCAGAAGACAGACCGTCCATAAAGGCAGATCATGAAATATATCAGCACTGAATGCCCCATCCGAAAAACAACACCTACCTGCACAGGTATCTCCGCAGCCCCACTGACAGTGAATAGAGCGCTAGTGTGCTTGCATGACCAGCGCTCCATTTAGTCTCCTCCTCGCTGCAGGGGGTGCAATAACACTGCAGCGAGGACGACGGGGGGACTCGGCACTCCCATTCTTGAGCTTGACAGGGGTCTCAGCAATAACAGCCACACCGATTAGCAAGCTATCCCCCATCCTGAGAATATCCTGTAGAGGAGGCATAACTTGGTAGAACCCCTTTAACAGGCAGATCTGGCATTCAGAAGAGTTTCCACGCCGGGCGACAACTCCTGCAGCCGTACCTGGGATCAGACAGAATGGCCGGACAGAAGTTGTAACAGTTTGACAGACAGATGACTCATAGACTTCTATCTGCGAGGGGAACCGTTCTACTTTCTTCTACGGCTCGGAGTAATTGTGCTTTATCTGAGAACATGGTGTTACAGACAGCGATCAGGAGCAAAGTCACCGCTGCCGCCAATATAACGGACCATCAGAGATAACTACTGACAGCTGCCAATGGTAACGGAGGCCACGAGGCGAGGGCGGCGTACAAGTAGATAGGCCCATAGCTTGTGTTCACAGGTTGCAGCTTCTTACATGGTTCAAGCAGGAATTTCTGAACATTTCAGCATAAATAGCGCAAAAAACGCTGCAAAACCATAAAGATAGGATTTACAGTCCGGCTCAGACGCAGCACAATCCAAATTACCCCCCCTAACATCGTAAATTACGGTCGTCAAACTTACAAACTTTCAGCGGAAGAAAAAAAAAAGCCAAAAATATAATTTAAGTAGCTGAACACAACGAGCACCTCGGTGACCGGCCAGGTGGGTTTTTCCTGCAGGCCAATCTAACGCCTGTACAGAAATCCCGTGCTGGGAAGAGCCGGTCAGATGACACCGGGGATCTGGCACCAACAGCCGAGAGCAGAGAAGCCTCCGTACGCAGCCGTTTAACCTCTTACATGCTGCGATCACGCATGTGAGCAGGCGACACAGAGGCAGCTTCTCCTCCGGTCACCCATCAGCACTGCACAATGTCATCGTAGGTTCACATGGAAGGCCTAGAATTAGCGAGGCATGAAAACTTATCAGGCCCTGCCTCCAGAAGTACACTATACTGCACTACATAAGTAGTGCAGTGTAGTATATCAGCAATCGAATGATCGCATCTTCAAGTTAAAAAGGGACAAAAAAAAAGTTTAAAAAAGTAAGAAATTTATTTAAAAAAAAGTTGTTTTTTAATATAAAAACATTTTCCCTACAAACCTCCTTTATCTAGGACAAAAAAAATAACCCGTATTATAAAAACTGTATGTCTGTTATGCTACAGGGTATACAGCGTAAAAAAAGGGACGTTTTATATTCAACCACCTCATGAGAAATGCAATAAAAAGGGATTAAAATATCACATATACCCCAAAATGGTACAAAAGTACAGCTTATCTAGCACCCCCCCCCACCCTTCCCAGCAGCTCATTTGTTTAAAAAGAAAAGAAAAAGGTTTCAGATCTTCGAATACAAGTAATTAAAATAAATTTATATTTTTTAGTGTTTTTTGTGTAGAAAAATAGTAACAAAAGTCAGTCCATAAATCTAGTATTGCCGTAATCGTACTGACCTGCAGGAAACAGAAAAATTTCAATTAGACTGTATGGTGAAAACTTGAACTACACGGGCAAAATTTCAGCTTTTTTCCCCTATTCTTTTGTGCGGCCCGTTTATTCAAGCAGAAAACAACGCTTACAATTGTATTGGTCTATCATTCAGCCGTTCACATTCACTGTAGCAGTGGGCTGATGGGCTTGCGCAGTAAGTAAATTTCTGCAGGAAGCAGACAGCTCCATTTTCACTGCAGTGGTCAGGCGTGGTATTGCAGGCCAAGCTCCAATTTATTTCAATGCTTGCAATATCAAGCCTGGCCACTACAGTAAGAACAGAGCTGTCCACTTCCTGCAGAAATCAGGAGCACTCCAGCACAGACAACTGCTGATTGGAAGGGGTCCCTGGCAATAGATTTCCAAAGATCTACTGTTGATGACCTATCCTAAGGATAGACCATCAATAGATTACAACTAGACATCCCATTTGACCGGCTTGTGATTCACAGGGCCACACTGGGGTAGTTGATGTTCTGTACAGCATGAGCCTCCATTCTGTGGGCAGCTCCCGCTCAGCTGTGTCTACATTCCAGCTCATCCTCCCTTTCCCACAGAGGGGCACCGGGGATCATATACAGCGCTAGTAGCATTTCTGCTCTAATTAGGCTGTAAATCTACATTTCCTTAGTCGGGTAATTACCACCAGAGGGTATTTCAGTACGTTTTCGCTTCTGCATTGCTACCGGCTCACAACAGGCAGCGCTGCGGTCAGATGCCAGGCTCAACCAACTCCTCGCCCCCTTTGCCCTCTGGTAAAGACATTAGTTTTAATTGCTGAAAACTCCCTTTAAAGCAAAACTGTGAGAAGTCTTAAAGGGATGTGTAGGATTAGATAAACATGGCTGCCTTCTTCCCAGAAACAGCGCCACTCCTGGCTACAGGTTGTCTCTGGTATTGAAGGTCCATCAATGCATCCTTTGCACATATGTGGCGCGATATGTAGCCCTAACCCTGGACAAGTCCCATTAACCCCTTAGTGACCACACCTGTGTCGCACCTTAATGACCGATTCCCCTTTCTTCATCCTCACATTCCAGGAGGGCTGCTTGTTTTGTGGGACAAGTTGTATTTTCTAAATTGTATCATTTTTGGGGACATAGTATTTTAAAAAAAAAGATACATTATATGTTACATTAATTCTGCGGGCCGGTGCGATTAGGTCAATGCAGAATTTAGAGAGTTTTTTTTAAATTTATTTTGCAGCTTTTTCACACAAAATGCATTTCTTGTTTCTCTCGGCCTTCGAAGCCCCCTGACCTTTGCCTTCTGTCAGCGCTGTGGTGTGAGGAGGAGGAGTACTTTTTAATAGCACCATTTTTGGATTTATGCGACGTTTGGATCACTTTCTATTCCGTTTTTTGCAAGGCGAGATTGGCAAGATTAAGTGATTTTCCCGTTTTTTGTATCCTGCACGTTAGATAATGGACATTTCCTCCGGGTGATAACGAATGCAGCGATACCACATGGGACTTTTTTTCTTCAAATACTAAAAGGGGGGAAAGGTGTTTTTTTTGGCATTTTTATTTTCGTTACTATTTTCTCCCCCTGGCAGACTTTACTATCATCGTTCTTCTAATACACTTCCGTAATCTCAGCCGTCGCTCCTCTCACCTCCCATCACTGCCCACTGGTGTACTTGGAGCGCAGCGCACACCGGCCGCTGCTTCGGAGCCCCATCGCTGGCGTTTATGTGATGCCCCTACTGCATCACATGACCGGCGGCAGAGCTCAGAAGCAGTTGCCGGTGTGCGCTGCAGTCTGGGCACCCCAGTGGGCAGTGATGGGAGCGCAGCCTGAAAACAATGCAAATTTCATGCCAAAATGCACACCAATGTACAATCTGAAGCATTACCAGTATGTGTGAGCGGACCCCGAGCCCCCCGCCGATCAGCAAGTTATCCCCCAGCCAAAATGTCATTCTGATAAAACCCCTTTAAAATGGGTTGTCTGCCCTCTTTTCCACTGGTGCCCTATGCTTTTGCCACTCGGGACCCTAATCATCACGTTGTCGTCAGCGGACAGGGAGGAAACCCGGGCGCCGGCTTCACTCCCATTGAAATCAGGACTGGATGTGATGTGCTGACCAGGAGAGAAGCAGGAGGTGCCGCAGCAGCGCAGCGCTCCCAATGAACTCAATGGGGGTCAAACCGGCGCCCACACTTCTTCTGATGACAATGTCTGGCCTGTTACACTGGACAGGGGGCGGACGACCAGCTGATGGATGGGGATCCTGAGTGGCGGACCCCCGTCCATCACCTACTGATGACCCATCCGGAGGTCATCATTGGAACAGAGGGCAGACAACCCCTTTAAGGTCCTTTAACACAGGTCGATTATCGGGCACAAATGTGTTGCAGATCACCCTCATCCATCGGACGGCTGCATCCTCCTTGTCAGCAGGACATCGCCCCGGGGCAATGGGGAATGTGCTGCCAGAAGCAATACGATGGTTGCCCCATAAATGAGACTGAATCGGCCCATGTAAAGGGCAGCTAGACGAGCGCCGATGTTACTGATTGGCGCTCATCACTGATGTCATATCTGCTAACGAGTAGGTACCCATGTCCTATTTAGCCGGGACGACAGCCATCTGCCTGCAGGCGCGCCGACGTCACCGCTAAGGTCGTGCAAAACATTTAGCCTGACAGCCTTCAGCGATGGATTGCGAGTTCCTCGCTCTGTACTTCACCATCTTTGCTAAGCGGGGAGCGCTGACACGGAACGAGAAGCTCACGAATCAGGGGTGTTTTATAAGCTGACTGAAAAAGTGAGAGAAAACGAGAGGTGAACGAACAATAAACTATGTCGCTGCATTTACACCGGACGATTATCGCTCAATTGTGTTTGTTTGAACGTATAAACGGGCCTTTACACGCGTGTGCGGACAGTAGAACACACGAGCAGCAGGCGGACTCATTACAGTCAGCGGGCCTATTCAGACACGGACCATGAGAAGTCACAGCATGCCCCATCCAGGTCCAACGCCTCGGACGAGAGTCAACGGGTCTGCCGAACAAGAGTGAGCGCACATAGAGGTCACCCGCGTCCGCGCCGCCATTACTGCGCTATGCTGCACAAAAGAAAATACGTAAAATGTGACGGAAAAAAAAAAAAAAGGATCACAGACAACGGATACAGAGAACACAGATTATAAATCGATTTCTTTTGTGCAGAGCGAGATCGGGCCTGCTCGCCGTGCTTTCATACAGGAGCGAGCAGAATGTAGGTGGAGCGTACGAGAGATCCTCCTCCATTCACGGTAAACAGGCCGCCGCGCACAGATGGCTGATGGGCCGCGGACACGGATGCGGACATGAGCGTTTCCGCGTCAGGAAGAGACATTTCAGGATCCGTTCAAAGGCGGAAATCGCAGCGGAATTTTCTACCTCAAAAAAAAAGTGTTAAAATCCATCGCTTTCTGCTGCAGTTTTGGGACGGATTAGCCTGTTAACGGGCAAAATACACGGGCCGAATTCAGATGTGAAAAAGTGTGTTTCCGAGATTTTACGCATCAAGTAGCAAGTCCTGAAGACTCGTCTCTGCATTGGGGTCCGGATGCAGATTTTGCCATTTTGCAGGGTAACATCCGAGCGCTAATCTGGGCCAAGAAGGTCGCAGATTTTCATACGTGTTTTTGGGCCAGAATTTGCTGCAGAAATGGGAACATACCCTGCAATGCGCAAAAGTCGCAGGAAAATCCCCACACTGATATCTGCTCATGGACAGGGCGAAATCTGCTCAGAAAACCCCGGATTTGGACATTTGTTTTAGATTAAATAGTCACATAAAATTCCAGAAATGTAGATTTGGATGCAGAATTGCAGGCCAATATACGCAATTTCCAATTCTGCTTGAAAAATCGTCATTTCAACGGTGCAGAAATATGCGCCGGACAGCTAATTCCGCTGCATCCTCATAGAATTGCGCCTGTGTGAAAGCGCCCCAAGGACACAAGAGCCTAAAGCGAACGTTCCCCCGTCGACAGCCAATGTGAATTTTGTCACCCAGCTTTACCGCAATCCTGAATGGCCAACGTGCGCCGGCGCGCACACAAGGTACGAGATGGCCCATACCGCCGTGCATTTGACATTCAGGAGACTGGGAAAGCTGGGTGATGAGCCCCTTGGAGTAAGGACCGGCTATGTGAAGTCTTCGCTAGAAGCCAAGGACCGTCTGTCACCGGCAGTCATACATGCGCACATACGTCTTACACGTGACCTGGAATGAGCGCCGCGGATCAGGAGATTTCCGAGAAAGGCAGAAGCGAATGTCCTGTAACGCTAGAAGCAGCTGACATATTGGATGCAGCTGGAGCGCTCCAGTACGAGGCGCTGCGGCCCAGAGAGGATTGAGCAAGAGAGCCCCGGCCTTCACATCCCAGCCTCCCCGGATAGGTTAACCCTTCCAATCCACCGCGACTATATACTGTACCAGCTGTGGGTCAGATCTACTGGAGGAGATGGGTGGCACCAAGTGTGACTGGCAGCCTCTTATAATATGGACCTTCAGGAGAGTCCAACATGGATATTAACCCCTTAAGGATGCGACTATTTTTTTTCTTCAATTATTGGCTTTTCCCCCACTTTCACATAACATGGCACTTTTATTTTTCCGTTCTGGCGTTGAGTATTTTTTTCTGATGACGTTCACAATAATGCATTACTTTGATCGATCAGCTTTTTATGGACACGGGATTCCAAATAATGTGTTTTTTCCTTACCCCTCTTTAACAGAGCTGAAGGGGTTAAAATAATAAACTTTCTTACCCCTCCGCGGCTGATGGGATCCAGCACTGCAGCCCCGCTGTGATCCCGGTGGTTCTTGTGATCAATGACATCAGGAACACAGGTGACCGCTGTAGCCAATGAGAGGCATCACCACTCGCTCTCCTGGCATCGGTGATCACATCCCGAGCGCCATGATGCCAGGAGTTCAGGAATGTGATACTGTAGCGGTCACCTGAGTTCCTGTGACATCAGCGATCACAACCACCACTGGGATCACAGCAGGACTGCAGCATGTGTTGGTTTATTATTTTAACCCCTTCAGCCCGACTGAAGCAGAGTTGCCCGGTAACCGGACAACCTCTTTACGTGAGAGGAACTAACTGATCATTGGACAGCCTACTAGTGTCTTCATCAGTCCAGAATGAAGCCGCCCGTACACCTTTAATAACTGTCGGACAAATGATTGTTTGGCAGCTGTCCCCTTCGCTTCTATACACTCATGAACAGCTCGGTCGGACCTTCGTGTGTTTAGGGGGTGGAGTCGCAGTCAGACCGCTTTGGCGCAGTCTTACCTCTTTGAGAATAGAAGGATTGGGAACTGCAACTCAACGTCCCGAATTCTTCTTTCCCCTAATATCACCTGCCGAGGTCAGGCCCTCATGGACACAGATTGCAGGCAGAACCCAATGAAATAGTCAGGATCTACTGACACATATCTTAGACGGGGCCGTCCAACCTCTTCAGTTTTGATCTCACTAGGCTGCCCAGGTGTAAAAACAACAAATCCGCTTATACTAATCAGCTTCCCCGTGTTCAGCACCACCACTCCGTCTCCTGTCTGATGTGATGTATATGGGCCGCCGCCGCCGGCAAGCATTCCGCACACGGGCCGACGCCGCCGGCAAGCATTCCGCACACGGGCCGACGCCGCCGGCAAGCATTCCGCACACGGGCCGCCGGCAAGCATTCCGCACACGGGCCGCCGGCAAGCATTCCGCACACGGGCCGCCGGCAAGCATTCCGCACACGGGCCGCCGGCAAGCATTCCGCACACGGGCCGCCGGCAAGCATTCCGCACACAACCTGAAAAGGTCAGACAATCCCTTTAAACCTATGGTCAGCAGTGGAGGGGCGAGTTAGATCTAGCGTCTCTAGGTTCTCTCCCCCTGTCCTGATACAGGGCCCGTCTTCTGTAAGCTCTCAGATATATCAGATCCTGTACTGAAGGATTAATAACGAGCTCCTCGGGTCGTTTATTCAGGAAGGCATCTCAAAATAAATCATTGGCAGAGATAAAGATCCGGTGGGGGCGAGCGGTGGCATCAAGGCCCATGCATCCTGATAACATTGGGAGAGCGGCTCACAAAAGGATGGTGCTGGCAGCCATGAATGCAGAAGAGTGGAGGGGCTGATACAGGGAGTGCAGGCCTCTACTTAAAGGGGTTGTCCCGCGGCAGCAAGTGGGGTTATACACTTCTGTATGGCCATATTAATGCACTTTGTAATATACATCGTGCATTAAATATGAGCCATACAGAAGTTATTCACTTACCTTCCCTGCGCTGGCGTCCTCGTCTCCATGGTGCCGTCTAACTTCAGCGTCTAATCGCCCGATTAGACGCGCTTGCGCAGATGGGTCTTTTCCCTTCGGCTTGGCTCGGCAGCAGCGGCGTTCTGGCTCCGCCCCCGTCACATGTGCCGATTCCAGCCAATCAGGAGGCTGGAATTGGCACATGTCATGGGGGCGGAGCTACGCGATGACGCGTACAAGGGGCGGAGCCAGAACACCGCTGCTGCCGAGCCGAAGGGAAAAGACCCATCTGCGCAAGCGCGTCTAATCGGGCGATTAGACGCTGAAGTTAGACGGCACCATGGAGACGGGGACGCCAGCAACGGAGCAGGTAAGTGAATAACTTCTGTATGGCTCATATTTAATGCACAATGTATATTAGAAAGTGCATTAATATGGCCATACAGAAGTGTATAACCCCACTTGCTGCCGCGAGACAACCCCTTTAACCCCCAATCCCTGTGACATTAGAAACCCCTGGTTTCCTGAAAAGTCTCAGCTGTATTCAATATTTCGCACCCTTTAAGAGCTGAAATCTTCTAGTATTTCCTGCTGGTTCACTGTCTACACAGCTGGGCTCTGGAGATCTGCATTCTTTACACCGGGTGCTGTTAGTCATCTGATGCAGCAAACACTGCCGACTGACTTAAAGCAGTTCAGCTAGACTATTAGAGGGGCATCTGACAACAAGCTCTTTCCAATTAGAATCAGCAGCAGAATTGTGAATGCTGCTCTGGAGTATAGCAGAGACTGCAAGGGCCATTTTACATTACACAATTCTGAGGCTGTTGTAAAGGAGTGTCGATCGACCCTTGGTCCGGCAGTTCATGTGTGGCAAAGAGTCACAGGTATGGGCTGGAACGAATGTGACTAAGATCGATCGATCGCCCCCCACAGAAGGCACTGTTCTACCGACCGATTAGCATTTGTGTGCTCATATGGAAAAGACGATCAGCTGACAAATAAGAGCTTCTCGTTCATCAGCAGATCATAAACGGAAAGTAGAGCCGACCGCTTGTGCCGGATCACTTGTAAGAAGGGCCGCAGTACAAGATGAACCACGGGCTGGGTTGATGGCAGCCAAGTTCCCCAGGGCTGCCGGAAACCACCGGCGAAGTGATGTCCCACTGACTGACAGGTCATTTGCATGACCTAGTGTGACAATAGGACTGTTCAGGGTGGGGCGCCCTCCGATTCTGCTCCCTCCTGCAACCTAGGTCCCTCTTTACAGTCCTGGGTGGGTGGCAGCCTACTGGGCATCACTGGATAAATGGGTAAACCCAAGAGTAGGTAAGAAGTGGCCGCTGGCCCTGGACCCTTCAGGAGGGTATAGATTGGAGTCCTCCTCTTTTCGGAGATTTACATACATGTTTTAGTCCCTGGGTCATACAGCACGCAGATACTTGTGGATTCTCACCCTCCGCTGAAAGGAAGTGACAGCAATTACCTCAAACAACTTATTGAAAAATGACAAAAATGCTTATTCTGGCAGCACTACAGGAGGGTGCGGCAACTACAGCGCAGCCTGCCAGGAATGGGGGCGAGGGATCCGGGTTCGGGAAGGATATTGGAGAATTCCTGCAGCCCCTTAAAGGGGTGGTCTCGCGAAACCAAGTGGGTCTATACACTTCTGTATGGCCATATTAATGCACTTTGTAATGTACATTGTGCATTAAATATGAGCCATACAGAAGTTATTCCACTTACCTGCTCCGTTGCTAGCGTCCTCGTCTCCATGGTTCCGTCTAAATTCGCTGGCAGCTTGCTTTTTTAGACGCGCTTGCGCAGTCCGGTCTTCTCCATTCAGCACGAGCCGCTTCAGTGTGCTCCCCGCTACAGCTCTTCTGCGCATGCGCAGACGAGCTGTCACTGCTCGGGAGCGCGCTGAAGCGGCCATTCTGCACCATCCTCTGTTAGAGGAAGGTGCAGAAACTGGAGCTGCCCAGCGGAGAAGACCAGCCCAGCCCAGCAGCCCCGAGAAGCCTCCCAGGTAAGTGATGGGTCGGGGGGGGGGGGCTGCCGCTGCGCCGGGCTGCGCCGGGGGGGGGGGCTGCCGCTGCGCCGGGGGGGGGCTGCCGCTGCGCCGGGCTGCGCCGGGGGGGCTGTCGCTAGGCCGGGGGGGCTGTCGCTAGGCCGGGGGAGCTAGCGCTAGGCCGGGGGAGCTAGCGCTAGGCCGGGGGGGCTGTCGCTGCGATGGGGGGGGCTGTCGCTAGGCCGGGGGAGCTGTCGCTAGGCCGGGGGGGCTGTCGCTAGGCCGGGGGAGCTGTCGCTAGGCCGGGGGGGCTGTCGCTAGGCCGGGGGAGCTGTCGCTAGGCCGGGGGGGCTGTCGCTAGGCCGGGGGGGCTGTCGCTAGGCCGGGGGAGCTAGCGCTAAGCCGGGGGAGCTGTCGCTGCGATGGGGGGGGCTGTCGCTAGGCCGGGGGGGGCTGTCGCTGCGCCGGGGGAGCTAGCGCTAGGCCGGGGGGGCTGTCGCTGCGATGGGGGGGGCTGTCGCTAGGCCGGGGGGGCTGTCGCTGCGCCGGGGGAACTAGCGCTGGGGAGCCGGGGGCTAGCGCCGGTTACCTGCTGTCTGGTCGGCGGCTGCGGGGCGTCTGGTCGGCGGCTGCGATGCGTCCGGTTGCCATGGAGACACAGCTGGCGGCGTCTCGGGAGCGCGCACGTCGGGCTGCAGCGAGCGACTGGGAAAGAGCCGGCGGCCATCTTGAGGAAACTTTTATAACTTGCTGAAACGCTGGAACGGTAAGTACGAACCAGCTAGAAATGTAATTTACAGGGGGGCTTAGTAATGTGTGTTTAATGGGGGGGACTGGGCAAAAAAAAAAATTAACTGCTTCCTCGAGACATCTCCTTTAAGGACGCAGCATGCATGTCTGATAGGCATCTGTATTACAGGGTGCAGGAGAGGTGAACGCAAGTGCGCAAAAGACCAGCGGTGAACCCGCGCATAAAAACAAGGGGCTCCTCCTGCTCTTAGGCCGCCTGCACACGGGCGGAAATCCCGCGGCGGGATTTCCGCCACTGAAAGTTTGCATAGGAGTGCATTACAATACGCACTCCTATGCAGACGGCCGCGGTTTGGCCGCGCGAAATCTCGCGCGGCAAACAAACCGCGGCATGTCCTATTTTTGTGCGAGGCTCGCACTCACCTGGCCGCCGGCTCCGGTCTGCGCATGCGCCAGCTGCGCGGCAGCCGGCACATGAGAGAGCCGGGGCCGCCAGGCACGGGTGAGTACGCGCTCGTCTCTGCAGGCTCTCGGGTCGGGTACCGCGGCGAGAATTCTCGCTTCCAGATCCGACCCGCTCGTCTGCAGGCGGCCTTATGGTGCGTAAATCCACAGCGCTTACGTGCGCAAAGAGGAAATCGTGCATCCGTGAGAAGGGCCGGAATACACCCCGAATACGTAGGATATTCACAGACCGGAACCCGCATACGCCCCTGTGAATGAGCCAATGGGGTATCTTCACACAGCGGATACAACATGGGATCTGCACCAATTCTGCGTCAAATCAGCATTCCATTACCTTCAAACCGGAATCTGCATCGTATCCGGACGGATTTACAACCAAGCAGCGGCGTGTGCCTTCTTCATGCAGACTCCGCGCCACGAGCTCTGCCCACTGATGTGCACACGGAATCCGCAGCCTTACACCCAATGTCCAATGTTAATAAATCAAATCCGCAGCTCTAGCCGCCCGGAGAAAACAATTTGGTGTCAGCAACTGAATTAAACCCTGCGGATTAAAAGAGACGATCCGCAGTGCAACTGCTGCAGAGATCCGCATTGAAAATCCACGTGTGCCGCCGACATCGGGCCCAACACTACCAAGACCGCAGAGGTCTCCCGGCTCCTGGGCAGCGGAGCAACGCAAGCGGCTAATCGAATATGAAATGGATGCAGCAGAAGTCAGTGTGCCCGGCCCGACCGCAGGTCTCTGGACTCGAAGCATCGCTGGTGCATATGATGCGGTCGGGCCGGACACACTTCCGATGTTAGAACATGAAAGGGATGCAGTAAGAGTCAGTATGATTAGCCACTAAGCTGTTACAGCAGATTAACCCCTTAGTGACGCGTCGTATTTTGGACCCAAAAATGCAATGTTTTTTGGGGGGATTTCTATCTCCACTTTTCAAAAGCCATATATATCCCCCCCCCCTCCCATTCACATGGTCGTATGAGGGCTTGCTTTTTGTGCAGCGAGCTGTAGGTTTTTTCTTTGTACTATATTTTGGGTACATATAATGTATTGTATACATCAGGGGTGTCAAACTCATTTTCACCGGGGGCCACATCAGGTTTTTGGTGAACTTCAAAGGGCCGATTATAAGACAGTACAGTAAGGGCTCGTTCACACCAGCGTATTTGCGTACATAATATGCAGAGAACAGAAGCCATTGATTTCAATCAGTTCATTCACATGATGTATATTCTCACACAGCATGACCTATTTTGTTTCAAACTACGCACCCCAATAGGCCATTGAAGTGAATGGGCCGCGCAAATACGTGGTGAATGCGCAGGAAGCCTATGTATTCAATGCATATTTGCGCACCATCTCAGTGGGCCCATCTGCGTTCTTTTCTGCGTGCCCAAATACGCAGGCATAAGCGATTTTCGATTGCGCAAATACGTAGCGTATTTGTGCGACCGAAATGCAATTACGCCCGTGTGAACGAGCCCTAATAGTGACCCCCATAGTGGTCGCAGTAGTAATAGTGACTCTGATAGTGGCCCCAGTAAAAATATTGACCCCCACAGTAGACCAGTTAGTAATAGCGATCCCCACAGTGGCCCCAGTAGTAATAGCGACCCCTACAGTAATATTACTCCCTCCCAGCAACAATATTAACCCCCCCACACAGCAACATTAACCCCCACCAGCAATATTAACCCCTCCCCCCTGCACCAATATTAACCCCCTCCCAGCAACAGTATTAACCCCCACCCACCCAGCAGCAATATTAACACCCCCCCACCCTCCCCTTCCCAACCCGGCAGCAATATTAACCCCCTGCCAGCAACAATATTAACCCCCACCAGCAATATTACCACCCCACCCGACCCCCGCAGCAATATTAACCCCCTGCCAGCAACAATATTCACCCCCACCAGCAATATTACCACCCCACCCGACCCCCGCAGCAATATTAACCCCCTGCCAGCAACAATTTAACCCCCACCCCCCAACACACCAGCAATATTAACTCCCTCAGCCCCGGCAGCAATCAGCATTATTAACTTTCTCCCAGCAACAACAATATTAACCCTCACCCCCCAGCAGCAATATTAACTTCCCCCTTCCCCAGCCATGTGCTTACCTCCACGATCCGAGGAGGAACGGTGCTGAGCCCGGGTGGCATATGAACTTTTCCCACAAGACTTCTGCACTATTGAGCAATTCCAGCAACCTAATTGGTTGTTTGGGGAATCAGCCAACCCAGACAACCAATCAGGTTGCTGGAATTGCTGACTAGTGCAGAAGTCTTGTGGAAAAAGTTCATATGCGTCCGGGTGTGCACTGACATCAGTGAGCAGCACGGCACGCTTCCTCCCTGAGTCCTCTCCTGCGGAACTGAAGAGCAGGGGACTCAGGGGAGAAGGGATCAGCGCTGTCAGTGTGATTACCAGCGGGGAGCTGCGGCACCCCAGCTGGTAATCACTACAGTGGTGAGCGGCCGTCGGCACGCCGCGGGCCACATAACACAAGGCAGCGGGCCGGATTCGGCCCGCGGGCCTTGTGTTTGACACATGTGGTATACATTTTATAAAAAGATTTTTGGAGGGCAGGGAGGAAAAAAAAAAAAAAAAGAAAAAAGAAATAAAATCTGCCTTTTAGTTTTTTTACAGCGTTCATCACACATTTTTGTGCAGGTTGGTACGTTTCTTTTTCTTTTTTAAACAAAGATGACAGTTTCCAAAAATAAAAAAATTCTCTCACTATTATTTTCTTCACATCTGATCGCTTTGCTAATAGTACACCGCAGTACTTCTGTACTGCAATGTACTATCGCTAATAATAGAAAATAGGCCACGGCAGACCTGGGCACCCATCAGCCCTCTGGGATTACACGGTAAACTCTTTACATGCTGCAATGGATTGCGAACAGCAGGGATTGGCGTTCTGTTGCGGTGGGAGGCTTTTGAGCCTGGCCCATTCATAGGACACGAGTTTACGTCCCGGGGAGGGAAGGGGTTAAAGAGGGAGTAGCATCTCACAATTTTATGGGATGTCCACAAGATATGCCATAAAAGTTAGGTAGGTGCAGATGCCAGAGGTGCCCCCACCGCCCCCGAGTGCAGCAGCTGGGGGTGGTCAGACATACTGAAACAGCCGAGCATCCCTAGATAGCAGTCAATGGGAGTTATAGAAATGGCGCAGCGCGGCTTATTCTGCAACTCCGGGGCTGCGGAAACAACATATATCCGGTTCTTGTACCAAGACCGGTCCCCTCACTGGTATCTGGCGGGGAAGGTCCCCGCACGGTGCGGCCGCCGTCTTACACATCGCTCAAGCAGGTTTCCCCGGATGGCAGCTAGAAGGTGACTCATTACTACATTGTAAGTGATTAGTCAGCCTGCACAAAGACAAGGAGTCGCCGGAAACAGCCGTCATCAGAACACGTATGAGGCCGCGGGACTCCATCTTTAGAAGCAAGTCATGTGACTAAGCAGCAGACCCCCGGGGATTACAGCTCTGCTCCACTGCAGTGAATGGGAGCTGTAATACCAGACACAACCCTATGGACAAGGGTGGCGCTGTGTTAAGTCTTTTTTTTCCCCACGCACGTAATATGCGGCAGTGAATCCATTGATTTACATTGGGGCGCTCAGACCTGCGCTTTTTACGTGCATGAATGAAGCAGGTCCTATCCCGGTCCGTGTCACAGTAGGCCGCGGTACGTGCGTCTTCATTGCGTATTTACGCTGGAAACCAATGGACCGTACACGGAATACGCAGCGCATTCACGGACTGAAATCTGCATCCGCCCGTGTGAATGAGCCCTTAGCGTGTTTATATTCACATCAGAGGTTTACTTCAGATTCGCCCCCAACGATTTCCGTGAAATTGCTGAAACAAGCGCTGCGCCATTTCAATCCGGAAACCGGCGGGTAGAAACCCAACGAGGTCCTTCCAATGCCGCCATAAGACGGATCCATTCGCCAGGGGCTTCTGCTTCCCTGAATCCATCGCAGGAAACGGAGCCCACAGTGCGAGTGTGAAGGAAGTGATCGGCGGCAGCGGGCGCACGTGGGGCGAGGCACATTACCTGCATTAATGAAGGCGTCGCGCTCCTATAAACGCCTCGCTCCAAGATTAGTAACAGCTACAATAGACCTAATTATACGAGGCGGCGGCGCTGAGCTATACATATCACCGAATCCATGCGCTGATCCCCATGTATTACATAAGGAAGTAGTAGACATGCAACACATTACATTTAAAGGGACAGGCCCCCTTTAATACCAGGCTTTTAGGCCCAACATGCCGTGCCGATTCATTTCTTAACCCCTTAAGGACCAAGCATGGTAAATATACGGCACTTGTTCCTGGGCTTTAATCCCCACCAATAGCAGATGTAGGGCGCGGGATTAAAGCCTCTGTTCCTGCAATCAAGCTGGAGCAGGTGGTTCCTCGGCTGTCGGACACAGCAGAGGACCCTGAGGAGAAGGAAGAAGCAGTTTTTAACCACTTCTACCTTTTCTTTTCCGGGATACAATGAGTACTATGTACTAAGGGATGAAAGTGGAAGTATTACTTCCACTATGTGACCAGCGATCACGTAACCGCCTGGTGCCCCCTGTTAGAGGAGAGCTGCAGGGTCCCAGTAGAGCCAGATCAGAAAATCAGGTAAAAAAAATTAAATAGATTTGAAAATAAAAGTAGTGCAGCAAAAAAATAAAAAAATAATATATATATGGTATTGTAGTAATTGTACTGCGAATAAAGCTATCAGGTCATTTTTGTTGCAGTTTGTGCGCCGTAGAAACAAGACGCACCCAAAGATGGCCGAATGTCGAGTTTTTTTCCCATTTTACTCCACTTAGAATTTTTCAAAGGTTTTTCAGTACATTATAGCACCATTGAAAAATACAACTCGTCCCGCAAAAAACAACAAGCCCGCATACAGCGACGGCGATGGATAAATAAAGGAGTTGTGAATTTTTAAAAGGGGAGGAAAGACTGAAAATGGAAAAAAAAAAAAAAAGGGGGGGGGGCCATGTCCTTAAAGGGGTTGTCCTGCGCCGAAACGTTTTTTTTTTTTTTTTCAACAGCCCCCCCGTTCGGTGCGAGACAAACCCGATGCAGGGACTTTAAAAAACAAACAAACCGCACAGCGCTTACCTGAATCCCCGCGCTCCGGTGACTTCTTACTTACCCGGTGAAGATGGCCGCCGGGATCTTCTCCCTCGGTGGACCGCAGGGCTTCTGTGCGGTCCATTGCCGATTCCAGCCTCCTGATTGGCTGGAATCGGCACGTGACGGGGCGGAGCTACACGGAGCCGCTCTCCGGCACGAGCGGCCCCATTGAGAAAAGAAGAAGACCGGACTGCGCAAGCGCGTCTAATCCGGCGATTAGACGCTGAAAATTAGACGGCACCATGGAGACGAGGACGCCAGCAACGGAGCAGGTAAGTGAATAACTTCTGTATGGCTCATAATTAATGCACGATGTATATTACAAAGTGCATTAATATGGCCATACAGAAGTGTATAACCCCACTTGCTTTCGCGGGACAACCCCTTTAAGGGGTTAACTGTCTCCTATGGATGCGAATCCTATGGACGCCCAACTACGGACAATGTGAATGACCCCCAGAGGTCTTCGCCTCCTCTGACATGGATACCGTTGCATGCAGATCCAGTCCCTTCTATGGGCCGAGCCGCAGAGGTTCACCGTTTCCGGCCTTGGGGCACGTGGACAGCGCCCGCTACATCACCCACGCCAGGGGCGGCGGGCCGGCAGGGTTGTAGACTGATAAACATTTGAGAATTACCAGTTTGGTAACCAAACAGAAACACTTATTGCGTCCCTTTTTTAAATTTTTTATATTTTTTTTTAACCATGCAACATCAGACCACATAAAAAAACCACTGTGTAAATATACCAAGTTAAAGGGGCTGTTAAGTTGTAAACTACTGAACACTTATCCTACGGATACATCATCAATAATAGATCGGTGGGGGTCTGCTGCCCAGGGCCCAACCGATAGGCTGATTGCTGGGCTGGGCTCCTTGTGCATGAAGCATGACTTCTGCAGGTAGCAGACAGCTCTGCTCTCACTGCAGTGGCCAGGCTTGGTATTGCAAGCCAAGTTCCCATTGAAGCAGATGGGCGTAATACCAATCCTGGCCACTGCAGAGCAAACAGAGCTGTCTGCTTACTGCAGAAACCAACTCACTGCATGAGCACACTACCCTGGCAAACAGCAGATTGTCGGGGGTCCCAGGCAGCAGACCACCACCAATCTACTGTTGGATAGTAGGCCTAAGGATAGGCCATTAGGAGTTTACAAAAGTACAATCCCTTTAATTCAATGCGCTGTCCGTATTCAGTCAGTAAAAAATACAGACAGGAACAACGCACGTGTGAATGGGCCCAATACTAAACCTGACAGGCACTAGGCAAACGAGCCTATACCATAACCGATCGTCCAGTGAGCCGCCAGGACACAAGACCCTCTTTGGATCCAAAGTGACCCCCAGAACTTATTTACTTCTACTGGATAATGGAGATGACCCCCGTTCTCAAGGGCACAGATATCAGCGCTGGGCTGGTGGGCCCTCCGATTGTGCATTATATCATTGCCTTGCACACAGCGTTTAAGAGCAATTTCCACTGATGCCAGCACACTGTGTGGCTGATAACAGAGAGCGATGACTACAATCAGCAGTCCAGCAATTCAAAGTGCGATTTCGGGATAAGTGTCCATCGTTATGCACGGACACTGATTAGCATATCACACACACACACATATATATATATATATATATATATATATATACACATACACACACTTCATACGGCGAAGAGAACAGGGTGCGTGGCATCGGCTGTGTATTTAGGAGACTATAATAAGGGTAGATGCAGAAAGTACTTACCCGCAGTGTCCGAGGAAGGGAGGCCGCCGACCGGGATGTGGCTGAGCCTGCAGCGTGCCCGGCTCTGTGTGTTCAGGTGATCGGATCAGAATGTGGAGGCTCAGGAGCGGCCGGACAGGTGGAGCAGGTCTGTCTGCCGCGTGTGAGGAAGGCAAGTGTTTGACAACTCAGCAATAAAAGCCCTATAGCAACTGGTGACCGGGACGCCCGCACCCAGGAGACGGGCCTTGTAAAGCCCTTTAAGCTGGGGAATTTCCGAGGAATTAGGACGCCGTCTCTTTAAAATCCCCCAATTACTCTGTATAAGGCCACCCTCATATGTCCGTATGTAAGAACGTAGCGCCTGACTGCGCGCAGAGCAGTACAAACGGACACAAGTAAGCCGATGACGGCACAACTTCTTTTCCCCCTCCTGGTGGCATGGCAACGGGCGTAATAAACCTAGTATTAGGGCGCATGCCCACGGCTGTCGCGGAATTCTGTTGCGGATTTCCGCTGCGGGAGTAGTGCGATTGCTAACAAAATGCGGGCGCTGGCAATTGCGGAAGAACACGTGTTTTTCCGCGGTCTCCAATAGTACCATGGTAATGGAGACCATCTGCGGGAAATAGAACATGCTGCGATTTGGTTCCCGCTACGGAAACCCGCGGTAAAATTCGGCGTGCCGGCACTGGCAGGTTAGGTTCAATAGAACCTTATTGATGCAATATTCCGCTGCAGATTTGCGCCACGGGAACCGCGGTAAAAATCTGGTCGTGGGCATTAGCCCTTAGGCTGGATTCACACGGGGCGGATTTGCCGAGGAAATTTCATGTGGAATTTCGCCGCGGCAAATCCGCATGCGGCCGCTGATCCCGGGATTAGCCAGCCTGAGAAAATCTCGTCCACATGGGAGGGCAAATCTGCTGCGGCTAAGCTGGCAGAAGCCGCCGCTGCGGCATGGATTTGCCGACCGCAGCATGTCCATTTTTTTTTCCCCCGCTGCGGCCGCGCTTTCCTCTATGGGAGCGCCGGTTGCAGCAGAAGGGCGAGCAGCTGGGCCGCTTCAAAACCGCCGCAGATTTTGCAGCGGCGGTTCTCCCGGCAGAAATCTCGCGGTTTTTCGCTGCGGCGAAACCGCGAGATTTCCGCCGAGAATCCGCTCTGTGAGAACCCAGCCTTACAGGTTCAATTGCATATTTACTGGGGGGGTTCTATACCCCCCATTCATTTCAGTGGGTGATGTATGCGAAAATAGGACATGCTGCGTATGACAGGACCTGCAGCGTACGTGGAGGTTCAGTGCTGTGTATTTCACAGCAAAAAACACGCCCGCGTGAGCGCGACCCGAGGCCCGATACGGTTGTGAATAGACTATATATATATATTATACACACATACTACATCGCCGTACTTGTGATTTTCACACACATTTTCCAGGAGTAAAACTAGAAATCGCATCGCACTTGTGCGCCGGTCATACCGCAATTGGACAGAACTCGTGCGTGAATATCGCCAGATACACCCTAAGGAAGCCCACCAATCAGCTGACTGTAGAGGTGCCGGCACCGCAGCCTCCTTGCAGGCGAGTGACGTTCATCAGTCCCGGGGCCTGAGAGCAGCTCCGTCCCGCACAAGTGACCGGTGGCGAGCGGCTGCACCAGGCGCCAATGTAATGTACGGGACTGTAGCCCTCACTTCACACAGCTGACCACCAGGGGTCCCGAGTGTAGACCTTCCCCGATCCGATATGGACATCCGTTCTAGAAAACTCCTTGAAACTTATTCCCTACATATAGGGGACACAAGTCTGATCAGTGGGGGCCCAATCACCAATCACAAGCATGAGGGGCTCCCATGTCCCCCGTCTGAATGGGGTAGTATTTCAGCACACAAGCTGCTGCTCTATTCATGGTGCCAATGAAGAAAAAGTAGAGAGCGGCGCCCTCCAATGTCTGGCAGTCACATGTAGATGAATGGACACGCTCGACCGCCACTCATACTGGGGGTCATGGGACCCCATTCTCTGATCAGTAGAAGTCGCAGCGGTTGGACCCCCACCGATCACATTTATCCCATATCCCTTAAGATCCTGGGACATCCCCTTTAATTCCCCAGTGTTGCCAGTCTTATTTTCCCCATTGTTGTGAGATACGCCCGTACTGTAAAACCAAAACAGCAGCGGTCCGACCGGTAGAACCGGTTACACAGAGGAGGTCGGAGAGGACGGTCTACGATCCAGATTAGGAGTTACACCCACAACCTCATCAGGAAGCATCCCATTCTGCAAAACTATCCAGGATTACAAAAGCAAAGCCACATTCTTTAAGGAAAAGCGCCACACTTGCCTACAGGCTGTGTGTGGTACTGCAGCTTGGTCCCTTTCCCTTCAATGAAGATGAGCTACATCGTCAGACAAGCCAAAAATGAGTGGGCCACGGCTAAGAGACTCATCTGATTCTATGGCTGCTAGGCGCCATTATTACAGCTCTCACCTGTCTGGCAACGCCATCGCCCATTACTGGAGTTCTTTTCCCCTTTCTACACACTTGTAACCTCTGAGGGACCTACCCTTCTGCCCAGTCACCAGGGAAGAAGAACGAAGGTCGGACTGAGAGATTTCTAAACCTACCATCTCGCCCCCTTTACGTGGTCCACCACAACAGCGGACGGGTGGTCAAACAGAGTGGGGGGGATCTCAGCGTGCAGTACCCGAAATTGCCTCACGAGAAGCTGTAGTTTCCTGACTTTTAAGGTTCCCAGTCTTCCCCCTAGAGTGAAGGAAGCTGGTAGTGGGTTCTAGGGGTACCTCATTGGAAGGGAGGTCCCTATAATTTTCGGTTCAGCACCCCGCCATCTCCTTTCTGTGTCTCTGGTTCACCAGACCGACTGAACCCATCTGGTTAATGATCCTTCCGCAGGTTCATCTATGTTAGGACTATTACTTCCTGGTCATGTTTGATCGTCCCCTTGGCACTCCGACAGGGTCGATCCAGGGACCTGACTAAGCCATCTGATCGGTGGTGGTGACGGGCGAGGTGTACAAAGGGCAGGGACTTCATGGATGCCAGCTTATGGCCCGCACTTACTGGGCACCTCTCATTCTTGGGAAATAGCTGCAATCACTGATCTCCATTATGAAGCAGAGTCAGACGTTACCCGCCCCCGGTAACGAAGAGGAGACGACGTCGTCGCGAATGGAAGCATTGTGCAGTCTGATGGATGCACTGGTAATCAAAGAGCCGGGAACACTTGGCGCTCATTTGCCCTACAAGATAAGAATGGCGCGACCCAAGGCACTGGCACAATCCGAAGCACATTATTCTATGCCGATTCCACCTCTAAAGAAATGGTGGGAGTTTGTGACATTTCTGCCGCAGACGCAGCATTGGCCAAAATCTGCACGCAAAATATCCCAACACGCATCTATGTTCGTAACCGATGTGTCGCTTCTGCGTGCGAATCTGCGCAGAATCACATTAAAAATCCCCGTGCGGATCTGTGGCAGAAATACCCCAATTTTAGAAGAAAAATCCACATCCAATTCCGCCCTGCGAACAATCCCCGAGGGCTGATTCACACAGGCGTATTCACACTCCGTATTACGCGATCTCGCAGAAAAATCGGACAAGCTGCATTTTTTCCGTCTCGCAGCATCACTGCAAGAGAGAAGGCGCTGGTGTGAGTGGAGCCATTGGAGACGACGGGTCTATGTCAGGGCGAGCTTTTCGCGTCTCACAATGCACAAAACTGACGCAGGAAACTCCTCTGTGTGAATCCAGCCCACGTCCGGGCTCACACGGGCAGGCTCAGATGACAGAATCCGCAATTGGCAACGGCGGCAAAACACGGGCAGTGAAAAGCATTTAGAAAGTAGGTTTTTTTCTAAAAACGTTTTTTCGTTCATACTGGCGGATACAAATTGTGTATTCCAAAAACGGAGGGAAAAATAAATAAATAAAATTGCAGAATGCTCTATTTTCCAGTGGATTTCGCGTGGACAGACTCCATTAAAATAGCGTATAGGCAATACAAATATTGGGGAGGGGGGGGGGGGGGGGGGGGGGCGACAACAACTCTGTACTGCGCATAACCGACGGCGAGCGGCTGAGGTTATCTGCAATACAGAAAGCATGGAATCAGCTGCGGGCCTCTCCAGACGCCCCCATGTAAGCAGCCCCACCTCTCCAGACGCCCCCATGTAAGCAGCCCCACCTCTCCAGACGCCCCCATGTAAGCAGCCCCACCTCTCCAGACGCCCCCATGTAAGCAGCCCCACCTCTCCAGACGCCCCCATGTAAGCAGCCCCACCTCTCCAGACGCCCCCCTGTAAGCAGCCCCACCTCTCCAGACGCCCCCCTGTAAGCAGCCCCACCTCTCCAGACGCCCCCATGTAAGCAGCCCCACCTCTCCAGACGCCCCCATGTAAGCAGCCCCACCTCTCCAGACGCCCCCATGTAAGCAGCCCCACCTCTCCAGACGCCCCCATGTAAGCAGCCCCTCGCCAGACGCCCCCCATGTAAGCAGCCCCTCGCCAGACGCCCCCCATGTAAGCAGCCCCTCGCCAGACGCCCCCCATGTAAGCAGCCCCTCGCCAGACGCCCCCCATGTAAGCAGCCCCTCGCCAGACGCCCCCCATGTAAGCAGCCCCTCGCCAGACGCCCCCCATGTAAGCAGCCCCTCGCCAGACGCCCCCCATGTAAGCAGCCCCTCGCCAGACGCCCCCCATGTAAGCAGCCCCTCGCCAGACGCCCCCCATGTAAGCAGCCCCTCGCCAGACGCCCCCCATGTAAGCAGCCCCTCGCCAGACGCCCCCATAACCCAGAGACACCCTGTTAATTAATAGCGTATTAAGCTGATCCCGATCTCCTATACAAACACCAGAAGTAAATAAGAGGTGTAATAATTAACCATGAACTCCAGGCAGGGGACGCGCTTTTAGACTTTGTCGCGGCACACTGTACGGGGTTAAGCAGGGCCAGAAATAATTAAAGCACTAATTGTGGTTGGCTGTACAAATATACTCGGTGTAGTCTCCAGCTCGCTGGCATCATCTATAACCTACGCCCATTACCTGGCACCCAGGAGATCCTCAGACACAACCTGCCGGCTGCGAAACGCGTAGTGAATGCGAGACTAGGAAGATCGGGATAGATAGACTCCCAGTGGTTGAGGGATTCCATGCACAAGCCACGGAGATGGTCATCCAGCTTTTCGAATGCCAGACTGGCTGCCAACAGGACAGCTAAAGGGCAGTCTAACCAGGGAGACATACAGGGGCATGGGAAGGCTGGAGAAGCAGACAGCCATCCGGTCTGCCTATCGCTGCCCATCGAAGCCAAATTGGCAAACATAAAACCCGGGTGTCATTTTGGGGTATTAGAATGGCATCATTAAAAGTCAGGGGACACACACACACACACAGACACTCACACACAGACACTCACACACAGACACACACGTAACCACGGCAGCTTTATGTACTACATAGAGGCTCATTCACAACCGCAAAAAAAGTTGGGACGCTGTGCAAAATGTAAATAAATGCTAAGAAAGAAAGGAATGCAAAGATATGGAAATGTCATCTAACCATTTCATTCACAATAGAAAAATATATTGTGGGAGGGAGGGGGGGGGGGGGGGGTATGTTTCTATTTCATAAAAAAAATAATTTAGAAGTTGATGGCAGCAACACATCTCACAGAAGAGGTACCAATGAAAACAGCTGGACAGTCAGCTTGTGACTAAGTCATATTACTGTATAAAAAGGGCTTGTTAGAGAGGCCGAGTCTCTCAGAAGCAAAGATGGTCGGCAGTTCACCAATCTGTGAAAAACTGTCTAAAAATTGTGGAACAATTTCAGGGAACTGATCCTCAAAGTAAAATTGTGAAGACTTTGAAGATTCCACCAACTGCAGTACATCAGATCATCAGCAGAATCCGGAGGGGTTTATGTGCACACGGGACAAGGCCGGCACGATTCTGTAATGTGAGTCCCTGCAGGGGCTCAGGAAAACTTACAGAACTAGTAACTAGTAGCAGTATCATGCAAAGAAGCCGTACATCAACACAACCCAGAAGCACCGGCGTCTTCTCTGGGCCAAAATGCATTTATAATGGAAAACTGTTCTGTGGTCAGACAAAAATCAAAATTTGATATTCTTTTTGGAAACGACGAACACCTACTCCTGCAGACTCAAGGGGAGAGGAGCCATCCAGCTTGTTATCAGTGCACAGTTCTGCATCTCTGGGATGGCATTAGTGCCTATGGCACGGGCAGCGTACACATCCTGACGGGCGCTATCAGTGCTGAGCAGTATATAGAGGTTATAGAACAACATACGCCCCATCCAGACGGCGTCTCCTTCAGGGAAGACCTTATAAGTTTCAGCAAGGCAATCCTAAACCACATACTGCATCCACCACAACAGCAGGGCTTCACAGTAGAAGAGTCCGGGGTGAACCGGCCGGCCGGACCGCTCACCAATAGAAGACATTTGGTGCATTATGAAGCAAAAGTCCTGGCAAAGACGACCGAGGACTGCGGAGAAGCGGGAATCCTACATCAGGCAAGAACGGGACAACATTCATCCCAAAACCCCAGTAATTGGTCTCCTCACTTCTCAGATGTTTACAAACTATTGTGAGATGTGATGCTACACAATGGTAGACACAGCCCCACCCAACTATTGTGAGATGTGATGCTACACAATGGTAGACATGGCCCCACCCAACTATTGTGAGATGTGATGCTACACAATGATAGACACGGCCCCACCCCAACTATTGTGAGATGTGATGCTACACAACGGTAGACACGGCCCCGCCCAACTATTGTGAGATGTGATGCTACACAATGGTAGACATGGCCCCGCCCCAACTATTGTGAGATGTGATGCTACACAATGATAGACACGGCCCCACCCCAACTATTGTGAGATGTGATGCTACACAACGGTAGACACGGCCCCGCCCAACTATTGTGAGATGTGATGCTACACAACGGTGGACACAGCCCCGCCCCAACTATTGTGAGATGTGATGCTACACAATGGTAGACACGGCCCGCCCAACTATTGTGAGATGTGATGCTACACAACGGTGGACACGGCCCCGCCCAACTATTGTGAGATGTGATGCTACACAATGGTAGACACGGCCCCACCCCAACTATTGTGAGATGTGATGCTACACAATGGTAGACACGGCCCCGCCCCAACTATTGTGAGATGTGATGCTACACAATGGTAGACACGGCCCCACCCCAACTATTGTGAGATGTGATGCTACACAACGGTAGACACGGCCCTGCCCAACTATTGTGAGATGTGATGCTACACAATGGTAGACACGGCCCGGCCCAACTATTGTGAGATGTGATGCTACACAATGGTAGACAAGGCCCCGCCCAACTATTGTGAGATGTGATGCTACACAATGGTAGACACGGCCCCACCCCAACTATTGTGAGATGTGATGCTACACAATGGTAGACACGGCCCTGCCCAACTATTGTGAGATGTGATGCTACACAATGGTAGACACGGCCCGGCCCAACTATTGTGAGATGTGATGCTACACAATGGTAGACAAGGCCCCGCCCAACTATTGTCAGATGTGATGCTACACAATGGTAGACACGGCCCCGCCCAACTATTGTCAGATGTAATGTTACACAATGGTAGACACGGCCCCGCCCAACTACTGTCAGATGTGATGCTACACAATAGTAGACACGACCCCACCCCAACTATTGTCAGATGTGATGCTACACAATGGTAGACACGGCCCCGCCCAACTATTGTCAGATGTGATGCTACACAATGGTAGACACGGCCCGCCCCAACTATTGTGAGATGTGATGCTACACAATGGTAGACACGGCTCCGCCCAACTATTGTGAGATGTGATGCTACACAATAGTAGACACGGCCCCACCCCAACTATTGTGAGATGTGATGCTACACAATGGTAGACACGGCCCTGCCCCAACTATTGTGAGATGTGATGCTACACAATGGTAGACACGGCCCCACCCCAACTATTGTGAGATGTGATGCTACACAACGGTAGACATGGCCCTGCTCCAACTATTGTGAGATGTGATGCTACACAACGGTAGACATGGCCCCGCCCCAACTATTGTGAGATGTGATGTTACACAATGGTAGACACGGCCCCGCCCCAACTATTGTCAGATGTGATGCTACACAATGGTAGACACGCCCCCCCCCAACTATTGTGAGAGGTGATGCTACACAATGATAGACACGGCCCCGCCCCAACTATTGTCAGATGTGATGCTACACAATGGTAGACACGGCCCCGCCCCAACTATTGGGAGATGTGATGCTACACAATGGTAGACACGGCCCCGCCCCAACTATTGGGAGATGTGATGCTACACAATGGTAGACACGGCCCGCCCCAACTATTGTGAGATGTGATGCTACACAATGGTAGACACGGCCCGGCCCAACTATTGTCAGATGTGATGCTACACAATGGTAGACACGGCCCCGCCCAACTATTGTGAGATGTGATGCTACACAATGGTAGACACGGCCCCGCCCCAACTATTGTGAGATGTGATGCTACACAATGGTAGACACGGCTCCGCCCCAACTATTGTCAGATGTGATGCTACGCAATGGTAGACACGGCCCCGCCCAACTATTGTCAGATGTGATGCTACACAACGGTAGACACGGCCCCGCCCAACTATTGAGATGTGATGCTACACAACGGTAGACACGGCCCCGCCCCAACTATTGAGATGTGATGCTACACAATGGTAGACACGGCCCCGCCCCAACTATTGAGATGTGATGCTACACAACGGTAGACACAGCCCCGCCCCAACTATTGTGAGATGTGATGCTACACAACGGTAGACACAGCCCCGCCCCAACTATTGTCAGATGTGATGCTACACAACGGTAGACACAGCCCCGCCCCAACTATTGAGATGTGATGCTACACAACGGTAGACACAGCCCCGCCCCAACTATTGAGATGTGATGCTACACAACGGTAGACACAGCCCCGCCCCAACTATTGTCAGATGTGATGCTACACAATGGTACACCCGGCCCCGCCCAACTATTGTGAGATGTGATGCTACACAACGGTAGACACGGCCCCGCCCAACTATTGTGAGCTGTGATGCTACACAATGGTAGACACGGCCCGGCCCAACTATTGTCAGATGTGATGCTACACAATGGTAGACACGGCCCCGCCCCAACTATTGGGAGATGTGATGCTACACAATGGTAGACACGGCCCCGCCCCAACTATTGGGAGATGTGATGCTACACAATGGCAGACACGGCCCCGCCCAACTATTGTCAGATGTGATGCTACACAATGGTAGACACGGCCCCGCCCCAACTATTGTGAGATGTGATGCTACACAATGGTAGACACGGCCCCGCCCCAACTATTGTGAGATGTGATGCTACACAATGGTAGACACGGCTCCGCCCCAACTATTGTCAGATGTGATGCTACACAATGGTAGACACGGCCCCGCCCAACTATTGTCAGATGTGATGCTACACAACGGTAGACACGGCCCCGCCCAACTATTGAGATGTGATGCTACACAACGGTAGACACGGCCCCGCCCCAACTATTGAGATGTGATGCTACACAATGGTAGACACGGCCCCGCCCCAACTATTGAGATGTGATGCTACACAACGGTAGACACGGCCCCGCCCCAACTATTGTGAGCTGTGATGCTACACAATGGTAGACACGGCCCCGCCCAACTATTGGGAGATGTGATGCTACACAACGGTAGACACGGCCCCGCCCAACTATTGTCAGATGTGATGCTACACAATGGTAGACACGGCCCCGCCCAACTATTGTGAGATGTGATGCTACACAACGGTAGACACGGCCCTGCCCCAAATATTGTCAGATGTGATGCTACACAACGGTAGACACGGCCCCGCCCAACTATTGTGAGATGTGATGCTACACAACGGTAGACACGGCCCCGCCCAACTATTGTGAGATGTGATGCTACACAACGGTAGACACGGCCCGCCCCAACTATTGTGAGATGTGATGCTACACAACGGTAGACACGGCCCCGCCCAACTATTGTGAGATGTGATGCTACACAACGGTAGACACGGCCCCGCCCAACTATTGTGAGATGTGATGCTACACAACGGTAGACACGGCCCGCCCCAACTATTGTGAGATGTGATGCTACACAACGGTAGACACGGCCCCGCCCAACTATTGTGAGATGTGATGCTACACAACGGTAGACACGGCCCCGCCCAACTATTGTGAGATGTGATGCTACACAACGGTAGACACGGCCCGCCCCAACTATTGTGAGATGTGATGCTACACAACGGTAGACACGGCCCCGCCCAACTATTGTGAGATGTGATGCTACACAACGGTAGACACGGCCCGCCCCAACTATTGTGAGATGTGATGCTACACAACGGTAGACACGGCCCCGCCCAACTATTGTCAGATGTGATGCTACACAATGGTAGACACGGCCCCGCCCAACTATTGTGAGATGTGATGCTACACAACGGTAGACACGGCCCCGCCCAACTATTGTGAGATGTGATGCTACACAACGGTAGACACGGCCCGCCCCAACTATTGTGAGATGTGATGCTACACAACGGTAGACACGGCCCCGCCCAACTATTGTCAGATGTGATGCTACACAATGGTAGACACGGCCCGCCCCAACTATTGTGAGATGTGATGCTACACAATGGTAGACACGGCCCCGCCCAACTATTGTCAGATGTGATGCTACACAATGGTAGACACGGCCCCGCCCAACTATTGTGAGATGTGATGCTACACAACGGTAGACACGGCCCCGCCCAACTATTGTGAGATGTGATGCTACACAACGGTAGACACGGCCCCGCCCAACTATTGGGAGATGTGATGCTACACAACGGTAGACACGGCCCGCCCCAACTATTGTGAGATGTGATGCTACACAACGGTAGACACGGCCCCGCCCCAAATATTGTCAGATGTGATGCTACACAACGGTAGACACGGCCCCGCCCCAAGTATTGTCAGATGTGATGCGGCCATCAATTTATAAATTAGTTTTTTAAAGTGAAACGGAACAATGTATCCCCTCCCCCCCCACCCCACCCTGGTTAGATGACATTTCCAAATTTTTGCATTCTTCCTATGTACTTTTTATTTATATATATATAGCATCACAACTTTGGGGTTGTATTTGAATGAACGCCATGTAATACCACATCTCACCAGCATTGGCCGCTGGAGGCTGAATCACGATCGATGCCATAAATCCATCGCTCACGGCATTTTGATGAGCTAAAATGACATCCATTGCATGAGGAGGAGAAGAGCCATGCGGGGGCCGTGTTGGATGTATCGTACCTTCCCTACAGTCCTAGGGACCGAGCCGTGTAATTAGTGCCACTCGTTTTGTATGTCCTTCACCCGATTGCTTGTCCCCCACACCGTTTCTTCTCCGTCGGCAGCCCTCCCCCAGGTCACTCAGTAAGACAACGATGGTTTTTGGTGCCATCACCTGACTATGAAGCCTTCACCCATTTGTCATGTAATCAGGGGCGCCTTCACACAGCCTGAGGGACGTTCTTGTCCGATCAGCGGGCCGCGTAAAAGGCGCTTTATAATCTTGTTCATGAGAGTACATGAAGAGATAGTCCAGGGCTTCAGTTGCGCAATGTCAGCCAAGGACGGGTCACATGGCGAGTTACAGGAGGCATAATTGCGCAATTCATGTCAGGCAGTGCTTCAAGGGATGGTCCAGAGGAATGGAACACACTGCTTACTCTTTCCAGTAATCCTGCCGCACTCAGAATGGCTTCCCTCATGCAGCCGGATCGCTACGATATACACTGCAATAAAGGCGTTGCGCTTTTCTTTTTTTCGAAGCAACCGGTCTTACTGCGTTACAATAAGAGCGAGCGCTAATCACATCGGAATTTTTGTAATCCGACCGGCTTGATGTACAAATGTCAATTAAACATGAATCATCGCTACCCGGCCTTGTAAAACAGGCTCTGCAACCGCTACTGCCCCCCGGGGGCAAAGATTTATAGCCCAAGTATGAGGTGCACAGCACTGTCATTACAGCTAACGGCCACGAGCGTCACGGCCAGCGCCGGCTGTAATGTCCCAGCCGAGTGCTGTAATTAAAGGAGCAAACCCCATATTCTGCTCGGCATAAGTAGTCAGCAATCAGCGTTACACGATGTGGCTCATTAGACCGAGAACAACAGGGCCGGCGCGATAACATAACCGCTAGGCGGGCAAAACAGATGACAGCACAAACATCATGCAGCTTGATACCAGCAGAATAGTGAGTGCAGCTCTGGAGTATAATACAGGATGTAACTCAGGATCAGTACAGGATAAGTAATGTATGTACACAGTGACTCCACCAGCAGAACAGTGAGTGCAGCTCTGGAGTATAATAGAGGATGTAACTCAGGATCAGTACAGGATAAGTAATGTATGTACACAGTGACTCCACCAGCAGAATAGTGAGTGCAGCTCTGCAGTATAATATAGGATGTAACTCAGGATCAGTACAGGATAAGTAATGTATGTACACAGTGACTCCACCAGCAGAACAGTGAGTGCAGCTCTGGAGTATAATATAGGATGTAACTCAGGATCAGTACAGGATAAGTAATGTATGTACACAGTGACTCCACCAGCAGAATAGTGAGTGCAGCTCTGCAGTATAATATAGGATGTAACTCAGGATCAGTACAGGATAAGTAATGTACACAGTGACTCCACCAGCAGAATAGTGAGTGCAGCTCTGGAGTATAATACAGGATGTAACTCAGGGTCAGTACAGGATAAGTAATGTATGTACACAGTGACTCCACCAGCAGAATAGTGAGTGCAGCTCTGGGGTATAATACAGGATGTAACTCAGCATCAGTACAGGATAAGTAATGTATGTACACAGTGACTCCACCAGCAGAATAGTGAGTGCAGCTCTGGAGTATAATACAGGATGTAACTCAGCATCAGTACAGGATAAGTAATGTATGTACACAGTGACTCCACCAGCAGAATAGTGAGTGCAGCTCTGGAGTATGCAGCACTTTTTTGTCCAGTAAAATCCCAGACAGCTGAGCAAAACCCAAATTGACCATATTATAGTCATTGGGGTGCGTTCAGTGCAGATTGATTCCGTCACAAGACGGATCCTGTTGGGCCAGAGGATTCCCCTTTCCTGCTCCCCACATGGAGCAGGAAAGCAGAACTCCCTGATGCAGGTCTGAAAGCAGCCATATGCCGGTTTCACATCTGCGTTGGATCCTTTGGTCAGAGGTTCAGTTACCAAGTTACAGATCAGTCCAAAAGCCGGGCGGAAAGTGAGCCGACCCAATGATAGTCAATGGGATCCATCCAGCGGTGTGCGGGTCGGTATAGAGACGGAACCATTTGGCGGCAGAGATTCTCCCCGATTGTAGCAGGCAGGGCTCACACGACTGTACCTCGCGGCGTGCAGTCAGCACATAATGACCGTGCACACTGGCTGCATGCTGCCCATCGCCATGTACCATCATGCAGTTTATGTGCGCGAAATACGTGCCAACATAGAACATGCTACCATTTTTCTTGCATGTCAATATTTCATGCAGTTTGTGTGAGCGGTAACACGGCCGCCTATGGGAGATCCGTGGAATACACTACACCGACGCGCTGGGGTGAGCCCGGCCTTACTGCAACAGGCTTGTATTGGTGTTGAGACTTTGTATTTACTATGATGAAACATTTGTTACTTTGTCCCCCCTTGTGCTGCGCCCGTAATGTCCGCTGATAACACGGGATACAGAACAAGGTGTGCACAACCCCCCGCCATAAACCAGAAGGAAGCGGCGCCTGCTACTGTACCGCGCTGCCAGGGGTTACTGGGAGTCAGTGACATCTTCCCTGCACTCGGTTTTCTAGAAATGTTGGCATCAGCGAAGCTACAAAACTGTCACCACCCAGTGAGTGCCACGAACCGCAGCAGCTGGGGGAGAGGGCAGGGCAAGCTGCAGACTGAGGTGGGCAACCAAATCCATATAACACACCACCCAGTGAGTGCCACGAACCGCAGCAGCTGGGGGAGAGGGCAGGGCAAGCTGCAGAATGAAGTGGGCAACCAAATCCATATAACACACCACCCAGTGAGTGCCACAACCCGCAGCAGCTGGGAAAGGTGCAGGGCAAGCTGCAGAATGAGGTGGGCTACCAAATCCATATAACGCACCACCCAGTGAGTGCCACAAATCGCAGCAGCTGGGGACTGAGGTGGGCAACCAAATCCATATAACACACCACCCAGTGAGCACCACAAACTGCAGCAGCTGGGGGAGAGGGCAGGGCAAGCTGCAGGATGAGGTGGGCTACCAAATCCATATAACACCACCCAGTGAGTGCCACAAACCGCAGCAGCTGGGGACTGAGGTGGGCAACCAAATCCATATAACACACCACCCAGTGAGTGCCACAAACCGCAGCAGCTGGGGGAGAGTGCAGGGCAAGCTGAGGACTGAGGTGGGCAACCAAATCCATAGAACACACCACCCAGTGAGTGCCACGAACCACAGCAGCTGGGGGAGAGGGCAGGGCAAGCTGCAGACTGAGGTGGGCAACCAAATCCATATAACACACCACCCAGTGAGTGCCACAACCCGCAGCAGCTGGGAAAGGTGCAGGGCAAGCTGCAGACTGAGGTAGGCAACCTATAACACACCACCCAGTGAGTGCCACAAACCGCAGCAGCTGGGGGAGAGAGCAGGGCAAGCTGCAGACGGAGGTGGGTAACCAAATCCATATAACACATCACCCAGTGAGTGCCACAAACCGCAGCTGCTGGGGGAGAGGGCAGGGCAAGCTGAGGACTGAGGTGGGCAACCAAATCCATAGAACCCCCCCCCCCCCCAATGAGTGCCATAAACCGCAGCAGTTAGGGGAGGATGCAGGGCACGCTGCAGACTGAGGTGGGCAACATAACACACCACCCAGTGAGTGCCACAAACCGCAGCAGCTGGGGACTGAGGTGGGCAACCAAATCCATAGAATACACCACCCAGTGAGTGCCACAAACCGCAGCAGCTGGGGGAGAGGGCAGGGCAAGCTGCAGACTGAGGTGGGCAACCAAATCCATAGAACCCACTAGGACCATCCTATACATGTCAAGGCAAAAAGAAATCCCACCTTGACGGTTGAGGTTACTTAACCCCTTAGTAACGCCGCCTCGTCTGGCCATAAGGACGCAACTTTTTAGGGGAATGTTAATCGCTACATTTCAAAAGCCATAACTTATTTTTTGGGGCTTGTTCTTCGCGCGGCGAGCTGTAGGTTTTATTGGTGCCAAGTGTGCCTACTTAGGCCTCCTTCCCACGAACGGATTTACGCCGCGTAAATCCGCGGCAAAAATCCGCTGCGTTGCCCCCTGCTATTGAACCTAATAGCACAATGCTCACGATGCGTAATTCCACTGCGGAATTACGCACCGTGAAATCTCCCGTTCTCACCCGCAGCATGTTCTATTTGCTGCGGGTGTACGCGCTGACGGCTTCCATTGCAGTCAATGGAAGCCGTCCGTTCACGCTATCTCCCGCTGCAACCAGCGGAAGATAGCGTGAAAAAACGCTTCCCCGCCTACCGCCGCGTGTCATATGACGCGGCCGGCGCGTCACGTGACACGGCCGGCCGCGTCATGTGACGCGGGGGGCGTGTCATATGACGCGACGGCGGTGGGCGGGGAAGCGTCTTCACGCTATCTTCCGCTGGTAAGTATGGGGTCTCTGGGGGGCGCCGTGACGGGCTTCACTGCGGAATATTACGCGGCGGAGCCCGTCACGCTCGTGGGAAGGAGGCCTTATAGATGTATTAGATGCCTTTCAAAAACAAAAGTAAGTTAAGGAGAAAAAAAAAAAATCATCAAATTTTCCCATTTTTTTAATAGCTAAGTGCTGGGATCAATGGTTTCTGCAGATCGGTACGATTACGACAAACCAAAATTGTACATTTTTTAAAAATTATTTTCCACTTTTGCACGAAAAAAAACTTTGAGTGGAATTTTTTTTTTGCATCGCTGTATTCAAAGTCCCATAACTTTTTTTTTATTATTCCATGGACGGAGCTCCGCGAGGGCTTTTTTTGTTTTTTTTTGCAAGACGAACTGTAGTCTTTATCGCTACCATATTGGGGTACATATGGCTGTTTTGATCACTTTTATTCATTTTTTTTTTTTTGGAGGGGGGGGGGGGTAGAGGCGAAATTAAGAAGAAAAAAAAGGGGGGTGCCATCTCAGCCAAGTCTGCCACTGGCTAAAATGAGGCTGTAGGAGACATCAGTCGTCACCCAGCTTTCCCGAGTGCGGATAAACCTGAATACATTTTTTATGACCCAAGTTTTAGGCGGAGATGTTATTTAATGGTGTAATTAAGCGAGCGCTGTATAAACTAATGGCATGCGTAATTGAGGACATTTTTCACTTTAATTACAAGAGACGGACCCGCTGTGCGGTCGGGACGCTCCGCTGACTGAGCGGCGTCGGAACATCGGTTATTAATATTCATCATTTCCCGCAGGCGGTGTGGCAGTCCGGTGGATGGAGAACAGCACCGCCTGGAGATAAGCGGCTGCACCGAGGCCTCCTCACCACATGGCGAACCGTAACAAGTGTAGATGTATTGGATTCCAGCGGGATACGGATACACTTCAGATCCCCCCCTCCCCGCTGGACGATGCCGCCCCGTTTGCTGCCGCCGCTCAGCCCTGACTAGTAGAACATTAGAAGGGACAGGGAAGCATTAACATCGCGGCGCCAAAGACGGATCCGGCAGGAGAAACTCTGCAGAAGACAAATGCCAACATCCCACATTCACTGCAACTGCTCCTTAGTACTGTCCGTGCCTGGGAAAGCTGGGTGACAGTGAATACGGGTTCACGTCATACCTGCCCAACAGGGGTTTCCAGCCAGCGCTCCCAGGATGTGCCATGCAGAAATCCAAGAAAGCTAAGTGACAACCCCTGTAGGAGCAGTAAAGGCAGCCAATTCGGTTGTCAAGCAACTTTCCCAGCATCCTGAAAGTCTACTTAGTTATGCAAAGCTAAACCCCCAATACATGCCATCCAGGATACTTAAAGCTTAGCAATAACAAATGAAGATTAAAAGGTAGCCATATTAGTTGTCACTCCACTTTCCCAAGCTCCTGAAAGGCAAATTCACCTAGCTGGGCAGAGATAAACCCCCAATTCCATAATGTTGCATAGCGAGTGTGGGTAACTTTCAGGAAGTTAAGGGAGTCTTAGTGACAACCCCTGGAAGAGCAGAAAAGGTAGTCATAATTTTTTTTAACCCAGCTCTCCCAGGATCCTGAATGGCAAGTCTCCCTAGTCACACAGAGATAACACCCAATCCAATACTGTTGTACATTATCCATGCAGTAAACCAAGAAAGCTTAGTGACAACCCCTGCAGGAGTGTTGACGGCAGGCATATAAATGGTCACCCAGCTTTTCCAGGCTTCTGAAGGAAGAATTTTTCCTAGTTATATTACCAGGAGAATGAACAAGGTAAATTACTGAGTAGGTAGGTGTGCCGTTCAGGAGCCTAGAAAAGCTTGGTGACAACCTATGCGAGAACATTAACAATGCAGAACTGGTGCTCGCCCCCAAAGTAATAAATGACAACCCTAGGAGGGGCGACGGTGACGGCCATATTGGTTGCCACTCAGGCAGTGACACAGGAGTTGAATCTAAAGCAATGCAAAGCTTAGTCATTCAGGAGTCTAGGAAAGCCGGGTGGCCTTCCATAGGGGATCTGTAAATCACACATCTTAATCTTGCAGTCACTCATGTATTAGCGGTTGCGCCACCTACACACCGACGACATCCCCTGGAGGTGCAGTGATGGCGGCCGTATCACCACCCAGCTTTCCCAGGAACAGATATCCTAAGAAACAGATGAATGGAATATCAGACGAAGCGACAATTAATTCTGACCTCCCAGGCGGCAGCGGCGCGGGATTAAGCCGTCCGATCGATACGCCTCTCGTATAAATCAGAGCATTAGTGCAACGGAGATGGAAGTTAAATCAGCGATTACGAAGCCTGCGCCGCAAGGGGAAAAACGGAACTTGAAACGCCGTCCGCGCAGCTGAGGAGCAACGATGGGCGTCCTGTATCACAGATGCAGCTAACGAGGCAAAAAATTATGAATTCTCCTCCTGGATGGGTGTGGGCGGCAAACATGAGCCCAGCGCCCCGGGGGTTAGTGTATTAAAGGGACTACGCACTTATAACACAGCGAGCGCTACTGACGAGGATCTAAGCTGTCGCCGGTCAGCAGATACCGCCGACTGTCAGGAAACGGCACAAAACTGTGAGACATCCCGGTCAGCTGTCACGCCAAAGGTTAGAGAGTGCGCGCGTTTCTCAGGTTGTACTTGGTACATCGGCCTGCATTACTCCAGAGCTGCATTAACAATTCTGCTGCTCAGCAAGGAAGGGAGGGGAAGGAGGGAAGGGGGTTCTGCGCAGTTTGGATCCAGCAAAGTCTGCTTTTGGGGGGGCGAAAAAAAATATATATATATATATCAATCATGCTCTATTTTCCAGCGCATTCGCCCAGCGAAGAACATTTTGAAGTAGTGACACTAACTGGCGATTTCGATGGCTGAGAGCATCGCTGCGCTTTTTTTTTTTGCGCACTTTCAAGTACAGTAAGACGCAGCGGCGCACAAATACACAACAGCAATTCTGCAAAATCGCAGCGACTCCGACCCCGAAACAGACGACCGCGTCTCATCAACACGCTGCAGACCCTTCTGTGTGGTAATTGGCGCGCGGCGCAGACTTTAAAGCCAACGTGTCGATTTCTGTTGAGAAAGGTTTGCGGATTTTTAAGCCGTTGCTTCTGGCTTTTTAACCCTTTAGATGCCACCAGCAGGAGCTCGAATGTGAGGGCCCGAGGGGGGCGGGGGGGGATGCTCGATACCCACCAGGTTCCCCCGTCCCAGAGAAGTGTTCATCAACTACTAATGACCTGTTCAGTGCAAAGACTCCCAGAATACCCCATTAATTCCGAATTTCGTAGGAGGGTATTAACCCTTCACTATACAAGATAAATGAACCATCATAATGAAATCCAACGAGCAGCTGGGAGCGGAGTAGTACGAACAGTCAGCGGGAGCCCAGAAGAGAGCGACTCACGTCTCCGGGGATCCCTCCGAGGAAAACAAAGGCGTTCGCCATACACAGAAGGCTTGTACCTGCCAGACTCCTCCGGCGCTCCTCGGCCGGCACAAGGAGGTGAGGGCAGATCACGGACCAGTCCGCGTCTACAGATGCTAGCGCAATAGAAAAATACCTAATGGGAAGTTTTCTAACTTGGGTCCGTTCGCAGCGCCGGATTTCCTGTCCGTATTTTCTACAGACACCATTGATTTGCATCAGTGTATTCGGATGGACGGTTAGCTTTATTCTGCGGACTGATGGTTCACGGAAAAAAAATAAAAATAAGCAGCGTTTATGTCTATATTTACAGAAATTCCCCCAATTAAAGTCCCTACAATCGCGTAAAAACGCACAAATACGCAGTTGCATGCATGATCGCTGTGTTCTTACACATGTTGTCAGCAAACTGCGTAAAAAGAAAGTGACATCAGTTCGGCCTTCGTGCGTTTTGCTTTTTTTCTGCACGTGTGAAAAATGTAGCAACTGCGGGCGCAATAAGCACAGAGAAAAAACTAACGCTCCAACGCATTCAAAACGCACAAACTATAAAAACTGAGCGCTTCTCATAGACCGAATCGCATCTGCTCTTGTGAATGAGCCCTCACTGCATGAATCAATACTTCACAATCTTACAAATTTTCTGCTGGCTGTCAGTGAACGGCGACAATATTTCTAACCAGATCTTACCACCAGTTCTAAGCGGTTACACAGACGTGCGCCGATAGATGCGCAGCTTGCGTTATGTTAAAACTACGATGGAGGACGATAAGTATATTAGCGCACAAAACACTAATTTGCTCGTAGGACAATGTCTGCAAGCAAGCAGAGATGTTGAGAGCGGTGAGGAAGTAAAACAGACTATTAAGAAGTTGCAGAAGTTTTCATTATACGACATAGCAGCATATAGGAAAAAAGTTACATTGGTTGCAACTTTTTCAGAGTTGTGGTGACTTTGCACATCAGCGGCCCCCGATGTTACAGCGGCGCAGGTATACAGCGATGTGGGGCGCCGTTATATACACAAGCGGTTACAAGATGGTGAGATCCAAACCAGAAAATCACAGCTATGGTCGGTATTCCTACAGAACTACGGTTACTGGCGGCCACAACTTCCCTGAAACAAAGGCCATACCCAGAAGTGTTAGCTGAAGCACGTGTCATCCCCCCTCACTATTCTTCTGGTGGAGTCACTGTGTACATACATTACTTATCCTGTACTGATCCTGAGTTACATCCTGTATTATACTCCAGAGCTGCACTCACTATTCTGCTGGTGGAGTCACTGTGTACATACATTACTTATCCTGTACTGATCCTGAGTTACATCCTGTATTATACTCCAGAGCTGCACTCACTATTCTGCTGGTGGAGTTACTGTGTACATACGTTACTTATCCTGTACTGATCCTGAGTTACATCTGTATTATACTCCAGAGCTGCACTCACTATTCTGCTGGTGGAGTCACTGTGTACATACATTACTGATCCTGAGTTACATCCTGTATTATACTCCAGATCTGCACTCACTATTCTGCTGGTGGAGTCACTGTGTACATACGTTACTTATCCTGTACTGATCCTGAGTTACATCCTGTATTATACCCCAGAGCTGCACTCACTATTCTGTTGGTGGAGTCACTGTGTACATACATTACTTATCCTGTACTGATCCTGAGTTACCTCCTGTATTATACTCCAGAGCTGCACTCACTATTCTGCTGGTAGAGTCACTGTACATACATTACTTATCCTGTACTGCTCCTGAGTTACATCCTGTATTATACTGCAGAGCTGCACTCACTATTCTGTTGGTGGAGTCACTGTGTACATACATTACTTATCCTATACTGCTCCTGAGTTACATCCTGTATTATACTCCAGAGCTGCACTCACTATTCTGTTGGTGGAGTCACTGTGTACATACATTACTTATCCTGTACTGATCCTGAGTTACCTCCTGTATTATACTCCAGAGCTGCACTCACTATTCTGCTGGTAGAGTCACTGTACATACATTACTTATCCTGTACTGATCCTGAGTTACATCCTGTATTATACTGCAGAGCTGCACTCACTATTCTGTTGGTGGAGTCACTGTGTACATACATTACTTATCCTATACTGCTCCTGAGTTACATCCTGTATTATACTCCAGAGCTGCACTCACTATTCTGCTGGTGGAGTCACTGTGTACATACATTACTTATTCTGTACTGATCCTGAATTACATCCTGTATTATACTCCAGGGCAGCATTCACTATTCTGCTGGTGGAGTCACTGTGTACATACATTACTTATCCTGTACTGATCCTGAGTTACATCCTGTATTATACTCCAGATCTGCACTCACTATTCTGTTGGTGGAGTCACTGTGTACATACATTACTTATCCTGAGTTACATCCTGTATTATAATGCAGAGCTGCACTCGCTATTCTGTTGGTGGAGTCACTGTGTACATACATTACTTATCCTGTACTGATCCTGAGTTACATCCTGTATTATACTCCAGAGCTGCACTCACTATTCTGCTGGTGGAGTCACTGTGTACATACATTACTTATCCTGTACTGATCCTGAGTTACATCCTGTATTATACCCCAGAGCTGCGCTCACTATTCTGATGGTGGAGTCACTGTGTACATACATTACTTATCCTGTACTGATCCTGAGTTACATCCTATATTATACTCCAGAGCTGCACTCACTATTCTGCTGGTGGAGTCACTGTGTACATACATTACTGATCCTGAGTTACATCCTGTATTATACTCCAGAGCTGCACTTACTATTCTGTTGGTGGAGTCACTGTGTACATACATTACTTATCCTGTACTGATCCTGAGTTACATCCTGTATTATACCCCGGAGCTGCACTCAGTATTCTGCTGGTGGAGTCACTGTGTACATATGTTACTTATCCTGTACTGATCGTGAGTTACATCTGTATTATACTCCAGAGCTGCACTCGCTATTCTGCTGGTGGAGTCACTGTGTACATACATTACTTATCCTGTACTGATCCTGAGTTACATCCTGTATTATACTCCAGAGCTGCATTCACTATTCTGCTGGTGGAGTCACTGTGTACATACATTACTTATCCTGTACTGCTCCTGAGTTACATCCTGTATTATACTTCAGAGCTGCACTCGCTATTCTCTTGACATCAGGCACTGTGCATTGATCAGATACTCCTGCTGTAAATGTCTACGGGTCGGATTACTCCTTTAAGTAACGTTGTGATATAGTTTTTAAAGCATCTCCCTCCTAACAGGAAGTGACGTATATTTCGGGGTCGGCCACAAACCACCATCATCATCTGAATCCTTAGTGCCCGACTTCATCATGATGGAGGATGCTGCATGCATTACACACTGAATAGACTTAATAGAAATTCCCCATCTAGAAGCGCGTTGGACCTCCTTCAGAACTGCAGCAATTCATCATGGGGTCCATGCACAGGTATCCGAGGACCCGGGGGTGCAATTTGTGCCCTCTTTTACCCACTGGAGTCTCACCTTTCTGTTTCTTAGATACAACGGCGCTGGAACTGCGAATAGTGCATTCAGGCGCGTTAGTGGAGCACCACGGTTGTAATTGGCTGCTCCTACGTTTGCAAGGCCTGTCGGTAAAGATTCCTGACATCCTCCTCTGACCCCTTTCTGAAAGGAGTTGTTTCCGTCCACATGATCCCTTTTGCTGGATGCTTTTCTTCTCTAACACCATTCCTGGTATACTCTCCCCCACCGTTACACAAGGCAACCCCACGTGGTTGGTAGTAAAATCCTAGTCCCCGCTAGTCAAGCACCGATGACCAGGATGACTAATGTGGATTCACACTGACACTGATCCACGAAAACTTGTCATGTGATTTTGTGCCGCACTCCGGGGTCATGGGGAGAATATCTATATGGGAAAGCTCCAATCCTGAGAGGGCCGGGGGCTCCAATAAAGGGGCCACTCAGTGCACAGAATTCATAGAAACAGATCCAAAGAGCCGTAGTTACATCTAATAATGATTGTATCACTGCTGCTCCTCTCTGCCAGATCCTGTGACTACAGTTACATCATTCATGCTGAAGGGCAACTCTGTGGTCCTGCCAACACAGAACAA
Organism: Eleutherodactylus coqui; assembly: GCF_035609145.1. Taxonomy (NCBI): domain Eukaryota; kingdom Metazoa; phylum Chordata; class Amphibia; order Anura; family Eleutherodactylidae; genus Eleutherodactylus; species Eleutherodactylus coqui. The sequence continues at coordinate 15,152,651 of NC_089849.1, read as the reverse complement.
TGACAAGTAACTCCTGAACTCACACTTTCTAGGAATGTACACTGTCAGGGGAAAAGAAAAAGGAAGATCGCGCCCCCAGAAGAAGTGGCCGTTTTGCTGCAAAATTCAGCATGCAGTTCCATCTCAGGCAGATCTGTAAATGATGGGAGTTGTGGTGATTAGATGGACGGTCTTGTCACCGGAGACCCTAAAAGTGGTTCCCCCGGGCTCAGGGCACCCCGTACAGACCACCAGTAGAGAGGAGCGTCTGACGAGACTGTTAGGAGGTGTTGGGACCAGTGGATGTGTGAGGGCATACAAGGTGACTGGGCTCAGGACGCCCCCTACAGACCACCAGTAGAGAGGAGCGTCTGACCAGACTGTTAGGGGGTGTTGGGACCAGTGGATGGGGGCACACAAGGTGACCGGGCTCAGGCCGCCCCCTACAGACCACCAGTAGAAAGGAGCATCTGAACGGCCAACAAGCGCCAGCACTTCCAACTGTTTCATTGTCCGCGATCCAGAGACAGGTGCAGACGACACAAAACTAGGAGGGATAGCCAACTCTAGGGAAGAGAGAGAGGATTCAAAAAGATCCAGAAAAGCTTGCACAGTGGTCAGCGACTAACAGAATGGTATTTAACAAGGCGAAATGCAAAGTCCTACATCTGGGCAAGAAAAATGAAGAAATCACATAGAGAATGAGAGGAATTGGGCTAAGCAGCAACATATGTGAAAAAGACTTGGGTATACTAATAGATCACAGACTGAACATGGGTCAACAATGTGATGCAGCAGCCAAAAAGGCAAACACAATTCTGGGATGTATTAAGAGAAGCATAGAGCCTAGATCATGTGAGGTCATTATCCCCCTGTACTCTACCTTGGTCAGACCTCATCTGGAATCCTGTGTCCAGTTCTGGGCACCCACTTTAAAAACAACATAGACAAACTGGAGCAAGTTCAGAGAAGTTACCAAGATGGTGAGTGGTCTGCAAATCATGTCCTATGAAGAACAGTTAAAGGATCTGGGAATGTTTACTTTGCAGTAGAGAAGGCTGAGAGGAGACTTAATAGCGGTTTACAAATATCTGAAGGATTGTCACAGTGCAGAGGGATCAGCCCTATTCTCATCTGCACAAGGAAAGACTAGAAGCAATGGGATGAAACTGAAAGAGAGGAGACACAAATTAGATATTAGACAGTGAGGGGGATCAATGAGTGGAACAGGTTACCACGGGAGGTGGTGAGTTCTCCTTCAATGGAAATGTTCAAACACAGGCTGGACAAATACCTGTCTGGGATGATTTAGTGATCCGGCACTGAGGAGGGAGTTGGACCCGATGACCCTGGAGGGCCCTTCCAACTCTACCATTCTAGGATTCTATGATTGTTACAGACCCCTCAGTCTGTCAGAACCCTTTCCAGGCTCTTGGCTGAAGGACATTTGGTCTCGCTGCCCCCATTACATGTACGGCCTCTGATACCCACCGTCGTTCCCGTTTGCAGTGATGTTGTGAACGATTAAACTGGACGCTACAGAGGAACCGGGTGTCTTCAGCGATGAGTCCAGGTTTAGTTTGGGCGCTGATGACGGCCGTGTTCGAGTCTGGAGACCTCAGGGTGAGCGCCTCAATCCTGCCTTTGCTGTGGAGCGGCACACTGCCCCCTGCTGGTCTGATGGTCTGGGGGGCATCGCATATGACATTCGGTCCCCACTAGTAGTGGTACGAGGGACGCTGACAGCTCAGTAATACACACTCTTACTAGGGAAGGGATTGGTCTGACAAGGAGTATTTAAGAAAAAAACAAAAACGACCTGTCAGCCGCTTCAGCAGACGCTCATCTGCCGGCTACGTGGGACGACAGGGTCCTGCACTGAATAGACCCCCCGAGAGCGCCACCTATGGATGAGCTGCCAGCATGCGGAGATTATAATGCAGCACTTTTGTTTCTGACACTGTGTATTCAGTCTGTGAAACATAGTATCACTATATTAACCCCTTAGTGACATGGTCTGTTTTGTTCCCAAGTACTGCTGCTGTTGCGGCCGGCATTGCTATCTGCTAAGCCGCTGGTCTCCCCCGCCGAAGCTGTGCAGCGCTTAGCCTCCTGCACATAGAGTCCAGGGCCGCAGCTGCCGCCATTGCCATCCTGAAAATTAACCAGGGCCCCTCCGGCACTCTGCAGCGCTCACCCATACGTCGCACTGAAATGCCAACCGGCGGCTGTGCTCAGAGCTCCCTTTCCACAACAGTGCAGTTGACTCCCCTGGTGCTGCCACCGCTCCATGGGACAACAGCAGCAGGGTAAACTGAAGACCGGCTGCTCTGGGTTTCATGAAAGTCATAGTGCGGTCGGCAGCAGCGCTGAAAACTCCCGGCCGCTGCCTACAGCAGCTGTCAGGGCCAGGACGGGGAGACAGCCGGACAGCCAATCAGGAACAGGGGGCGTCAACCCCCTGTTAAACACTCAGCTTGACTCCACCACAACTTCCGGTGGTGTCAAGATACACTAATACCCATGTATTGTACGGCTGATTACTTTTCTTTGGAGGGCAGAGAAAAAACACATCAATTCTACCAGTTTTATGGAATTAGTGTTCGCAGCGTTAATCACGCAGCATGAGGCCCAATGCCCACTGACGGAAACTCCGCGGCGGGATTTCTGCCATGGCACGCTGTCATAGGATTGCATTAGTTTATGCAATCCTATGCCGACAGACGCGATTTGACTGCGTGAAAACTCGCGCAGTATTTAAATCGCGGCACGTCCTATTTCTGCTTGCGCCTCGCTATGATGAGACTGATAATACGTAGCGATCACAGGCCATGGCGACCCATCTGCGATTACATGGCAGAGGGCCGGTGGGGTTTATGGTGTCCGTATTACATGCGGCATATGAAACTCTGCCCGTGTGAATGAGCCCCTAGTCTATTTATGGACACAGACAAAACCTCGACGTGTCGGAGTCAGCGGTTCGCGTCCTGTCATCAGCTCGGCTCTGCTATGCTGACATGAGAAAAACAAGCGCAGGTCACATGACCCCACCAGTCATCGCAAATAGCAATCTGCTGTAAAACCTTGGCCATGATTGTTTAGTATAATCAGACATTACGAATGCTTAGTCATCATGATAACAGTCCGGTCACATGATCAGGTGCGCAAAACATCCCAGGCAGGGGGCGCCAGAGAGCTTATAGTAGCTGTGGTGTCCCACGAAGTCTGAAATTACCAGGTTCAATAATGCAACTGTATTACACTTGTCTGTATCCTGCGAGGGCTCCGCCTCTCCCCCATGCTTTACACTGCAGGTCTTCCTTTTCACATTTCCTGCTCCGTAGGTTCTCAATGCACAACATTTTAAGAGATTTCCAAAAATTCACAAGGGCAAAAACTAAAGTGCAAACTGATATGCAGAGACAAAATGACACAAAGCAAACAGGGCGTATCAGACGTGCGATAAAGAGTAAACAACGCCACCCGATGCGAACACAAGATACGCAGAGCAGAAAAACGTACAGAGGTTACAAAACATGGCTGCTTTCATGCTGGTACAGCGCCAGTCTTGTCCAATGGCTGTGACTGGTACTGCAATATTTAGGGCGAGCCTCACCTGCAGTACCGGACACTGCCACGGACAAGAGTGGCGCTGTTTTTAGATACCAAGCGGCCATCTTTTTCTAGTTCTGAATGATTGCTACAAAGGAAATACATTGCGGATGAGGATACACTTACACCACGTAAACCAGAATCAGCGGACTACAACTCCCAGCATGCCCTGCCGGCCGTACCCCTGCCGCTGAGACACTACAACTCCCAGCGTGCCCCAGCAGCACTTTCAATCTGTAGCTCTCCAGCCACTGTCAGACTACTGCTCCCAGCATGCCCTGCAGGAGTCAGTACAGCGGAGGATGCGTACGGCGGGGCGGAGCGTTAGGCTACCTTCACACGGGCGACTGCGATTTTGGTCAAGGACGGAAGGGGCTTCATAAATGACCCCGATTTGTGGCGGAATGCGTGTTGGAATTACGGCGCACTATTTTTACGACGCGTTTGCGTATTTTTATCATTTGCGTCGGATGTTTCATTTGTGAAGCTAAATGTCAGAAAGCGTGCGTAAAAAGTGCGGATTAGACCAAGTAAAACTGCCGAGAGTTTGGCGCCTTTTATGGCGCTCGCTATGCATTTGCGCATCTCGTCATTTTGGCGCTTGCATCGCTCGTTTTTATAAACTCTTCAAACACTTATTTTAGTGGGATAGCGTCCTTTCTACGTCCGCTCGCTATAAAGACCACCCCCGCACGCTCTCGGCGGTAAAGTCAAACAAATTCCCATTTTGGCGCAGCTACGTGAATTCTGGCGCACCTCAGCTTATTACGCCTCCTCTATGAGCGTTTCCCGGCCGGCGTGCGTTTTTTTTTTATGAACCTCGTCAAGATTTGGCGCATTTTTAAAAAGTTGTAGACAATTTACGAGTGGCCGAGCTTCTGGGTTCGCGGCCGTAAAAAAAAAAAAGACGTTTTCGCACTGAAATAAATAACGTTTGAAGAGTTTATAAACGAAAGACCAGATGCGAGCGCCAAGACGAGGGGTGCGCCAAAAAGGGTGACTTACACCAAAACGAAGTAGCTTTTCGAACTGCGCGCAAAATATACCAAAAACTGAAAGATTGCGCCAAACACATACCGAGCGCCATAAAACGCGCCAACCCACACACCTACGCCACAAACCTGGCAGAAGAGACTCCGTAAATAAACGCGGCGACTTTACTGCGGCCGGTCTGCCAGCTTCAAACGTAAACAGAAAAGAAAAATGGCCGTGCGAATACGCCCCACGGGCGGTTTTACATGGGACTGCAGGAAAGCGGAGTGGTTACTTGCATCCGTCTACAGGATCGCTTAGAACGCACGCAACAGTAACAAACCCTCCGCTGTCAGAGGTTTCAGGGCGGAACGTGTCGTTATTCACTTACAGCAAGCAGGGGCACTGAAAATGGGGGAGAAATGATGCGCAGAAGGGAGCAGAAAGTTGCAGAACTTTCCCTGCTGTTAGGGGACTGGACGGGGAAGAGTGGAGCCGTGCAGAGTGACCAACTCCGCTCTGCTACACGCAGGTGTGACCCAACCAATGAGGGGCGCTATAGCAGATGACACATATCTACAGCACACACAGCCGGTGCACCGACCCTCTCCTCCCGGTACTTCCCGGCATGCCCCGGCCCCTCAGGCCCCTGTTTACCTGCTGCCTCTCAGGACTCCGTTGCTCCACTGACACCCAGGCGGAAGTAGCAACCAGGCCCTGCCGCCCCGCACCCGCCAATCACCGCCCAGCACCACAAGACAGACAGCAGCCGCGTCCAATAGAAATGGTCGCTGGGCAGGGAGGGGCGGGACAGCGTGTGAGCTGATGTCAGGGCTCTGCGTCCACATGAAATAAACGGCATATTACACAGAGGAGGATAACATTATGTAACCAGTGGGGGGCGCTCATGTCATGGGGCCATGCTGGAACTTGCAGTGCGAGACAGTCATCACATACAATATCTTATATATAAAACGCCAAATCTGTTTGTTTGTGTCATCTACAAATCCACAGTTCTGGAGTGGCATTCCGCATGAGCGTTCTCCAGCCCGCGGCGACGAATACTGGCGGGATTAAAAATCAAAAACTCACCGACTTTCCCTGTAATTTTTGTTGCCAATAGTAACCAATCACAGCTCAGCTTTCATTTTTTATAGTACTGAGTTAAAATAAAAGCTGCGCTGTGATTGGTTGCTGTGGACGGCCTCCATAAGGGCTAATGCCCACCGCCGGATTTCTGTCACGTGGAAATCTGCTGCGTTATCCGCAGCTATTAGATTCTACTGAACCCAATAGCTCAATGTTCTACAGCGGAATTCCGCAGCGTGAAAGAAACCGCAGCATGCTCTAACTGCCGCGGAAAAACTCACAGCCGGCTTCCATTGTAGTCAACAGAAGCCGGCCGTCACGAAGTGTCGCGTCATTACGTGTCATCGCCCACCGCCAGAGCGTCATGCGCCGGTCACTACATGGTTCGGAGTAACGTCTTCCGCTCCGGCACTGACAGCTGGCGCTGCTTCAAAAAACCCCTTTAAGATGGTGGCCTAGCTGACTAGTGACAGCCCGGCTCCTGCTCTAACCGCCAGACACAGAGAAACCTCAGATCCTGGCAGTTTAACCCCTTCCCTGCCACAATCAATAGCATCTGCAGCATGTTAGCAGCTGACAGCGGGAGGGTCTTTTCTGTCCCCCATTGACACCCCGCAGTGCGATCGATCGCAAGGTACTAATGGGTTCCCATGGCAGCCGGACACAGGCCTCCATGTCTGTCGTAGAGTCTGATGGGCTGCTGTCAGAGGGCGGCTTCACATGAGCGTAGATCACCGTGTACGGCCCGTTAGAGAAACACTCGCGGCACGCAGCAAGTATGCAATGATATAGCGTCCCGGCTGCGTGCGGCCAATCGCCATGCGCTGTCTTGGCGTGTGTGTGCGTGTAATATGTGCCAAGGTAGAACATGCGATAATTATTGCACGCATATTTTGCGCAATATATACGAGTGGCATCATGGTGGCAGATTAGTGCAGCGTGTTCTCTGCGCAAAACCCGCAGGCTTCGTACAATGCAGTGTACCATCCTCACGATTGAGTGCCTCTTCATGACAGATCAGAATGGATGCGTTTTCTCTCAGTTATCATAAAAACAAATAATAAAAGTTTTACAGTAGAGTCTATGTACCCAAAAATGGTACCAATAAAAACTACAAGCCCTCATACGGCCGCGTTGACGGAAAAGTCAAAAAATTATGGCTTTTGAAAAAGGGAGATTAAAATCTACCAAAAATCGTTTGGCCCTCAGCGCCAAAACAGGCCGTGTCCTTAAGGGGTTAAACAGCACACAATCGGTATTACCGCGCGGGTAACGACCGGATGATGAAAATATGTTGTCATTAATCTCGCATGGTGAACGCTATAATAATAATATAAAATACTAACGCCAGAACTGCGAGTTTTCTCTTGTTCGCCTCCAAAAAAAACACCATAAGAATCAATCCAGAAGTCTCGTGTACCTCAAACCGCTACAGATAGAAACCGCAAGACCTCGCAGAACTCCGAGGCCGGAAATATAAAGATGTGTCTTAGAAAGCGGCACTACAGAGTCAATTGTTTTTCTTTAAAAATGTTTTTTTTTCTTTAATTGCGCAAAAGTAGTAAAAAATAAAAAAAATCTCTATAAACGTCATTGTTGGTCTTCTAGGACCCGGCCGGACAACGGAAAGCTGTAGCGTTAGTGTGAACTCAGGGATCGTTCTCATAGGCATACGCAATTTTGGTCCACTTTCACTCTGTGCTTGTGAGGACGGTTTCAGGCGGCCGCATGCGCAACTACCCCGCCGCTAAAAAACCACGGGAAGATGGGCGCGAGTCCTCTCTACTCAGTTTAACAATTAACGGCTGAGAATCCCGATAGTGAAAATGAAACCACTGACATCCATTGATATCCGCGGTTTCGTTTCGTCTCGTATGCGGCTGTGATTATCACGGCTGCATAATGGGAGAAAAATACGTTCATGTGTTTAAGCCCTAATGGCGGCTTCAGACGAGCAGACGTGCAATGTATTTGCGCAGTGAATGAGGCTTGTTTTCGTCTGTCCCTGCGTTCTTTACGTATTTGCGCAGACACAGCACGTTCACATGGGTGGGGTACACCCGCTACCCTGATTTAAATGACTATCAAGCCTAATGTGGTCCTGGCGTGTGCTTCTCTCGCAAGGTTTGCGCAGCGTATTGCGCATCCCGTTGCATATTGCTCAACTCCCATAGACTTCTATGGGCATTTTGGTGCGCAAATAGGCAGGAAAATAGAGCAGTGCAATGTTTTTGTACGTACGAGAAATGCGCAGACAAAAAAAGGAAACAGCATCCCAGTAGTAAAAGTACCCTTAGTAGTGGCCCCAAAAGTAACAGTTACTCCAATAGTAATAACAACCCCAGTAGTGGCCCCCACTAGTAATGATGCCCTCAGTGGTGGCCTCAATAGTAATAGTGGCCACAATAGTAGCATTGCCCCCAATAGTGGGCTAAATAGTAATAGTGCCCTTCTTTGACCCCCTCCAGTACTGTAGCATCTTTCCTGAGCACCGGTGACCAGAACTGTACACAGTATTCCATGTGAGGCCTGACAAGTGCCTTATATAGTGGGAGGATAATGTTCTCGTCCTTCGCCCCTATACCTCTTTTAATGCACCCCAAGACTTTGTTTGCTTTTGCAGCAGCTGACTGGCATTGATTGCTCCAGTTAAAGGGGTTCTGACATGAATAATGTTTTTATGCTTTAGCAGCCATTGTTCCCTGGTTTGCCTAATGGACACAGGGAACCCACGATTTAATGGCTGTTAAAGCATAAAAACTAATACTTACCTTGTCTCCTGTTGTTGTTGACATCGGGGGGGGGGGGGGGGAGGGGGGGTCATCTCCCGGCAGGCGCTGTTCTTCTGCTTTTTCCTCCACGAGCCGCGCCGCTTCGGGATCGCGCGCATGCGCAGTGGAGAGGTGCCCTCTGACAGGAGTCAGGACGGGCCGCGTCTCCACTGCGCACGCGCAGAATCTCGGAGTTCAGCCAGGACGGGCCGCCCACAGCAAGCACTGCTTGTGACGTGCTTGCTGTGGGCGGCCCGTCCGTTCACCTCGGAAGTGGCTGACGGACGGAGCAGAGCAGGAAGCGGTCCTGCTGTGCTTCTACAAGCCACAGAAGAAGATGCCGGCTGGAAGGAACATGCCTGGCGATCGGTCCTGGCCAGGCAAGGTGAGTAAAATTTTTTTTTTTTAGTGTCAGAACCCCTTTAAGTCTACAATCCACTAGTACCCCCAGGTCTTTTTCCATATCACTTTTCCCTAGCAGTACCCCATTCGGTGTATATTGGTGACATCCGTTTTTGCTGCCCATGTGCAGAACCTTACATTTATCCACATTGAACTTCATTTGCCATTTTTCTGCCCAAGCCCCCGGCTGATCTCGGTCCGTTTGTAGCCGCACATTGTCCTCTATTGTATTAATTGTCTTATATAATTTTGTGTCATCTGCAAATATTGATATTTTGCTGTGCAGCCCCTCTATCAGGTCATTGATAAATATATTGAACAGAATGGGGCCTAATACTGAACCCTGTGGCCCCCCACTAGCGACGGTGGCCCAATCAGAGTACGACCCATTTATTACCACCCTCTGCTTTCTATCATTGAGCCAATTTTTTACCCAATTACACACGTTTTCACCCAATCCGAGCTGTCTCATTTTATATATCAGCCTATTATGCGGCACGGTGTCAAATGCTTTAGAGAAGTCCAGATATACGAGATCAATAGACTCGCCCAGGTCCAGCCTAGTACTCACTTCATCGTAGAAGCCAATCAGATCGGTCTGACATGATCGACCCCTCATGAACCCATGCTGGTGAGGAGTTATTCCGTTATTCTCCTTGAGGTATTCTAGGATGGCATCTCTCAGAAACCCCTCGCATATTTTTCCAATTATTGAAGTGAGACTTACCGGCCTGTAGTTACCAGGCTCACTTTTAGACAACTTTTTGTATTTTGATGTCACATTGGCAATGCACCAATCCAATGGTACAACCCTGGTCTTAATAGTGTCCATAAATATAAGAAATAGCAGTCTGTCTATCACATCACCTAATTCCCTTGGAACCCTTGGGTGTACTTCATCAGGACACAGCAAAATTTATCGATTTTAATCCTCTCTAACTGACTCTGCACTTCCTCCTGTGCTAGGCATGCAATATTTAGCAGGGGTTTGTTTTATCCCCTGCATCTTGTGTGACATTTCTTTTTCATTCGTGAATGTAGTTGAGAAAAAAAATATTTAATAGATTTGCCTTTCCCACATCGTCTTCTATGGTTGCTCCTGCATTATTTGTTAAAGGGCCGGTGCTTTCGGTGCAAATCCATTTACCATTTATATAATTGAAGAATAGTTTCGGGTTGTTTTTGCTCTCTTTGGCGATCAGTCTTTCTGCCTCTTCCTTAGCAATTTTGATCTTATCTTTGCATAATTTGTTCTTTTCCCTGTACGATTTTAGTGCTTCTTCGCTGCCTTCTTGTTTTAGTAGTTTAACCCCTTAACGACCGGCCCATAGTCTTTTTACGTCCTCACTTGCTGGGCCTTATTCCCTGAGGACGTAGAAATAGGTTTCCTGCAGGGATTAAGGCCCTGCAAGCTGAGGACATGGCAGCTCCATGCTGCCGGCTCCGGGAGGTAGCCGGCAACCTGGAGCTGCCATTCCGGGACGCGGGTCCCCTCCCCCGGTCACATGATCGCCGGCATTTACCGAATGCCGGCGATCATATAAAAGTTAGTAAAAAGTTTATAAAAGTGAAAGATTCAGCTGCCCCGGATCGGATCCATCGGGGCAGCTGAAAGTACTCACCCGCCTTCTCCATGATGACCGGCGGTGTCCCAGCCTCCAGGTCCCGTCGGCGCCTTCTGCGCATGCGCGCCAGACGTCATACATCGGGCGCGCGCGGCCCGGGAAATTTAAAAATCCTTCTGCTCCCGGCTCCCATGTGTAGCCGAAAGCAGAGGGATGTCACCGGGAGCCGCTGTATGCGGTTCCCGGTCACATGATTGCCGCTATCCAATGGATAGCAGCAATCATGTAAAGTTGAAAAAAGTTTTTAAAAAGTTTAAAAAAAAAAGTTTGTTTCATCTCCCTTCACGGATCATATCCGTGCGGGGAGATGAAATAACGTACCTATGGCACCGCATTTATCCGTGGACTTCACCACGGCTTCTGCGCACGCGCCCACCGCCAAGATGGCGGACGCATGTGCAAAAGGCGCAGATTGCTAGGGTAATTTAAAATCTCCCTGCTCCTGGCTACCAAATGTAGCCGAGAGCCTGGAGATTTCACCGGGGCCCGTAAAACGCAGTTCCTGGTCACGTGATCGCCGTTTTCCAATTGAAAACAGCGATCACGTAAAAGTAAAAAAAGTGAAAATTTCACCTCCAATCACAGATCAGATTCGTAAGGGGAGGTGAAATTACTTACGTAAGGCCTCTGGTGATGTCCCCCGACGGGATCTTTATCCACGGACCTTTCCCCAACTTTGGCGCATGTGCCCATTAGCAAAATGGCGGACGCAAGCGCAAAAGCTGTTGAGGGCCCTGGAAATTCAAAGTCTCCTTGCTCCTGGCTACTAAATGTTAGCAGTTAGCGGTCCCCGGTCACATGATCGCCGTTATCCAATAGATAATGGCGATTACGTAAAATTTAAGACAGTTGAAATTTTATGCGCCTTTCCTTTTGAGCTCCGTTGTGCATACAGACATAATATTAAGGCCACAATGGGTATGTCTCTGAAAACGGGACAAAAGGGGGTATCCATTTTGGGGTGAACTTTTTCATTCTTATGTACGCTGTACAAAAAAAATGTTTTTAAAATGACACAACTGCCAAAAGAATTAAAATCGTAATTTTTTCCATCTGCTTTGCTCAGATTCATTCAAAAACTGTGGGGTTAAAATATACAGTACACCCCTAGGTGTATGCGTTAAGTGGTCTAATTTTGAAAATGGGGTCATTTGTGGGGGTCCTCTGTCGTTTTGGCGGCTCAAGGGTTCTACAAGTGGGCAATGGGGCCTAAAACGCCTTCACGCAAAATGTCTGTTCTAAAAGCCACCGGCCGCTCCTTTCGTTTTGGGCCCCGTTGTGCATACAGACATAATATTAGGGCCACAATGGGTATGTTTCTGAACACAGGACAAACGGGGGTATCTATTTTGGGGTGAAAGTCTTCATTTATAGGTGTGCTGTACAAAAAAAAACGGGTTTAAAAGTGACATGATTGCCAAAAAAATGAAAATCGTAATTTTTTCCTTCTGCTTTGCTTAGATTCATTCAAAAACCGTGGGGTCAAAATACACAGTACACCCCTAGAGGAATTCGACAAGGGGTCTAGTTTTCAAAATGGGGTCATTTGTGGGGTTCTCTGTCGGTTTGGTCCATCAAGGGCTCTACAATTGGGCAATGGGGCTGAAATCGCCTTCAAGCAAAATGACTGTTCTGAAAGTCACCGTCTGCTCTTTTCGGTTTGGGCCCCATTGTGCATATGGACAGAAGATTAGGGATACAATGGGTATGTTTCTGAACACAGGACAAACAAGGGTATCCATTTTGGGTGCAAATACGCATTTTCATATGCATTATAGAAAAAAAAATCCCATCTTTTAAATGGCATATTTGCAAAAACATGAAATTTTATTTTTCTCCTCTAAATTGCATTAATTCCTGAAAAAAATCTGTGAGGTAAAAATACTCCTGACCCCCCTCAGTGAATGTACAGTATGTTTGCACATATTTGAGATATCGCTTTTAAAAATGTGAAAAAATGAAAATTTTTTCAAAATTTTCCCAATTTTGGCGCTTTTAATAAATATACACAAATTCTATCGGACTATTTTCACCACCTAAATGAAGTACAATATGTGGCGAAAAAACAATGTCAGAATCACTTGGATATGCAAAACCTTTACGGAGTTATGCTATGTCAAAGTGACACATGTCAGATTTCCAAAATTTGGTCTGGTCATTAAGGCGCAAACAGGCTTGGTCACTAAGGGGTTAAACACTTTCTTTTTTTTGTTTATTGGCCCCCTTACCGTCTTGTCAAGTCACATTGGTTTCCTTCTACTTGTGGTTCTTTTATTTTTAAAGGGCATGTACTGCTCACATGAGGTATTTAGGATGGTTTTAATCTTCTCCCATTTGTCGTCTGCACTGCTGTTTTTGAGGACATTGTCCCAATTAATGTTACTGACAGTAATTCTGAGCTGATCTAATTTTGCTTTACTAAAGTTATATATTTTTTGTCGCTCCCTGATAATGCATCCTATTTAATGACAGCTGGAAATTAATTACATTGTGGTCACTATTTCCCAAGTGTCCCTGCACCTGCACCCCCATGAGTCGGTCCAGTTTTTTAGTTAATAGTAAGTCCAGGGGGGCCCTCCCTCTAGTTGGCTCCCGCACAAGTTGGGTAAGGTAGTTATTAGAGATGAGCGAACGTGTTCGTCCGAGCTTGATATTCGTGCGAATATTAGGGTGTTCGGTATGTTCGTTATCCGTAACGAACACCATGCGGTGTCCGGGTTACTTTAACTTTCTTCCCTGAGACGTTAGCGCTTTTTTTTGGCCAATATAAAGACAGGGAAGGCATTACAACTTCCCCCTGCAACGTTTAAGCCCTATACCACCCCCATGCTGTGAGTGGCTGGGGAGATAAGGTGTCCGCCTGATATAAAAGTCTGCCCCTCCCGCGGTTCGCTATGGATGCATTCTATATGCGCTCAATGGGGCCAGCGGCAGCAGCGCCGACCCCATTGAGAACATATAGAAGACAAATCCTTCTTCTCTGGCACAGCTGTAACAGCTGTAGCAGAGAAGAACGATGTTTGCCCATTGAATTCAATGGAGCGGCAATACAGCATGTTCCACTGAATGCAATGGGCTGCCGGCGATCGCAGGATGAATGGTCGGAAAGGGGTTAAATATATAACCCCTTTCCTGCAATTCATCCAGAAATGTGTTACACTAAAAATATATACCGGCGTATAAGGCGACCGGGCGTATAAGACGACCCCCCAACTGTCACCTTATATGCCGGCAATACAGTGGAGCAAAGAATAAAAAGCATTACTTACGTTTTTAGATGATCTGCGGCGCTCCTGCAGGCTGTCACTCCCTCCTAATCCACGGCAAAGTATTCCTTTCTCCACGAAAGGCTTGAAATCCCCGCCTCCAGAAACACAGCCAATCACAGCCATTCAATGACATCATTGTCATTGGCTGTGATTGGCTGAAGGCACGTGTCTTTCTGGAGGCGGGGATTTAAAGCCTTTCATAGAGAAAGCTTGTCTGCCGTGGATTAGGAGGGAGTGACAGCCTGCAGGAGCGCCGCAGATCATCTAAAAACGTAAGTAATGCTTTTTATTCTTTGCTCCACTGTATTGCCGGCGTATAAGGTGACAGTTGGGGGGTCGTCTTATACGCCCGGTCGCCTTATACGCCGGTATATATTTTTAGTGTAACACATTTCTGGATGAATTGCAGGAAAGGGGTTATATATTTAACCCCTTTCCGACCATTCATCCTGCGATCGCCGGCAGCCCATTGCATTCAGTGGAACCTGCTGTATTGCCGCTCCATTGAATTCAATGGGCAAACATCGTTCTTCTCTGCTACAGCTGTTACAGCTGTGGCAGAGGAGAACGATCTTTATGCTGACAGTGGGGGGGGGGGGCACTCTTGCCGCTATTGTGGCTTAATAGTGGGACCTGTGAACTTGAGATGCAGCCCAACATGTAGCCCCTCGCCTGCCCTATCCGTTTCTGTGTCATTCCCATCACTTTCTTGAATTGCCCAGATTTTCACACATGAAAACCTTAGCGAGCATCGGCGAAATACAAAAATGTTCTGGTCGCCCATTGACTTCAATGGGGTTCGTTATTCGAAACGAACACCCGGACATCGCGGGAAGTTCGTTCCGGATAACGAACACCCGAACATTTTGGTGTTCGCTCATCTCTAGAGTTATCTTTAATTGTTCTCAAGAACTTATTCCCCTTATTAGATTTGCAGCTTTTGTCTCCCCATATTATATCCGGATAACTAAAGTCCCCCATGATAATTACTTTGTTGCAGTGTGACACTTCTTCTATCTGCCTTAATAGTAAGGTTTCAGTTTCTTCTGTTGCTTTTGGTGGTCTATACAAAACTCCTATCCGTATTTTGGTATTTTTTTCTCTCTGTATTTCTACCCACAGAGATTCCACGTGTTCTTCTCCTCCACCTATATCTTCTCAGACATACAGGATATACATGCCAGGAGGTCAGAGGTTCATAGCGTCTGTATACAGTAGCGATGGCCGAACAGGAGCTAGAGTGAGGGCATACTGCATGGTTGACATTTATTTTTTACCAGTTTTTGCACCTAATTACTGGCCGGCTGGTGAGTTATTGGCCAGGTGGCAACCCTAGACTGATAGGACAGATTCTACGATGGAGGACCCAACATGGATGTGAACAGAGCCTTAAAGGAATTTTCCCACCAATGACATTTATCCCTATCCAAAGGGGGATTAATGTCTGTTTACTGCGGGTCTGACCACTGAGACCCACCGATCTCGACAATGGTGCACTCCGAATGCCCCACGTGAATTGAGTGGCGCTGTACTTGTTGCGCTGGTCTTTCCCTACACCATACAGAGTGACACCTCTCTCCCCTTTTGTGTATAGGGATATAGCGGTCACTCTGTATGATGCGGGTGGGAAGAGGCCGGCGCGGCCCGCCTCCATGATTCAGCGCTCAGCTCCAAGTCAGACTTCAAAGTGTTTATTCCGAAATACTGCATCAGAGGCGATAGCGAACTCCTGGCATCATGAAGCCTGGGATGTGAGCTCCGATGGCAGGAGCCCAGATGGTGATGATGCAGCCTCTGATTGGCCGCAGTGTTCACCTAACTTGTGGTAGCTATCTGTGGATGAAGACAGGGCAGTGAGTGCGGCTCAGCTGGGTCATGGGGGCTAAAGACAGGTGAGTACATTGTGATTTTTATCTCATCACCTGTCCAGCCTTTAAAAGTTTTTTTCTTATAGTCACACACAATACCTTCAATGACATTGGCTGGATGTTGGGGTTGTTGTCCTGGTGCAGTATACACTTGGAGCCAATCAGACGCCTCCCTGTTGGTATCACATGATGGATAAGTATCTGCCTGTGTTTCTGAACATTAAAGACTCCACTAATCCTGACCAAATCACCAACTCCATTTGCTGAAATGCAGCCGAAAACTTGTAAGGAGCCTCCACCATGTTTTATTGAAGACACTCATTATTGTACCTCTCACCACCATGCTTCACTGCTGCCTGCAGACAATCATTATCGTACCCCTCTCCATCATGCTTCACTGCTGCCTGCAGACACTCATTATTGTACCGCTCTCCACCATGCCTCACTGCTGCCTGCAGACACTCATTATTATACCGCTCTCCACCATGCTTCACTGCTGCCTGCAGACACTCATTATTATACCGCTCTCCACCATGCTTTACTGCTGCCTGCAGACACTCATTATTGTACCGCTCTCCACCATGCTTCACTGCTGCCTGCAGACACATTATTGTACTGCTCTCCACCACGCTTCACTGCTGCCTGCAGACACTTATTATTGTACCCCTCTCCACCATGCTTCACTGCTGCTTGCAGATATTTATTATTATCGTACCACTCTCCACCATGCTTCACTGCTGCCTGCAGACACTCATTATTGTACTGCTCTCCACCATGCTTCACTGCTGCCTGCAGACACTCATTGCCTTTTGTTACATCCAAATATTTCATATTGTGGATCATCAGTCCAGAACGCCTGCTACCGTTTTTCCGTAACCCAGTTCCTATGTTTTCATGCATATTTGAGTCACTTGGACTTGTTTGTACATGGAAGCTATGGCGTTTTAGTTGCAATCCTTTCATGAATGTTGCCCATTTCTTTGTGCTTTTTCAAAAGAGCTTCAAGAGGACATCCTGAAACCCCTGTCTGCTGTGAAATATTTGCCTAGGAGAGATGTTACTGATGCAGAATAATTACCATGTGTCTTGTTGCTGTGCTCAGTCTTGCCATAGTGTATGACCTGTGACATGAAACTGTCTTCCACAACCTCACCTTTGTAGCAGTTTGGCTGTCCCTGACCCTGTTTTAAGCCTCCTACACGGCTGTTCTAGGTAATGACCGTGTTTCACCACTGCATGTGATAGTGATGACCATTATCACCTGTTGGGTATAATTGATTACCCATACACCTGACTATAATCCTACAAAATCCCTGACTGCCTGCAAGTGTACCGAGTTGTGAAGGTAAAAGGTGATCACACCGAATACTGATGGGATTTAGATTCTCTTTTATTTCTTCACTTTATGTTTTAAGAATTGACAACAATAAACTATTTATTAACTCTTCTATTTCTGGAAGCATTCTAATTCGAACTTCTCATTCCCGCCTCCAAGACTTCTCCAGAGCAGCACCGGTCCTCTGGAACGCACTACCAAAGGCTACCCGAGCAATCCAGGACTCGCAGAACTTCAGGCGTGCTCTAAAAACGCACCTCTTCAGGGAGGCATACCGCATACCCTAAACAAACCCCTCTGTACTCCACCTGATAACATGCTCCCTGACCTACTGACTGCAATCCCTGCTAGCCAACATAAACCGCTCCTGCAGTCATACTGTTTCTGCCGTCACACGGCTAAATGTCTGACCATTGTCTATGTGTATATCACCCCTCACTCTCCACCTCGCCATACAGTGCACATCTCCGCCATACCGTGCACATCTCCAGCCCTTTACCTTCTGTATCACCCCATTACTTGTAGTATGTAAGCTCGTTGGAGCAGGACCCTCACCCCTATTGTTTCCATCAGCTGATTACTATGTAACCGTGGTTCTGTAATGTTTGTACTTTTGTCTTTCTGTATCCCCTGTCTATGTAAGCGCTGCGGAATATGTTGGCGCTATACAAATAAAGTTTATTATTATTATTATTGGGCAGCATTTTTTCTACACCTGCCTAAAACCTTTGCACAGTACTGTAGCTTTCAGCCCTCATTGTAATTCTTCCTATGATGAGGAGAGGGCGGCTGACTTTTCTCTACAGAACAGAAAGTGTTATACTATTATTAGGCCTAGTGGGCAGTGTGCAGGAAGGAGGAGGAGGTGAGCTGTGACTGCATCCTATTGTGAATGATGGATCCTGTGTTATCTATATACAGTTGTTATTTTTCAGTGTAATCCTGCCTCTGATGATAATGAAATGAGAAGTTTTCTCTACCGAACATGAAGTGTCAGACTATTATTAGGCCTAGTGGTCACTGTGAGAACTGCAGGATGTTAGGATTTTTTCTAATTATAGATTGTGACATCGAAATACAAAAAAATTCTTAAAAAATATATTTAATATAAAAATTTGATTTACACAATAGATAATTTTTAATGCCACAACCCCTTTAACAGTAACAGACCTAATCTTTTTTACAGCTGAGGGTTTGCTACATTTGTATCCACTCTAGATGATCCTCCATTAGGAAAATACACTCCCCAAAACAAATCTCTCTTCTGTGCTAGTTTCTTACAGTGTACCAGGGCAAGTAAACTGTAGACTAGAGATGAGCGAGCGTACTCACTAAGGCAAACTACTCGACCGAGTATTGCCTTATGCGAGTACCTGCCCGCTCGTCTCAAAAGATTCGGGTGCCGGTGGGGGGGAGCGGGGAGGAACGGAGGTGGGGGGGGGGGGGGGGTAGATCTCTCTCACTTTCTCCCCCCACACCCCCCTGCTCACTCCTGCAACTCATCGCTCACCCCCGCCGGCACCAGAATCTTTAGAGACGAGCGGGCAGGTACTCGCATAAGGCAATACTCGCTCGAGTAGTTTGCGTTAGTGAGTACGCTCGCTCATCTCTTCTGTAGACTACTGGAGTCTAGACTGGATACAATGGGCACAAACCCTCAGCTGTAAGAAGTATTAGGTCTGCACAGGTATTTAGCATCTGGATGTGAAGGGCACCTTTACACGAGCCGATATTCATTTGGATTCCTGCAATTCAGTGAGAACCTTAACTATATCATTCAGGGGAAATACCCCAATCAGTTCACTTCTCATTCGCCATTCAGTTCCTGCATGCAGAATGCTAACCGACGGATCGGCCTATCTGAACAGGCAGTATTATCTATGAACGACTGCCTGTTTACTGTAAATGGAGGCGGGTGGGCTCCAGCGCCCCCTCAATTCACTGAGCAATGATTGTACCTTTTAGGCCTCATTCACACGGGTGATGCGTTTTCACGCCAGCCGCATCGCAGCCGAAAATCACATCGATGAATAGCCCTGATCGAGTCCCAAGATTAATTAGCGTTTTCTTGTTCATCCATACGGCTGTATCGCATGAAAAATATGCTGCAGCGCGGAATTCCGCTGGTCGGCAGAAATCCTCGTAATAACTCTAATACTTAAATAGCAGTAGCGCCGGACGCAGGTAAACTCCCTCCCCTCCCTTTTTTTTCCAGCTCCCATAAGAGTCTATAGGAGCCTCCAGCGTTTTTCGGCAATAGATAGGTCCTGTCATTTGACGCATTTGATGGGGTGATTTTTTCACCCACCCAAAAACCACCCATGTGAATGAATGTATTAGAATCCAACGCTTCACATGGTAACGATTTTCATCCAACGTTTTATCCTGGCTACATAGCCGCATATAAACGCTTGTGTGAATGAGGCTTTAGGCGACTTTCATCCAGGCGGGCACAATATCTCGTATGTCAACATACATTTTACCACGGATGCAAGATGATTTGCATGCAAAAACGCCTCGCATCACTTCAGTGAAATTCCAATCTTCTGGCGCTTGTTTCACGCGCTTCGGAGGATCAGCAAGTGTTTTCCATTGATTTCAATGAGAAATATCACATCGCCGGCATGCAACGTGTTTGACTGTCCCACTGAAAATAATGGACGATGTGTTCCGGGGGACGCAAAAAAATAGGACACGTACCCTGAGGCCTCTTTCACATGAGCGCTGCATTGTCATGCTGGTCATGTCGCGGCCGAAAACCACGTGAATGAGAAAAAGACGTGAGGAAGTTGCGCCCTAAATTACGCCGCAGCACAGAAAACCATCAGTCGGCAGAAATCCTTGGCAAGGCTTCTAAGGTCTAACTATGCCCTTTCTTTGCAGCTCCGATAGGAGCCTATGGGAATCATCAGCGTATATCAACTAAAAGATAGGGCAAGACTTATTTTATCCGCCCGTGTATTCGATTGCCGATGTCCTATAATTCCCGGCGCAATGTTTTTACATGGCCTAAATCGGTCATCTGAATGAATGCATTGGAATTCGATGCTTCTGATGGTTGCGAGTTGTTTATTCGCAAAAGCATCGCTGCCGCTTGTGATTTTATCGCGAGAAAGACAATAGGACTTTCTTGTGTTAAAAACGCATCCCATCATACGAAGATCGCAAGTTCGTGCGCTGCAGTGCGATCAAATGAAGGCTCCATAGGGGAAAATAGGAGATAAAAAGAGCAAAACGCAGAAAGATCGGACAGGATGCGATTTTTTTTCCACTCCAGATCACATGAGAGAAGACATCCCAAATGTGAGGGAATCCATTGAAAAGCATCGGTTTCATAATTCTGCGTTTTTACTTACTCTCGCATCACGTGATTTTATGGCCCATGTGAAACCGGCCTGAGGTCTTATTCACACGACCGTATATATGTGGCTATTGTAGCCGCGTCAACAATCCTGACCATCTGAAGCGTTGGAATCCGATGGATTTATTCAGATGAGAGATTTTTACGCGCGTAAAAAAATCACGCCGGGATAAATAGGACATCAGCGTCCGAAAACAGCAGCCCCTTTTATACAGTGTGTAAGAAGATAGGCTAGAAGCTTCCATAGACTTCTATGGGAGAGGGGAAAAAAGGGAGGGGGAAGGAGTTTAGCTGCGTCCGGCGCTCGGAATAGAAGGCGTGGGGCGTGGCTCTGTCTTGTGCCAAAAAAAAGGCCTTGCGTGTAGAAAAAGTACAGTAAAATACAGACACTGTGTGCGCAAAAAAAATAGTTCAAAGAGCAAATCCATTGTGCCGAGGCGTGCATGTACGTCTGTGTGAAGGAACTCTAAGGGCTCATTCTCACAAAGGCATATCTGCAGCGTATTATACGCATAATTTGATTTTATTTTCTAGCATACTGCGCACGACCAGAGCACATATTACACTTATTTAACTTCATTCCCTAATGAAAATATGTTTTTTTGCATGTGCAAATATGCACAACATGCGCATGCAAAAATGACAGTAAAGCACGCACAGGCATGTGCAAAACTGCAATGCCCATCGTGCAGATGCACGCATAATGTGCTAATGCCCGTGTGATTCAAGCTTAAATGAGAGTGTTTCCATTCCCTGACAGCAAACAAAGATCTTGATCAGGGCTCATTCACAGGAGCGTATGTATTTTTACGGGCGCCCACACGCACCATAAAAACGTGTGAATGAAGAAAAGTAGTGATCGTGTCAAAGATTTAATTAGCATTTTCTCGTCTATTAACACGGGCAACTGCGGCGTCCTGACGATAAAATACGCTGCTGCGCGGAAACCCATCGGTCGGCAGAAATCCTCAGAATGACTTTTAATGCCCATATGGAGGCGCCTGTAATCTTTTTGCAGTGCTGGACGCAGCTAAACTCCCTCCCCCTCCCTTAGTCTCAGCTTCCATGGGAGTCTATGGGAGGCGCCAGCGTATTTATTGGCTAAAAGATCGGGCAAGACCTATCGCTCCGGCAGCGTATAAATTTGGCCACCGATTTCAGTCATGCTTTTTCCGGCACAACATTGGGTTTTTACGCCTGGCCAATATACGGTGTCCCTCTCCGCAGGGGGAGGAGTCCGGAAGAGCCAGGAGCAGTGCACTGAGCTCCCGCCCCCTCTCCGCCCCCTGCCACTATTTGCAATGGGAGGGGGCGGTGCAGGGCGGAGCTAAGTCCTACAGCTTAACCACGCCCCTACCCTGCCCCTCCCATTGCAAATAGTGCCGAGGGACGGAGAGGGGGCGGGAGCTCAGTGCACCGCTCCCCCTACACAGAGGGACACCGTATATCGGCCAGGCGTGAAAACCAGTCCGATATACGGTCGTCTGAAGCCGCCCTAAGGCTGCATTCACACGAATGTATATCGGCTCGGTTTTCAGATAATCCTGCTGACATCGCATCACATTCCAGCCTGCAGAATCATCTGCAATTAACATTAATAACCACAAAACGAGGAATGAAATCTCCCTCCATTGTATAATGAAACAGCTACAAACTGCTAATCCACTTTCAGGTTTTCCGCTTGCAGCCAGTGATTGAGAACATTCTTTCTCACCTCCAGTCCTTGAAACCTTGTACAGACCCAACAGTTCTCACAGCTGAGGCTTTGCTACAATTCTATCCAGTCTAGATAGTAAAGTAAACCCGATTATCCATACAAATCTCTTTTCTGTACTAGTTTGCTACAATGTGTCAGGGCAGATAAAATGCATCAGCCTGGAATCCGGATTGTGGAGTTCACAGAGGTTTGTTCCCAGAATAGATAAAACTGTAACAAACCAACAGCTGTTCAAAAAAACAGCTGTATTATACTCCAGAGCTGGACTCACTATTCTGCTGGTGGAGTCACTGTGTACATACATTACTTATCCTGTACTGATCCTGAGTTACATCCTGTATTATACTCCAGAGCTGCCCTCACTATTCTGCTGGTGGTCACTGTGTACATACATTACTTATCCTGTACTCATCCTGAGTTCTATCCTGTATTATACTCCAGAGCTGGACTCACTATTCTGCTGGTGGAGTCACTGTGTACATACATTACTTATCCTGTACTGATCCTGAGTTACATCCTGTATTATACTCCAGAGCTGCACTCACTATTCTGCTGCTGGAGTCACTGTGTACATACATTACTTATCCTGTACTGATCCTCAGTTACATCCTGTATTATACTCCAGAGCTGCACTCACTATTCTGCTGCTGGGGTCACTGTGTACATACATTACTTATCCTGTACTGATCCTCAGTTACATCCTGTATTATACTCCAGAGCTGCACTCACTATTCTGCTGGTGGAGTCACTGTGTACATACATTACTTATCCTGTACTGATCCTAAATTACATCCTGTATTATACTCCAGAGCTGCACTCACTATTCTGCTGGTGGAGTCACTGTGTACATACATTACTTATCCTGTACTGATCCTGAGTTACATCCTGTATTATACTCCAGAGCTGCACTCACTATTCTGCTGGTGGAGTCACTGTGTACATACATTACTTATCCTGTACTGATCCTGAGTTACATCCTGTATTATACTCCAGAGCTGCCCTCACTATTCTGCTGGTGGTCACTGTGTACATACATTACTTATCCTGTACTCATCCTGAGTTCTATCCTGTATTATACTCCAGAGCTGGACTCACTATTCTGCTGGTGGAGTCACTGTGTACATACATTACTTATCCTGTACTGATCCTGAGTTACATCCTGTAGATCTTTTTATTATAAAAGTGAAAAACATAACAATAAACAGAACATAAATATCGCTCACTTGGCATAAACATAAAACCAAAACAAAAACAAATTATCACTTGTGTTATCCGTACTTTGCCTTACTGCAGGACAAAAGAAAAAGGTCCATCTGGTCCAAACAATACACACAGCACACTACACCAACCTGCACTCCAAAACTACACTCACTCATCCTCACCAATACATATACACTACATACTACATATAACGATATACACACATGTGAGAAAACATCCCTAACTCACAGGATCCAGCCAGAAATCCCAAAAAAGAAGAAAGAAAACGACTAATAACCGAAGCAATTATATAATAACAATAATGCAAACAACCATAACAAAAGTAATAGCAATAATAACCACCCAATACCTTTTTTTTTTTTTTTTGCCATTTTTTTTTTTTTTCTTTTCTTTTTAATGCCCACCACCTAAAGAATAAAACCTTACATAATCCTAAACTAACCCTATATCCAGACCAAACCACCACACACCCCAAACAACCCCCTACGGTGCAGCCACGGGAGCCACGCCTGCATCCCAAGTCCGTGCTCAATGTCTATGTCCAGGACGAGCCAAGCTGCACCGCATACACACCCTGCCCGCCGCAGCCTGAGGGCCACGCCCGCACCAACAGTCCGTGCCCAGTGTTCATTGTCCGGGACGTGTCAAGCTACGGCTGAGGCATAAATCCCCCCCCCCCCCTACCCCCAATAAACCCCCACCCAACCTATCTATAACCCCTAGCCCTATATACAAAACAAAACATAACATAACATATAACATCTCTTATACTACACAACTACAAACCAACACTACATATTAATACCCGAAAGCCTAAGGTTCAGTTACCTGCAGCCGTACATACTTTATCTTTGACCGAAAAACAAAAACTCTACTAGTGTCACACACAGCCCTCCACCAGGACTGGATATGATAAGCCGGGCACCGACCAAATAGAAAAACTATCCCTATAGTTAATCTGTCCCTACAATGTCCCTACTCCTTCCCTAAAACTTACCCTCAGAGAAAACTGTCCCTACCTCTCCCTATTCTGTCCCTACAAAGACCCTAACAATAAGAAGACTGTCCCTAACGAAATACAAACCCTCTCCATAGGAGAGAGGCCTTAGTCGTGCCCAACCTCTCATAATCTAGAGAGCGCACCTTCACCAGGTCACCCAGGATGTTTCTATTCACCTCATCCACGGGGAGGATTTTCTCTTCCGTCGAAACTAGACACCGTGCGTTCCAAATGTGAAACCTGACCACTAGGCTGACTAAGAATAAAGTGCACCGGTCCCTGCGACCAAGGTCCCCGAATGCCCCATAGACCCATTCCGCATACGAGAGGCGTGCCAACCTGGGCCAACCAATGGAGGCTCCCACCCGTTTGTACACCTCTGTATTAAAGGGACACTGAAGCAGGAAATGCTCCATGCTTTCCATTACGTTGCTGCACTCCTGGCGGGGGCAACCCCTATCCACCAGTGGCCTGCTCTTCAAGTTGCCCCTTACATACAGTCTCCCGTGGAAACAGCGCCAAGTCAAGTCCCAAAACTTCAAGGGGATCCTGTCAGAATTCAATAAACGTAACCCTCCCTCCAGGTCCCGACTTGGGCAGTCCTTGAGCGCCAGGGGCTTCTGGAAATGGGTCAACAGAACCCTCTTATCGAGGAGTTTCCTCGACAGAGTTCTGATCTCCCACATCCCCAGACCCCACCGACGTATCATCTTCAGAACCACGGTAGCGTAAGCCGGAAGATGCCCGTGCGGCGTGCGAAGATCCTTTACTCGCCCTCCTGTCTCCCATTCCTGGAAGAAAGGCCGAAGCCATCCCCAACAGGAGAATACCCACGGAGGAGCCCTCTCTTGCCAGAGGTTGCCTATATTGATCTTAACAAAGGTGTTTACGAGAAACACCACGGGGTTGACCATAGATAACCCCCCTAGTCTCCTCGTGCGATATGTGACATCTCTCCTAATTAGGTTCAACCTGTTCCCCCACAACATTAGGAAGAACAGGTTGTAGACCCGGGTCCAGAGAGGTTCTGGCAAAATGCATACGCTGCCCAGGTAGATGAATAAAGGGAGCAGGTATGTTTTGATCAGGTTAACCCTTTCCCGAAGGGTCAAAGACCAACCCTTCCACTGGGCCACCTTCTGAGTGGCACCATCGAGCCTGACCACCCAATTTTGCATGGGGTAATCTCCCCGGCCAAATTTGATGCCGAGAACTTTAGCCGAGTCCTGGGGCACTGGAAGAGTGTCCGGGAGACTAAATGTAGGATCTCCCCTTCCTAACCAGAGACTTTCGCACTTATCCCAGTTGATGCCGGACCCGGATGCTTCCGAGTAGCGATCCACCTCTGCCATCACGTACTCTGCCTCCCCCCTCGAGGACACAAAGACGGTGACGTCATCAGCGTACGCTGCCACCCTGAGGGAGGCTTCCGGCACCGCCCGATCCATCCCGACCCCCGCCATAGGCCCACCATCAATCATCCTAAGGAAAGGATCAATGGCAAACACGTACAGCAAGGGGCTCAGAGGACAACCCTGACGGACGCCAGACCCAACCTCAAATGGGTGGCCGACCCAACCGTTCACTAGCGGGAAAGTCTCAGCCCCCGCGTACAATGTCTTGAGCCAATTGACAAACCCCACTGGCAGGCCATATCTCAGAAGAACAGACCAGAGGTACTCGTGATTAACCCGATCAAACGCTTTGGCCTGATCCAAGGACAGCAAGTACCCCTCCCAGTGACCAGCCCTACCCTGCTCCACTGCCTCCCGGACACCTAGAACAGCACTAAAGGTGCTACGGCCTGGAACAGAGCAATGCTGGGCGCCCGAGAGGAGCCGGGGTGCAAACTTGACCAGCCGATTAAACAGCACTTTTGCCAGAACCTTCCTGTCCGTATTGAGAAGCGCTATGGGACGCCAGTTCTCAATACGGCTCGAGTCTTTACCCTTTGACAGAAGGATCAAAGCCGACCTCCTCATTGACTTTGGGAGAGTGTCCGAGGAAAGACACTCATTGAAAACCTCAGTCAAGAGGGGACTCAAGAGGTCCTTAAAGGTCTTATAGTACTCAGATGTTAAGCCATCCGGTCCTGGCGATTTTTTGAGCGCAAGCCCATCAATCGCCAGTTTAACTTCCTCTATGTTGATCTCCTCTGTCAAAACATTAAGGGAGATGTCATCCCCTGGCTCAGGAACAGCTTCAGCCAGGAAAGCCGACATCACATCTCGATCTAGATCCCTCTTTCCCAAAAGGTGCGAGTAGAAGGATCTGATGACTTCCAGAATCCCTGATCTGGACCTGTTCAGAGATCCCGTATCGTCGATCAGTCCAGTGACAACTTTACGATTCACTGACATCTTGCAGTTTCTGTAAGGGTCGGGCGAGTGGTACTTCCCGAAGTCCCTCTCAAAAACCAAAGATGCGTGCCTATTATACTGGCACCCTTTGAGCAAAGACTTCACTCTGGAGATCTCCTCGCGGCTACCTCCAGTCGAGACGAGATGCTCGAGTTTCCTCCTCAGGCCCTGATAAAGACGGTACTTACTCAGGCTCCTGAGGCTAGAGAGCTGGCGGAAGAATCTCGCCGCCCTGATCTTGAACATCTCCCACCACTCTGACTTACTGCTACAAAGATCCAGTAATGGTACCTGGCTCTGCAGAAAATCCTCAAAGGACTGTCTTATCTCTGCTTCCTCCAGGAGTGATGAATTCAGCCTCCATAAGCCTCTACCCATCCGGGGGGTCTCTGCAACATTCAGGGAAAACAAAATCAGACAGTGGTCGGAGAATTCCACCTCAACAACAGAGACTGGTGAAGAGATGGCTTCCTCCTTCAAATAAAACCTGTCTATTCTAGACCTGCACTCGCCTCTATAATAGGTGAAACCCGCGTGGCCTGGGGTGTGCCGGATGTGGACATCCACCAGGCGAGCTTCGCTAGCTATGCTATTAAGCGCGACGCTATCATAAGTCAGCTTGCCTAGGGAGCCTCCCCTGTCACGGGTCCTCGTGACTGCGTTAAAGTCACCCCCAAAGATCACCTGCCGACTGGAAAAAAGGTACGGCTTGATCCTCATAAAGAGATCCTTGCGGTCCCGCTTGGTTTGGGGACCGTAGATGTTGATTAGCCGAAGCTCTTGTCCCTTCATGAGAACATCCAGGATCAGGCACCTCCCTATTTCTAACTCAATAACCCGTCGGCATTCAACCGCTGCGGTAAAAAGTACCGCCACTCCGCTATATGGCTCGGCCGCAAGAGACCAGTAAGATGGACCAGACCTCCATTCCTTCCTTGCCTTATGCACAGCTGCCAAATTTGGCAGCCTGGTCTCTTGTAAAAACAAAATGTCGGCTTCAACGCGGCCGAGAAAATCAAAGGCCGCAAATCTAGCCATATCAGACTTAATGCTGGCAACATTAATGGATGCCAGCGTCAACGGAGCGGGTGCCGCCATCATTGGTGATCGAGTTAGATGGCTTTCTTCTTCCCACCCCCCTTCTCATCAGGGTCTGAGGATGACCCCTTGCCACGTTTCTTGGACACTGAAAGGTCCATGGCAAGGGGCTCCTCAACCTCGTCCTCCTTGCCACTGGGCTCTGGGCCAGCCCTCCCCCTGGAGGTCACCAAACCCCCACAAGAGGAAGGCTCAGCACCCCCTGTAGGCCCCACGCTTGTCCTGGCCACCTCTGCCTCCTCCGAGGACGAGAGAGCTTGGTACCTGTTGGAGAGCCCAACAAGAGGAGAGTTTGGATTGCCTTCCTGCACCTGGCCCGTTGCAGGGGAAGATTTCCCTTCCCTTTTTTTCATTTTCTTGGAGCCCTGCTTGCGCTTTTTCTTTTGCCACTCATCCTTGCCCTCACCCACACTTTCATAGTGGGAAGAATCTGAATAAGTGGCAGCCTCCTCCCTTTGGATCCTCCTGACCTCCTCATCCAGCTCCCTGTCCCCTGGAGCCTCAGCCACATGATTTGCATCCGGAGCAGGGGCCAGCATTGACCCACCTGCCACCTGGGTTTCCACCAGCTCCCTGCCCCTTCCGCGCTTCTCTTGGCGCCTTAGCTTGGCTGCCCCAGCATGTTTGTTCTTCCTTGGCTCCTGGGCTCCCTCGCCTCTGCTGGTCCCCTCCCCTGCAGAAGCAACCTCACGGCTCTCCTCCGCTGGGGCCATGACCGCATTGGCGAAAGAGCGCGGACAGCGACTGAATGGGTGACCGAGGTCACCACACAGGTGACACCTAATCTCTGTACAAGATGCCGCAAGATGACCTACCTCGCCACACAGAGCGCACTTGATGACATTACAGGCTGCACTCAAATGTGTGGGGTCGCCGCACTTGTGACAGAGCTTCGGCTGCCCCTGGTAGAAGGCCAAGATACGATCCCTGCCAAGGAAGGCTGCGGATGGTATGTGGGCCACCGAATTCCCTGAACGCTTAAGTTTTACCATAAACGTCCAGGCTCCGGACCAGATGCCGTGTTCATCCCGGTTCTTATTGGGCATATCCACCACCTCTCCGTACCGACTTATCCAAGTCATGATATCGTAACAAGAGAGGGACTCGTTACGAGTCAAAACGGTCACTCTCTTGACTCCAGTCTGGCGGGTTACCACTTGTGCAGCGAAACCGCGCCAGCCGGGCTCGTCCTTCATCAGCTCATAATTCCCCCAGAAGAGCTCCAGGCCCTCCGGGCGAGCAAAGCTGATGTCGAACTCAGACGTGCCATAAGGATGGATCAGGGCATAGATGTCATTTGCCCTGAAACCCATCTTCAGCAGAAGCTCCACCACCTTACTCCTGGATGGGCACGCGTCATTGCCTCTCCACTGAAGACGAGCCACATTCCTACGGCCAATGTCCTGCCCGGTTGTCGGCAGGGACCAGACGGTCTCCCCCCTTTGTTCTCGGAAGGCACCAAGACCATGTCTCTCCACCCAGAGAGACAAATCCACAACTCTGCCCCCTACATTCATCGAGCTCTCCCCCCTCCTCAAGGCCTCCAGGAGGCGCTGTTGCAAAACGCCGTCCCCAGAGCCCAAAGACGAGGAGGACGCATCCCCCCTCCCTCCAGCGGCGACACTGGCATAACTTCTACCAGCTGTTGTCGCCGCTGGAGGGGTGACTGGATCCTGGCCCATCCCCTGACTACTACCCGAAGCCCCACCCTCCCGTACAGCCGATGTCATACCTCCCGGGGGATTGGGGGCATCCGGAGCTCCCGAAGCCTCTGCGGGAGCGGAAGCGGGAGCAGGGGCAGCGGTAGCACTAACGGTTGTCCCATTCACATCATTCATACATTTTCCTTTTGTTGGACCAGGACCTGCTTCACCTTTTTTCTTAATGTTACACTTTCCAGCTGGATGAGGCTGGAGACCAGCACTGAAAGAGTTAGCCTTGAGTCCAACATTATGCTCTGTAGGAGCTGTTCCTGCAGCTCTAGCTCCGTCCATTTTCCCGGCCATTCTGGGACTTGCAGTTCTTTTTAGCTGCTTATTTGTTATGACGTTACCATCATGATGGGTGGGAGGATCGGCAGACTTGGCCACCACCCACTGCGCCCCCTCTACACCTGACAGGCGTTTTAGGGACACAGGAGGGACAGCCAAGCCGCCACTGGTGGAACCTGATGCCGGACTGCCCCCCCCTCCCACTGGAGGGCAACCATCAGCACCAGCACCTCCGGATTGGCCGCGACCCCTCATTCCATCTTTCCCACGGACCTTCTCTGCCTCCTTATCGCCTCCATTCCCACTACTGGCACAAGCAGGAATGGAGTTTTGGGCCGCATTAACCCTCTCTTCCCCAATCCCCTGCACCGGACCCACTGCAGAGCCCGGGACTAGGGGTATACCAGGGCTAGCACCCCGATCTGACTTTGCAGCCGGACCGGAGTGCTTGGTGACGTACACAAACCTCTCCTGCACGGTGGTCTTCATCTTTTTTTTCTGTTTCTTTTTGCTTGCCGATGTTTCAGGCATGTCGTCACCAAAGTACATATTGTGCATTCTTTCGGGGGACTCCTGCAGCATGATTTGCTGCATGATGAGGGCCCCCTCACCGCTGCTGCTGTCGTCGTCCGCGTCCTCAGCACTGGACTCCTCCGATGTGGGGGGCAGGCTAACCTGCTCAGCAGGAATGCTGCTCCCTGCAGTTCCCCCCTGCTGTAGGGACGGCTGCTCCCCAGAGCATATCGCCATCCCCTCCTGTGGATCCTCCGACTCGTCTGAGCTGCTGTCGCTGCTCACGTGCGCCATTCCAGCAAATCGCTCATCATTTAGGAGCTTCTCTTTAAATGGGCCGCTGGCTTGGAGTATTCTATATCTCTCCTCCTTGTAGAAGTCCACAGCCTCCTTGCAGGCTTTAACTTTTTCTGCTGCAGCGATCTTTTTTCTTCCCTGTGGGGCTTTGTCTAGATCGCTCAGGGCAGTCTGCAGTTCCCTGCGATACTTCTGCAGCTGCCTACCAACCTCCTTATAGTCCTTTATATTGGCGGCTATCCGAGACGCCATGGCAGTAACAGATTCACCTTTGCTGCGCTCTCCCCAGCTGACACTTGTAGGTGCCTTTGCAGCACTCACCTTGGCTTTAGTTTGGCTTCGGGTTTTCCTATAATCCACATCCTCCCGGGGAGTCTGGGTGACGCTGCGTGGACCCCGACTGGATCCTCTCCCCTCCTGGGGTTCATTCCTCCCCCCTCCTGACCGAAGCCGGAGGGGGGAAGCACGGCACTCCATGGCAAATGTAGCCCAGAAACGTGCACTTGTTCCTGGGCTCTCAGCAAGGTCTCCACCCTAGAAGCAGACCACACCCTGGAACCAGCAGAGCTCTCCAACACACAACCTTCCTCCAGAGATGCACTCACTATTC
Organism: Eleutherodactylus coqui; assembly: GCF_035609145.1. NCBI lineage: Eukaryota > Metazoa > Chordata > Amphibia > Anura > Eleutherodactylidae > Eleutherodactylus > Eleutherodactylus coqui. Next base: position 15,121,560 of record NC_089849.1, on the reverse strand, counting down.
TGCTGGTGGAGTCACTGTGTACATACATTACTTATCCTGTACTGATCCTCAGTTACATCCTGTATTATACTCCAGAGCTGCACTCACTATTCTGCTGCTGGGGTCACTGTGTACATACATTACTTATCCTGTACTGATCCTGAGTTACATCCTGTATTATACTCCAGAGCTGCACTCACTATTCTGCTGGTGGAGTCACTGTGTACATACATTACTGATCCTGTATTATACTCCAGAGCTGCACTTATTATTCTATAGGCGTCAGAGCTGAAATCTTCAGCGCAGAGTTTGTTCTGGTGATTTGCATTCTGGGAAATATCTTCACAACAGGCACTGTGCAGTCATCTGATGTGGGAAAGCTGAGTGGCCCTGCACTATAGTTGCTGGCTCCTGTTATCTTCATCCTCGGAGCAGGCTGGAAGTTGTAGCTCTGCCACAGCTGGAGGTGACTATGGAGCAGGACGAGCAGGTCACAGTTACGTGCGGATCGCTGTGCATCCCTCTGCTGAGGAATGGGAAACAGCTGAGAACTAATGAGCAGTATATAAGAATCTGCTGTCTTATTCCAAGCACGATCATTCCACTGTCTCTATAGCAGAGCGGCCTGGGAACCCATTGGCCGCTGCTCAACGCCGTCCGCAGGCCATCCGGTACTCTTTATTGACTGTAAATCTATCAAGCAATATTAATTTGCAAGTCAAAAACGCAGATACGACTGGATATTAAACCCAAGAGCTGTCATTTTCTTTTCTATGAGTACAATCTATTGCTCTCTGCTATCAGCCATTTTGGACTGGAGTTCAGAATGGAGGTGCTACATACGTACACACACTGAATGACCCCTTTATCAGAGCCCCCGGCCCTCTCATGTTTGGTGCTTGCCTGTATGGATATTCTCCCCGTGACCCCGGAGTGCGGCATAAAATCCCGTGACCAGTTTTGTGTGAATCCACATTAGATGGGAAAATCCAGCGATCTGAGCGACTTCCAACGAGGCCGGTCATCGGGGCTAGACTAGCCAGGGTCTCACTGCCAACCCTGGGGGGGGGATGCTTTGTGTCAGGAACGCCATCTTTTCTCCTTAGGGAGAGCACCAAGAAGGTGAGTGAGGAGACTTATAAGGCCAATCATGCTCCTCTGGGTAATATGCAAATAAGGGAGATGGAACAACGGTGTGGAGAGTATATCGAGAATGGCATGATTGAGGATAAAAATCTGATGAAGGGGATTCCGTGAACATAAAAAACTCATCACTGGAATGTGGCGCCGCACAAAAAGGATTTTGTGTGTAAAAAAAACGTCGCAGGCGAATTCGATCACTCAGAACATCAGCATTTATGTTGATAGGATCCTCCGTGACTTTGTACAAGCCTTGCCTTCTTATTTACGTGATACCCCTTATTCACGTCTCAAGCTTGATGCAGGGGCGTAACTAAAGGCTCAGGGGCCCTGATGCAAAAGGTGAGCTGGGGCCCCCCTCTATCTGTATCTGTACCGGTACCCATACCTAAACCATGCTGCACAGAGACATAACTTGAAGCTTCTGGGCCCCAATGCAAAACCTGTAACAGGGCCCCCAACTATAATACTTTATTCATAGTACTGGGCTCCCTATATGGAGAAGACAGGCCTTATGGGCCCCCTAAGGCTCCTGGGCCCGGGTGCAACCGCATCCCCTGCATCCTCTATAGTTACGCCCCTGACTTGACGGTGTCTCCGCGGATGACAGTGTACTACTGGCACCCATTGATATCGAGGCATTATACAACAGTATTGGGGCAAACCGGTTTAGATGTAGAGGATACCCCAGCGAGGTTTGACAATACGCTAAGGTTGGATCAGTCCACTCTGCTGACCCCAAGAAGAAAGATGACAGTAAGACCTTTAGACTAATTGCCACTTAAGGTGATAGAACTAAACAGGCCCTGGGTATCATTAGCAGTTATTGGGGATGTTGACTGTAGACAAGGATCTCAAGGGAATTATTTCCGATAGACCACAAAGCACCTTCTGTAAGGGAAGGACGCCTAACGATAGATCGGTTCATTGCCATTATCAAACCCGGCAAATAGTTGGCTGAATCGAAGCCCCCTGGCATGTTTGGGTGCGGTAGGTGTGCTGCGCGCCCTTTTATCCTACAAACTGAACTTGTTGTTCATTACATTACTAATCAGGTTTACTACATACAAGAGTTTTGTAGTTGTGTGACGGAGGGTGTTGTCTCTGCAGATGCCCCTGGACTATGAGGGGAAAACCCAGAGATAGTTAGGAGGAGGACTGGTGATCATCTAGGGGGTATTCCCTATGGGAGAGATACTCCCATTGCAAGGTATGTGCTGGCTGAACATGGGACGACCCAAGCGTCTTATAGTTGACTATTCTGGAAGTGATTAGAAGGCCTCCACGGGGAGAAGACGGGGAGAAGCAGATACTTTGTAAAGAGGCTGAAATCGATGGTTCCATTGGGTTTAGATGAAACGCTCCCCTTCAGCAGCTTTCTGTACTCCCGATGTAGATATGGGCTTACTTATTATTAGAGGAAGCTTGCTGCATATTGGGCAGAAATACACCCTAAGAACGTTCTATCTGGTCACCGCGCCCATCGTTGGCGTCACTATAATCGCCTCTTGTGGGACGGTTGCCAACCTGCTGAATGTCTCTTGTTTCCAGATTTACAATTCCGTTGACTATTATATCTCATTTGTTATCATTGGTTACACTGTATTAGTTTTCCCCAGTTGGATATCCTCTATGGGCGTCCATAATATGCCTCCAGCATGCCCATAGGTTTATATCTTTTCATTGATGCATGAAGCCCTATGATGCACGTGCGTATGCCGAATTGTGCGCTGGAGCAAGCGCTATTATGCTTTTATGCTGTCAGCACTGGCCACAGAGCTCTGTGTGTTTGTGGCACTGACAGCATGCACTCAGTCAGCTGATCAGTCGGGGTCCTGAGCGACGGACCCCAGGCGATCAACTATTGATGACCTATCCTGAGGATAGTATTCTACCTGGAAAACCCCTTTAAGTCTGTATGGATGTTGACAAATATACGCATGTTGGAACGTAAGTGAGCACATGCTGTACAAGCATTCACACACAGTGGCATCAAATAAGGATGCCGTACTTTGTAGATCAACCTGTGTGGAGGTGGATATACATGTGAACACTTTATAAGGAGGGAATTCCTTTAACCCTTTCCAATCCAATTTCTATCTTGGTTTTCCTAGGGGGCTTACTCTTTTTCTGCCGTTATACAACAGCGCTATCTGCTGGCTAAAGCCAGTACTGCATGAGGTGACACGTTGGATAGGCTCCGACAGCAGAGAGGCTGGCAATATACAGTAAGAGAACCCCGACGGACATCTTCCAACATCGGAGCTGTACAGCCTTAAATCATAATGTCTTCAGAAGTCAGACAGTGGATTGGAAAGGGTTAATATCAACGTATGCATTTTCAAACGTAAATGTACGTATGCTATACGATTATACGCACATGTAATGACATCATTAAAAGATGACAGAAGTTGGTCGGTGTGTTCGAGCATGTGTGATAGCATTTCTGACCCCCATCACAGGCCTCTCAATAGCAAAGCCAGAAACCTGCTGCACACTGATTAGGGGCAAACACCCCGAAACAGCTGTCTGTGTATGGATTCTGGCTTGGCTTTCAATACCCAGTTATTGTTACAAGGCTTGTATAAAGAGTCTAACATTGACTTGCATGAATGCTGCCTTCCAATAGGTGGCACTGCAGAGGTATTGTTCCATCTCTCTTATTTGCATATTACCCAGCGGAGCATGAATGGCCTTATAAATCTCCTCACTCACTCACCTTCAAGGTACTTCCCTAAAAAGAAAAGATAGCATTTCTGACCCTCGTCACAAGCCTCTCAATAGCAAAGCCAGAAACCTACTGCACACTGATGAGGGGAAAACACCCCAAAACAGCTGTCTGTGTATGGATTCGGGCTTGGCTTTTAATTCCCAGCCATTGTTACAAGGCTTGTATAAAGAGTCTAACATTGACTTGCAGGAATGCTGCCTTCCTATAGGCGGCACTACAGAGGCATTGTTCCAGTGGTAGGTGGACTTTTGGGCCATGTAATCTCTGATATTTCTTGACATGTTAGCATCCATCATCATGATGTTCCAATCAGTGGGGGATTGTGGATACTCTCTTTGTTCTTCCTTAGGGTGCATTCAGAACAGCGTATATCGGCTCGGTTTTCACGCCGAGCCGATATACGTTGTCCTCATCTGCAGGGGGGGGGGGGGGAGGATGGAAGAGCCAGGAGCAGGAACTGAGCTCCCGCCCCCTCTCTGCCTCCTCTCCGCCCCTCTGCACTATTTGCAATAAGGAGAGGCGGGGCGGGGGCTAATTCGCGGAACTTAGCCCCACCCCTGTCCCGCCTCCTTTCATTGCAAATAGTGCAGAGGGGCGGAGAGGAGGCAGAGAGGGGGCGGGAGCTCAGTTCCTGCTCCTGGCTCTTCCATCCTCCCCCCCTGCAGATGAGGACAACGTATATCGGCTTGGCGTGAAAACCGAGCCGATATACGCTGGTCTGAATGCACCCTTATAATGTATATCCCCTGATGACCCCGTAAACTACCTATACGGGAGAAACCTGTTGGGCTTTGTAAGGTTGTCCTCCGTTAAGTGGGGACGCTCTTGTCAGGGCGATTGCTCCACAATTAGGCAGGGTGATCGTAGGTCCTGCATAGGGTCAATGTGCTATCCGAACATCGCCTTCCATATAGGCTGGCTGTCCCTGGAAAGTTATGTGTGTGTAGTACAATTAACATCAGAGTTTGAGTCAACAAACCGTAAGTACTGCAGTAATACCTGCTGCATTTCCTTTTACCATTAGAGGGCTGGACGTATTTTTTGGTTTATTATCATTTTGTGTGTATTGGGGTTAATAATGGTTTTAAAGTATGTTTGAATGAAGGTTTATCTTTTTATAGGGGTCTCCGTTAGCAGTGATAGTTGTCTGGTTGTTGGTCCCCGCCATTATATATCTTTGTTGCAGTGATATTGTTCTAATCAACCATGCTTTAAACTGCAGGGAAGCAAAAACTTGAAACCGTGGATAATCTAGATTGGAACGGTGGAGGATCCACATGCTATGGGAAGAGGGGTGAGCGGAGTCCGCTACCCCTCCTATTGAGTAGCTCAGGCAGCCGTGCCAAGCTCCATCCCCTACGGTTTATGATGTGGCCAAAAAGAGGAGCGGCATGAGCAGGCAGAGCCGTGCGCCAGACTAAGGTGCATGTCAGGAAATTTAGGTGCATGAAGCACTCAAAAACAAGCGCTAAAAAGGATCCCCCTTTTCCAAACTTTCCTGGCACTACCAGTGCCCTATAAAAGGAGCCAGTAGAAGTGGTGGAAGCTGTCCTGGAGAGAGCTACTGCTGGCTGGCTGGACGGGAAAGATGACCACCAACCAGAGGAAGCCTGGAGATGGTGAGCCCAGCGAGAGAGAGAGAGTTAGAAATGAACCATGTTGGGGCTGAAAGGACTCACTGCGCTTGTCACCAGGAGCCAAAATAAGAGCTGCGGACCTTACTGGACTGCAACCAGGATCCTAAAGAACAATTGTGGGTTTGCTCTTCCTGACTTGGAACAGAGGAGTCAGTTGAGGTTATACCTCTTGCCAACAGACACGTAAGTGAGGCCGGCCTTCAATTGTAGGTGTGTACATTATTAGAGGCAGTTGTCAGGTAGCCTGCAGCAGAGTTTTTAGAGATTAGGAGACAGATTGGACTGATAGAGGAACAAACTTTGTTCAAAACTTATGGAGATCGAACTCCAAAGGTCTCCTGAGACTAGGTACAAACCTGATGTTTGTCTTGGGTTCCCCATTGTTGTTTTTGGGATATTAGCATATTCTAGTTAGTAGTGTAATGAATAGAGAGAGAGAGCATAGGAATAATGATGAATGTGATAACGATGTATGGCGGGTGCAGCAGCACAGCAAGAAACCGGACAGAGACAGAGCGAAGGCAGCATAGTATGAGACACTTCAGTAGTATCAACATTTACAAAGTCGGGTGTCCTGGTTGTAAGAATGTGGCTCCTACTGAGCGTTAAAGGTCAAGTTGCAGGTACGAGTCAGGCATCAGGCGCATTTTAATAAGGCCTAAGTTACTGTCGGCTGTCTTGAAGCTGTCAAATTCAAGAGGGAATATAAAGGAGATGTACGCAAACAGTAAATGTAGTGTTCTGTGATGCTATAATACAATGTTAAAGCATATCGAGCATTCCTACTGAGTTACAGTAATGTGCAGATGTTTTAGGCAGGTGTGGAAAGAATGCTACAAATTAGGAAGGCTCTCAAAATCCCATTAGTATTTGGTGTGACCGCCCTTTACCTTCACACCAGCATCAGTTCTTCTAGATACACTCGCACACAGTCAGGGATTTAGTGGGATTATAGTCAGGGGTATGAATAACGTATTATACCAAACTGCTGATAATGATCAGCATCTTCACATGTAGGTTGAAACACGGTCATTAATTGAAACAGAAACAGCTGTGTAGGAGGCTTAAAATGGGGTGTGGAACAGCCAAACTGCAACATAGGTGAGGTTGTGGAAGACAGCTTCATATTACAGGTTATACACCATGCCAAGACTAACTTCAGCAACAAGACACAAGGTAAATACCCTGCATCAGCAAAGTCTCTCCCAGGTACAGATTTCACAGCAGACTGGGCAGTCAAGATGTGCTGTTCGAGCTGTTTTGAAGAAGCACAAAGAACCAGGCAATGTTGAGTACTGTAGACACAGTGGCTGGCCAAAGAAACTTAATTCAGCAGATGTAAGACACATCATACTTACTTCTCTTCAAAATTGGAAGATGTTCAGCACTACCTTCAGCTGAGAACTGGCAGAAACTTGGGGGCCCAGATACACCCATCTACTGTTCGGAGAAGTCTGACCAGAAGTGGTCTTCATTGAACAATGATGGCCAAAAAGCCACCTTCAATGTAGAAACAAGGCCAAGCGACAAAACTGTGCACAGAAACATAGGAACTGGGGTGCAGAAAAAAAGCAGCAGGTTCTCTGGACTGATGAGCCACAATGTTACATATTTGCTGTAACAGAAGGCAGTTTCTTTGCAGAAGGGCTGGAGATCAGTACAATAATGAGTGTCTGCAGGCAGCAGTTAAGCATGGTGGAGAGTGGTACAATAATGGGTGTCTGCAGGCAGCAGTGATGCATGGTGGAGAGTGGTACAATAATGAGTGTCTGCAGGTAGCAGTGAAGCATGGTGGAGAGCAGTACAATAATGAATGTCTGCAGGCAGCAGTGAAGCATGGTGGAGAGCAGTGCAAGAATGAGTGTCTGCAGGTAACAGTGAAGCATGGTGGAGAGCGGTATAATAATGAGTGTCTGCAGGCAGCAGTGAAGCATGGTGGAGAGCGGTACAATAATGAGTGTCTGAGCAGAAGTGAAGCATGGTGGAGAGCGGTATAATAATGAGTGTCTGCAGGCAGTTATAAAACATGGTGGAGAGCAGTACAATAATGAGTGTATGCAGGCAGCAGTGAAGCATGGTGGAGAGCGGTACAATACTGAGTGTCTACTTGCAGCAATAAAGCATGGTGGAGAGCGGTACAATAATGAGTGTCTGCAGGCAGCAGTGAAGCATGGTGGAGGCTCCTTACAAGTTTGAGGCTGCATTTCAGTAAATGAAGTTGGGGATTTGGTCAGAATAAATGGTGTCTTCAATTATGAGAAATACAGGCAGATACTTATATGTCATGTGATACCATCAGGGAGGCGTCTGATTGGCTCCAAGTGTATTCCGTAGCAGGACAACAACCCCAACATCCAGCCAATATCATTAAGAACTATCTTCAGCGTAAGGGCTCTTTCACACGGGCGCTGCGATTCTTGGCTCTCCGAATCGCAGCCGGAAATTACATGAATGAGAGGCAGCCATGACTAAGTCACAGCTGCATCTCCCGTTTCCCCACTCATTCAGACGGCTGGTGCGGTGTGTATATGCCACAAATTGGAATACCGTCGGCCGGGGGTAGAGAGTTCAGCTATGCTAGACCCACTCCCCCTCTACACCCCTTGCCGGCAGAGGGAGGGCGGGGGCTCTCATAGGCTCCCATAGGAGTATTACGGCAAAAGATAGGTCTAGGGCGGGAAATAGCGCATCTGAACAAATGCATTGCATCAGATGGTTGGGATTACACAAAGAGACAGAAGGATTGGAACAAGCCGACATTCACAGAAAATCTGTGCTTAGTCCTCCAAGATGTCTGGGACAACCTCCCTTCCGAGTTCCTTCAAAAACTGTGTGCAAGTGTATCTAGAACAACTGATGCTGAACTGAAGGTAAAGGGCGGTCACTCCCAATACTGATGGAATTTACATTTCTCCTTTGTTCAGTCACTTTGTATTTTGTTAGTTTACAAAAAAAAAAGTATTAACCCTTCTATTTCTGAAAGCCTTCTTACTCTGCAGCGGTTTTTTCCACGCCTGCCTAAAACTTTTTCACAGTATCTCTATTCCCGTGGACATATTTACGTTGGTGATACCCATTCACCTGTTTTCCTTTTCCTATTGTGACTTAATTCCCCTCATTATTATTATTAATGACGGATAATTAGCGACAGGCAACAGGAGACAGAAAACACGCCGAGCGTTTCTCTTCATAGTCAGGCACTAATTAATCTGCTTTTTGCTTTGCATTAAATATACAAAGAGAAATTAATTTGCTGTTCTCATAAATAACCCAAATTGCAAATCACTTGACTGCCTGAGCCATCCTGTATGGAGGGCGAGGGTGTAAGAGAGGCCTACGGGGAAAAGCGGCTACACAAATCTAGAACTAATGGGAAAAACATAGAATTACAGTAAACTAATCCTATTATTATCTCAATCAAAGTAGAGAAAGCAGAAGAGCTGCGACCGCTCGCTGAGCTGCGCATACGGTCCATGTGATCTGTGCACGGAAATATGTTTTTGAGGGTATTTTTTATTTTATAGCTCACAGAATAAGCTAGCATGTATAGTTTTCTGCAGCTCACTTATCAGCTTTGCAGTGTAGATTGGGGCAGATTCAACAAAGTCATCTCTATTATTAAAGGACTTCGGCCTCTTTCACAAGAGCGTTTTATCGCAGCTATTTTGGGGCCAAAAATTGCAACCATCTGAAGCATTGTATTCCAATGCATCTGTTCACATGGGCGATTGTCTGGCGCATAAAATCGGCCGTCCAGATAAGATAGCGCATACATGTCCTTCTTACAGTGTCAGGCCTCGGTCACACGGGCGATTTTCCGTGCGGCCTGCGCATGCGATCTGTGATCTTAGATAACCATTGCTTTGCAATGGTATCGGACACATGAGCGCTTTTTACGCGCTCGTCCGATAAATTATAGAACAGAAATCACAGATCGCACCTATCTGCAATCTGCGATTCCGGCTCTCTTCTCTATATGCGCTCAATGGGGCCGGCGGCAGCAGCGCCGACCCCATTGAGAACATATAGTAGACAAATCATTCTTCTCTGCCACAGCTGTAACAGCTGTGGCAGAGAAGAACGATGTTTGCCCATTGAATTCAATGGAGCCGGCAATAAAGCCAGCTCCATTGAAAGCAATGAGCTGCCGGCGATCGCGGGATGAATTGTCGGGAAGGGCTTAAAAATATAAGCCCTTCCCTGCAATTCATCCAGAAATGTGTAAAAACAAAAAAAAAAAAATATACTCCCCTTGTCCCTGCAGCCGGAGTTCAGCCGCGGCTGGCCGGCAGTTTTCCTGAACTGCTCTGAGTAGTATTCAGCAGCCGGGGATTTAAAATCCCCGCCTGCTGAATGAGCTGCCTCTGATTGGTCACAGCCTCACCAATCAGAGGCAGCTCTCACTTACCCATTCATGAATTCATGAATGGGTAAGTGAGTGCTGCCTCTGATTGGCTCAGCGCAGGGACCAATCAGGGGCAGCTCTCAGCTAAGCTCCACTCTGTCCCGCCCACTCCCATTGCTGGCTATATACAAGCGGCGAACCGCTCAGTCACAGTCGGCTCCTGCTGTATGTCCATTTGCGGTAACTGCTTCCTAGCGAGGATGTACATTTACGTCTTGGGTAGAGTCGGTTAGAAAAACATGGCTGCTTTATTTTCAGAAACAGCGCCACTCCAATCCACAGGTTGTATATGGTATAGCAGCTGAGCCTTATTCACTTCAATACAGCTGCAATTCCAGATGCAACCTGTGTACAGAATTGGCGCTATTTCCGGAAGAAAAGCAGCCATGTTTTTCTTATCCTCGAGCACCCCTTTTAAAGTTTAACCACGTAGAGGAACATAGTCACGTTCCAATTCTGAAGGGAACATATTGCTCAGTCCAACACTATTTCTACCCCCAGGCCATTAAACAATTGCGTCATAGTAATTCTTCTGGCCCTTTCATAAAACCATGTTGCTTACAATCAATAGAATTCCCATAATGCCGCAGTGTGACGGCAGCGGCGAGTCTTCACTGGGGAAAACGTGGGTGTCACGAAATGTCCTGAAACCTATGTAGGTAGATGATTGGCAGCGCTGCCATTCACCGAGCAGAACGGCTTCTATTTATACGGCGGGAGCCGAGCCGCCGGAGACCCCTGCAATCAGCCTGGTATTAACCCTTTGTGTTCGCTTGATAATTCGAAAACACTTCGTACTCTCTTGACGCTCATTATCACATCACTGTCTAACTTGTTGTATCACGGCCCCGACTGGTGTAGAATGCAAATGTGAGGAATGATGAATGAACTGAATTGCCCGTCAGTTCAACTCCTAGAAGAGAGTTTGCATCCTGGAACATTCCACGAAAAACTGCAGAATACCCCGCCGTGCGAAAAAATCTGCACCGAGATCCGCATGTGGATTTTGATACATTTAAAAATGTCTTAAGGAGGCGTTCACAAGGTGGAACTCTGAGTAAATTCCACCTCTAAAAATTGCGCCAAAACCTGCGCCTTTATGGCGAGGTTTTTGCTGCGGATCCGCTTGGGGATTTTGCGCTGTCAATAGGTAAAGCCCACAAGCGAAATTTTGACTCATTTCCATCTTAAGAAGTGGCATGTCACTCCTCGGTGTGGAAATGCGATTTCCACGTCGGAATACGTGGATTTTGCCCACTGATAGAGCAAAGTCCACAGCAACAACCGCATCAGAAAGAAACGGATTTTGCAGCATTTTTAGCAACTTCTGGGCATGCCCTTGTTGTGCCTGTAATTCCACGTCAAAATTCGCATTTAGGCTCCAGTCACACGGGACAGTTCGGTTGCACTAAAAAACGCCCCTAAAAGTGAATTAGTGAAACCACGTGTGTCTCTATGTTTGTAGTAAAATGTGGCTTAAAAACGCACACAGATTTGCAAATGCACTGCAGCGGCCGAGCTGAGCGCGCCAAAGTGGGTGAGACAACAGGGATTGCAAGTTGGTTGTCACAGGTGGCTCTGTAATCCCTCCCGACAGGGGCGATAATGGTGCTCTGCTCAGCTGTCGCACAGTGGCAAGATTGACGTATAAGGATAGGTCTGAGAGAAACAGTTGCTTTGTCACGGGTGACGCCAGTACTCCAACCTGAACTCACAAGTCTAATGATGGCGGAATAACTTGAGATGAGTCAGGTAGCTTGAATTAGTAAAACTGGGAGCACACAGATTTACTGAAGCTTTTGCGATAACAAATAGGAATACAAATGAACTTTGGAGCAACAAGGATGTAGCAGAGTCGGCAAATGTGCAGTAATCTCACAAGATAAAGAAAACAGTATATTTTGCACTTTGGATAACACTTTCCTTCAACGTTCTGTCTCTATTCTCCTAGAGGCTACTCAGTATTGTTTAGTTAGTGGGCTTGCTGGAAGTGTAAGATGTAGATGTTGGCTGAAGGTTAATGATAGGCCACTAAACTAATCCTGGCTTTGAATTCACCAGGTAGTTAAACTCACTGTTTGTGGAACGCTGGCCTCCAACTCAGCTCTCCTCCCTGCATGCTTGACAAGGGAGTAGAATGGGACCTTGCTACCCTTGCTGACTTGTTGAAGATACTGCTCACATGGCTAAGCTGCTAACACTTCTCCTCTCCGACCAGGTCTTGCTGCCTCTCCTCTCCACTGACTGCAACAGACTGACCGCTCCTTCACTTCCTCTCCCCTCCCCGCACTTTCTCCACAACTTCACCCACTCTGCATAGGGACTCAGGTAAAGGTTTCTCGCCCTGGACTCACCCACCAATGAGTGGAGGAGTGACAGGCAGCCAATAGGTAACCAGCTATTTGCCAACACTAAGTTCTGAGCTTAGGAAGAGGAGAAAAAGAGAAGTGCATAGGCAGGTGTGGCAGGACAAAGTTTATATGACTATTCTGGAGGACCCTCTGGGTCACTACAATTCCCCCTTACTGAAAAACACAGCTGCCCTTAGCTGTACTGAGCTGCAAGGGGCAGAAAGGTGTAGCTACTAGGTTTGTGACAGCACATAATTTTAGAGTTTAATGTACTTGTTTATAGGAAGTATGTTGTGGGTAAGACTGAATCTTAGGTCCCAGCTAGCTATGGGGCACCTACATAACTCTTCTCCCCACAGACAGACCGATTATGCATAATATAAATCCAAACAATAAATGACATTTCAAGAAATGCACCGTATAGTAGGCAACCTGTTAGGAGAGGAATTTATTAGAAAGGCAGCAGTGACATAATTTTAATTTAGAGTCCTGTGCAAGAGTCCATATATGCATGTACAACCTGCAAAAGAAGCATGCAATAAAAAGACAGTAGTTTCTTCTTCTAAGGGCTACCTTACCACTAGGATAGGTGTGAGTCCAAAAGCATGAGCAAAGGAAACCAGAGTCCATGAAGCAGTAGTGCGGGGCACTAATCAAGCGTCTCTGAAAGAGGTGAAAGCAAGGGTAAGCATTAGGGATGAGCGAGTATACTCGGTAAAGCACTACTCGCTCAAGTAATGTGCTTTAGCCGAGTATCTCCCTGCTCGTCCCTGAAGATTCGGGAGCTGCTGCAGCTGACAGGTGAGTCTCGGCGGGGAGCGGGGGGGGGGGGGGGGGGAGCGGGCGGGAGAGAGGGAGAGAGAGATCTCCCCTCCGTTCCTCCCCGCTGTCCCCCACAGCTCCCCGCCCCGTGGCGGCCCCCGAATCTTCAGGGACGAGCAGGAAGATACTCGTCTAAAGCACATTACTCGAGCGAGTAGTGCCTTAGCGAGTATATTCGCTCATCCCTAGTAAGCATCAAAAACGAAAAAACCAACAACTTGTAGAACTCATCAAGTAGTCTCTTGAGGCGCAATTCTTGAACGTTACTAAACATGAGAACACGCTAAGAAGTCTCTCAGGGTACAAAACCTGATAATCTTGTAAGCGTTGCAATAAATGAAACTGCTGAAGAATCAGTAGGATTAATGAAGGTTCTTTATTAGAGATGAGCGAGCATACTCCCTAAGGACAATTACTCGAGCGAGTATTGTCCTTAGCGAGTACCTGCCCGCTCGGAAGAGAAGTTTTGGATGCTGGCGCGGGGGAGAGGTGAGTTGCGGGAGTGAGCAAGTGGGTGCGGGGGGAAGAGTGAGAGAGAGATCTCCCCTCCGTTCCCCCCTGCTCTCCCCCGCTGCTCCCCACCCCCCGCCGGCACCCGAATCTTTTCTTCTGAGCGGGCAGGTACTCGCTAAGGACAATGCTCGCTCGAGTAATTGTCCTTAGCGATTATGCTCGATCATCTCTATTCTTTATATAATAAAGTTAGTCTTGAAGTCTCAAGGGCAGTTGTCCATGAGCAGATCCAGTGGATGTTCTGGGAACAATGGGTAGTCCAGAAAGTCGTCTTCTTGAAGTAGGTGAGACGACTGGTGAGGGGGCTGATGATTGTAACATTGAATTTCCTGGATCTGGTGGCAATGAAGAACTTGAGGTTGGTGGTATTGGTGCTGGTGATTGATATATTAGTCGAGCAAATGGGTTCTGGTACCACAGTATTTGATTTTCAAGGTCAAATGGAGAAGGGCATTAACCCCTTGAGTGGCACGCCCGGAAAAGTTCCGTGACGAGCTCCACTGCTCATAGCAACATAGCCCGGAAGATTTCCGGGCTATGTATGACTATGGGAGCTGCAGAGCACAATGCCACAAGCTGTAGCAGTGTGCTCTGCCTGCACAGACCCACAGAGAACAAAGCAAGGGCTTTGAAAAACCAGCAGAAGATATTGCCGACATGTCGGCAATGTCCTGCTTTGTTTACAGGTTGCCATAGAGACCATCGGCTTGTCAGAAGCAAGCCGATGGTCTCTGTGGCAGGGAGAGCTGGTTGTTAGCTGTCAGAGGACAGCTAGGTACCAGCTCTTACAGCAGAGATCAGAGAAAACCTCCGATCTCTGCTGTGTTAACCCTTTACATGCTGCAGTCTATGTGACTGCAGCATGTAAAGGGCTGTCACTGCAGCATGTAAAGGGCTGTCACCATCGGACCCCTGGAATGTGATCAGGGGTCCTGATGGGTCCCAGTGGAAGTCCCCTAAAGGGACAAAAAAAAATAAAAAAAATTTTAAAAATTAAAAAAAAAAAAGTAAAAAAATTATTAAAAAAAATTAAAAAAAACACTTGTCTCCCTTTACTTTGTAAAAAATCAAAAATACAATCACACATGTGGTATCCATGTGCGTCGTAATGACCCAGAGAAGGAAGTTAATACATTATTTAACCCCTTAATGACATGGCCCCTTTTTTCTTTTTTCCCCATTTCTTTTTTTCCTCCCCCCTGTTTAAAAAATCACAACTTGTCCCGCAAAAAACAAGCCCTTATATGGCCATGTCAATGGAAAAATGAAAAAGTTATGGCTCTTGAGACGCAACTGCAAAACTAGTTGAAATTCAATGATTAGACCATTTTAAAAAACCTGCCCTGGTGGGCACGACAGGGTGGTAGGAAACCTGCCACTCAAGGGGTTAATACTTGACTTTTCCGTTATTTCAGCATCTGAATCAGAGTCTATTTCCTAAGTACCTGAATCTGATGAAGAAGTGGGTTGGGCTAAACAAATCTTAAGGTGGTTTCTGTGGATTACCTGGATTTTAACTTCTGGGTGAGCAATACGGTAGAGTCCTTTTTCATGTGAGACAATGGTAATGACAGTATAGGGTTGAAGTTCCCATCTGGTGTCTAATTTTCCAGTGCGGTGTTCTTTATGTAGCCATACTTGGTCTCTTATTTGTAGATCTGATGCTTGGACACGCGTGTCGAAGTCTCTTGCTTGTTTTTCTCTTACTCCAATTAAATGGGTGTCAACAATTCCTTGAGCTTCTTTTAGATGTCTTTGATGATCTTGGATCCATTCTGTTTTGGGCAAAGGATTGGTGTTGTCAAAGACTTGAATTCCTAGTTTGAGATCTGCAGGCAATTTTCCTTGACGTCCAAACATAAGGTGGTAAGGGGTATATCCCGTAGAGCAATGAGGTGTATTATCACAGGTGTAGACGAGGTCTAAAATAATCCTTAATTCTAGAATTGTTTGGTTTGCTTCTTCACAAAGTCCATTTCCTTGTGGATGGTATGCTGTGGTTCTGAGTTTCTTGCAGTCATAGGTGTCACAAAGTTCTTGGAATAATTGGGATTCGAATGCGGATCCTCTGTCAGATAGAATTTGATCGGGGCATCCATAATTCACAATGAAATGTTTCCATACAATAGCAGCTGTAGTTTTGGCGGTCAAGTCTTTTACTAATTTGGTATAATGATCAATTAGAGCGAGTACATAACGTAACTAAACCTGGACTTACAAGTTTCAATTTTCAAATGGTCAATGGCTCAAGGTTGACTCAGTCTCCCGAGGTTGGTAAAATGAGTACCCAGCCTGCTGGGGGGTAAAGATGACTGAGGAAGGCAATAGCAAGCAACCCTGCAAAAACAGTCTGCCAAGAAAATGTCACAATGTGATGGCACCCTAGGAGTCAGGGCAGTATGTCTCCACCGGAAGTATGGGTGGAGACATGGGTTGGCTGGGCTTAGCTACAGGTCATGCCCAGCTCATGCCCACAGCTGCCGATTGTCTCCCGCACAGATCATACGGTAATAAAAAGCTAATCCAAAAGTCAAAAATAGAACCAACAAAACTTACAATTCCTCTAGTAAAAAAGGAAACAAGCCCTCACAGAGCTGTGTTGCCCAAAAAATAAATATGTTCTGGGTCTTAGAATGCGGCCACCCAGAGTCATTTTTTTATCCTGTAAAAACAGTTTTTTAATGCTAAAGTAGTAAAATATAAAGAAACGATATAAACTTGGTATCGCAGTACTGCTGCCTCCGTCTGTCACCGCCGCGCCATCGTACCACCTACCTGTTTACAGTTATAGTAAACGCTCTTACTGGAAAAATACAGATGGAATAAACCCACACAAATGTGGTATTGACGCGTTTGTAATGACCGGTGCGAGAAAATTATTGTTTTTTATATCCTCTTTGGCAAAATTAGAAAAATAGCCGCTATAATTACACGCTTTTTGACGTCCAAAGTAAATAAAAGGACATTTTCAAAATGGTGCCAACACACATGTGGTAGATGTCATCCATCAGCTCTTTGGGGTGGTATGATCTGTCTTACAAACAGACTAATTCAAAGGTGGAAAATGGCAAAGTTTTTTAAATATTTTCTGTCAATTTAGGATTTTTTTTAAAATAAATAAACGCAAAATGTATCGACAAAAATGCACCACTAATATAAAGTACAGCGCGTCACAGAAAGAACATTCTCGGAATCCCTTCCATAAGGAAAAATATTCTAAAGTTATTACTAGTTAAAGAGTCTGATCAGGAAGGCCAAAACTGTCAGCAGGGGGAAGGGGTTAAAAATAAGACACTGACTTGTAGGAAAGCTGCCTTCTAATAGGTGGCGCTGCTGATGCATTACACAGTTTCCCACGTGCATTATAGATGTGTGTCACACTGTTGCTAGAAATAAGAATGAGCAGCGAGATGGATAAAGTCATTAGTGCAACCAGGAACTTCCACCTCGAACTTGCCCAGTCTCTGACAAATTCCGTCAACCGATGATGAAACCTGCATAAGGTCCTCCTGCCAATCAGATCAGTTGCTATGGGTTACCGCTACTATTTGTATAACGGGTCGATGCTGCCATCCTACATAAGGACATAGCCGTCCTACAGTATGAGTGAGGTTTTACTTCCCAACTTTAGCACTTTTCTATTTATGCAAGAACACAAGTACTACCGCTATACAATGTATCACACTAAAGAATAATGTTTCTACGGGGCCACTCATACTTCCCAGGCTTCCGTCTGCATCCCTGAAAACTGGATTTAGTCAGAACCACGGAACGTAACCACAGCTGCCACAAATGGACACTAATAGGGAATTGCTGAAAATTTTTCCACTGTGGAAAATCCACAGTAAATCCGCTACATGTCAACGTAGCTTTAGGTTGGAAACGCACAGTGTGGCTGTCCGCACCCAGCCAAACCATGGGCACACAAACTACTGGCAAACCTTTGTGGCCATTGGTTCTCATGGGTGGGTGTGGTTTAGCCAGCTCCACCGTGTCCTTTCAGCTGTAAAATATGGCACCAGAACTGACCCCAGTACATGAACATGAAGCCCCAGAACCAAGCTCATATGATATATGCAGCTCCAGAACCAAGCTATTAAAATAAATATGGCACCAAAAGCAAGCTTAGTACATATGTACAGCACCAGCACTGAGACCAAAACATAGATACAGCACTAGAATCAAGCTTATGACATAAATACAGCACCAAACATAAGGTCAGTACATAAGTACAGCACCAGAACATCCCCCCAAAATTACATCTATTCCATAAGACAATCTTAAAGTGTAGCGGGATTAGATACAGTGGCTATAATACAGTTACCATATAATATTCTTAAATACTGGCTCTATGCAGTAATAGTGATTACAGTGCAGTTACCTCTACTGATCAAAGGTGATGTTGTCTCTTTTTGGAGTCTATTGTATTCAGTTTTCTTCTAACAGCCATAACTCACCTCTGCACAGTCTCCCCATTCTGCTGTCAAAACCTCTAATCAACATTTCGGTGCAACTCCCCCACCCACCTTCAACCCATAGTAATAATGTCCCTGCTGTGGTCCCATTTAGTAATAATCACTTCCTATGTGGCCCCACTTAGTATTGTGTTGTAGGATCCAAATGCACCCCCATGAGTTCACCGTGTGGGCCAAATTGGTTATTAAGACGTTTGTGTACAAAGAGTAGCAGACTGACACAATGCTTGTATCAAACCAATACACTTCTGATTTATTAATAGCAGCATGGGACCTATATACTCCAAATGACGTGTCAATAGGAAATACATACCCTTAAAGTCATATGAACTCATGATTGGCTTAGCTTTTAATGATTAACATGCGTTAACGCCTTAAGGTGTGTGTTACTACTAAAACACGTGGTTTTTAGGAAGCAAAGACTTATACTGTCTTCATTATCCTTAAAATGCGAAGCTGGGGGCCACAGAGCACGCTCGTGAGAAAGATCTGTGGGAGGGCAGTGTGAGACCTGAGAACCATGTGTAGGAGATAGAAGAGAAGAATCGAATACTTACCAGTGTATAATATTGATCAAGTTAACCACCTAAATGCTGTTATTTACAAAGAAGAATATATATATATATATACACACACACACACACACACACACACACACACACACACACACACATACACATACATACTTATCAGCCTAAGAAACATATGAAAAGAATATAATAGAATACATATATTATTACTATAACAGCCCCTCCTTTTGTTTCTTATAGCAGCCAGGTGCAGGAGGCCAGACAGGTACGCACTCAAGTCCTATTGACAGAAGCTGGACTTCCTATGCAATTTCACTGGTTTCCCTGACCGGCGCAACAAAAAAAAGTATGGTAGGAAGGCTCTGCAGAAATAGAGGGTTAATCGAAGGCAGATTCAGCTTCAGAGTCAGTAGGCAAAACATCATAATACAGAACAGGGACAGCTTTATCAATAGTCTTGGAGATAAATCCTTGAAGGCACGAAGTAACGCAGCAGCCAATAATAGCAATAGCAGCAAGAATAGTCACTAAGGTTATAGCAAAAGATGATATCCGGTGGCTCCATCTGCCGAAAGTATCATTCCACCAGTCATGAAAGTGGTTGGAGATGCCAGAATTTGCTGCTAGTTCTTCAGAAGGGCTGGTCAGTCCTTACAAAGCCTTAGTGGTGGAACAATCTGGAGCAGAGTTATTACGATTAAACGTACAACAAGAATCACCAATCACTTTACAGACCCCCTCCTTTTTCTGCTCGTAACATGTCCAGGGCCAATCTATTTTGGAAAGCCATCATGGAGGTGGGATTTAGTTGCCAGCAAGACCCTGGATGGCATCTCTGGTATAATTAACAAACCTTTGCTGGGTATAGTAATTATAATTCATCCAATCTACATTTTTGTTTATTGTAATAAGAGGTATGAGAGGTTCCCACCCAGCTACAACTTGATTCCTGGATGTTAACTCATTAGGACCCCCCTAGGGACCCCAATGGAATCAATGTATACATGAGAATCAAAATAGTCCCCAAGTGAGATGTTTCCTCTGTGTCTATGTGTCCACTTAGTAATAAGACTCCTATAGGGGCCCACTTATTAATAAGATCCCCTATGGTGCCCATTTAGTAACAGAACTCCATATGTGGCCCTAAATAGTAATAGTGACTCCCTGCGTGCCCTTAATATTACAGTGCCTCCTCTGTGGCCAATGGTAGAGATTGCTGCCATTAATATACAGTTTAAGCCTTTCCTAATGCTCCGGTCACTGGAAAGGGTTAAATTCATTAATGCACTGCACTGACACCCGCAGTGCCCTCTGACCCTGTGTGTTGTCCCTCACTCCACAGCTTATTCCCTCCTCACCCCTTGCCCGGCTCCAGCACTTACTGCACTCCCAGCACTGAAGCCAGGATAAGGCGTGAAGAAGCTCTGCAGTAAGCGATGGCCCGCAGGGTCAGAGGGCAGCGCGGGCGTGAGTGAGTACAGTGCATTCATGAATTTAACCCCTTCCAGGGGAGGTAAGGAGAGAAGAAGCCGTGCAGTGAGAGATTAGCGGAGAGGTGAGTGGTCACACGGATTACAGCAGCAATGCCGCTGCCACCAGACTGGGACTACCAGTGAGTTAAATGCTTGTCGGGAGATCTAAGACGCCGCCAAATCCGCATCTGCAGATTTTGATACAGAATTGCATGCAGGTTTTAAGTCATTTTCAATTCTGCATCAAAATCTGCAGGTGGCCTGTACATTTTGGATGTGGAATTCATCACAGTTTACGGTGCGTTGTGCGGTCTATTCTGTCCGATGTGAGACGTCCCTAAGCCTAGGGTCACACGGGGCGGATTGCCGTCGGAAATCTCGCAGTTTGGCCGCAGCAAAAACCGCGAGATCTCCGCCGGCAGAGCCGCCGCGGTTTAAGCCGCGGCGGCTTTGAAGCGGTCCGGCCGCTTGCTCTTCCGTTGCGGCCGGCGCTCCAATAGAGGAGAGCGCGGCTGCAGCGGAATGAAAAAAAGAATGAGCATGCTGCTTCTTTTGAAACCGCGGCTGCGGCGGCCGCGGTTTCAACCGGATTTACCGCAGCGGATTAGCCGTCCCGTGTGGACGAGATTTCTGAGAAACCTCGTCCACATGGCTGGCTAATCCCGGGCTTAGCGGCCGCGGGCGGTTTTGCCGCAGGCGGATCTGCTGCGGCAAAACCGCGGCAAATCCGCCCTGTGTGACCCCAGCCTAAGGCTATTCATACATTTTACAATTCCTATATTGGAATTCCTATATGCTGATTAACTGCGGCAGGACTGTACACCACATAAGGTGATGGGGCCACAAATTGGGTTACTACTACTGTTGGGGCCATGAAGGGGGTCATTATTACTATGAGGGGGTCACTAAGGGACGCTTATTAGCAGGTGTGGGAAAACTGGTGTCAGCCACAAGCCACAATGTAAATGCCATTTTCTAGACCAGGATTTAAAGGGGTTCTGTCAGCAAAATAACCAAAAAAACTATACTCCCCTCCATCCTGCCCTGCATCACTTTACAGTGTAAACAGAAAAATAAAAAAAACAAAGCATACTCACCTAATCCCGTTGTACTTGGTCCCTCCGTTGTTCAGGTGCCGCGTTCAAAGTCATCTTCAGCGGCTTCTGCGCACACATGCATGCTCCCGCCGTCCTGGCTGCGTCCAACCTCTGCCGTCCACGCAGAGTTGATGGCGAGTGCGCATGCGTGCCGGAAAGGGGGACGCATGCGCACTTGCTGTCAACTCTCCGAGGACGGCAAAGGTTAGCAGCGGCCAGGCCAAACAGTGGGCGAAGTACTTGCCATCCGGCAGTGGTCAGAGCAGGGGCGGAAGCTGGCACTTTGCTAGCTTCTGCCCTGCGATCAGACGGCTGCCGGAGGGAGAGGAGAAGACCTGCAGGATCCTGGTGACCGGCCCTGTGCGGCACAGGGGAGTAAATTTTTTTTTTTTTTTTCTGACAGAACCCCTTTAAAGGCGTTGTCCGAGTTACTGAAACCCCTATGAAGAGGTCCCCAATGCATTAAGAAAAATTAGAAGTTACTCTCCTCTCCCTGGTTTGTCCCCTGCTGCTCCGGTAGCTCCGGTCTCTGCTATTTGTTTACAGGCAGATGTGACGTCCCGTTAACCTTCTGTAGCAGCCAATGACAGCTCTCAGCCATGATCGTTGAGCGCTGTCATTGGCTGCTGCAGCTTGTTGGTAGATGCGCTTAGCATGCAGAGTGATGTCACAGGGAGACTGGAACAGGAGGAGCAGGGAGAGATGAGTAACTGCTGGTTTTGTATTTTGGGGGTTTCACAGTTGCAGGAAGAACACCTGGATGTAGAACTAATTTGTCACAGTGAGGGTTCAATTGAACCCTCACTGTGACAAACTGGCTTTGTATTTTAGTGCATGGGGACAGGGGTTTCCTTATCTTCGACAACCCCTTTTAAGTTGCACATTCTCAGTGAGGTTGCTCAAATCCAATTGCATGATGTAAGTGTTGCACAATGTATGTAATCTGTCCTTGCTTGAATCAGATTCTGAGAGAAGTGGAGGCCGTCTCTATTTCACAAGGAGAGGCGGGATGGGGGGGGAGGGGCTAAGTTCTGGGAATTAGCTCCGCCCCATCCCACCTCTCCTCATTGAAAATAGTGCAGGGGGGGGGAGAGGTGGTGGAGAGGAGGCAGAGAGGAGGCGGGAGCTCAGAGCACTGCTCCCGGCTCTTCCAGCCTCCTCCCCCTGCAGAGAAAGACGCCGTATATCGGCTGGCGTGAATGCCCGGCCGATATACGGTCGTCTGAATGCACCCTTAATGTACTACTTTAAAAAAATAAATAAATACCATAAGAACTTTTCTCTCTGTCGCCATATTCTAGCCCCCTCATACCTTTTTTATTTTTCTGTCGATGTAACGGTGCGATGGCTCATTTTTTGCCGGGTAACCTGTACTTATTATTGGTACCATTTTGTGGTGCTTATGATTTTTTGATTGCTTTTGATTCACAGTTCTGGTATTGCATGTTCTTTTTGGATAAAGTTCCCCATATGGAATTATTGATGTGATATTTTTTAGTAAATTAGACTTTTACAGATACACCAATACCAATTTGATTTTATTTATGTAATTACTGGAAGGTTTTTTTTTGTCTAATAATTAAAAAAAATCTTTATTTTACTTATTTTCACACCCCCTTTGGGTTTTGAACTTGCGATCATTGGATTGCGCATACAGTATTATGCAATGCTACAGAATTGCATCATACTGTATTTTAATAAGCATTATATTAAGACGTGCCACAGGCAGGGCTTAATAGGCTAACAATCATGGTAGCCCTGGGAGCCTTCAGAAGTCCCTAGGTTGCCATGAAAACTGGAAGGCACCACGTGATTTCATCATGAAAGGGGGGGGGGGGGGGTCCGTTCAGTACTTTTTTTTAATCCCACTTGCTTTATTTAAATCCTGCTTTCAGAATTGACTGTCATTTAAAGGGTTAACAGTGTTAAGCAATTTGTGAAGTATTCGTGTTGGGACTGCCAGACTTGATTTTTTAAAAATTATTGTGAAGAAAGGCCAATTCTGATTCCCATTGAAATAAAAAAAAAACCAAACATCTGCACTAATGTGTATATGGGTGTCTTTTAGAGATGAGCGAGTATACTCGCTAAGGCACTACTCGCTCGAGTAATGTGCCTTAGCCGAGTATTTCTCTGCTCGTCCATAAAGATTCGGGTGCCGCCGCAGCTGACAGGTGAGTTGCGGCGGGGAGCGGGGCAGAGCGGGCGGGAGAGAGGGAGAGAAAGATCTCCCCTCCGTTCCTCCCTGCTCTCCCCCGCAGCTCCCCGCCCCGCGGCGGCACCCGAATCTTTCGGGACGAGCGGGGAGATACTCGGCTAAGGCACATTACTCAAGCGAGTAGTGCCTTAGTGAGTATACTCGCTCATCTCTAGTGTCTTTCAATGCTAGGGTCCTAGGTTCAAATCCTATCAAGAATAACATCTGCATTGACTTTGAAAAACTCCAGCCAGATGTTGTCTTTGGACCAATAAACTCCAGCACTGCAAAGCAACATGAACCTAGATCCCCAGCGCTACAAGATAGCAATGCTAACCATCAAGCTACTTCCTTCTGACTCCTTTTGCTTCTTATTCTACTCCGGATGAAGAGAAAGAGAAAAAGAAAAAAAATGAAAAGAGATCTTTTTCTCAGTCATCTCCTTCCTTTTCTCCTTCTCCCATCCTTCTCCTCCTCTGGAGTAGAAAGGACAGGTGTGGTGGCTCAGTTACTAGCCTGGCAGTGCTGGAGTTCTAGGTTCAAATATGTCCAAGGCAGTAGTGTAGGAAGGTGGGTGCGGCAGGTGCGGGCCGTCTCGGGTGCCATCAGTGGAAGGATGTGACAGCTCAGCGAGTCAACTGTGGTCTTGGTGCGCAACAACTTGGCAATGCGGCGCTGCAGGGAGTGGTGGAGGGTGGAGGAGCTACTTCTATGGAGCTGCACGCTATGAAGCTGCTGCAGGAGAACCAGCGCCTGTGGGCTGCGCTGTGTGCGTTCTACCCGGGGCCACGTGTGACTGACTGGCCACAGGGGAGCCTCCCCGTACAGCCCACACTGCCAGAAGCCCCTCACAGAGCCAGCACTGTCCCCCCAGTGTGGGTAAATCCACCCCTAGTGGTCCTGACATGAGCAGACACACAGACCTGCAGAGCCAGACAGCTTTTGATCACCTGTGTGGGAGGAGTTAGGGATCACATGACCATGGGAGAGATCAGTGGATGCAGGACTCTGCTGTGTTAGTTATGATCTCAGCTGCATGAGCTGAATGTATCAGGATGTAGCAGAGCTATGTGTGTACTGTGTGGGGCTCAGAATGGATGTAGTAGAGCTGTGTGTGTGCGACGTGTGGATTAGAGCTGTGTGTGATGTGTGGAGGTCAGGATGGATGTAATAGAGCTGTAGGTGTGATGTGTGGCATCAGGATGGATGTAGCAAAGCTGTGTGTGGGGATCAGGATGGATGGAGTGGAGCTGTGTGTTTGATGTGTGGGGGTCAGGATGGATGTAGCAAAGCTGTGTGTGTGATATGTTAGAGTCAGGATGGATGTAGTAGAACTGTGTGTGCGATATGTGGATTAGAGCTGTGTATGATGTGTGGGGGGCAGGATGGATGGAGTACAGCTGTGTGTGATGTGTGGGGGTCAGGATGGAAGCCTTAAAGGGAATGTATCATCTGTATTCTTTTCACTAAGGAAAACCAGATAGTGAAACATATTCAATTTTTCTCTTTTTTTTCTGTTTTTATTTTCTGATTATAGATATTTTTCGTTCTGTTGTCTGTACATGACTATGGGGCGGCCATCTTGTCTTTATTGCAGTTCACAGCATTTAGAGAGATGCTTCACTGCAGAGCTCATGGGCCATTCACACAGTGGACAGAAGCTGACCTCTTCATTTCTATGGGAGACTATTCCAGCATGCACTGTGACCTGTGCAGGGAGGGGGAGGAGGTAAGCTGTGACTATCACTTTAGCCTTAAAGGAGATGTCCCGCGCCGAAACGGGTTTTTTTTTTTTTAAACCCCCCCCCCGTTCGGCGCGAGACAACCCCGATGCAGGGGTTAAAAAACCCACCCGCACAGCGCTTACCTGAATCCCGGCGGTCCGGCGTCTTCATACTCACCTGCTGAAGATGGCCGCCGGGATCCTCTGTCTTCATGGACCGCAGGGCTTCTGTGCAGTCCATTGCCGATTCCAGCCTCCTGATTGGCTGGAATCGGCACGTGACGGGGCGGAGCTACACGGAGCTACACGGAGCCCCATAGAGAAGAGGAGAAGACCCGGACTGCGCAAGCGCGGCTAATTTGGCCATCGGAGGGCGAAAATTAGTCGGCACCATGGAGACGAGGACGCTAGCAACGGAGCAGGTAAGTATAAAACTTTTTATAACTTCTGTATGGCTCATAATTAATGCACAATGTACATTACAAAGTGCATTATTATGGCCATGCAGAAGTGTATAGACCCACTTGCTGCCTCGGGACAACCCCTTTAAGATTCTTGTTAACGTTATGTGTTTCAGTAGCATCGTGCGAGAGGAGTTTTTCAAACTAAAATGAATCAAGAGCTGTTTAGGTCCACGATGAGTCCGGCTCGGCTCTCTGGCTTAGCCATCTTGTCAATTGAAAACAAAGTAGTGAAAAGAATGAATTTTGGGGCGGTGACAAAAAAAAAAATTTGCGCATCGGGTACCACCTGACCTTGCTACACTACTGGTCCGAGGGCAACATCTGCATGGTGTTTTTATGTTGTCTTTGTGTTTATTCTTGTTTCTCCCTTTTTTGAAGTAGAATAGACGAGTGTGGTGGCTCAGCTGTCAGATGTGGCTGCAGAATGTCCTGAACATATCGCTGAGCTGCCATTGTCCCTCGTACCACTACTAGGGGGGACCGACTGTCATATGCGATGCCCCCCAGAACGTCACACCAGGAGGGGGCAGTGTGCTGCTCCACAGCAAAAAGAGAATAGGACTAAAAGCTGGCAGTGGAGGAGGCGCAACCACTCCAGTTTAAAGCAAGTGACCAAAGATATGAAAAACTTCTTGTATTTAATAAAATTCGTGCTCAGCATATGAAGACACGTTTCAGGGATAACCCCTTCATCAGCTCAGCTGGTGTTAAAAACATACAAGCAATTTGTGGGTCCTAAAAGGGTTAATAATGAGATCCTCCTTGCTGTGTGGTGAGGGTTAGCCAGGACAGAAGAAGTTCCGCTCCACAGCAAAGGCAGGATTGAGGCGCTCACCCCAAAGATTTTTAACCAAAATATCGATTGGGTTAGGTATGGTTTCTTTTGATACGTCGGCTAGCCTTTCCCGTAGAAAATTCTGTACTTGTGCGAATGGTAGGAAGTGGGACGTGGGCAGGTTGTATTCCTCACACAGCTCTCTAGAAGTCTTGTATCTGGGGGTCTCTGGGTGGAAGAGGGGATGGACTTTCATAATCCCTTTATATCGCCACATTTCACACATTTTGTTTTCCTTCCCTTCCTTAAATTCTGGGTGATTCCATAAGTTTGAAAATTTTAACCGGCAGTCCAAACATCTTACGGGTTACTTTCCAGGCAGCTATGGTGTCTTGTGCCATGATGGAGAGTTTACATTCGATAGGGAGGTTAGTGTAGCTTGTAGGTAAGAGGGCATTTAGGGTCCGTGGGTCAAACAATCCCGATTCAAGGTTGGCATTTGAATAGTCGCTGGAGCTCCGTAGCCAATCCAAGTAGTGTCTCATGAGGCTAGTAACATTATATAATCGGATGTCCGGAAAATTGAGGCCTCCTCCACCCTTGGGGAGCATTCAGTTTTTTAAAGCAATGTACGGTCGCTTTCATGACCACACACTGCCATGTGCAGTTTCCCCAAATCACGCCTTTGGAGTCAATTCTCCTATTTTTAGGGGTAAAAATTCCTTCCCGACTCCAATCTCCAATAATCCCGGGTCACCGACCCTTCGGAAGTAATCAATGATATAACATGTAATATTATTACACCCAAGAAAGGCATCCAGGTCCTTCTTATACTCTTTTATCAAATGTGCCATCTCCACATCCTCAGGCAGAGGGTTCCATAGTCTGACTGCTCTTACATTAAAGAACCCCCTTCTATGTTGTGTAGAAACCTTCTTTCCTCTAGACAGAGGGTGCCTGCTTGTTACAGTCCTGGGTATGAATAGATCATGGGAGAGATCTCTGTACTGACCCTGATATATTATACATAGTTTTTAGAGCGCCCCCTTGTTACAGTCCTGGGTATAAATATATCAGAGTACAATACAGAGATCTCTGCCATCATTTATTTATACCCAGGACTGTAACAAGGGGGCGCTCTAATAACTATGTATAATATATCAGGGTCAGTACAGAGATCTCTCCCATCATCTGTCTATACATAGTTATTAGAGCGCCCTCTTGTTACAGTCCTGGGTATAATAGATGATGGAAGAGATCTCTGTACTGACCCTGATATATCTGTACATAGTTATTAGAGCGCCCTCTTGTTACAGTCCTGGGTATAATAGATGATGGGAGAGATCTCTGTACTGACCCTGACATATCTATACATAGTTATTAGAGCGCCCCCTTGTTACAGTCCTGGGTATAATAGATGATGGAAGAGATCTCTGTACTGACCCTGACATATCTATACATAGTTATTAGAGCGCCCCCTTGTTACAGTCCTGGGTATTAATAGATGATGGAAGAGATCTCTGTACTGACCCTGACATATCGATACATAGTTATTAGAGCGCCCCCTTGTTACAGTCCTGGGTATTAATAGATGATGGGAGAGATCTCTGTACTGACCCTGATATATCTATACATGGTTATTAGAGCGCCCCCTTGTTACAGTCCTGGGTATAATAGATGATGGGAGAGATCTCTGTACTGACCCTGACATATCTATACATAGTTATTAGAGCGCCCCCTTGTTACAGTCCTGGGTATAAATAGATGATGGGAGAGATCTCCGTATTGTCCCCTGATATATCTATACATAGTTATTAGAGCGCCCCCTTGTTACAGTCCTGGGTATAATAGATGATGGGAAAGATCTCTGTATTGTCCCCTGATATATCTATACATAGTTATTAGAGCGCCCCCTTGTTACAGTCCTGGGTATAATAGATGATGGGAGAGATCTCTGTACTGACCCTGATATATCTATACATAGTTATTAGGTCGCCCCTCAGCCATATTTTTTCTAAACTAAATAGTCCCAATTTTGATAACCTCTCTGGGGATTGTAGTCCGCCCATTCTATTTATTACTTTAGTTTCCGCCTTTGTACCTGCTCAAGCTCTGATAAGTCCTTCTTGAGTACCGGCGCCCCAAACTGACCATAATATTCCATGTGTGGTCATGTGAACAAAGTTTTCGCCAATGCATTTTGCAGACGCTGCTGTATGTCCAACTAGTTGCATCCTTGCGAATGGACTCCAAAGTCGCCTGACTAAAGTTGTCACCGTAAAGAAGGGCGTTCCAGTGAATAGAGGGCGCACAAAGCGCTTCCACTATGCAGCCAGTGAATAAATACGAACACTCCGTGAGATCCGACTTGTCACATGTCAGTGCAGTTCCCCCCGTCATAGTCATGTTAATCCCAGTCCGAGCGACGTGATTGGTTATGTCATCACCCAACATGTCTGCCGGATTCCTTGCCATGTGTTTACAACACATCTCGGTCTCTTCCTCGGTGCCGTGTAAGCTTCTATCCGCTTGTCCCCCCCCTTAAAAAGTGCTGCAAACAGCGACAAGCAGCAACCACTGTGCAGCTTGATGACTGTGACTTTCTCATTCATCGCCTGTCAGCGCTTTCCGTGACCTGCAGCGAGCCCGGGGCTCTACAAGTCTGTTACTTGTGTCTGGAGTGAGAATTGGACAAACGCTCGGGCGCGGGGAGCGGAGGACAGCGGAACGCCGCAGAAATCACACTAATAAAGCAGAATAAAATCACGCGGCGTAGCGGGCGGCGGCGGTAAGCTGACTGAAGACGGGCATCACCGCCGGGTGAATCAATCTGCCTCTCTGCATTCTGCTAATTTTATCGGTCGGCGAATGTTGTGGAACATGAATCCACGTAGTGAGAGGGCAGCGAACGGCGGAGCGATTGATCTATCTACTCAGAACACTTCATTTCGAGCAACTAATGAGAAAACTTCAGGAACAGCTGATGGTGTAATGAAGCACGGAATCCTAGAGCCACAGTTCATACTGGAACACTGATAGAAGGCATCACCATCAATACAAGTCTGTTAGACTCTATATACGGCTCTATGTAGAGCACTACAACCCCCAGCATGACTGACTGCTGGACATGACATAATACACTATTATACTGTATACATAGAGCACTACAACCCCCAGCATGACCGACTGCCGGACATGACATAATACACTATTATACTGTATACATGGAGCACTACAACCCCCAGCATGACCGACCGCCGGACATGACATAATACACTATTATACTGTATACATAGAGCACTACAACCCCCAGCATGACCGACCGCTGGACATGACGTAATACACTATTATACTGTATACACAGAGCACTACAACCCCCAGCATGACCGCCTGCTGGACATGACATAATACACTATTATACTGTATACACAGAGCACTACAACCCCCAGCATGACCAGACAATGTCTTTTTTAAAGCATTCATTTGCAACCCCTTGGACCTCCAGCTGAATTGGCACTACAACTCCCAACATGCCCTGACAGTCTGTGCCTCCCACCAGCTGCAGGATCTCGGGCCGCTATCATAAAGCACTCCATAGCTGGTACCCACACTGAATGCCTGACAGGTGTCCTCCTGACCCCCCTTCACCAACATCCACAGCGCTAATTATTCCAATCAGCACTGTAATTAGTCTGTTTGCTTTGTCAGGACAGAAGAGAAGCTGAACCAGGGGCCACAATGATTAGCTGCCTGATGTCTGCTGCCACTCAGCATTCCTGACATCTTGGGAGATGGGCTGTCATGCAGCTGTTATCACCTCTAGAGCTGGAGGAATACAATAGGAAGAGCAGCTCTAGAGCCCAAAATGCTGCTCTGACAATAATGGGTAGAAGACAGAATACAAAGGGTTTACAACCATAACAGCAGCAGCATGCACTCATCTGACATCATCTGTGCTGTGTGATGATATTCCTCCCACTGGCCCCACACTGGCCGATCAACAGAGTTGTTCCATTTTTTGATAGAAAAGGGAATGGTTGCTGTGCTGTTGCACTGCCATTAACCACCCCCAACGACGGAAACAGTGTAGCCCACTGATGAAAACATTAAAGCCCACCAGCCAAAACAGTGTACCCTACCGACAGAAACAGAGTAGCCCAACAGCAGAAACAGTGTGTTACGTTTGTGTGGGCAAGTGAGCACCAGGCCTACACCAATGTTACCGGAGATAACATCCAACACCAAACGGAACGTTACCAAGGATAAGGACTGCCAACAGGAAACCAACACTCACCTAGCATACCAGCACACATTGCAGATGGAACTGCTGTAAGAAATACGAGGGATTCATTCGGGAATTGGCCAAGTCACTTAAGCCGTGAGCCCAGCTATCAAGGCTCCTTGTGTCTCACGGTTCCTACACTAGCAAGACAACTGACCCCAAGCTGCAGGGAGAATGGTAGGACCCTACCTAATAAGCAAGGCGATCGCCTCGATAAAGGCGGCCCCGCGCTGGAACCTCGTTCCTGACTATCCCTAAAGGGTTAATAATACACAGAACCAGAACAGACTAGGACACAGAACACAAAATTAAACACTAGGGTAACATGCAAGACAGAACAACCACATAGGACAGGACAGTTCACTCTTCATGTCTAGCCACCAGCAACGACATACAAAACATGACACTGTTCACACCATATACACAGAACAGGCCTATCCACATCTGATGTCTGGTCACCTGCATAAACACTAGACAAGCCACTGTTCAAACACATCACACATGTACAGGCATACAAGACCAACCAACCCTAGAGTGAAAGGATACCAGACACCAAACACACAGCAAGCTGCAAAGGATGACTGCTCACCAGGGACACCAAACGATAGAGTGAAGCGATATCAGCTTCCTCTTGCAGAGGGCGGATATTTAACTGCAAACAGACCGGAAGTGATTGGCTAGTAGGAGAACACCACATCCAGCCAGCCAAATTCCCTCACTTGAGAAGGTGTGCTCCTGGAACCCTGTAGAACAACTGATCCCAGCAGCACAACCTGACAGTGCAGCCCACCGCCGGAAGCAGTAGCCCAGCCCACCGCCGGAAGCCGTAGCCCAGCCCACCGCCGGAAGCAGTAGCCCAGCCCACCGCCGGAAGCAGTAGCCCAACCCACCGCCGGAAGCCGTAGCCCAGCCCACCGCCGGAAGCCGTAGCCCAGCCCACCGCCGGAAGCAGTAGCCCAGCCCACCGCCGGAAGCCGTAGCCCAGCCCACCGCCGGAAGCGGTAGCCCAGCCCACCGCCGGAAGCCGTAGCCCAGCCCACCGCCGGAAGCAGTAGCCCAGCCCACCGCCGGAAGCAGTAGCCCAGCCCACCGCCGGAAGCCGTAGCCCAGCCCACCGCCGGAAGCCGTAGCCCAGCCCACCGCCGGAAGCCGTAGCCCAGCCCACCGCCGGAAGCCGTAGCCCAGTCCACCGCCGGAACCCGTAGCCCAGCCCACCGCCGGAAGCCGTAGCCCAGCCCACCGCCGGAAGCCGTAGCCCAGCCCACCGCCGGAAGCAGTAGCCCAGCCCACCGCCGGAAGCAGTAGCGCAGCCCACCGCCGGAAGCAGTAGCGCAGCCCACCGCCGGAAGCAGTAGCGCAGCCCACCGCCGGAAGCAGTAGCCCAGCCCACCGCCGGAAGCAGTAGCCCAGCCCACCGCCGGAAGCCGTAGCCCAGCCCACCGCCGGAAGCCGTAGCCCAGCCCACCGCCGGAAGCCGTAGCCCAGCCCACCGCCGGAAGCCGTAGCCCAGCCCACCGCCGGAAGCCGTAGCCCAGCCCACCGCCGGAAGCAGTAGCCCAGCCCACCGCCGGAAGCAGTAGCCCAGCCCACCGCCGGAAGCAGTAGCCCAGCCCACCGCCGGAAGCAGTAGCGCAGCCCACCGCCGGAAGCAGTAGCGCAGCCCACCAGCAGAAACAGTAGTGCAGCCCACCAGCAGAAACAGTAGTGCAGCCCACCAGCAGAAACAGTAGTGCAGCCCACCAGCAGAAACAGTAGTGTAGCCCACCAGCAGAAACAGTAGTGTAGCCCACCAGCAGAAATAGTGCAGCCCACTAATGAAAACAGTGCAGTGCACCATCGAAAACAGTGTAGCCCACCAACAGAAACAGTGTAGCTGTTATGTCTGCTGGGCGCACTAAAGCGCCACTCCACAGTTGGGACGCAAACATGTCCATTTAAAAGTGCAAACACACACATATAGTACTTGCACAGACCAATTGCACCTCTCCAGGAAAGTGAATGGACAACTGTCCCTAACTGATCAGGGAAAGAGGGGCACCCCTGCCTAAAAGTGGAGTCATTGCCACAATTAAGGCGGCCCCACTGTCTTCTAATGACCTGGCTATCCCTGATCAGGGAGCTGGAAAGACTCTCTAAACTTTCAGAACGCGACACTGTACTGACACACGAAACACAGAACAGGACTAGACATATGGAACATGTCTGGCAACCAGCACAGACATATCAAACACGTTACTGTTCACACCAAACATACAACAGAAAGTGTATAAACAGGAACCCCACCCAGAGCTCACAGCAAACAGATGAAATACAACAGCAAGTCTAAGTATCCTCACATCAGGGGGATAGACAGTCAGCTACCACGCTGACATAGGGAACTGAGTCAGACATCACCCATCTGACACACAAACAAGACATAAGACGTCTGGAGGCCACACCTGTCAGGGGAAGGGAAGATGGGTCTGCATATGTGACAGATAAGGACTACAGGTGTCCAAACCATATTTAAGAAAGCAGAGAGGCACTAACAGACAGACATGCAAACACGGCTCTCAGTGGGCACAAGACAGTGATATCCAAGCAGTAAAATGACCCGCATCAACTACTGAGAGATTCTGGTTGTTATATGCTGTAGACTAAAGGGGATTGGCAGGCAGAGAATACCACACCCAGCCAGCTCAATTAACCCCTACCTGTGAAGGTGTGCACCAGGAAGCCTGTAGAACAACAGGTCCCAGATGCACAGCCTAACAGTAGCTCACTGAAGGAAACAGTAGTGTAGACCGCCAGCGGAAACAGTGTAGCCCACTGACAAAAACAGTGTAGCTCACCAACTGAAACAGTGTAGCTCACCGACTGAAACAGTGTAGCTCACCGACGATAACAGTGTAGGAGACTGACAATAACAGTGTAGCCCACCAGCAGAAACAGTGTAGCCCACCAGTAGAAACAGTGTAGCCTACCAACGGAAACAGTGTAGCCCACTGACTGAAAAAGTAGTATAGCCCACTGATGGCAACAGTGTAGCCCACTGACGGCAACAGTGTAGCCCACGGACAGAAACAATGTAGCCTACCGACAGAAACAGTGTAGCGTTACAATGGAAACAGTATAGCCCACTGACAGAAACAGTATAGTCCACTGACAGAAACAGTATAGCCCACTGACAGAAACAGTGTAGCCCACTGACAGAAACAGTGTAGCCCACTGACAGAAACAGTGTAGCTCACTGACAGAAACAGTGTAGCCCACTGACGGAAACAGTGTAGCCCACTGACAGAAACAGTAGTGTAGCCCATTAACGGGAACAGTGTAGCCCAATAACGAAAACAGTATGGCCCACTGATAAAAACATTACAGCCGACTGACAGAAACAGTGTATCCCACTAGCAGAAACAGTAGTGTAGCTCAACAGCAGAAACAGTGTAGCCAATTAACGAAAACAGGTAGCCCACTGGTGAAAACATTATGGAAACAGTGTAGCCCACTGACAGAAACAGTGTAGCCCACTGACGGAAACAGTGTAGCCCATTGACGGAAACAGTTGTGTAGCCCAACAGCGGAAACAGTAGTGTAGCCCATTAACGGGAACAGTGTAGCCCACTGATAAAAACATTACAGCTGACTGACAGAAACAGTGTATCCCACTAGCAGAAACAGTAGTGTAGTTCAACAGCAGAAACAGTGTAGCCAATTAACGAAAACAGGTAGCCCACTGATGAAAACATTATGGAAACAGTGTAGCCCACTGACAGAAACAGTGCAGCCTACTGTCAGAAACTGTGTGGCCCCCTGTCAGAAACAGTGTAGCCCATTGAAAGAAACAGTATTGTAGCCCAACAGTGGAAACAGTGTAGCCCACCAGAGGAAACGGTGTAGCCCACTGATGAAAACATTGTAGCCCACTGATGAAAACATTGTAGCCCACCAGCAGAAATAGTGTAGCCCACTAATGGAAACAGTGTAGCCCACCAATGGAAACAGTGTAGCCCACTGACAGAAACAGTAGTGTAGCCCAACAGCGGAAACAGTGTAGCACACTGATGGAAACATTATGGCCCACTGACGGAAACCTAGCGGCCCACCCACAGAAACAGTGTAGCCTACGGACGGAAACAGTGTAGCCCACTGACTGAAAAAGTAGTGTAGCTCACTGATGGAAACCGTGTAGCGTAACAATGGAAACAGTGTAGCCCACTGACGGAAACGGCAGTGTAGCCCACTGACGGAAACAGTAGTGTAGCCCACTGACGGAAACAGTGTAGCCCACTGACGGAAACAGTGTAGCCCACCGAGGAAAACATTATAGCCCGCTGACAGTAACAGTAGTGTAGCCCACTGACTGAAACAGTAGTGTAGCCCACTGACTGAAACAGTAGTGTAGCCCACTGACGGAAACAGTAGTGTAGCCCACTGACGGAAACAGTAGTGTAGCCCACTGACGGTAACAGTAGTGTAGCCCACTGACGGTAACAGTAGTGTAGCCCACTGACGGTAACAGTAGTGTAGCCCACTGACGGTAACAGTAGTGTAGCCCACTGACGGTAACAGTAGTGTAGCCCACTGACGGTAACAGTAGTGTAGCCCACTGACGGAAACAGTAGTGTAGCCCACTGACGGAAACAGTAGTGTAGCCCACTGACGGTAACAGTAGTGTAGTCCACTGACGGTAACAGTAGTGTAGCCCACTGACTGCAACAGTAGTGTAGCCCACTGACGGAAACAGTAGTGTAGCCCACTGACGGTAACAGTAGTGTAGCCCACTGACTGAAATACTGTAGCCCACTGACGGAAACAGTAGTGTAGCCCACTGACGGAAACAGTAGTGTAGCCCACTGACGGAAACAGTAGTGTAGCCCACTGACGGAAACAGTAGTGTAGCCCACTGACGGAAACAGTAGTGTAGCCCACTGACTGAAACAGTAGTGTAGCCCACTGACGGTAACAGTAGTGTAGCCCACTGACTGTAACAGTAGTGTAGCCCACTGACAGTAACAGTAGTGTAGCCCACTGACGGTAACAGTAGTGTAGCCCACTGACGGTAACAGTAGTGTAGCCCACTGACGGTAACAGTAGTGTAGCCCACTGACGGTAACAGTAGTGTAGCCCACTGACGGAAACAGTAGTGTAGCCCAGTGACGGAAACAGTAGTGTAGCCCACTGACTGAAACAGTAATGTAGCCCACTGACGGTAACAGTAGTGTAGTCCACTGACGGTAACAGTAGTGTAGCCCACTGACTGCAACAGTAGTGTAGCCCACTGACTGCAACAGTAGTGTAGCCCACTGACGGAAACAGTAGTGTAGCCCACTGACGGAAACAGTAGTGTAGCCCACTGACTGAAACAGTAGTGTAGCCCACTGACTGAAACAGTAGTGTAGCCCACTGACGGTAACAGTAGTGTAGCCCACTGACGGTAACAGTAGTGTAGCCCACTGACGGTAACAGTAGTGTAGCCCACTGACGGTAACAGTAGTGTAGCCCACTGACGGTAACAGTAGTGTAGCCCACTGACGGAAACAGTAGTGTAGCCCACTGACGGAAACAGTAGTGTAGCCCACTGACGGAAACAGTAGTGTAGCCCACTGACGGAAACAGTAGTGTAGCCCACTAACGGAAACAGTAGTGTAGCCTACTGACGGAAACAGTAGTGTAGCCCACTGACTGAAACAGTAGTGTAGCCCACTGATGGAAACAGTAGTGTAGCCCACTGACGGAAACAGTAGTGTAGCCCACTAACTGAAACAGTAGTGTAGCCCACTGACGGAAACAGTAGTGTAGCCCACTGACGGAAACAGTAGTGTAGCCCACTGACGGAAACAGTAGTGTAGCCCACTGACGGAAACAGTAGTGTAGCCCACTGACTGAAACAGTAGTGTAGCCCACTGACTGAAACAGTAGTGTAGCCCACTGACTGAAACAGTAGTGTAGCCCACTGACGGAAACAGTAGTGTAGCCCACTGATGGAAACAGTAGTGTAGCCCACTGACGGTAACAGTAGTGTAGCCCACTAACGGAAACAGTAGTGTAGCCCACTAACGGAAACAGTAGTGTAGCCTACTGATGGAAACAGTAGTGTAGTCCACTGACTGAAACAGTAATGTAGCCCACTGACGGAAACAGTAGTGTAGTCCACTGACAGTAACAGTAGTGTAGCCCACTGACTGAAACAGTAGTGTAGCCCACTGACTGAAACAGTAGTGTAGCCCACTGATGGAAACAGTAGTGTAGCCCACTGACGGAAACAGTAGTGTAGCCCACTAACTGAAACAGTAGTGTAGCCCACTGACGGAAACAGTAGTGTAGCCCACTGACGGAAACAGTAGTGTAGCCCACTGACGGAAACAGTAGTGTAGCCCACTGACTGAAACAGTAGTGTAGCCCACTGACTGAAACAGTAGTGTAGCCCACTGACGGAAACAGTAGTGTAGCCCACTGATGGAAACAGTAGTGTAGCCCACTGACGGTAACAGTAGTGTAGCCCACTAACGGAAACAGTAGTGTAGCCCACTAACGGAAACAGTAGTGTAGCCTACTGATGGAAACAGTAGTGTAGTCCACTGACTGAAACAGTAATGTAGCCCACTGACGGAAACAGTAGTGTAGCCCACTGACGGAAACAGTGGTGAAGCCCACTGACTGAAACAGTAGTGTAGCCCACTGACTGAAACAGTAGTGTAGCCCACTGACGGAAACAGTAGTGTAGCCCACTGACGGTAACAGTAGTGTAGCCCACTGACGGTAACAGTAGTGTAGCCCACTGACTGAAATACTGTAGCCCACTGACGGAAACAGTAGTGTAGCCCACTGACGGAAACAGTAGTGTAGCCCACTGACGGAAACAGTACTGTAGCCCACTGACTGAAACAGTAGTGTAGCCCACTGATGGTAACAGTAGTGTAGCCCACTGACGGTAACAGTAGTGTAGCCCACTGACGGTAACAGTAGTGTAGCCCACTGACAGTAACAGTAGTGTAGCCCACTGACAGTAACAGTAGTGTAGCCCACTGACGGTAACAGTAGTGTAGCCCACTGACGGTAACAGTAGTGTAGCCCACTGACGGTAACAGTAGTGTAGCCCACTGACGGTAACAGTAGTGTAGCCCACTGACGGAAACAGTAGTGTAGCCCAGTGACGGAAATAGTAGTGTAGCCCACTGACTGAAACAGTAATGTAGCCCACTGACGGTAACAGTAGTGTAGTCCACTGACGGTAACAGTAGTGTAGCCCACTGACTGCAACAGTAGTGTAGCCCACTGACGGAAACAGTAGTGTAGCCCACTGACGGAAACAGTAGTGTAGCCCACTGACGGAAACAGTAGTGTAGCCCACTGACGGAAACAGTAGTGTAGCCCACTGACGGAAACAGTAGTGTAGCCCACTGACGGAAACAGTAGTGTAGCCCACTGACGGAAACAGTAGTGTAGCCCACTGACGGAAACAGTAGTGTAGCCCACTGACGGAAACAGTAGTGTAGCCCACTGACGGAAACAGTAGTGTAGCCCACTGACTGAAACAGTAGTGTAGCCCACTGACTGAAACAGTAGTGTAGCCCACTGACGGTAACAGTAGTGTAGCCCACTGACGGTAACAGTAGTGTAGCCCACTGACAGTAACAGTAGTGTAGCCCACTGACGGAAACAGTAGTGTAGCCCACTGACGGAAACAGTAGTGTAGCCTACTGACGGAAACAGTAGTGTAGCCCACTGACGGAAACAGTAGTGTAGCCCACTGACTGAAACAGTAGTGTAGCCCACTGATGGAAACAGTAGTGTAGCCCACTGACGGAAACAGTAGTGTAGCCCACTAACTGAAACAGTAGTGTAGCCCACTGACTGAAACAGTAGTGTAGCCCACTGACTGAAACAGTAGTGTAGCCCACTGACGGAAACAGTAGTGTAGCCCACTGACGGAAACAGTAGTGTAGCCCACTGACGGTAACAGTAGTGTAGCCCACTAACGGAAACAGTAGTGTAGCCTACTGATGGAAACAGTAGTGTAGTCCACTGACTGAAACAGTAATGTAGCCCACTGACGGAAACAGTAGTGTAGCCCACTGACGGAAACAGTGGTGTAGCCCACTGACTGAAACAGTAGTGAAGCCCACTGACTGAAACAGTAGTGTAGCCCACTGACTGAAACAGTAGTGTAGCCCACTGACGGAAACAGTAGTGTAGCCCACTGACGGAAACAGTAGTGTAGCCCACTGACTGAAAAACTGTAGCCCACTGACGGAAACAGTGTAGCCAACTGACAGGAACAGTGCAGCTCACTGTGCTAGACTTTTTCCGTAACTCCCACTCACTTCTATGGGAGTTAAAGAAACGGTGTAGCTGTTTCCATACTCAGACGCAGCGGTGTCCCTATGGCTCCCATGTTTGGCCAAGAACTGAACACCCCTTTAGGCGTCGAATCCAGTATTTATATATCTTACTAATAAATGCTCCCAGTAACACTCCAGAGAGGCGGTGAGATGACGATGCCACTTATGAGATAAGTGCTGGTGGAGGGAGCTGAGATGGCAGATGTTGGATGGAATAAATTTAATTACGCTCCTCACGGTGTGTATTAAAAAAGCACATCATTACCGGAGGCGGCGAAGGCGGCGGCGAGAGGACCCTGCTGAGAAATTGTATCCCTTTAATTTACAACCAAAGAAGAACAATTTCCTTTTCTGCCGGCCTTGTGTCTCGACTAAGGACTAAACAAACAAAAGTCGCCTTGGCACAGACGCACGGACCTAGCTGACTGATCCAGCATAGTCCTCTTGATCCGTGTATTATGGTGAGCGGTGGGGGGTGGGGCTTTACGTCACAGATTTTTTAAATCTTTGCCATTAATTATTCTGGTTTAGTAAAGTTCCTTTTTGTTGAAGAGAAATGAACATTTTGTACTCGGGAAGAGAACGTGGCATTCTTCTGCTCTGCCACACACAATTCTCTGGTGGCGGCCTATTTACTGTATATATCGGATGTGGGCAGCGGGCTCAGTCACTTATACCAGACATATATAGTAGAGCCAGCAACTAACTGCATGAATTTAATCGTCTGAGGTTAAAAACAAGAATTCCTGTTAATATGAATGCTGTAATACCAGACATGGCCTGTAGGGCGGCACTGTTTATGGGATAAAATTAATTTAAAACAGCAGACAACCCCTCTAATTACTTTGTTGTCAACTCATATTTAGTGAAAACTAACCAAACACATAAGCCGAAAATATACTGAAAGGCCACTTTATTAGAGCCCCTCATCTAGTAGCACGTTGGGCTTCAGAACTGCAGCAATTCTTTGTGGGGTAGAGTCAGTGCCGGTATTAGGTTAGATAGAACCCCCTGCATCAAAAGAAAAAAAAAACTATATTGCACTGAAGGGCAGTCTGCCTGTATTGGTCCTGTGCAGAAAGCAGCAAGATGACAGCGTACCCACACCAGAACAGCTCAGTGAATAAATACTGTACCAGAACCAAGCTCAGTACATTACTATGCACCAGAAGAAAGCTTATAACATTCATACAGCACAAAAATCATGCTTAGTACATAAATTCGGCCCCAGAACAAAACGCAGTACATAAATACAGCCCCAGAACCATGCTCATAACATACATACAGCCCCAGAACCATGCTCATAACATACATACAGCCCCAGAACCATGCTCATAACATAC
This sequence comes from Eleutherodactylus coqui, assembly GCF_035609145.1. Classification (NCBI taxonomy): domain Eukaryota; kingdom Metazoa; phylum Chordata; class Amphibia; order Anura; family Eleutherodactylidae; genus Eleutherodactylus; species Eleutherodactylus coqui. Next base: position 15,081,300 of record NC_089849.1, on the reverse strand, counting down.
ATACAGCACCAGAACCATGCTCAGAACATACATACAGCACTGGAACAAAGATAATAAAATGAATACAGCACCAGAACCAAGCTCATCACATAACTACAGCACCAGAAACAACCTCAGCACGTAGATACAATATCAGTTCATAACATGAATACAGTAGCACAATTAAGTGAATAAATTTCAGGGATGCCAATGGGCTGAAAGCCTCAGAACATCAGAGGGGAGGAAACAGCCAGGAGGAGGAGGATACATATAGCTCCACAAGATGCTGCCACACCAAGAAAAAAGATCATCTGGCCAGGCAGACCTAAGGGGGAATGTGATCGCCCACAGCCTTCATCCTTCTGATGCCACCCCACAAGCTGGTGGTCTGTGCCATGCGCAACTGCATGAGTTGCACGTAGCTAAGACTGGCCATGCATAGATTCCATTCGATGATTAAACCATCCTGCAGAAATATTGGCCCCTGCGGACAGGAAGATCCTTGTAAATTAGATGGCGATGGTGACATATTTTGCCCACCTGATAAGATGGGGTTAAAAACTTATGTTGCTTTTGACTAATTCTGACCTCCCATCAGCACGGTGTAACAGAAATCTGGATGCATCTGACTAGGTGATGCTTTTCTGCGCTCTTTTGCCCCCTGGATTCTCACCTTTCTGTTTCTCTTACACACAATGGTGCTAGAACTGGCCGTCTGCTGTTATAGCCCATCCGTGCTAAGCAGTGATCAATCGTACTTTGGACATGTGCAGCGCCTGTTGTTTAGAACGATTCCTGACATCCTCCTCTGACCCCTTTTGGTGATGAGTTGTTTCTGTCTACGGGATCCCCTTTCACTGGATGTTTTTTCTCGATCACACCATTATCCGCTCCGAAGTCACAGGGATAGTTTCCATAGAGGGCAGAGCCAATCATGAAAGGGCCAGGGGCTTTAAAGAGAGACCATTCAGTGTATACCCATCCTTCCTGTAGACAGGTGAGCTTGTGTCATTTGGGGTTTGCTCAGCTCCTCATACCTCCTAGCTGCCATATGTAACATTAGCAGTAGCTCTAATATAGATGCAATAGCAGAGAATAGATACGGCTCCCGGCTGGCCAGTCAGCTTTACCAGGTTCATGAAGTCAAGATCCATACCTTTTCGGAGAGGAGCACACTGCCACACACACTGCTGCCCTGCTACTACAATTAATGAATTGTTTGATGACATACACCTTATTGTCGAAGGGGTCTTGAAAAGTTGTTGCATCCATCACAACAGGGCAAAAGGAGCAATTACCATAGAGGTGGCATCCCCAAGTGGATGCTCGTGAGCTGGAACCTGATGGTGTTGGTGACATGCTAAAATAGCTATGAACTAGCATATCCTTTGGGTTACATCCATATCTAAAGGTGATACTAGAATGTTTACCAATGACCTGTGAAATACCGGGATCAACAAAACAAAATTGGCTAGTACTTTCAAAAATCATATCACATTATCCTTTGCTTTGTCTATGTAGTACCCCAGAAGTGGGGGTCCCACAGCATTTCTAATGCTACCTCATGCCAAATGGGTATATATAAGTGAAAATGTGAAAAGTCGTAAATATATATATATATATATATATATATATATATATATATAGTAAAGTATGTGAAAATAGCCAAGGAGGGGTTAATTGTTGATATTCCTACCATCTAACACTGTGTAAGTCAGCGGTATACAATCTAACTCACTCTCACACCTGTCAATCACCACTAGATAGCCTGGGGATTGGTCAGTTGGTTTTGCACTAGCACAGGATTGGTAGACACATTAGGTATAAAAGGTAGAGAGTGGGCGGGGTTAGCCAGTCTAGTCCAGGGGAGCCTGAGACAGAGACCGAGGAGGATCAAAGCAAACATCTACACTCCAAAGCCAGTGCGATGGGAAGATAGGACATCAAAAGTGTAAGTATAAACCAAATCAGCTTATTGAGAAGAAACAGAAGGGAAAGGAAAGAGAGATAGAGAGAGAGAAGTTTAAGCTCAGCAAGTAAGTACCAAGTTAACCCACTACACTACAGATCATCTAGCTGAATCAATAGGGAATAACGCACGTGGTGTTTGTGAACTGCTGAGGGCAATCGTAATGGAAGTGCTGTCACTGGGATTCAAATATGAATCTCTCTTCTAATAAAGCTTGGAATTGCTTTAATCATCTGAAAGTCTGTGGCCTGGAGTTCCTTCCCATCGATGATATGCTGCACTGAGGTATCACACTAATGCTTCAGGGACAAGGACTACTACCCCCATTTTTATTGTTTGTTTCTGTAATTTTTGTATTTTATTATTTTTGCCTGGAACATGTCCCTACCCATATACAGGCTGGCGTCACGACAAATTACCACCTTGACCTACCCGACTCTGCAAGTAGCAGGCTACAACATATGCCTACTGTGTGTTTTATTTTTAGTTGTTTTTACCACTCTTGCATGTGGCCTACCGTCACAGATCACAATTTCCCCAAGTTGGAAGGGAGCAGGAGAGCCATCGTTGACCACCATCTTGTTCCCCACTCTTTTACCCTTGTCGTTGGTCTGCACTCGGTCTGGCTCACTGCATCTACTTCCCTCATTCCAGTTGGATTCAAGGGGATGTTACAGTCAACAACTTTGGCCCTACTATATGTCTTAAGTAGGCAAAACAATGGGTATCCTTGTCTTTTGAATTTTTGATAGAATGTACCATATTCAGTTTCAAAGGATACAGATTCCAAACAATGTCTTCTGGCCTGCAGGCATTGGCCCGCTGGTATTCCCCTCGAGTGCAGGCAGATGCCAACTGTTCCAATGCCACTAGTTGTTTGTGGCAGTTTGTTTCAAAAAATTTCAGTTTGCGCTCTACCATCTGCATCCAACCAGATACTTAAATCCAGGAATTGGATACAGGATTCATGATATTCATGTGTAAATTTCATATGTACTGTATTTTCATTGAGAGATGCCACAAACCACTCAAAGGCCAGACCGTCACCCTCACAGAAAACCAATACATCATCAATGAATCACCCCTACAGCAGGACCCATTATAAAATTACTCCATCTCTTCAGTGAATACCACAGTGAACTCCCACCACCCTAAAAAAAATTGGTGTAAGTTGGTGCACAAGCCGTGCCCATGGCGGTCCCCTAAAATTGAAAAAAGAAAGTGTTATCAAAAATAAAGGACAGTAACTTCAAAATAAAAGTATTACTTGCTTGGAAATGAGTTCCACATATTCAAAGGAAGTAGTCGACAGCCTACATTATGGCAGATATTACTATAAAGGCTGTCAACATCAATGGTTGCTAATATAACCCTCTCTGAAATAACAATATCATGAATCCTTCTTATCGTATCCTTTGTATCCTAGAGGTAGGAGGGAAGAGTTGTAACAGGAGAGCGCCATGCCTTATGTACGTATATACTAGCATTAGATGTCAAATTATCATTACCCGACACGATTGGGCAGCCAGGAATCAGAAGCCACTTTTTACACCGTTTTGCATAAAATTGTTGGAACTGGGTTAGAAATAGGTTTTAACTCATCATTAGATAATAATTCGATATCTTTAGCTTCCTACAAAACTTCATGTAATTCCTCTACAAACTCCACTGTCAGATCACAAGAGAGAATTTGGTTCATGTCTTTGCCCCTAAGTAATCTGTCTAACATAATTCGATAGTCCAATTTATCCATCATGACAATATTGCTGCCCTCGTCAGATTGCAGATCTTTGAGGGCAGATATCTCTTGAGAAGAAAGGTTTGAATTTCTTTTATTTTTCCTCCGTTTGATTAACATGATCTCGTTAGAAACCATTTAGTAAAAACCTCTATACTACCAAATGGTGACAATGGGGGGGGGGGGATGTTTGACTTAGGGCTAAGATCAGTAAAGTGTGCTTTGATGTTTATCACCTGCATCTCATTCTCCTCCAATAGATCATATAGTATCTCTAGAGTATCAGAGTCGGAGTAGACACCTTCATGTTGTGCCAACCTACGTTTCATTTTGTGATGTTTATGTAATGCCCATCTTCTAGAGAACAAATGGACATCTTTAACCCATTCAAAAAAAAAGGAGGGGGAGGGGGTCGGTATAAATGATAATCCTTGAATACTAAAATCTATGCATCAGTAAGCTTCAGAAAAGACATTACATACTTGTAATCATCATTTGGATTTCATCATTTTTGGGGGCAAACTAATTTGTCTCGTTCTTATAGTTGCAGTGCGAGTCTGTGAGGAGTTTATCACCAGGTAAACTTCTGGCGCTTGCAAAGGGGCCCCAGTAGGATCCACGATTTGAGATTGTACAGAGAGGGAGTTTAATGGTCCAGAGGTAAAAGAGGATGGCGTAGATGATGCCTGCAGGACGCATCTTTAGGGTATCAATGTGTTAGACTGGGGTGGCTTTGGAGTTATATGTTTAGGGGACTTCACTGTTCCCAAATCAAAAGACCCCACAATTATCTGTAGAATTTAATGACACTGGTGTCATCAAGGACAGGTGACCACCCAATGATTGATTATTCCTAGTTCCTCCCAAAGTTGCTCAATGGGATTGAGTTCCAGACTTAGGGCTGGTCAATGGAGTTTGCAGACATTCTGCTCCTCAGACCAAGCCTCAACACTGAATGCTGTAGGACATGGTGCTCAGTCATGTTGGTGGAGACACAGAGCTGTACCAAACTATTGCCACTGGGCAGGTAATTGTAGTGACCCAGTACTGGCACTACTGAATAATATTGATATCTCAGAGAGACTGTATCACCATATGTATTTATTGTACTGTATTTGCTCATATGTCTGTATCTCCTGTATCTCTGCCTGGCAACTGGGAAGATCTTTTGCTATTGGTCAGCCACTCTGTGGTATTTGAGCCCTGATAGACTGAGGAGGGGTTGATCTAAAAGATGCTAGAAACTTCTGGAAGGTAAGGTTTTATAAGGCCCTGCACCTCATATTCTCATATTTGGAGGGCAGTGAGTGAGTCAGGCAGACAGAGTAGAGAGAATGTAGAGTAGGAGGAGCGTAGAGTCTGTTCCCACTACGCTGATGCAGCATACAGCACCGGAAAACTACAGGATTGGCAACTCTAAAAGGAGCCTCAGTCTGTCTTTGTGTGCAGAAAACAACAGGAGTAAAGAACACCTGGACTGACCCCAAGACTTGTGTAAGGTACAAGCGTGATTGTGAGGAAACAGTGTCATGTCGGTGCGGCACATGGGCACCACGCTCTGCACGGACGCAGGGTGACGTTCACAACTACTGCAGTTGATAAAGCTATGCACTGTAGAACAGTGCGCACCACAGCAGGAGTACGTATACCAGAATGTAAAGCCTGTGCGATACAAGTGTACTATGATCAGCACGGCACCAGGTAACGTACACACTCCTGGAAATAGGAGCTCACCACGCTATGCTGATTAGTAGGACAACTCCAGGGAGAAGGAGGCCTGGCCCTAACCTAGCAGGGGAGTCATCGCCTCGATAGAGGCGACCCCATGGTCTTCTTCTTGGGCCCTGATTGTTCCTGTAGGAGCCCCTGGAGAGATGAACCGACAGAGGAAGCAATACAAATAAAAAACAGAAATACAACTGAAAAGGAAACCGCAGCACTTATCAGGAAATAGTAGCAAGACACCCAGCACAGAGGAACAACACACTCCAACAACTCCTCTATAAACTGAATAAGCAGCGGTGAGCAAAAGGAAGGGGTAAGACTATAAAGCTCCCCAAACCTTAAGGCACATTTAGACACAACAATTGTCGCAGAAAATTCACTCAAAAACCGTCTTTTGAGCGATAATCATTGTGTGTAACTGCACTTACCTTGTGCAGTTTTTGCTAAGCCGTCGCTCATCGTTGTCTTTCAGTGAAAGACAACGATGAGCCTTATCAAGGATTCACAGCGGGATACAGCTGATACTATTGTTTCAGCTGCATCCTGCTCCCTGATAACAGGCTGGGTATGAAGAACAGAGCGGTCCAGCTCTGTTCTCCATACCCGGCAGAAGTGTCTGTCTGTATAACAGCCAGGCGCTCCATGCAGAAAACATATGGATGCAGAAGACAAGCGGGGACACCCTGCTCCGAGCGCTCGGCTGTATAATAGCTGGGTGCTCAGAGCAGGGAACAGCTGGATGCAGAAGGCAAGCGGAGACACCCTGCTTGTCTTCTGTATCCTCCGCTGGCAATTCAAGGTGATCGCTCATCTTGAGCGATCATCTTGCACTGTAAATGACACAACAATTATTGCTCAAAAATTGCTTGAGCGACATCTTTTGAGCGATAATCGTTGTGTCTAAATGGGCCTTTAGGCATAGAAGAGCAATCAGAAAACCACACCCCCAACCTTCTCCCAGGAATGACTAAACATTAGCATACATCCATGCAGCAAAAAGACAGAAACCAGGATTCTCTGCATATGGTGCATTAACCCTTATCCTGCATAACAAGGCGACAGGTCTTGGCCTGCGTTGAAGCCACTATGCCACGACCGACAAGCTGCAACACATAGACCAGAAATCATGCAAGAAAAAAGCTGGGGTCTCACATATTAAGCCACTCAAATTAGGCTGTGGACAGTTATATGCCAAAGAGTATCCCAGGCATGTACAGAGATATACATGTTGGAGATACTGTGAATTTTATAAGTACTGTGATTTGTGCTAAAGATTGGCTGTAATATTGTGATAGACATGATGATTGCTATTATAAAATGTCTATCGATTAATATAACCCAAATGTATTTTGTTGTTGTAATGACTTTTAGCTCAAGAGTTTAAAGGACGCACACACAATCTAATCATGGTATTTGCTAGCCAATGGATGGGTGATGTATTTGCTCTAAGTACATAGGGATTGCACAAGAGACCTCTAAGAGTTAAGGGCCATAGTGTCGTGTATATCCTGTGTTTAATACTGAGTGTTTACCTAGGCCCCCTTCCACTCTCATCCTGAAGCTAGGTAAACAATGATTCATCACTACACGGAGATGACTTCAGCTAGAGGACGAAGTCCATGCTGCCTCAACACTTGGAAGGGGGTGGGCAGAGAGGTGGGGGATTCTATATGATCCGACAAATGAGAATCTTATATGTTACTGATGTAATCTGTTGCACGCCCATTGAAGGGCGGTTGTCATGTGTTATAATAAAAAGCCTGAGCCTCTACACATTGTAGAGACTCTCCCGGTTTTAGACAAGCATTTGTGTCTGATTCTGGTCGACGATGTGTGCACACGACACTCAATTCGGAAAGCGACAAAATACCCCAAAGCCTGCTGGAGAAATCATAATCCAGATCAATATGTTACTAAATGTTCAGTAATATCTATTTTCTGTTTCCACAAGCTCTTGGCCTTGTTTTTCCTGCACTGAGCACCTCAGTCACCTAAAACAATATCTGCAGGAAACTGGCGTCAAGAACAAGACCCACTATAACCACCATTACTATATTTGTAGTGTAACCGGGTGAGAATCATAGTACAAAGCTGCCCCTCCTTCTGGCATACTACCAATTGGTGTCACAAACTACAACCGCTATTACCTTAATTTGTAGCATAGCCAGCTAGGAGTCAGAGTCCCTAGCCACCGTAATATTACCCAAACTGATTCCCCATTCCCCGTGTTTGCTACATAATGCTACATGGTCCGGAATGTCTCTGTACTCATTGGTGTTGAGGATGGACTTCACTATAACCAATGGCCCTTGTCGTTCCTAACAGAAACACCACCACATCACGTGACTTTGTAGCACTTTGTTGCTGGGATTTGCTGAGGGGGGAGGGGGGGGGGCTTGAAATATCGCCCTGCCCTGAAAATAAGCCGTAGCCGCATTAAAAAAACACAAGCAAAAAAAATACATCACCTAAGAGGCACTGTCAACTCCGGCACAAGTCTCCTCGTCAACTCCGGCACTTGTCTTTAGTCTTTTGCCAGCCCTTCCTGGATTGGAGGTTCAAATTCCCTGCCTCCAGGAAGCTCTGGCTGTGACTGGTTCATCGAGCGCTGGCTCTGATTGGCTGAGCCACCGCGCTCTCACATGTTGAAAATTTTCTCTGGCTTCTCTTCTTCCCGCAGCGCTGTGTGAGAGAAATCGTAGATGTAAATGCACCCATTAAAAACAGTGGGTTTTTTCTTGCGCAATTCCTATGAATCTCACACATCATAGACATCGTACGGGAAAATCGCTGGTGTGAACGCGCCCTCATAGACGGACACATTCTTCCTGCTCGAATATATTATAACAAGCAGTTAGGACAGGAGAGAGATTTGTGTCGCTGATATCTATACGAGCGGCACTAAAGGCCCGTTTACACGGAACGATTATCGTTCAAGCGAGTGAAAATGAATCATTCATCGTACACGCAGTTCATTTCATTTGCGGCGTAAAAATCATCGCTGGCTCGTTCGCTAATCATTCCATTTACAAACCGATCATTCCGTCATTCTCATTCACTTATACAGCGATTTCTCATGTGAATGAGCAAACGATGTATCTGCTGTATAAACAGGCTGCCCGAGCGAATGAGCGAACTCTGACCCTAACTACACCTAAACCAAACCGTGAGAAGGATCTGACCTGTTCCGATTCTCAGCCTTCAGAAAAAAAAGCATTTGCGAATATGTGATTTCATGACAACCACCCCGGTCTATCTACACACTTAGTGGCCGCGGTTGATAAGCCGGACTGTATTCATTTAAATGGCCGCCATGTGATACTAGACTGCAAAGGAAATGTCCCACTGCGCCTTTAAATGCAATGAACATGTATCAGATCTGTTGATACTTTGTATCACATTGTAACAAATCCCATTCAAGTACATTAACCACTTCAGGACTGCCGAGTGACTATAAACATCCAGCGGTCCTGACTTGTGTATGGAGTGGACTTGGGTTCCAAGTTGGTTAGGATTGTGGCAGTTAATTTTTAGGGCTCCTCCACACCGGCGATCGCGATATCGCCGCAAAAAAAAAAAAAAACGCAGCCAAACCGCAATTTTGCTCATGAGATGTCTGAGCGTCAGCAATGCTTTCTCTTGCAAAAACATCGCCGCCGCTTGCAATTTTCTAGTACTTTTTTCTTGCGACAAACTATAGGAATTTCTCATTTAAAAAACGCATCGCACGAAACTCGCAAGTTTGTGCTTTGCAATGAGATAAAAAGGCGGCTCCATCGGGAAACATCAAAGCAAAACGCAGAAAGAGGGGTCATGCTGCGTTTTTTTTCTTAACGCCACAGCGAATAAAGGGGCCTTCACATTCGCGATAAAATCTAACCATTTTTGCGTGACGCGAGAGGGAGTGAAAAATGCAGAATTAGCAGAATTAAGAAACCAATGATTTTCACAGCTTTTATTCTCATTTGCAACGTTTTCACTGATGTGATGTGGAGTGAAAAAAAAATCGTAGCGTGCTCTATCTGCGTTTTGTGATTTTTTTTTATTTTAACCGCCCATATTTCCCTATGGAGCCTCCTTTTTATCGCATCGCAACGAACGAACTTGCAATTTTCATGCGATGCCTTTTTAACATTAGAAACCGCTATTGACTTACACACGATAAAACCACGCTATTTTATGACACGAGGAAATCGTGGGCCGGGGTGATGCGCTATTCTTCAAGAAAAAGCATCGCTGTCACTCAAAAATGGCTAGAACAAAACTGCGATTTAGCCGCATCGCGGTCGCCAGTGTGAAGGAGTCATCAAGGTACTGTGGTCGAAGCTCAGTGCGCATCTAAACAGTTAGCGTGAGCGGGCGATCACTTTCTGCACCCCATTGGCAACCCCTACAGCGCAATTGGAGGATGTCGATGGGCTAGCATGGCAGCCCGGAGCGTACTGAAGGCTTCAGGGCTCCCATGATTAGATGCCTGTGGCAGGGCTTGAAATGCAACATCAAAAATAGCTAAATACTGCAATAATAGTAATCTTGTATAGCGCCAACTTATTCCGCAGCGCTTTGTAGTTCTGCAGTATGTAGTACATGCGATCAAATCATTGCAAGTTCAAGTTCCCTGTGGGGGCTAAATAAAAGTGTACGGCTCCTTCGCACAGGCGTATTTGCGCATGCGAGATTTGTTGCACAATACACAAGGAATAGAACGCAGAATCCAATAGAACCCAAAAAATAGGACCTGCTCTATTTAAGTGCACAAAGGTCCGAATAGAAGGCTATGGGTGGAGCACAAATGCATACAGAGAGACGCAATACCCCGCGCAATTACCGTGAAAAAAAACCATATGGAACTCATTAAGCTAAAAAGCCATTTAAATTGGGGTGCCTTCATCTGTGGCGTGCAAATTAGCATGCCCATAGTGCAAATAGGTTGCGCTGACGTGTGCGTAAATTGCATATGCCCGTGTAAAGGAGCCCTACGAAAGAATTAATAGGGCTTTTAGGAGTTAAAAAACATAAAGCGATATTAAAACTTCGCCCCCCTTTTTCCTGTGCTGCCTATTAAAAAAATGAAACAATTTAAAAACACAAAATCGACAAAAAAATAAAAGATGGTGACGGAAAGTGATTTTTAATTTTTTTTATTTTTTCACTTTTCTAACATAGAAAAACATTTAAAAACAATATAAATTTGGTATCATTGTAACCGTACGGACCCGTAGAACAAAAGGAATCGGTCATTTTTACTGCACTGTGAAAGCTGTAAATACTAAACCCACCAAAAATGGTGCAATAGCATTTTTGCTTTCATTTCTCCCCAATCAAAGACTGTACAAGTTTTTCTGTACATTATATGCTATGTTAAATGGCACCATTAAAACCGTGTAGGTCTTTTTTTTTGGGGGGGGGGGGGGAGGGACAGGGTGTTGTCAATGATTATTTCTGTGTGCAGGCCATCCAGGTGAAGATAAGAAACACCTCATATGTGATAGCAAGAAGCTGTTTCATGCCAAAGAGCTGCTATGAAGTCCTCGAGAGCACAGGAGAATTCTAATGTTGCAAAAAGTTTTATTTTTGTTGATAGCAGAAAGAATAACACTTTAATTCTTATGCATGATGAGACCACAGGCACCTTCAGGAAACGCAGCATCTAGGAAAGTCATATGATCGTTACAGAAGAGTCTAAATGTCACATCTTACTCACTATACACCAGAGCCCAAAACAAGAACAGCAAAACCGGACAGTGTGCAATTGGATTATTTGGCTGGTTAAAGGACAGAGGTATAGATCTTAAACTAATTGGCAGGGATACCACTAATGATATGTCTGGCTAGAAAGGTGGCATGCTTCACTGTTGAAGAACTCCTCAAACACAGACTTTTTGGGTCTTTCTGCTGGCTTCACATCAATGAGCTGCCATTCCGTCATATTGTGGCTAAGCTTGATGGACCAACCTCTTCAGATAAAGGCTGGTGTGGTACTGTTGGTAGACTCTTTTCCAAAGTTGAGACTCTGGATTTGAGCCAATTTCGTTTTTGGGACCTCTTGTTGATATCAGCGAGAATATTGCTAGCCAAATGAGCCCTAACAGCGTAGTAGGATGGAAGTATCCTTATGCAATTGTGAAAGGCGGTATTGGTGTATCTTGAAGCCACCATGAAGTCCTGGTGGAGACAAGACTGACAGCCTGTTGACACCCCCTGAAGCTAATTAGCTGCAGAGAAGGCTCAGCTGCAAATTCTGGCTGGTAATAGAGATGAGCGAATATACTCGTTTCGAGTAATTACTCGATCGAGCACCGCGATTTTCGAGTACTTCCGTACTCAAGTGAAGAGATTCGGGGGCACCCGGGGGGCGGGGGGAGGCGTGGTGGAGTGGGGGGTAGCAGCAGGGAACAGGGAGGAGCTCTCTCTCTCCCTCTCCCCCCCACTCCCCGCTGCAACCCCCCACTCACCCACGGCGCCCCCCGAATCTTTTCACCCAAGTACGGAAGTACTCGAAAATCGCGGCGCTCGGGCGAAAAAGGGGCGTGTCTGAGTAGGTTTGCTCATCTCTAGCTAGTAGGTCTTAGAATCTTGTCCCGTTAATAGACTGTTCAACTCCTGCTTTGTCATTTCAAGGCGCTGTATTCTCTGCTCCTGGTCTCCCCTCCCACTCTCTTAACAGGGGTGCCCGCGGCCGGCTCACCTGCTCATAATACCGTTCCCTGCGGCCACCTCCCCTACTCATAATACCGTTCTCTGCGGCCAGCTACCCGCCTGCTAATACTGTTCCCCGTGGACACCCACCGCCTGGTAATAGTGTTCCCCGAGGCACCATTTGCCCTGACTCCTCCTCGGCTGCTAAAAAAGCTGCAGGCAGCTGCAGTGTGGTCGCCGGCCCTGTAATTCCCCCTCGTTCTGCTGTAACCTGTCCGGCGCTGTTGTACACGCTGCAGCTCTGCAGTCCCCGTGCCTATGCTCCCCGCTGCAGACGTTTCTGTCACCGGTTGTTCCATGCTCCTCTTCCTTCTCCCCGCTCATTGTGACGTTAAATCTCCTTAGCCGGCTCAGCTGCATGGCTCCTTGCCTCTCCCTTCTGTGCTGCACGGCGGCGGAAGAATATGAAGTCTAGCTGCATCCTGTGTCTTACTTGTTGCCTATCGTGGACACTTACGGTTAGGGATGATGTACCTTTTAGGCTTAGATCATTTGTTGGAAATATTTTCTCTTTGTAACCTGGATTTATAAATAACTAATTATGTAAGGCTAAAAGGTACATCATCCCTAACACTAACCGTCCACGGCAGGCAACAAACAATGCATACTGTGCTGGTAGGACCTTTGGGACATCAGCCTATGGGGAGCTAGGGGTGTGACAGGGACGTTCCCCCTGTCACACCCCTAGCTTTCTGGTGGCGTCAAGATACACTAATACAGTGAAAGGCAAGCTCGATCGTGAAGTAGCAGCTCTTAAATGTGGTCAACTATCACACAGTAGGTGCTTACTTGTGGCATGATGGGCATGCTTCTCTATATTAGCAAGCATGATCTTGGACCTGAAGATACGGAGGTCTTGAAGCTGCTTGCAACCTGGGTAACACAAGTTTACCTTCCCATGTTCTATGAGATTAAGCGAAACATGAGATCAAGTATGGACCTTGGCATCTAATAAAGTTATTTGAACTTTGGTAGAAGCAAGGGTCAAGAATGCCTCAAAGCCCTACCTAAAAAACGGATCCTGGTGGGCTCATCTTGAGAATGTGCAGCATCCCGTAGGGTAACTCACAACACGGGGCACACGCTGAGGAGCGGGGAGGGTAGAGTGGTCACTTGCCACTTACCATACTCCTCCCCAGAGGGACACACACAGCCTTAGCCAGAGCATCACTGGGCCTCTTCCGGATACACATAGGAGAGGGATGACCAATATACATATAACAGCAATATAGGTTGTCATGTGACGCCACCATTCCTTTACTCACCGGAATGACCCTTGCCGTTAATAAAGAGAATTCATACACATTTTTGTGTTTCAGTCCCTGGGAACGGCAAAGGCCTGGCAAAACTTTGCTGTAAAACTTTAACACTTTACAATTCAAGGACACACTGGTGCACGTAGGATAGAAGAAAAAAGGTCAGGGAGGAATTCAGGATGATGCCAGTCCTACAGTCCTCGTTATCTGTATGGTGCTGCTCGTGGAAGGGGAATTTTCTCAGAGAGTATACTCAGGATGATATCGGCCCTACAGTCCTTGTTATCTGTATGGTGCCACTCTTGAAAGGGGAAGGGGCAAACTCTCCACAGACAATCACTTTTAGAAGTACCTCTGCACGGTGATCTTGACTTTCCTCTACTTCTCTCGCTCTCTCTTTCTCCTTACTCTCTATTAGCTCCTGGCCTCAGGAACTTCAGGAAACCTTTCTTCCTCTTCCATTCTTCACCACATTTGAAGGTATCCCATGTGGCTGGCACTCTCTCTCAAGAACCCAGAAGAACAGAAGACCTCTTCCCACTCTCAGACACTCATAGTCTCTAGCATACCACATGACAGGACATAAATTGATACTTTTGCAGACATATCCTGGCCACATACAGACATTAACCTCTCACTTGCTGCAGCTGTGCAATACACATAACAGAAGACTAGACAATATGCACAGTGCATCTACACAAAATACATTACACGTATGACATTTATGGAGGGGCCAGGAATAGGTGTTCTGGGCCACTACAAACGTACTCGTCGCTCTTCTCTGTTCTAATGATACAAGACAGAGAGTGTTTGCAGTTGACACAATAATGGCAGTCAGGGCTGGAAGTGAACAAGGTTCCACTGCAGTGCGTTTTTTTATAGTTCCCGAAATAGTAAACCTCGATGCTTGCGACCTCAAAGCACTCCTTGATTGGGAGGCAGAGACCATCACTGAACCAGTTTTCACAGCAAACAAGTCTTTGGCCCAACTTGATGCATTGAAAGTGAGGGGGAGCGGGGAGGAGAGTGAGAGAGATTCCTCTTTCTCTCTCCCTCCCGATCCCCTCTGTAACCCCCCACTCACCCCCGCGCCCCCCAACGAATCTTCAGGGACGAGCCAGCAGCTACTCGAAAAAGGCGATACCTCTCTAGTATATTGCCTTACCGAGTATGCTCGCTCATCTCTAATGGCTATGTCAATGGAAGAATTAAAAACTTATGGCTCTCGGAAGGCAGGAACGGAAAAATGAAATTTAAAAAATGATAAATCTCAGGTCTTGTAGGGGTTAACTTTCCACTGGTGATCACTAATGAATGGCATCAAAGAAAATGTTAAAAAATAATGGAATCTCATGTACGTCCAACCTGACATGTACAGTGCCAATAATGTAATTTTTCTTTTGTAGGCCGACTAATAAAACACTTACTTATTTAGATCACAGGAGACACATAATTACTTGCTTTTGGTTATTTGCATATTGTGATGTTCTCTCAGTAATGCATTAAGTCACACTGAGCAGGTTTCTTAATTGGCTTGTAGTTGCCGAGATTTACAATTATCTATTCCATGTAATGAAAGTTCAAGATTCGGAGCACTGATGATGTTCCGCATGGCAGACAGAAGAAGGAAGCATTTACTAATGGAAAGAGGGCCGGGAAATGACCAGGATGGTAAAATGGTAAAGGAAAAGTCAAAGCTAAGGGCAGAGATAATAGGATATACCTGCTTAAAAAAAATATAAGCCCTCCTCCGAAAATAAGCCCCAGCAAATTGAAAGAAAATAAAAATCATCAACACTCAGCTAGACGGCGGTCCTCGCGTGTTGGTCCCAGGAGATGCAGCAGGCTGCCGTGTCCTCTGCACTCACAGAACTCTCCTTCTGGTGATGGGGCTTTAAATACCCCGCCTCCAGCAAGCGAGTGCTGTGATTGGATGGAGTGCCAGCCAATCAGAGCCGATGCTCGATCATTCACAGCAATCCAGTGAATGACATCAATAAATGACTGTGATTGGCTCATCAAGCACCGGCTCTGATTGGCTGAGCCACGGCGCTCCTGAGCCAATCACAGCAATCGCTTGCTAGAGGCAAGGTATTTAAAGCCCCGTCACCAAAAGGAGGGTTTGGTGTGAACGCCGAGGACACTGTAGCCTGCCGCCTTGCCACTGGAGATCAGCAGCACCAGGGACCCAGACACCACAGACCAGGTGAGTATAAGCCCATCCACTTCCCCGAAAATAAGACACTTCGCCTCTTTTGGGGCAAAAAAAATAAGGCAGTGTCTTATTTTTGGGGAAAACATGATATAATACTACCCCCTATATACACGAATATAACTACTATAATACTGCCCCCATGTACAAGAATATAACTACTATAATACTGCCCCCTATGTACAAGAATATAACTACTATAATACTGCCTCCTATGTACAAGAATATAATTACTATAATACTGCCTCCTATGTACAAGAATATAACTACTATAATACTGCCCCCTATGTACAAGAATATAACTACTATAATACTGCCTCCTATGTACAAGAATATAACTACTATAATACTGCCCCCTATGTACAAGAATATAACTACTATAATACTGCCCCCTATGTACAAGAATATAACTACTATAATACTGCCCATATGTACAAGTATATAACTACTATAATACTGCCCCCTATGTACAAGAATATAACTACTATAATACTGCCCCCTATGTACAAGAATATAACTACTATAATACTGCCCCCTATGTACAAGAATATAACTACTATAATACAGCCCCCTATGTACAAGAATATAACTACTATAATACTGCCCCCTATGTACAAGAATATAACTACTATAATACTGCCCCCTATGTACAAGAATATAACTACTATAATACTGCCCCCTATGTACAAGAACATAACTACTATAATACTGCCCCCTATGTACAAGAATATAACTACTATAATACAGCCCCCTATGTACAAGAATATAACTACTATAATACTGCCCCCTATGTACAAGAATATAACTACTATAATACTGCCCCCTATGTACAAGAATATAACTACTATAATACTGCCCCCTATGTACAAGAATATAACTACTATAATACTGCCCCCTATGTACAAGAATATAACTACTATAATACTGCCCCCTATGTACAAGAATATAATTACTATAATACTGCCCCCTATGTACAAGAATATAATTACTATAATACTGCCCCTATGTACAAGAATATAACTACTATAATACAGCCCCCTATGTACAAGAATATAACTACTATAATACTGCCCCCTATGTACAAGAATATAACTACTATAATACTGCCCATATGTACAAGTATATAACTACTATAATACTGCCCCCTATGTACAAGAATATAACTACTATAATTTTGCCCCCTATGTACAAGAATATAGCTACTATAATACTGCCCCCTATGTACAAGAATATAACTACCATAATACTGCCCCCCTATGTACAAGAATATAACTACTATAATACAGCCCCCTATGTACAAGAATATAACTACTATAATACTGCCCCCTATGTACAAGAATATAACTACTATAATACTGCCCCCTATGTACAAGAATATAATTACTATAATACTGCCCCTATGTACAAGAATATAACTACTATAATACTGCCCCCTATGTACAAGAATATAACTACTATAATACTGCCCCCTATGTACAAGAATATAATTACTATAATACTGCCCCTATGTACAAGAATATAACTACTATAATACTGCCCCCTATGTACAAGAATATAACTACTATAATACTGCCTCCTATGTACAAGAATATAACTACTATAATACTGCCCCCTATGTACAAGAATATAACTACTATAATACTGCCCCCTATGTACAAGAATATAACTACTATAATGCTGCCCCGTATGTACAAGAATATAACTACTATAATACTGCTCCCTATGTACAAGAACATAACTACTATAATACTGCCCCCTATGTACAAGAATATAACTACTATAATACTGCCCCCTATGTACAAGAATATAACTACTATAATACTGCCCCCCTATGTACAAGAATATAACTACTATAATACTGCCTCCTATGTACAAGAATATAACTACTATAATACTGCCTCCTATGTACAAGAATATAACTACTATAATACTGCCTCCTATGTACAAGAATATAACTACTATAATACTGCCTCCTATGTACAAGAATATAACTACTATAATACTGCCTCCTATGTACAAGAATATAACTACTATAATACTGCCTCCTATGTACAAGAATATAACTACTATAATACTGCCTCCTATGTACAAGAATATAACTACTATAATATGGCCTCCTATGTACAAGAATATAACTACTATAATACTGCCCCCTATGTACAAGAATATAACTACTATAATACTGCTCTCTATGTACAAGAATATACCTACTATAATACTGCCCCCTATGTACAAGAATATAAGTACTATAATACTGCCCCCTATGTACAAGAATATAACTACTATAATACTGCCCCCTATGTACAAGAATATAACTACTATAATACTGCCCCCTATGTACAAGAATATAACTACTATAATACTGCCCCCTATGTACAAGAATATAACTACTATAATACTGCCCCCTATGTACAAGAATATAACTACTATAATACTGTCCCCTATATACAAAAATATAGCTACTATAATACTGCTCCTATGTACAAGAATATAACTACTGTATTACTGCCTGACACCGGGGGAACAACAGGGAGGTTAGTATACCACTTACCTCCCCCGTTTTAGAGGATCACCTACTTTTAGCCCATAAGTTTAGCTCGTAGGGGTAAACAGTGACAGATTCTCTTTAAGTACAAACCTAAAACATTTATCAGCACAGAAGCGTGTGAATTCTGTGTGTTTGATGATAGAATTCCGTGCCGGTTGTACGACATCAGGTGGTTATCAGATGGTGGAATCATATTTCTATAGACGCTCATTGTTCTTTCGAGAAAGTCCTCGCCTTGTATATCCCGAGAGACAAACTGTAGCCGACACAATTGATCAAGGGCAAAGGTCTGAAATAACCGAGAGTGATCCAAAATAGCAATGAAAGTAGAAGTAGATGTCAAGCGGAGCGAGGTCTACAGGGCCGTCCACACCACCGATCCGTCACCGGTTCTAACTATTTGGCCATGTCGCTGTCATGGGGGATGGGATCCAACAGAGGTTACAGAATACGATGCAAATGACAGAGTTACAAAATAAACAACTTTTTATTTTTACCTCTTATGGACACACCTGCTTTTCTTTCATTTTTGGTTCTACCCTCCCCCACACTTTTTAAAAAATCATAACATTTTTATTGATCTTTCGACTTAGATGTCTGAGGGCTTGTTGTTTTTTTTTCAGGATAAGTTGTATTTTTCAATGGTTCTATTAATATGCCGTATAATGTACTGAAAGACTTACATAAATTTATAGAGTTTTTTTTTCTATGATAAATATAAGGAAAGAGTTTTTTCTACTTTCATTACGTTTTATTTTTGTAATAATTAATACAACTTTTTAAAAATAATTTTCACACTTTTCTGTATTAGTCTTCATAGGGAATTTCAACTTGCCAATATCTGATCACTTATATAGAATAATGCAATACCATAGTACTGCATTATACCACATTCGGGCACTCAGTCCATCAAGCCTTGCCAGAGGTGTTTGTTCATTACAGGCCTGGGGGGCAAACAAACAGCACCTCACAATCTCATTGTGACAAAACTGGCTGCAGCTTTTAAAGGGTTAACAGCTATGATCAGCATTAGGGCTGATCGCAGCTGTTGTGAGTCAGCTGTCAAAGACAATCACACCCGCATTACATAGAGCAGGTTCAGCTACTGATCCTACTCTATACAAACCACAAGCCCCCAGGATGTAACTATATGTCCTGTGGCGTTAGAGTTAAATACAATTACTTAAAGGAAACAGTGTTACTGCAGGTAATCCCGACTACGACTAACTAAGGTCTACTGCTTTGATGTTATTCGTAACCTGGGATAGCATTATTTCCTACTTTGTACTGTCTTTGCTTGAAAATAAGACCTATCCCAATAATAAGCCCTATCCTGATTTTCTAGGGAGGTTTGAAACATAAGCCCTCCCCTAAAAATAGGCTCTAGCTACACTACTTGAGAAAAAAAAATACTCACCTAGCCACCAGCATCCTGATCATTGCGCTGGTCTCCGACACTGCGGCAGATTGCTGTGTCAGCCTGACCGAGGATTCTCTTTTTTCTGGTAACAGGTTTTTTTAATTACCCCGCCTCCGGCAAGCTAGTGCTGTGATTGGATCGATCGCCAGACAATCAGATCCAATCTCAGCACTCGCTTGCCAGAGGTGGGGTAATTTAAAACCCTGTTACCAGAAAGATGAGAATCCTCAGTCAGGCTGCAATCTGTTGCAGCATTAGAAACCAGCGCCAGGACCAGGATGCCGCAGACCAGGTAAGTATAAGCCCCCCCAAAATAAGACACCGTGTCGGCAAAATTTAATATAAGACAGTGTCTTATTTTCAGGAAAACGCAGTATTAGCTAATCACAATGTTAGTAACACACTTGGATAAGAAATTGAATTTTAACACAGTCTATGGGAACAAAAATTGCGGGGCGACTCCGTAAATAACATAAATACTCTCTGCAACCTGCAGATTTGCCAAGACCCTAATACCAGCGTCCAATAGTTTTTTGGCTCGAGCCCAGTAAAAATATCAGGCTGTGGATCCACCTTGCCACACACTGGTTTGGCTTTGGGCGATCTGTGGAGGCAACGCCTGAAAAAAACGCTTTTCACACCTGAACCCTCCAAACGGCATACCAACTTTGCTGCGGCGTCCCCAAGCCGTTACACACACCGATAGTTCCAGTAAAGTTGCTGCTGACCCTCCGCTGGGGCGAGGCATGGTACTTGAAGGTCTGAACAGGAGCGTAGTGAAGAGACAGGCTGTAGTTGGAGCTGGCAGCACAGATTCGTGAATGAGGTTCAGGTTAATAGTCAGTGCAGGCAGCAGACAAAAGCAGAGTCCGAAATACAGAGTCGTCAGGGAGCACAAGAGTCAGAATGCTCAATAATCAGGCAAGGATCAGAACCAGGAATACACACAAGCTGAGGCTTTGTCACAATGGCTAATAAAATCAATTGCTTAGGTATCCTCCATGAGGGAAGGATGTCTAATATAGCAGAGGATAGCTGGTGATTGGTGGGAGGTGGGAATAGGGAGCACTGGCCCTTTAAGAAACGGGTCAGGAGCACGTGCAAGCCTTAGGGCTCATGTCCACGGGCAAAATATGATTTAAGATCCGCAGCGGATCTCCCGCATGCGGATCCGCATCCCATAGGGATGCATTGACCACCCGCGGGTAGATAAATACCCGCGGATCGTCAATAAAAGGGATTTTAAAAATAATGGAGCATGGAAAAATCTGGACCATGCTCCATTTTCGTGCGGGTCTCCCGCGGGGACGGCTCCCCCGGGCTTCTATTGAAGCCCATGGAAGCCGTCCGGATCCGTGGGAGATCTAAAATAGGAATTTAAAGTATTTACCATCCGTAAAGGACCGGGAAGGTCTCCTCTTCCTCACGGCCGCATCTTCCTTGCTTCGGCTCGGCGGATGTGCCCGGCGCATGCGCGCGGCACGTCGACGACGTGCCGGCGACGTGCCGCCGGCGTCAGGAATTCATCCGCCGGCCGAAAAAGAAGATCCGGCCGTGAGGAACAGCTGACCTTCCCCGCCCGCGCCGGATAGGTAAATGCTTTTAAATTCTTATTTTCGGCGCTCATGTCCGCGGGGCAGGAGGGACCCGCTGCAGATTCTCCATGGAGAATCTGCAGCGGATCTTATTTTCCCCGTGGACATGAGGCCTTATGGGCAGAGGCTGGGTGTGAGCAAAAGCAAAGAAGTTGTGTGCAGCAAATGACAGTCCTTGATGCCCGACTGCAACCCCAGGAGCAGCTGAGCAGCAGTGACGCATCGTGATACTCGGTCACAGTTTATTAAAAGATATTCAAGCCGTTTTCGTGCGTTTTTGCGCATTTTCCGCTGCGTTTTTTGCACGTTTTTTGCAGCCCTCCATTGACAATCATGGGTGCATTAAGAGAAAAATAAGGACACATATGCAACTGACAGTTCCTATGTGAAAAAACCCCACGAAACGGAAAAAAAACCCCAGATGGAGAAGAACACATTCTATACTAATTGCTCTTGAGAAAAAACGCAAAACATCGCAGGAAAAAAAAAATCGCCAGTGGGTAGGCGCCCTAATGGGCAAAATGGACAAAAATGACATAGACAAATATTTTTCCCTTTTAAAATAAAATACAATGTATTACTTCTGTAGAAGATTGTAACCTATAATAAAATGCTATAAACTAGAGTAGACCAGAAACAAAATAACACTTAAGTGGAGACTAGGGATGAGCGAGCGTACTCGGAAAAGCACTACTCGCTCGAGTAATTTGCTTTATCCGAGTATCGCTGTGCTCGTCCCTGAAGATTCGGGTTCCGGCACGGAGCGGGGAGCTGCAGGGGAGAGCGGGGAGGAACGGAGGTAAGATCTTTCTCTCCCTCTCTCCCGCCCGCTCTCCCCTGCTCCCCGCTGCGACTCACCTGTCAGCCGCAGCGGCACCCGAATCTTCAGGGACGAGCACAGCGATACTCGGATAAAGCCAAATTACTCGAGCGAGTAGTGCTTTTCCGAGTACGCTCGCTCATCTCTAGTGGAGACCAAAAAGTAGGGAGGGAAAACACATATGGAGAAGGTAGGACAGAGTAGAGGAAGGAAGGCTGTATTTATCGCAAATGGTGAGGCAATGTTAGAAAATTAGGGTAGACTCTTCAATAGACCTAATCGGAGGTTAAATGCCTCACACGTTTGTTTGGGATGGGGTGGGGGAGAAGATGCTTGATGGTAAGCTAGATTTCCATGGGAGGGTCAGAGATCTAGCTGTTGGGTTCCACAGGTGCATTGTAAGAGAATATTGGTGCCAGGATGACCATATTTTATCGTACAACGTTTCACGGTCCAAAAGGATAGCTGCCAACTTCTCATTGACCATAATCCAATAATTATGCTTTCACAAAGTCAGTACCAACTGAAGTTTTCCTTCAGGAAAGAACGATTGCTATGCATGCGGCTAGGAGGCGGTTTAGCTTTTAATGAGGCAAGTCTCACTTACGACCCAAAACTGATACAATCCTTGATGTGCTCCTGTGGGTTGACATCCATGGCTCCATAGTTTGGTTGTAGTGACCCAGTACATTATCCTGGTCCCCTCCATAAATGTCAGACATGTATGTCTTATGTTGATGCACTATGCAAACCTGTCTTGTTTTTTCCAGTGTGTATGTTGCGCAACTGCAGCGCTTGAGAAGTTAATGTCTGCAAAAATCCAAAGCCTGCATGTAAATGTATCAGTTATGTCATATCATGTGGTATCAGAGAGATTATAAAAGTGAGTGGTTGTGAGCGGGAAAGAGAGAGTTCCATTTTCATCACTACATAGGAGAGTCTAAAGTACAGAGCCACATGGGGGCACCTTCAGCCTTCATGCGGTAAAGATGGAAAAGGAGGAGAGATTTCCTGTTCTGCATACGATTGAATGTTAAAGGAGTGAGCCCCAAGAGTGGGAAAGAGCATTTGTAAGTAATAACTTCCTTTCAAGGCCAGTGCAGAGGTACTATCTAATCTTCTGATTTTCCTATGTGGCTGTCTGAAGTCTGGATCACCACATAGAGGTACACCCTTTATTTGTCACACCCATGCGTCTCTAAGGCTGGGTGGAGGTACCACAAGATAATAATTGCTGTTCACACACATGCGTCTTTTGAGCCTGTAAGAGCCGTATGGAGGTACTAAGTTCTGAAGTCGATTTATTTGCCTGCACTTTGAAGTCTACAATTGAACTGCCTTGTATTGTCTGTTTCAAGTAAAGTTTATGCTGGGCTCTAACTGTTCCCAGAGACCTGTGGTACTTAATAACTGTCTGTGGCAAAATTTCTTATCCTCCGAGGGTCATGCCGGTGTGTGTAGGAACGATGGCGTAATGCATGACAACTAACCCCTTTTTATCCAATTTGGTGGGCATTCCCTATCCTACGGGTGTCCCAGGTGGACTGCAGTGTTACTCTGGCCTTGGCTGCGTGTGTCCCTCTGGGATGGAGCACGGTAAGTGCCGCTGTGACAAGCCAGCACTCTACCCTCCCAGCTCCCCCACGTATGTTGAGGTGTCTGGGGTCTCCCTATGGGACACTGCAGTGTGAACGTTCACTCTTTTTCACTGCAGATCACCATTGTCAGCTCCTCAGCATCTTTGGCAAACTCTGCAGTGGCCCTTTGGCAGATCTAGGCGGATTCTAGAAGTCTACAGCACCTCTGCTCACACAGTCCCTGCGCTCAGTGGAGTTTCTGCAACGTCACTTCCCCGTGGCGCAGTTGCTTTACTTTTTATAGTGCCTCAGAATGTTTGGGTTTGTTGAGGGGTGGGACTTAGCTCTGCTGGCTATCAGGGTTGTTCCTCAGACAGTCACATTGGGGGGGAAGCTTCATAAACATAGCACTGCTAAGCACTATTAATCTCTGGTAATTCATGCCCCAGACTCCTCCCTTCCCATCTGTGTATGTTGCAGGGGTGGAGCCTAGTGCTATCCTCAAGCCGCCCATGTAGCAGGCCAAAACCACAGCAGACTGTAAGGGGGAGAGCAGAGCAGTTAATATTTTGGCCAAAATATGAAAGCCTGCTGTTAGGTCTGCTACCTGTATCTGTCACCCTCTTGCAATTCCAGGCAGACACAGGCATCGCTCTGCTTCTTCTGTTTGAATTTACTCTTTGTTTTATTTTCTACCAGTAATGAGGGAGTTAACCCCTCTCAGTGCTCACAGCTCAGCTGCAGCTTAAATAGCAATTACCCTTCTATTTATGCAAGCTGGGGACCATCCCTCTTTGCCTCAGAATTGATGTGTGTTTGCTTCAGACACTCAGCACATCTAAGTCGCCTGTCTTAAGACTGTTTTGTCTTTTGAGCAGATATCTGCATCTGCTTATTTGTATGTTCTTTGCCTTATGCTTTAGCCTGTGTACATCTGTTCATTTCTGTCCTGTCTGTGCATCATTCTTGTTTCTGTGGTAGCCAGTACTTTTCTGCACTGTGTGTACACTGTCCCTGTTTCCTGTCAGCGACCGTTCTTATCAGGACGCCTACCCTGCTTATAGATAGGAGTCTTCCCATGTTACAGCTTAGCTAAGGGTAAGTTACCTCTCTGAGTTTTCTCTGCTTCAGTACCTCTGACCACTGGGGTGAGCTGCCAGCCATACCAGGTCTGGTCTAAAAGCCAGGTTTGGTTGGTTAGCACAATGGGTCCACACCCAGAGTCCTAACACCCACAAGCCCACATGAAGGGTCTTCGTCCTATTGTGAGTCCCTACACAAACATTTACATATATTGCTTTTTCTCTTTGCAGTGATATATTTGGAAATGTTATTGTAGAGACTTACAAGATGCAGTGATATATTTGGAAATGTTAATGTAGAGACTTACAAGAGGACAAGGACCCTTGACGTGGGCTTGCGGGCTTCCATATTTTGGCTAAAATATTAACTAATACCTCGCATTTATTGTTGTTTTTTGCAGTTAGCAGTCTGGCTTTAGATGTTGGGGAACCCAGGGTTTAGGTCCAGTGTGCCTCACTTTTGTGGTGCAAAGCAACCCGCTGGGCTTGATCATATGTGGCATCGTTAATAGGTTGTAAAACTGCATGGTGCAATACATGTTGGCCAGGCATCCTTTGTATGCCTTATATAAGTGCCAGAATAGTATTAAGCAGCCCCCCAATATGTGTGGAGGTGTGAGTGGTTCTTCATCAGTATTTTATAGGTAAATATGGCCACTGGCAGTGATACATTATGCACAGTAGTAAGAAATGAATCAGCACAGAATATTGGACATGATTAGATAAATAAAACCAAAATAGTCTTCCAGAGTGAATGTTCACTTTAAGGATCTCAGCAGGTTGAGGCATTTTATCTCATTCCCATGCACAGCCCCAGGGTGTGGGATTTTGTACTGACTCAGGTCCAGCACTCGGGGTGAGGTCAGTTTGCAAAGACACACCTTACCCTGTGCAAATGTCAGTGGGAAGGAATGTACACCGAGTTATATAACACGATGCAGAGATATACATGGCATGGTTTATCAGACCGTGGGGAGCGACCCCCACCCACACCCCCTCACTAGTACCGAGTGCAGCAGACTGGTAAAATCAGTTTGACACATTATAGTATGCATTCAATGCCCTCTATATTAGAGACCCCCATCCAGTAGAGCGTCGGACCTTCTCTGGCATTCAGAGCCGCAGCGATATGTCATGTGTAGATTCTACTAGGTGATGAAATCCTTCTGCGGGAATATCGGCCCCTGCGGACAGGAAGCTTCTTGTAGTTGCTGCAGATTAGATGGCGGTGCTGACATGTTCTGACCAGCTGACAGGAAGGGCTCATCGATTCATGCTGCTTGCGCCAAATTCTGACCTCCTATCAGCATGGAGCAACAGAAATCTGGATCCATCTGAGCAGGAGATGTTTTCCCGCTGCTCAGCGATACGTGTTTAGCGCTCTTTTGCCCGCTGGAGTCTCACCTTTCTTCTTTTAGACACAATGGCAGTGGAACTGGTCATCTGGTGTTGTAGCCCATCCGTGCTAAGGAACGGCGAGTTGTGTGTTCAGACACATTAGTCAGAGCACCAGCATTGTATTCGGCTGCTCCTCACTGTGCAGGGCCTTTTGTTCAGAACGATTCCCGACATCCTCCTCTGACCCCTTTCGGTGACAAGTTGTTGCTGTCCACAGGACCCCTTTTGTTGGATGTATTTCGTAAATCAAGCCATGCTCTGTATACTTTCCACACTGTTACATGAGAAAACCGGCCGCGGTGGGCAGTGAAATCCCGACTAGTCTAGCAACGATGACCAGGCCTTGCTGAAAATTGCTCGATTTTTTTTTTTTTCTTCTTTATTGTGCATGTCAATGGGACTTTCTAATGTTAAAAACACATCACACGAACTTGCCGCCTGCAATAAAAAGACTCCATAGTGAAATATATCGCACATCGCAGAAAGGCGGAGCATGACGCGATTTTTTTTCTCTTAACATCGCGAGAGTGAAAACATCGCAGATGTGAAGAAAACCATTGAAAATCATTGGTTTCATTATTCAGCGTTGTCACTCACTCTCGCATCAACGCAATTTTATTGCCCGTGTGAAACCACCCTTAGACACAATGGCGCTGGAACTGATCATCTGCTGTCATTGCCCATCCATACTAAAAAAAGGCGAGTTGTGTGTTTGGACATGTTAATTGGAGCACCAGTGTTATATTCCCCTGACTGTGCATTATCTGTTCATCAGAATGATTCTTGACATCCTCCTCTAACCCCTTTCAGTGATTCTTTCCATCCACAGGATCTCCTTTCGCTGGATGTTTTGCTTTGATCACACCATTCTTGGTAGACATGAAGAAAATTTACACTAAACCATCACCGCATTAGGAAGGGAGATGGCACCATACCTCTGCATTGCCACCTATTGGAAGGCAGCATTCCAGCAAGTCAATGATCAGTAATGTAGTACCACGTGATGGCCACATCACAAACTTCAGGTAATGTGCTGAGTTAAACAAATTTCCACAATGAACTTGTGGCGTACTTTGTATCGACTGGGGTTCAATAGCCAAAGGCTAACAAGGGTGCCTCTAATGACCTGGCATCATCACCAACAATGCCTTGCATGGGCCTAGGAAAAACACCAATGGACCTTGGACACATGGTAGAAGGTCATCTGAAGTAACAAGACCTGTTTTCTACCGAACTATACGGCTGGCCAGTTTCGCATCTGGCGTAAACAGCATGAAGCCATATCCCATGGGTGTACCGTTGGTGGAAGTGTCATGGTCTGGAGAGCGTTTTCCTTATAGCCGAGGCCAGTTGGTCATCATAGCACAATCCTTGAATGGTAAACACTACAGGGACCTATTAACTGACCATCTGCACCCGTATCTTCAGGAAGTCTTCCCAGACAACAGTGCTATCCTTTAGCACAGTGATGGGCAACCTTTTGAGCTCGGTGTGCCAAAATTCGCCAAAAAAACAAGCATAACTCGGGTGGTGTGTCACTTCGAGAAAAAAACCATAAATTTGCGATATTTATAGTTTAAATAACAGAAAATGTATAATTGTAATGTATAACTGTATTTAGTAAACCTAAAACACCCATAGCACAGGCCCTCGCCTCCCCCTCACTCATCTTAGTAATGATGACCCCCAGCAGTGACCAGTGACAGTGCCCCCCCCCCACAGCAGCCCCCAGCGGTGACAGCGCCCCCCAGCAGCGACAGCGGCCCCCCCAGCAGCGACAGTGGCCCCCCCAGCGACAGTGGACCCCCCCAGCGACAGTGGACCCCCCCAGCAGCAACAGTGGCCCCCACAGTGGACCCCCCAGCAGCAACAGTGGCCCCCACAGCAGACCCCCCAGCAGCAACAGTAGCCCCCACAGCGGACGCCGACAGCCGATCCCCCAGCAGCGACAGTGGACCCCCCAGCAGCGACAGCAGACCCCCCAGCAGCGACAGCAGACCCCCACAGCCGCCCCCCAGCGACAGCAGACCCTCCCAGCAACGACAGTGGACCCCCAAGCAGCAACAGTGGCCCCCACAGCGGACCCCGACAGCAGACCCCCCCAGCAGCGACAGTGGACCCCCCAGCAGCGACAGTGGACCCCCCAGCAGCGACAGTGGACCCCCTTCCCCCAGCATCGACAGTGGCCCCTAACAGCAGACCCCGCCAGCAGACTCTCCCAGCAGTGACAGTGGCCCCCACAGCAGACCCCCCAGCAGCGACAGTGGACCCCCCAGCGACAGTAGACCCCCCCAACAGCGGCCCCCCCAGCAGCGACAGTGGACCCCCCAGCAGCGCCCTCCCCCCGCCAGGGACTGCGGCCCCCACAGCGGACCCCCCCAGCAGTGACAGCGGACCCCCCAGCAGTGACAGTAGACCCCCCACAGCGGAGCCCCCGAGCAGCAACAGTGGCCCCCGAGACCCGGGTACTCACCCCATCCACGTCCTGAAAGCTCCGCTGGCCTCCGCGCCCTCCAGCAGCGATGATCTCTGGCGCACACTGTGACGTCAGTGTGTTGCAGGACGCCTTCTCCCCTGGACGCTCCCGCGGAACCAACAGGTAAGAGACGTCGGGGGACGGGGGGAGGAGGATCCTGGCTGCACACTGACATCACAGTGTGCGCTGGGATCAGCGCTGGTTAGTAAATACCAGCAGGGGAGCCGCGGCGGCCAACAGGGTGAACGGCCGACAGCGGCCGTGTGTCAGCGACTATGGCCACGTGTGTCAGTGCTGACATGCGTGTCATAGGTTCGCCATGACGGCTTTAGCAGGACAACACTATGTCATAAAACATAGGTCACTAGGGATAGATTAGTAGAACACAACTATGAATTCTTCACAATGCCTTGGCCCCTAAACTCACCAGGCAGTAACCCCATTAAACATGTTTGGGATATGCTGCAAAGATGGAAATCTGCTCCAATCTATCTGCAAGATGTGCAGCAACTGATGGAGCTGCTGCAGTTGGGGTGAAGGGAGTATGGAGGATGTTCACCACCTTGTGGAATCTGTACCCCGATGTCTGAAAGCCGCAATCGCCCAGAAAGGGACCAACCCGCGTTTCAGTAGGTGTGCCTAATGCGGTGATCATTCAGTGTATTTAGGGGTATACGCCAAAAAAAGGCTCCCAAATAACAAAATTGAGATGTTACCCCCACTGGTGCTGGGTTATACACTTAAGCTCTTCTGCTACCAAAAGTAGTAGTAATATGGTGGCTGTTTGCAACAAACATGACGAATACTTGTAGAAGGGCAGATTAGTGGGATGTTCCTCCTCCTTATGGGCTTCCACTAACTGAACCACTCATAGAATGACCCATTAACAGTGCCAGTTACAGAGTGCACCCATTAAGAGTGCCAGTCAGAGCGCTCTCATTAACAATTCCAGTTAATGAATGCCCCACTAACATTGCTCACCAACATGGTGCCTCCATACACTGTGCTAGGCAGAGAAACTCCGATAATCTGGGTAATCTGGTAATAACTCCAGCATTCCTTCACTTAGCTGGGGGGGCTGCAGGACATTCGGCCCACCTATGCCTTTCAATATGACATTTCTAGGACGGACTGAAAAGATGGTACAATGAATAGTTGAAGCTTCTTGACTAATAGTTTTGGTTGCTAATTAAATTAACTTGTCATCCTCCAGACTAATAAAGTTAAACACTATGAATCAAATCATCCGAGCCGTAAATGCATTTCAGGCGTCCTCATAATCACTACAATTATCCCTCTCGCACTTCTACAATTTGCCCTGATGAGGTTTCTATCAATGGCGCCAGCAATATTCCTTATCAATTATCTGTTACATCCACATTAAATTCTAGTGCAACCTTAAATAAACCCCATGTTGCACAGTAAAGTCATTACAGTATATCACTACTTCTCCTAGATTCATATAAAGTATCAGGAGTTACCTACTGCAGTGTATAAAATATAACTATTATAATACTGCCCCCTGTATATAAGAATATACCTACTATAATACTGCCCCCTATGTACAAGAATATAACTACTATAATACGGCCCCTATTTACAAGCATATAACTACTGTTACACAGCCCCCTGTATATAAGAATATACCTACTATAATACTGCCCCCCTGTACAAGAATATAACTACTATAATACTGCTCCTATGTACAAGAATATAACTACTATAATACTGCTCCTATGTACAAGAATATAACTACTATAATACTGCCCCCTATGTACAAGAATATAACTACTATAATACTGCTCCCTATGTACAAGAATATAACTACTATAATACTGCCCCCTATGTACAAGAATATAACTACTATAATACTGCCCCCTATGTACAAGAATATAACTACTATAATACTGCCCCCTATGTACGAGAATATAACTACTATAATACTGCCCCCTATGTACAAGAATATAACTACTATAATACTGCCCCTCTATGTACAAGAATATAACTACTATAATACTGCCCCTATGTACAAGAATATAACTACTATAATACTGCCCCCTATGTACAGGAATATAACTACTATAATACTGCTCCTATGTACAAGAATATAACTACTATAATACTGCCCCCTATGTACAAGAATATAACTACTTTAATACTGCCCCCTATGTACAAGAATATAACTACTATAATACTGCCTCCTATGTACAAGAATATAACTACTATAATACTGCCCCCCTATGTACAAGAATGTAACTACTATAATACTGCTCCTATGTAGAAGAATATAACTACTATAACACTGCCCCCTATGTACAAGAATATAACTACTATAATACTGCCCCCTAGGTACAAGAATATAACTACTATAATACTGCCCCCTATGTACAAGAATATAATTACTATAATACTGCTCCTATGTACAAGAATATAACTACTAAAATACTGCTCCTATGTACAAGAATATAACTACTATAATACTGCCCCCTATGTACAAGAATATAACTACTATAATACTGCCCCCTATGTACAAGAATATAACTACTATAATACTGCTTCTATGTACAAGAATATAACTACTATAATACTGCCCCCTATGTACAAGAATATAACTACTATAATACTGCTCCGTATGTACAAGAGTATAACTACTATAATACTGCCCCCTATGTACAAGAATATAACTACTATAATACTGCCCCCCTCTGTACAAGAATATAACTACTATAATACTGCCCCCTATGTACAAGAATATAACTACTATAATACTGTCCCCTATGTACAAGAATATAACCACTATAATACTGCCCCCTTTGTACAAGAGTATAACCACTATAATACTGCCCCCTATGTACAAGAGTATAACCACTATAATACTGCTTCTATGTATAAGAATATAACTACTATAATACTGTCCCCTATGTACAAGAATATAACTACTATAATACTGCTTCTATGTACAAGAATATAACTACTATAATACTGTCCCCTATGTACAAGAATATAACCACTTTAATACTGCCCCCTATGTACAAGAGTATAACTACTATAATACTGCCCCCTATGTACAAGAATATAACGACTAAAATACTGCCCCCTATGTACAAGAATATAACGACTATAATACTGCCCCCTATGTACAAGAATATAACTACTATAATACTGCCCCTATGTACAAGAATATAACTACTATAATAGTGCCCCCTATGTGCAAGAATATAACTACTATAATACTGCCTCCTATGTACAAGAATATAACTACTATAATACTGCCCCCCATGTACCAGAATATAACTACTATAATACTGCATCCTGTGTACAAGAATATAACTACTATAATACTGCCCCTATGTACAAGAATATAACTACTATAATAGTGCCCCCTATGTGCAAGAATATAACTACTATAATACTGCCTCCTATGTACAAGAATATAACTACTATAATACTGCCCCCCATGTACAAGAATATAACTACTATAATACTGCATCCTATGTACAAGAATATAACTACTATAATAGTGCCCCCTATGTACAAGAATATAACTACTATAATACTGCTCCTACGTACAATAATATAACTAATATAATACTGCCTCATATGTACAAGAATATAACTACTATAATACTGCTCCTACGTACAATAATATAACTACTGTAATACTGCCCCCTATGTACAAGAATATATATACTATAATACTGCTTGTATGTACAAGAATATAACTACTATAATACTGCCCCCTATGTACAAGAATATAACTACTATAATACTGCTCGTATGTACAAGAATATAACTACTATAATACTGCCCCCTACGTACAAGAATATAACTCATATAATACTGCCCCCTATGTACAAGAATATAACTACTATAATACTGCCCCTATGTACAAGAATATAACTACTATAATAGTGCCCCCTATGTGCAAGAATATAACTACTATAATACTGCCTCCTATGTACAAGAATATAACTACTATAATACTGCCCCCCATGTACCAGAATATAACTACTATAATACTGCATCCTGTGTACAAGAATATAACTACTATAATACTGCCCCTATGTACAAGAATATAACTACTATAATAGTGCCCCCTATGTGCAAGAATATAACTACTATAATACTGCCTCCTATGTACAAGAATATAACTACTATAATACTGCCCCCCATGTACAAGAATATAACTACTATAATACTGCATCCTATGTACAAGAATATAACTACTATAATAGTGCCCCCTATGTACAAGAATATAACTACTATAATACTGCTCCTACGTACAATAATATAACTAATATAATACTGCCTCATATGTACAAGAATATAACTACTATAATACTGCTCCTACGTACAATAATATAACTACTGTAATACTGCCCCCTATGTACAAGAATATATATATACTATAATACTGCTTGTATGTACAAGAATATAACTACTATAATACTGCCCCCTATGTACAAGAATATAACTACTATAATACTGCTCGTATGTACAAGAATATAACTACTATAATACTGCCCCCTACGTACAAGAATATAACTCATATAATACTGCCCCCTACGTAGAAGAATATAACTACTATAATACTGCCCCCTACGTACAAGAATGTAACTCATATAATACTGCCCCCTACGTAGAAGAATATAACTACTATAATACTGCCTCCTATGTACAAGAATATAACTACTATAATACTGCTCTCTATGTACAAGAATATACCTCCTATAATACTGCCTCCTATGTACAAGACTATAACTACTATAATACTGCCCCTATGAACAAGAATATAACTAGTATAATACTGCATTCTGTGTACAAGAATATAACTACTATAATATTGCCCCTATATACAAGAATATAACTACTATAATACTGCTCCTATGTATAAGAATATAACTACTATAATACTGCCTCCTATGTATAAGAATATAACTAGTATAATACTGCTCCCTATATACAAGAATATAACTACTATAATACTGCTCCTATGTATAAGAATATAACTACTATTATACTGCCTCCATGTACAAGAATATAACTACTATAATACTGCCCCTATGTACAAGAATATAACTATTATAATACTGCTCCCTATGTACAGGAATATAACTACTATAATACTGCCTCCTATGTACAGGAATATAACTACTATAATACTGCCTCCTATGTACAAGAATATAACTACTATAATACTGCCCCCTATGTACAAGAATATAACTACTATAATACTGACCCCTATGTACAAGAATATAACTACTATAATACTGTCTCCTATGTACAAGAATATAACTACTATAATACTGCTATGTACAAGAATATAACTACTATAATACTGTCCCTATGTACAAGAATATAACTACTATAATAGTGCCCTCTATGTGCAAGAATATAACTACTATAATACTGCCTCCTATGTACAAGAATATAACTACTATAATACTGCCCCCCATGTACAAGAATATAACTACTATAATACTGCATTCTGTGTACAAGAATATAACTACTATAATACTGCCCCTATGTACAAGAATATAACTACTATAATACTGCCTCATATGTACAAGAATATAACTACTATAATACTGCTCCAACGTACAATAATATAACTAATATAATACTGCCTCCTATGTACAAGAATATAACTACTATAATGCTGTTCCCTATGTACAAGAATATAACTACTGTAATACTGCCCCCTATGTACAAGAATATATATACTATAATACTGCTTGTGTGTACAAGAATATAACTACTATAATACTGCCCCCTATGTACAAGAATATAACTACTATAATACTGCTCCTACGTACAATAATATAACTAATATAATACTGCCTCCTATGTACAAGAATATAACTACTATAATGCTGCTCCCTATGTACAAGAATATAACTACTGTAATACTGCCCCCTATGTACAAGAATATATATACTATAATACTGCTTGTGTGTACAAGAATATAACTACTATAATACTGCCCCCTATGTACAAGAATATAACGACTATAATACTGCCCCCTATGTACAAGAATATAACGACTATAATACTGCCCCCTATGTACAAGAATATAACTACTATAATACTGCCCCTATGTACAAGAATATAACTACTATAATAGTGCCCCCTATGTGCAAGAATATAACTGCTATAATACTGCCTCCTATGTACAAGAATATAACTACTATAATACTGCCCCCCACGTACCAGAATATAACTACTATAATACTGCATCCTGTGTACAAGAATATAACTACTATAATACTGCCCCTATGTACAAGAATATAACTACTATAATAGTGCCCCCTATGTGCAAGAATATAACTACTATAATACTGCCTCCTATGTACAAGAATATAACTACTATAATACTGCCCCCCATGTATAAGAATATAACTACTATAATACTGCATCCTATGTACAAGAATATAACTACTATAATAGTGCCCCCTATGTACAAGAATATAACTACTATAATACTGCTCCTACGTACAATAATATAACTAATATAATACTGCCTCCTATGTACAAGAATATAACTACTATAATGCTGCTCCCTATGTACAAGAATATAACTACTGTAATACTGCCCCCTATGTACAAGAATATATATACTATAATACTGCTTGTATGTACAAGAATATAACTACTATAATACTGCCCCCTATGTACAAGAATATAACTACTATAATACTGCTCGTATGTACAAGAATATAACTACTATAATACTGCCCCCTACGTACAAGAATATAACTCATATAATACTGCCCCCTACGTAGAAGAATATAACTACTATAATACTGCCCCCTACGTACAAGAATGTAACTCATATAATACTGCCCCCTACGTAGAAGAATATAACTACTATAATACTGCCTCCTATGTACAAGAATATAACTACTATAATGCTGCTCCCTATGTACAAGAATATAACTACTGTAATACTGCCCCCTATGTACAAGAATATATATACTATAATACTGCTTGTATGTACAAGAATATAACTACTATAATACTGCCCCCTATGTACAAGAATATAACTACTAGAATACTGCTCGTATGTACAAGAATATAACTACTATAATACTGCCCCCTACGTACAAGAATATAACTCATATAATACTGCCCCCTACGTAGAAGAATATAACTACTATAATACTGCCCCCTACGTACAAGAATGTAACTCATATAATACTGCCCCCTACGTAGAAGAATATAACTACTATAATACTGCCCCTATGAACAAGAATATAACTAGTATAATACTGCATTCTGTGTACAAGAATATAACTACTATAATATTGCCCCTATATACAAGAATATAACTACTATAATACTGCTCCTATGTATAAGAATATAACTACTATAATACTGCCCCCTATGTACAAGAATATAACTACTATAATACTGCTCCTACGTACAAGAATATAACTACTATAATACTGCCTCCTATGTACAGGAATATAACTACTATAATACTGCCTCCTATGTATAAGAATATAACTAGTATAATACTGCTCCTATGTATAAGAATATAACTACTATTATACTGCCTCCATGTACAAGAATATAACTACTATAATACTGCCC
Organism: Eleutherodactylus coqui; assembly: GCF_035609145.1. Lineage (NCBI taxonomy): Eukaryota > Metazoa > Chordata > Amphibia > Anura > Eleutherodactylidae > Eleutherodactylus > Eleutherodactylus coqui. Next base: position 15,045,213 of record NC_089849.1, on the reverse strand, counting down.
CTATGTACAAGAATATAACTACTATAATAGTGCCCCCCTATGTACAAGAATATAATTATTTTAATTCTGCCTCCTATGTACAAGAATATAACTACTATAATACTGCCCCCTATGTACAAGAATAGAACTACTATAATACTGCCCTCTATGTACAAGAATATAACTACTATAATACTGCCCTCTATGTACAAGAATATAACTACTATAATACTGCTCCCTATGTACAAGAATATAACTACTATAATACTGCTCCCTATGTACAAGAATATAACTACTATAATACTGCCTCCTATGTACAAGAATATAACTACTATTATACTGCCCCCTATGTACAAGAATATAACTACTATAATACTGCTCACTATGTACAAGAATATAACTACTATAATACTGCCCCCTATGTACAAGAATATAACTACTATAATACTGCTCCTATGTACAAGAATATAACTACTATAATACTACCCCTATGTACAAGAATATAACTACTATAATACTGCCCCCTATGTACAAGAATATAACTACTATAATACTGCCCCCTATGTACAAGGATATAACTACTATAATACTGCCCCCTATGTACAAGAATATAACTACTATAATACTGCCCCCTATGTACAGGAATATAACTACTATAATACTGCCTCCTGTGTACAAGAATATAACTACTGTAATACTGCCCCTGTGTACAAGAATATAACTACTATAATACTGCCCCCTATGTACAAGAATATAACTACTATAATACTGCCCCCTATGTACAGGAATATAACTACTATAACACTGCCCCCTATGTACAGGAATATAACTACTATAACACTGCCTGTACAGACAAGGACAAGTGTGTGAGTGGATAGAGTATTAGATGCTTCTTTCTGCACGCTTCTATTTAGAGGCAGCATTAGGCTTGGCATCAGATGTAAGTCTCTATAGGCCGTATAGTCATTAGAATGTACCGCTATGTTGTGTAGATTAGCGGCAGATATCTCGCTCATTCATTAGGATAAGCCTCCTCGTATTCCGCACTTCACAGAAGCTTTGAGAATGAGCTGAGAACAATGAAGGGAATTCTCCCAGCATGAATGAAATTAACACATAATTTGCTGGCTAAGCAGCTGAAAAGGGAGCAATGCAGGAAACGGTTTATAACCCGAGAGGACCCGCCCTTGATTGGAGATATTATAATGAGCTCCCATCATGGAGCCAATGAAAGGTGATGTTTTGGAACACTTTACATTATAACAGCCAATCGGGGGGATAGGGGAATAAACCCAGATGCAAACTGCAGAGTGCTGCCCTCTTCTTGGCTGACTAGTTCCTGTAATGTCAAATTCATGGCTGATTTTAGGAGAGACGGTAAAATGAGGCGGGGCAAAAATACCGTCCCCCCCCCCCCCCGTAGAAAATATTTAGATTTGTCCCTTGGGATAGTAATAGTTCAGCACTAAATGCCCATGGGGGCCAGATTCCTGGGCGGCAATGCAGTAAAGCCCTTCTGACTGGCCAGACCAATCAGGACTGCATTTCAAATGTGAGGGTGGGGCTAATATAATAATTAACATGCATTGGAGGTGTGGCTTAAAAGGGATTCTCCAGTGGCTTTTTTGATGAGCGTTGGCCTCTTACATTGAAGTTATACATTTCCTAAACCTTGCATCGCCAAGCATGTGATTAGTTAAGACGCCCAACAATGTGATCAATGCTTAATCAGGGAGAAAGTATGGACTGTCCCTTTAACCCCTTCATGCCGAGGACGTACATTTATGTCCTGGGTGTGCGACGTATGTATGAAGTGGGATCGGAATCTATACACGGTAGGTGCTGGCTATCTTTGACAGCTGATACCCAACTGCAATAGACACGATCAGTGGCTCTTAACCCTTTTAATGCCGCAGTCAATTCTGACAGCAATGTTTAAATGGTGTTCAGGGATCCTTAAGAGCCGCTCTGCAATGAGATTGTGAAGAGCCATTAGGCCGCCCAAGCAGTCTGGGGCCATGACTGATTGCTTATTAAGTCATGCCCATGGCATGTCTTGATAGACTGTCTGTTACAAAGTGGTATAATGCAATATTATTGTATTACATGACCCGGGGAGGGCAGAACGCCCTCTGCTGTAGCCATCTGCACCCCTTCTTCCCCAAAAATCACACATAGACTTTATTTTGGCTAAATTGGCCACAGTAGCCAGTTTATTAACAAACAAATATATAACAAAAAACAAGATTATACCAACGCACGAGGGGGAGTCCTTGGAGTCACAAAATCTGGTGCAACAATAAACTATAAAACAAGAACTTAGCCCCACAGCCGGCAGACAGGCTCAAGGGCAACAGGCCGCCCATTGGGTGGCTACCACTACTGTCACTTAAGCCGGAGGGAGTCTACTGCCCCCTCCACAGCCAAGTAATCGCACCAGACACCATATTAATACCTAAGGAGGGAGTCTAAACAGGTGAGCCCATGCCCACCCAACTCCCCCCCATACAGTTTCCAAGGACCCCCCACCCGCCAAGCTGCCATGACAAAACAAGATACCCCCACACCTCTCACCAAACCATACGGGCGGGAGGGTGGGACTCGCAAATTCCTCTGAAAAGATGGCGCTGCCTCTAACCCCCTGCTTATATATCCCCCCGCCTCCTACCCTTTCTACCAATCACTATATCCCCCCCTCCCCGATTCCAGAAAATTCCACAAAACACCCTAACTTTCGTTAACCCTTACCTTACCTCCCCTCACTACTTAGGTTGTCTGTCCCCCCGTGTCATGTGCGGCTTCCACTATATGGGGCCTCTGTCCCCAACGTTACTGCCTTAACCTTTATGTTTTATAAACAATCAAATAGTGTCAAGCTCAAGTCTCCTAGGGGGGCTAAAACAATGTGAAAATGGGTAAAAATTAGGGATGAGCGAGTATACTCGCTAAAGCACTACTCGCTCGAGTAATGTGCCTTAGACGAGTATCTCCCCGCTCGTCCTTAAAGATTCGGGTGCCGGCGCAGGGCGGGGAGCTGCGGGGGAGAGCGGGGAGGAACAGAGGGGAGATCTCCCTCTCTCCCGCCCGCTCTCCCCTGCTCCCCGCCGCAACTCACCTGTCAGCTGCGGCGGCCCCCGAATCTTTAGGGACGAGCAGGGAGATACTCGGCTAAGGCACATTACTCGAGCGAGTAGTGCCTTAGCGAGTATACTCGCTCATCCCTAGTAAAAATGCTTTATTAGAAAAAATGAAAACAAAAACACCCAAAAAAACAGATCTGATATCGCTGCGTCCGTAAAAGTCTGATCTATCAAAATAAATGCATTATTTACTCTGTATGGTGAACGTCGGCGGAAAAAACAAATACGCCATCAGAATTGCACTTTTTTTGGTCTCCCCGTCTCCAAGAAAAATACAACCCTGAGACATCTTCGTCGATGGAGAGATAAAAGAGTCCTGATTGTTTGAAAGTGGGAAGAACAGAAAATGGAAATAAAAGAATCTCCGCTTCATTAAGGGGTTAAAGAAACATGGACTCTTTTTTTTGGTCTCGTTTTATGTTGCTCATAAACATAGAATAGTTTCTATAAAAGGCAGAGGAAACAAAGCCAGCAGGACCAGAACCATCACTGCGATGTTCCTTTATACGAGCAGGCAGCAAAAAATGGCGCAAATAAATCTGGTTTACGAAGCAGCACGCGGTAGATCTTAGACGGGCCGTTCCCTTTCCCGGCTGCGCTCCTCATTAACTTACTCAAAATCATCCAGATTTGCATTTTTTAGCTCTTTACTAACTGTGCCATTATAGCGATCTGTACGGAGGGTGACCGTGAGCGGGCAGCGGCACCCAGCAGCACAATGGTTAAATCTGCCCAGGGATTCTCTCGCTAATTCTTCCGAATACATTACATAATGAATGCGTCTACAAGAGCTTCCGCCGCGCTGCAGCAGCACCTCATCATATAATATTATTATATCAGCTCTCTCTCGGGCGCGGACGGTATTCAGGCGTGATCTCCACCGTATTGGTACTGGCAGAACTTAAATCCCCCTGCAGGCGGCCGGGAGCGCTGCTCTGGAGGGAAGAAAGCCAAAAAGGCTTGTCGTCATTCCATCCTGGAACTAGAAGGCGTCTTACGCACAATGATCGTGATGTAAGGATGATGCACATACCCCTTCATGGGATGGTTAAAAACCCAATTAACCCCTAATAGAGCAGGCTGAGGACCAAGCGTTCTGTTTTTCCTCTTTTTTTCATTGTTGCATTCCTAGAAATGGAACTTTTTATATATATGACTGTGTAGCCACTTGTACCAAAATTGTGACCTTTTTTGATGCCACAGGGCTGGCTGTCCACTGGTGATTTGCCATAGCGTGATCCGCGGTGATAAGTCACGTGTTGAACACGCATGACACGCTTTACATAGGATAACTATGGAGTGCGCAGCCCAATGTACAGGAGCGGAAAATTTGCTTGCGGCTTTCTGCTTGTGTCTAAAAATCCCGGCATGCCGCGATTCTCTGCAATGAACCTATTGTTAAGATAGGTTCATCACGGAAAAGTGCGCAGAAAATCGCGGTGACATTAGCGCTCCACCGTGACGGAATATTGCTCGCGATATTCCGTTTCGCCGGTGGATACTCAGCCTAAGGCTTTATTCCCACAAGCGCATATACGGGACCCATGTGAAGCATTGATTCGCCGTTCACACAGGCGAATATATAAGGCATGTAAATACGCCGGCAGCGCGAAAAAAAGAACATATACGCGGCCGGCGCATATACACTTAGACAAAACATAGTTCCAGAACTATGTTTTAGCCAATATACACCGGCGGGTCCTATAGACTCCTATGGGAGCAGGGAAAGAGAAGGGAGGGGGAGGCACTCATGCAGCGTCCAGTGCTGCGAACAGCTTACAGGTGGCTCTATATAGGCACTGGAAGGCATCCCGAGGATTTTGGCAAAGCGAGGGTTATTTGGGGTGCGGTGTATTTCGTGGTCGTGTGAATGGATGAGAAAACGCTGTCCGTGATCGCGAAAAAAAGCCCATTCAGGCGCTTATACGGAGCGGGCATGAAAACGTAAAAACGCTGTCGCCGTATATCAGCTCGTGGGAAAGAGCCCTAATGGTACAAGCATGATAATAAATCCGCCCCTTATCAAAGCATTGTCCTGGCAAACCATTAGGCAGACCTTATTATTAGACCCCCTGGCTGCCATAGTAAGGCCGCCTTCACAGCAGCACATGCGTATTTGCGGAATGCACTCTGCCTTTTATGCGCGTATCGGCATATTCGTGTTCTTTTGCGCGCAGCAAACAAAGATGCACCGATTGAAATGGCTGATTAGTCTAATGAGTTCCAGATGTGTTCTTTCACGCATCTCCTAGCGTATTGCGTGCGCATTTATGCATCCCTATTAACTTCTATGGGGCTTTGGGTGTGCGAATGCGCAGGACAATAAGGCATGCTGCAGGTTTTTTTGCGCAACCAAAATGCTCAGTAAAATACGCCCATGTGAACGAACCCTTGAAATCCGCAGGTTCTATTCTCCGCGTATTGTGCGTGCAACGTTCGCCTGCGCAAATATGCCCGTATGTAGAGGGCCTGAAGCATCTGCCTGCGTTCGTGTTAGGGGGGCAGTGCGCTGACAGAGGGGTCCTAAATCCTTTGTTAGGGCTTATTCACACAGGCAGCCTGGCACACAAACATCGTGCACATAAAAAACACGCGTCTATCACAACCAATGGCTTCCTGTTCCTTCATCAGAACGTTCCCATAGGAACCGTTGGTTCTAATAGCCGCCTGTTTTTTATAAGTGTGATTTTTGCGTGACTGGCGTGTGAAAGAGCCCTTAAACCCCTTAGATGCTGCGCCTGCTGTGACTATTGCATCTAAGGGGTTAAAACAATCGGAGACTAATGTTATTGGCCTCTGATCATTGGCCGATGTCTGAGGCTTTGTATATCAGCCACTAGTTTCATGTCCGGCCGATATACGTTACGATTTGAGTAGTAAAAGCTCGTGAACGGGCGCACAAATCTAACGCATATACGCCAAGGCTGCCATACTGTCACCCCTTCCCTCCCCCTCGCCGGCTCACCTTCTCTCTCCTCCCCTTCAGTAGATTGCAATGGGAGGGGGTGGAGCTAAGCCTCATCCCACCTCCTCGCATTGCTGGCTGCAGACAAGTGGCGGGTAGGGGGTGGGAGCTAAGGAACGGGTAGGGGGTGGGAGCTTAGCCCCACCCCCTCCCAACCCTTGCCCACAATGGGAGGAGCCTGGACATGGTGGTGCTTAGCCCCGCCCCCTCCCATTGCAATCAGCCGGAGGGGAGGAGAGAAGAGTGAGGGAGTTTAGCAGTCACGGTGCTAAACTCCCTCCCACCTCCGGCCGCTGTCATTGTCTCCCATAGGAGCCCGATTATCAGATATGAGTATTTGTCCCGGTTTTCGTTCACCCAATCGTAAGGGACAACAATGAGTTGACGAACATTTGTCAGCTGATTGTTACTCGTTAGCAAGCACAAAAGACTCGCCCATCGCCCGTACCTCTAACGGATGCCACCTCTATGGGGAGGAGCGATCGTAGTAATGACTATTCATCCCCATACCACTCATTCTTGGACTGTGTTACATCCGGCTGACAATAAGTAGGGTTGCCACTATTGTCACAGAAAAACTAGCAGCCAAGTTAAAAGGGGTGTGGTTAGGGGCGTGGCTTACCACAATGTATGTTTTTACCACTGTTATTCTAGTGGCCACAACTATGAATTTTGCCCCAGTAGTAATAGTACCCTCATAGTGGCCCCAATAATAATAGTGCCACAGTAGAAGTCCCATATATAACAGTTACCCCAATGGTCATAGTACCCTCAGTAGTGGCCCCAAGAGTAACAGTGCTCCCATTAGTGACCCCCATATGTAACAGTGCCCCCAATAGTAAAAGCACCCTCAGCAGTAGCGTCAATAATAATAGTGCCCCCAGTAATGGCTGTAATAGTAACAGTGCCCCTAATAGTAATAGCACCCTCAGTTATAGCGCCAATAATAATAGTGCCGCCAGTAGGGGCTGTAATAGTAAAAGTGACTCCAATACTAATAGTACCCTCAGTATTGGCCCCAATAGTAATAGCTCCCCATTAGTGGCCCCATATGTAACAGTGCCCTCAATAGTAATAGCACCGTCAGTAGTAGCGCCAATAATAATAGTGCCCCCAGTAGTGGTTCCATATGTAACAGTGCCTCCAATAGAAATAGTACCCTCAGTAGTGGCTGTAATAGTAACAGTGCCTCCAATACTAATAGTACCCTCAGTAGTGGCCCCAATAGTAATAGCGCCCCATTAGTGGCCCCATATGTAACAGTGCCCTCAATAGTAATAGCACCCTCAGTAGTAGCGCCAATAATAATAGTGCCCCCAGTAGTGGTTCCATATGTAACAGTGCCTCCAATAGTAATAGTACCCTTAGTAGTGGCTGAAATAGTAACAGTGCCTCCAATACTAATAGTACCCTCAGTAGTGGCCCCAATAGTAATAGCGCCCCATTAGTGGCCCCATATGTAACAGTGCCCTCAATAGTAATAGCACCCTCAGTAGTAGCGCCAATAATAATAGTGCCCCCAGTAGTGGTTCATATGTAACAGTGCCTCCAATACTAATAGTACCCTCAGTAGTGGCCCCAATACTAGCCCCCAAATTAGTGTCCCCCGTAGTGGCATCAATAATAATAGTGCCCCCAGTAGTGGTTCCATATGTAACAGTACCCCCAATAGTAATAGTACCCTCAGTAGTGGCTGTAATAGTAACAGTACCTCCAATACTACTAGTACCCCCAGTCGTGGCCCCATTAGTAACATTGACCTCCTATTTGTGTGCTCCCTCTTGTGAACCTCTGGCCGGGGGAGCCCGCAGCAGAATCTGACCCTGTGCCCAGCTGGCATCCGCGCGTACCTGTATTTTCCTTTTCTTTTCTGTACTGCGGATGCTCCGTACGGCTCGCCGTCGGACAGGCACAGTACATATTTTTTTCTTAAACTCCTGCCTTTCCCGTGGAATTCGCAGCCCGTCCCCAATGTCAATTGACATTGCAGACGGGCCGCTGGTCGGACAGCTTCCATTGACTTCAATAGAAACCATCCGTGTGCAATCCACAGGAAAATGGAGCATGCTGCGATTTTTCATCCGCAATTGGTTTTTCCGCTCGTGTGCACGAAGAATCACTTGTGCGTTGCACGCTATGGGCGGTATTTGCTGTGGAATCCGGAGGCGGTCGCCCGGTTGGGATTCCGCAATCCAAATCCGCCCGTGTGTATTCACCCTGGGGCCTCATTCATACGGGGCAGTTCGGTTGCAATAAAAACCGCACCAAAAAGTTCATTGGTGAAACCATGTATGCAGAGGCGGAGCTTAAAGATTTGGGGCCCCAATGCAAAACATGTAACAGGGCCCCCAACTATAATGCTTTATTCATAGTACTGGGCTCCCTATATGGAGAAGAGCGGCCTTATGGGCCCCCTAAGGCTCCTGGGTCCGGGTGCAGTCGCATCCCCTGCATCCTCTATAGTTACGCCCCTGCATGTCATTGAAGACAATGTGGTTGCTAAGGATACATTGTCCGTAGCAACCAGTCTGCCTCAGATCAGGTTTTCAGTGATGTGTATACATTTATAGTCAGGGCACATAAGAAATGAAATCCTCTTTATAGGACTGTTTTTGGCTTTTCTCCTCTTCTCACTACGGCCGTCTTCTGCCTTCCGTTTTTTTTGTATGATGAGTTATAGAACAAAGCCCCTCAGCCCACCGTCGGGACCGCCGTCTCTCTGAACAGTTCTCTTTTTAATTACAAAACTTGATGGAGCCAAATTCATCGACCAGCTGACACACGCGAGCCTTTGTCTTTGATTTCTCTAGAACAGCGCTCCCTAGTGGCCACATTAATATGGAAAATGAAAGAGCTTTCCTTTGTCGGCGCAATGAAGACAATGAAAACAGAGTTTCAATTGATTTTTCAAAAGCTTTTGCAATGCGTGACTGCGATGGGAGAAGTAATGCGCACTTGGCCCGAGATCGTGATCGCCAGCGAGCTGCTTAGAAGCTCATTAGTGGAGGCAGATGACATCCTGTGCAAGCGGAATGTGAAGAGAAGTCTATGATAGCGCCGGGCAGTAAGGGGTTTCACAGGTCTGCAACCCCGCTGCGGAATTGGCCGTCGCATGGGCAAATGTTGATGTCGAAATGAAAATGGTAGAATTTTACCTGCAATTCTACATCAAAATCCAGAATTTGGCGCAGAATTCTCCCCGTGACCCCGGAGTGCGAGATTAAAACACGTGACAAGTTTTCCGCGGATCAGTTTCAGTGTGAATCCACATTAGATGGGAAAATCCAGCGATCTGAGCGATTCCAACGAGGCCCGGTCATCGGTGCTAGACTAGCCGGGGTCTCACTGGCAACCGTGGGGGTCTTCTTGTGTAACAGTGTGGACAGTATACCAAGAATGGCGCGATCAAAGCAAAGCATCCAGCGAAAGGGGATCCTCTGGATGGAAAGAACTCATCACTGAAAGGGGTCAGAGGAGGATGTCAGGAATGGTTCTGATGACCAGGTGCTGCACAGTCAGGAGTAGGTGAATATAACGCTGGTGCTCCAATTAACGTGTCTGAACACACATCTCGCTGTTCCTTAGTACGGATGGAACCAGTTCCAGCGCCATTGTGGCTAAGGGAGGTTTCACATGGGTGATAAAATTGTGCGATTTTCCTGCACCGCGAGAGTGAGTAAAAACGCAGAATTATGAATCCAATGATTTTTAATGGTTTCCTTCACATCTGCGTGGTTGCAACAAAAAAAAAAATCGCGGCACGCTCCATCTGCGTTGTGTGATTTTTAAAAATCTCCCATGTTTCCCTATGAAGACTTCTTTTTATCGCATTGCACGAATTAGCGATTCAATACGTTTTTAACGTTAGAAAGTCCTATTGATAAAAAAAAAATCTCAGCATCTTATCGCAGGCGGCAGCGGGGGATGTGAGGTTATTCTCAAGAAAAAGCTCGAAAATTGCGGTAACTAAGATGCGATTTTTCTCACGGCAAAAATCGCAATCGCCCGTGTGAAATTAGCCTAAGAGAAACAGAAAGGGCGAGACTTCGGTGGTCAAAAGAGCACAAACATTGTATCACTGAGCAGCGGAAAAACATGTCCTGGTCAGATGGATCCAGATTTCTGTTGCCCCGTGCTGATGGTAGTCAGGATTTGTCACAAGCAGCATGAATCGCTGACCCCTTCCTGTCAGCTGGTCAGAACATGTCAGCACCGCCATCTAATTTGCGGCAACTACAAGAAGCTTCCTGTCCGCGGGGGCCGATATTCCTGCGGAATGATTTCATCACCTGGTCATCATCTATGCTACAATGAACTGCTGCTGAAGGCCAAAGGAGTCCAGCGTGCTACTACCCCGTTTCCCTGAAAATAAGACATACCCTGAAAATAAGACCTAGCATGATTTTCCTGAATTTTTGAGGATGCAAAATGATTTTTCAGGCTTTTTGAGGATGCTTGAAATATAAGCCCTTCTCCAAAATTAAGCCCTGCTAACAGATAATTTAAAAACTCAATTTAAATAGTGTCCAGGCAGCTATACATGTAAAAAAGTTAAACCTTTTTGAACAAAAATTAATATAAGACAGTGTCTTATTTTCGGGGGAAACACGGTAGATGGGGGTCTCTAATAAAGTGGCCATTCCGTGTTTACGTTAGCGCCGCGGCACGCATTGCCTATTAGTACCTGGATGGCCCTGGGGGCGCTCTCCTGTGCGGTTGGTGATGATATTCTGCATTCTGCAGCTGGAGGTGTCTCACAATGAGTCCATGTTGCCGGTGCTCCGCTGAGTTAATCATCTCTAAGTCCCCGGGGTTTTGTCCCCGGTGTTACTGTTTCTGTTTGACATAAATACAAGGCTTTCTTTCATCGGAGGGATTAATGCAGGTGATGAGGAGATGTTATCCCAGTTTATCCTTCAAAGCCTCATTACCTGCCGCGGTGTGTGAGCGCAGAGACAGATCAGTCCATCATCCCAGCGCTGATAAGCCGCACATACAGACCGCGCTCTTATCCTGCAGATTATCGCCTCCTCTATTTACCTGGACATCAGGGCGCTCTTAATTACTGAGCCGACGCCGCTGTTTGACTTTCTGTAAGTTAAACGCAAATTTATGAAAATGACAAGACAAAAAAAACTTCACGTTCAACTTACTGACGGAGAACTGGAACACGGAGCCGAGCGGCAATCAGACGGAGCGATGAGTGCGCCATTCTGGGGACACCAGGAAATGTGACAACGTAACACATACACTCCGAGACCACTGAGAGTGAGACAGTATGCAAAGCTACTGCTCTCTGTCATCATCAGGTGATTCATACTAATTGCACAGAATCGTTCTATCCCCCTCCTAGACGGAGTATGTGTGTGTGTATGTGTATGTATATATATATACACACACACACACACATTACACACATATATATATATATATATATATATATATATATACACACATACACTCATTGTCTGCACCAATCCCTCCCCTAGAAGTTGTCGGATGAGTGAAACTTCCTCTATGTAATTATAACATTGATGTAAGTAAGTAATTACAATTGTGGAGTATCGACCCTTTGTAGAGTCTCTAGTACCCTGTTGTACTGCCTCTAGCTTGGATACCAGATGTGATACGGGTGGGCATGGAGGCTCTAGTACCCTGTTGTACTGCCTCTAGCTTGGATACCAGATGTGATACGGGTGGGCATGGAGGCTCTAGTACCCTGTTGTACTGCCTCTAGCTTGGATACCAGATGTGATACGGGTGGGCATGGAGGCTCTAGTACCCTGTTGTACTGCCTCTAGCTTGGATACCAGATGTGATACGGGTGGGCATGGAGGCTCTAGTACCCTGTTGTACCGCCTCTAGCTTGGGTACAAGATGTGATACGGACAGGCATGGAGGCTCTAGTACCCTGTTGTACCGCCTCTAGCTTGGATACAAGATGTGATACGGGTGGGCATGGAGGCTCTAGTACCCTGTTGTACCGCCTCTAGCTTGGATACAAGATGTGATACGAGGGGACATGGAGGCTCTAGTACCCTGTTGTACCACCTCAAGCTTGGATACAAGATGCGATACAGGCAGACATGGAGGCTCTAGTACTCTGTTGTACCGCCTCTAGCTTGGATACAAGATGTGATACGGGTGGGCATGGAGGCTCTAGTACCCTGTTGTACCGCCTCTAGTTCGGATACAAGATGTGATACGGAGGCATGGAGGCTCTAGTACCCTGTTGTACCGCCTCTAGCTTGGGTACAAGATGTGATACGGGTGGGCATGGAGGCTCTAGTACCCTGTTGTACTGCCTCTAGCTTGGATACCAGATGTGATACGGGTGGGCATGGAGGCTCTAGTACCCTGTTGTACTGCCTCTAGCTTGGATACCAGATGTGATACGGGTGGGCATGGAGGCTCTAGTACCCTGTTGTACTGCCTCTAGCTTGGATACCAGATGTGATACGGGTGGGCATGGAGGCTCTAGTACCCTGTTGTACCGCCTCTAGCTTGGGTACAAGATGTGATACGGACAGGCATGGAGGCTCTAGTACCCTGTTGTACCGCCTCTAGCTTGGATACAAGATGTGATACGGGTGGGCATGGAGGCTCTAGTACCCTGTTGTACCGCCTCTAGCTTGGGTACAAGATGTGATACGGGTGGGCATGGAGGCTCTAGTACCCTGTTGTACCGCCTCTAGCTTGGATACAAGATGTGATACGAGGGGACATGGAGGCTCTAGTACCCTGTTGTACCACCTCAAGCTTGGATACAAGATGCGATACAGGCAGACATGGAGGCTCTAGTACTCTGTTGTACCGCCTCTAGCTTGGATACAAGATGTGATACGGGTGGGCATGGAGGCTCTAGTACCCTGTTGTACCGCCTCTAGTTCGGATACAAGATGTGATACGGAGGCATGGAGGCTCTAGTACCCTGTTGTACCGCCTCTAGCTTGGATACAAGATGTGATACGGAGGCATGGAGGCTCTAGTACCCTGTTGTACCGCCTCTAGCTTGGATACAAGATGTGATACGGAGGCATGGAGGCTCTAGTACCCTGTTGTACCACCTCTAGCTTGGATACAAGATGTGATACAGGAGGGCATGGAGGCTCTAGTACCCTGTTGTACCACCTCTAGCTTGGATACAAGATGCGATACAGAGTGGGGAGGGGATCATGGGGGCTCTAGTACCCTGTTGTACCGCCTCTAGCTTGGATACAAGATGTGATATGGGTGGGCATGGAGGCTTTAGTACCCTGTTGTACCGCCTCTAGCTTGGATACAAGATGTGATACGGGTGGGCATGGAGGCTCTAGTACCCTGTTGTACCGCCTCTAGCTTGGATACAAGATGTGATACAGGTAGGCATGGGGGCTCTAGTACCCTGTTGGGCCACCTCTAGCAGTGCGGTGTCCTGCAGCATATAAAGGCCTATGAGCCGATACGGCATCATGTGTACATATTGCTGACTGACATCACTGTTTTTCAAGGGTCAACCCTACTGACTGGTTGCAGGTTTGCTAAATCCATACCTGCGCTGTATGATTAGCTCACTATGGTGATGACAGACGGCCGTTAGCGAGTGCAGATCAGGAACCTTCCTGCAGTGCCTTAATGAATAAACTGCTAATTACTTGCTGATTGTTCTTGTTGGTGACCTTGATGCGATGAAGATCTTGTATCAGCTGCTCCCCTCTTCTTTTAGCGGCGTCCTCATTTGACGTCTGTATCACAGGAGGGAAGAGTGTTGTGTTACATGGGGTGACACTCCTGCTGGCGTTATCATAGCGGAGGCTAGTAGTGATTTACCACATTATTTGTCGCTGTACATCATTGGGGTGCCCAATTTAAGTTTTCTATCTCAGACATCTGCAAATACACAATAAAGCGCAATTATGTAACGGGCGGGCAAAGCGTGCCAAAGTGAGGGAGACCACGAGGGCTGCAGAGGGGTTGTCATAGGCGGCTCTATGGTCCCACCAGACAGTGGCGCCAAAGGTGCTGTGCTCGGGATTTGTGCAGCGACCCAAGGAATGCACCGTGGTACACTTACAGGAAGGCCTGTTTTGTCACACGTGACGCCAGTACCCCAACCGGGACTCTCCGGATGGAATGCCGATGAAATAAATGAGACGAGTCCGGTAGCCTGTGGAGGAGAGGGAGAAACAGGGTTTCTCAAACGTACAACACCTTCTATGTCCAAGGACGGCACATAGACAGGTGATACAGGACAAGTGTTGTTGTGAATGTTCTGTAGGACCCGCTGGGACACTACAATTATATGGGCAAGCATGCTAGCAATCCGAGAAACTCAGAGCCTGCGATTCCCTTGAGATTGTGAGAAAAATGCAAGTTCAATGTGATTTTTAAAAATTTTTTTGCAGATCCATTTAAAATAATGGAAGATATCGCTCAAAAGTAGGACATGCTGCAAGAGTGCGGTCAATAATGGAAACTGCCCCATTGAAGATTATGGGTTCCAGTTCTGTGCAAATTTTGTGTTTTGCAGCACACAAAACGCATACGAGAAAAATCTCCGTGTAAATGCACCCTAAGGCCTGAAATCACGATCATCTGAAGCCTTGGATTCCAATGTATTCATTCAGATGAGCCATTTTCCAGCGCGTAAAATTGGCTGGCCGGAAAAGAGCACATACGCTGCGGGTTCCGGCCGCCGCCTTTATGTGCGTCCGGATAAGATAGGTCTTATCCTTTGGCCACGATCAGCCAGCAGCTCCCATAAAAGCCTATTGATGCTGCCGGCGAGGGGAGGGACTTTAGCAGCGGCTCGCGCTGCTAAACTTTCTCCCTCATCCCTACTCCTCCCTTTGACGGCAGCTCCCATAGGCTTCTGTGGGAGCTTCTATTGCTAGCAGTGCGCTATTACAACTGAGGCTGCTTTGGGTGTGGTATTAACAGGGATGTTTTTACTACTGGTGTCACTATGGGGGTCAATACTACTACTTAGGCCACTTAAGGAGTCACTATAACTACTAGGGCCATCATTAATGAGTTACTATCAGTATTGGGGCCGCTCAGACGGACACCATTACAACTAGGGCCACTATGGGGGCCACTATTATTACTATGACAACTAATAGGGCTCTATTACTAATGGGGCCATTAACAGGGTCACTATTACTACTGCAGCCACTTTGGGGTTGCTATTACTACCAGGGCCACTAAGAGGGACACTTACTATTGGGGCCACTACTAAGTCAAACTTTTTACTACTGTAACCATTAAGGGGGTCACTATTATTATGTGGGTGCTATTACTACCGGAGGACACAAAAGCGAGCACTTACTTTTGGGGCCACTACTGGGGGCACTATTACTCTACAACTTAAGACAAGTCGCAATGGATCAAATATGTGTTTGGTATCCTGTCTATTGGCACTTTCAATGCCTGTAATATTAACTTCTTTTTTTTTTTCGGGGTGTGTGCATCATTTCACACTTTGCCACAGGGGTCCCCATGTACGGGGGTGTTCTAGCTGTCTATTACTGATCCCCTACAGTGCAGTTACCTGGTGTATACAAGTAAGTACGATACATAAGGCGTGTGTTATCCTGTAACTACGGTACATATACGCAAATTTCCATCACTTCTCCGCTCTCCGCAGCTGTCTATCTCTAATGATGGTGGGTGGAAGAATGATCTTGAGTGCTTCTATTGTCTCCTGATAGAAGGGAGATGTTTCGTTGAGCGCTCGCGGAGATATTGACTCCTGTACATCACACCTCCTTCTATCTCAGTAATGGGCTTTCCGCTCTAATTAAGTATGCATAAAGAGATTAGCGCACGCTGCTCCGGAGAAGCGCCTGCTGTATGTCGGCACGAGTGTAGCAATGTGAGAAATACTACTAAACCTATCGTAATACAACAAATCCATGTGTGTGCTACATAATGATAGCGGATGTGCTGCCTGCAGCCGCCATCCTTACGCCATCAATACCAGAGAGGCAAGCGCATAGGAAAAACCTAAAGGGGTCCATTATATAGATCCCTAGTACAGGGACCAACTCACAATTACTGACCCTTAATTCCTAATGTTGTGCCGCCTGTGGAGAAGCTGCACCTATAGGGTGGCACTGCCTGTGGCAGCTGCTAGTACCTAAATGGATACAATGTGATGCAACAGTGACACGATGTAACTGGGAGTTGCCCCATGATCTCACGAGAAGAATAAACCAAAAGCAATAGCAAGTTGCACATCGATAGTGTTACAGATATGGAGACAAGTGGGAGGTCACAACAAACTGAAGAACCAAGGCCCACAGCAGCACAGAGAATTTCAGTAGAGGAGTGTGCCGTTCCAGTCATGTTAGAGAGAAGAGGGCTTCATGTGACATGAGAAACCTTACACCAAATGGCCATTGTAATAGAGACCCTCAGAATTGTAGTAATTCATCGTGGTGTAGATTCCACTCGGTGATGAAATGGTTCTGCAGGAATATTGGCCCCTGCGGACAGGAAGCTTTATGTAATTGCCTCAGATGGAGGCACTGATGTAAGAGGGGAGAGCAGTACCTCTGCTCCCCTCTTATTATATCAGCTGTTTTACCTTGTCGCTGAACTCAAGTCAGGCCCACTCTAGTCAGTGCAGGTAGGAGAGGCACCACAGGTAAGTGATCCCACCGCCAACAAGTGACATGGCCGGGGGGGGGGGGGAGGAGGAACTGGCTGGTGCTGTGGAGCACAAGAAGATAGGTGTACAGAAACACCTGAAGTTGAGCGCTGCAAGTGTTGATAGGAGGCTCTGCCTCCCCTGGTGACATCAGCTGTGGTTGGGAGATAAATGGGGCTAAGCCCTGCTCACCACCCCAAAAGTTAGAGAACTTTCTTGATGCCTTTTATGATGCTCTGTAAGCGCCATATAAAAGTCTAGTAGTTGCGCTACAAGACTCAGTGCCGCAGCAGCATCAGGAACAGAGCTTTGACACAGCCCAGAGATGACATGGTAGAGGAGCAGCACAGCAGGCTGCAGAAGAAGTGGCAATGGCCGCACACTAAGGGACTTCAGAGAATCACCAGCTGCCCTGATGACCCAGGGGCTGAAAAATCTGACACACCACATAAAAGGTCCTGAAGTAGATGGCAGCGCCATGGACCTGGTACAAAGACAGAGCGCCCAGACATGTGAGACCAGTCTCTAACATGATGCCGTAGTGTGCACACTATAAGGACTATGAAGGACTGATGCAGAGTTTGTAGTTGTGCAACGTCCTGCAGCGACACACGCTGAGGAGATGGCGGGGTAGAGATGGTACTTGTCACGGTGGCTCTACCGACTTCACCTGAAGGACACGTGTAACCTCAGCCAAGGCACCGCTAGGCCTCTTCCAGGCAACACTGTGACAGCGGTTACCTGAATAAGGTGGATCTGAAGCGTGGTCACGGGTGACACCACCGATCCTTTACTCCGTTGGATGTCTGATGGTCAAATAAGAGAGTCCACACACAGTTGATTTAGGAAAATTCAAACCACTGGGAACAGGCAGTGACTGGAACTTTACTTCTCTACCTTACAACTTCACACACCAGTGCAGGAAGAACAGTTCAACAAGGTCAGGGAGGAGAACACAAAATGACACCGGGCCTAAAGTCCTAGTTATCTGTATGACTCCGCTCCTGGACAGACACACTCTGGGACACGGGATGACACCGGGCCTACAGTCTAGGTTATCTGTATAACTCCGCTCCTGGACACACACATTCTGAGACATGGGATGACACCAGGCCTACAGTCTTAGTTATCTGTATGACTCCGCTCCTGGACAGACACACTCTGGGACACGGGATGACACCGGGCCTACAGTCTAGGTTATCTGTATAACTCCGCTCCTGGACACACACATTCTGAGACATGGGATGACACCGGGCCTACAGTCTTAGTTATCTGTATGACTCCGCTCCTGGACACACATACCGGAGGAGGACATAACACTCCACTGACACTCACTTGCAGGTGGGTATTTGGACACTGCACGACGGCTCCTTCTCTCACTCTCACTCAAGGTAGGGGTCCTGGAGTTGAAACATCAGGGTACCTTTCCTTGGCTTCCATTCTTCACCATATGAGGGTTAAAGATACCCCCATGTGGCCGGTGCTCTCCCTCCACACTCTACCATTGAAGAAAAGGAGCTCTCCTCTTGCACACACTGCACTCCTATATATCTTTTATACCCATGTGTCATGACAACTAGTTACAATTTCCAGATATATCTCAGACATTCCTAGACATTAGGAGAATCTGCACAGAACGTCCACATTGAAGATATATGTATGACAGTTATGGAGGGGCCAGATATATGTACTTCAGGCCACTACAGTTGGGCTGGCTGATGACTTATGACATGTGAAATGGAGTTGCAAGCAAAGTTATATGCAGATATGTAGAATATTTGTCATGGGATGACAAGGCACTCCGCTCTAGTGGCGTTATGTACCAATGGAAATACACAGCTGCAGGGGTGATGTTCTGCATTTTGTGCAAATTCTTGCACCTATAGTGCATTAGGCCGTCATAGTTGTGTTATACCACGGACCTTGAAAAGCATAGTATGGTGTACGATAATGACGGTTAGTTAGGAAATAAAGACAAAGTGCCTTGTTGCTCCGATGTGCTGATGTGTTGTAGCCCATCTGTGCTGAAGTATGGGGAGTTGTGCGTTTAGAGTCATTTTTTGGAGCACCAGTATTATATTCGGCTGCTCCTGCGCCTGTTGGTCAGGACGATTCCTGACATCCTCCTCTGACTACTCTTCTATGAGAAGCCCCCCCCCCGCGCGGTTAGCGGTGAGACCCCGGCTAGTCTAGCACTGATGACCGGCCTCGCTGGAAGTCGCTCCGATCGCTGGATTTTCCCATCTAATGTGGATTCACACCGAACTGATCCACGGAAAACTTGTCACGTGATTTTATGCTGCACTCCGGGGTCAAGGGAAGGTACAACTGTGAGAGGACCGGGCTGTAATAAACGACCGGAGGCTGTAATAAAGCGCTCGCTGACTGCAGGTAGCCTGGACACCACAGATGAATAGTTGGAGGATCCGGATCCCTCGGACAGAACACGCTGTGATAGGATTGTTCCATTCTTTATATACATGACACCTCGTACCTTCATCTTTTTACGTTGACGTCGTTATTTTCTTCGGATATGACAGACACCTCTCTAATGAATATTGCCTCAATTTGCACTTGTCGGCCCATAATGTGCCGGATCTGAGCGCTCCTGTACCGCACATCAAACCTCTCTTGTCTGCGCCCAATTAATGGTATGAACAATGTTAATTCTTGTGGTTAAAAGGTGTAAAAATGCACCCCCCCCCCCATACCCCACCCAAGCCGCAATGCAGATCTAATCGGTTATTCCGTCCTTTGTCCGTACTCCGGTCTGTATAAGGGGCAGGAATGAGTGCAGCCATTTCAGGGGTTCAACGGGCGCACATACATTAAGATCAAAGAGGCGGCAGGGGATCAAAAACCTGAAATGAGTTGGAAGGCGGACGGGGACGGTCTGTGGTATTTTTGCACAATGTATAAAGATTGCTCGTCATTGTGATTGCTTTGTTGATTTCTCCAGCACAAGGGGTAATGGGCGCAGGATTGTTCTAACGCAGACCGCCGGAGCACTCGAATCACATCAGAAGCCGCGCCGTCTGATCCTCCCGACTATTATCCGACTTCTAAGCAATGACTGCAAGAAGAGAAGTCAAATTAAAATTAACCTCTTCAATGGGGGACGGCGTCTGCGTTATATATTCATCTGCTGCAACCGGCGTCTCCGGTGGGTTCTGGTTTTCGTAGCTGCAACAGGTCCAGGATAAGATCACCTACCTCTAAGATCCTCATAATTTACTCTGCCCAGCAGGAACGTATATACACCATCTACCAAAAGTCATGGGGCACCTGAGCAAGAATCACAAGTAGTCTTTATGTCTATATGTTATTACTTAGTGCGGCTTCTTTGGCCCTAATGACATCAGATACTCTCCGCTGCATATTTTCTACTAATCTCTGATACACATTAGCCGGTATTTCCCTCCATTCAGCCTGCAAATGTCTGATGAGTTCTCTCAAAGAAAATAGATTTGCTCTTCATATTTCCTGATCCAACATTCTACTTTGTCCCAAAGATGTTCAGTAGGTTCAGGTTGGGACTCTGTGCAGCCGGTCCAATCATGGAACATCCATTTCGTTAGACCAACGTGAAACAGAATTGGATTAGTGACATTTGTGCAGCACGGGGGAAGGAATCCAGTGGGCTCTGAATACTGCGGGCAGCGCTGGGACAAACCTCAGTTAGGTGAATGTGCTGTTGCAAATACAAATAATTACTTTAACTGTCCTCTAATAGGGCTGGTAAAAAATAAATATTGTTGTTCTGGACAGATTACCATCTGGGCCGGTTTGTTATCAGCTGGGTGGTTACACTCGCCATTATTAACGTTGATTGTGGCATGTAAGATACTTCGGAGGGAGGGCGCCTCTGTGACATCATCGACTCTCCACCATTTAATTGATTTGGGTTCCAGTGACTCCCCAACTGCTGGGGAGCGGTGCGCCCTCCCAGTGTCTCACTAACTGCAAAGCTGCAGGTTGCCCAGATATTATATTGTCTACTCTGATCTCATAGTTTTGTGGCTTCTGTTAGAACATCACATATATATATATACTCTTTATTAAATACTAGCGTACCCGTCGCGCGTTGCTGCGAAGACAGACATACATACATACATTCGTTTTTATATATCTAGATGACGGCAGCAGCGACCACTGAGGTTTTGTAGGCCGCTGCTTCCCCCTTGCAGGCTGAATAAAATAGCCGTTGTGTGGAACATCCAATTTATCCGGCTGCTGTGGCTTCTTGGGAAGATAGCCTAGTACATGTTTGCCCACTTCCAACTCCAATGGAGACTGACTGTAAATGGCTGGCGTGCTCTAGTATTTATGGTTCCAAGCTGTACGTGTCATTGCATACAGTCTGTCTATCTATCTATCTATCAGGGTTATTGCATACAGTCTATCTATCTATCTATCTATCAGGGTTATTGCATACAGTCTATCTATCTATCTATCTATCTATCTATCTGGGTTATTGCATACAGGTTATCTATCTATCTATCTATCTATCTATCTGGGTTATTGCATACAGTCTATCTATCTGGGTTATTGCGTACAGTCTATCTATCTATCTATCTATCTATCTATTTATCTATCTATCTATGACATCAGGAAATGAGAGAATTAGATTCCGTACGTAAAATTTGAACGCTAATTCTTTGGCGCTTTGAATTGAATAATCGAGTTGGGACCCATTAACTTTTCCTATTTATGACATAATCAATGCTCGTGCCAAATTTCAAGTTTCTATGACATTGGGAAGTGAGAGAATTAAGTTGGGATGAGACATAAGGCCTTGCCCATAAGCATTCCCCAACCTCCAAGAACTGAACCTACCTACCTGAATGAGATTTTGTAGGCCGCTGCTTCCCCCTTGCGGGCTGAATAAAATAGCCGTTGGGTGGAACATACAATTTATCCGGCTGCTGTGGCTTCTTAGGAAGATATCCTAGTACTTGTTTACCCACTTCCAACTCCAATGGTAATTGGCTGGCGTGCTCTAGTGGTTCCAAGCTGTACGTGTCATAATACAGCCTTAATGACATCACAATGCAGCTTTATAGAACATGTTGGGGCATGTTCAAGGGCGTCCGATGTTGATGACATCAGTGATGACATCACAATAGCAGGTGGCTTACTTATTCGATCTACGTGGGGGGGGGGCGTAACTTTCGACGACGCTCGCGCGCCATTTATCGTAGGATATTTGTACTATGCCTATAATCTTCCCAGGAGTGTACTTAACAACTTCCCAAAGTTTCATGGCGATCGGATGAATGGTGTAGTAGCGCATAAAGGACAAACAGACACGCACGCACGCACGCACGCACGCAGACACGCACGCAGACAGACATACATTCAATTTTATATATATAGAAGATGACGGCAGCAGCGACCACTGAGGTTTACCGCTGGGGTATGTCACTCTTATTACTAATGGGGGGAGTGTCACTATTATTACTGCTGTGGGATGTCACTATTATCGCTGGGGTGAAGGTGTCACTATTACCGCTGGGGTATGTGTACATGTGGCAGAAATGGGCAGGGCTCTTTCAGAATAGACCGGGTGCAGATTTTGACTGCTTTTTAGATGCGGAAATGCTGCAGAATTTTCCACAGAAATCTCCGCTGAGCACATTCTGCAGTATTTCCGCGTCCAAAAAGCAGTCAGAATCTGCACCCGGTCTATTCTGAAACAGCCTTGTCCTTTTTAGAACGACGGGGGTAAAATCATACGTTGTGATAAGCCCCGCCCCCTGACGTGTTGGCACTTTGCGATACATAAGTGGGTTTTGGGTTGTAGTTTGGGCACTCGGTCCCTAAAAGGTTCGCCATCACTGGCCTAGTACATGTTTGCCCACTTCCAACTTCAATGGAGACTGACTGTAAATGGCTGGCGTGCTCTAGTATTTATGGTTTCAAGCTGTACGTGTCATTGCATACAGTCTATCTATCTATCTATCTATCTATCTATCTATCTATCAGGGTTATTGCATACAGTCTATCTATCTAGCTATCTATCTATCTATCAGGGTTATTGCATACAGTCTATCTATCTATCTATCTATCTATCTATCTATGACATCAGGAAATGAGAGAATTAGATTTTGTAGGCCGCTGCTTCCCCCTTGCGGGCTGAATAAAATAGCCGTTGGGTGGAACATACAATTTATCCGGCTGCTGTGGCTTCTTAGGAAGATATCCTAGTACTTGTTTACCCACTTCCAACTCCAATGGTAATTGGCTGGCGTGCTCTAGTGGTTCCAAGCTGTACGTGTCATAATACAGCCTTAATGACATCACAATGCAGCTTTATAGAACATGTTGGGGCATGTTCAAGGGCGTCCGATGTTGATGACATCAGTGATGACATCACAATAGCAGGTGGCTTACTTATTCGATCTACGTGGGGGGGGGGCGTAACTTTCGACGACGCTCGCGCGCCATTTATCGTAGGATATTTGTACTATGCCTATAATCTTCCCAGGAGTGTACTTAACAACTTCCCAAAGTTTCATGGCGATCGGATGAATGGTGTAGTAGCGCATAAAGGACAAACAGACACGCACGCACGCACGCACGCAGACACGCACGCAGACAGACATACATTCAATTTTATATATATAGATAACCCAGCTCGTGATTAGGGTTGTGGTGATTAAATGATCGGTCTTGTCACCAGAGACCCTAAAAGTGGTTCCCCCCTTGGCTTATAAAATGCTTTCAGAGGCTCCTTGTGTGCAGTGACCTCTTCTTCCACTTGTAGAGCTTGTTGACCACTAGACGCCTCTATGACGTAGAGAAGAAATTTCACCGCGTTACCAGAGGGGGGCGCATTATTGGGATTGGAGAAGCTGGATGGTCGTATCGATGAATTGTCCCCCACCGGCGGGAGATGTTGGGACCAGTGGATGTGTGAGGGCACACAGGTGACCGGACTCAGGATGCCCCCTACAGACCACCAGTAGAGAGGAGCGTCTGACCAGACTGTTAGGAGGTGTTGGGACCAGTGGATGGGGGGACACAAGGTTACTGTGCTCAGGGCGCCCCATACAGGCCACCAGTACAGAGGAGCATTTGATCGTCCGACAAGCACCAGCAGCTCCTACTGTTTTTTTGTCCACCATCCAGAGACAGCGGGCGCCATCGTTACACCCCTGTGTTTGTCAGAACCATTTCCAGGCGCTTAGCTCAAGGACATTTGGTCTCAGGGCCCCCATTACATGTATGACCTCAGACACCCACCATCGCAACAATTCGCAGTGATGTCTTGAACGATAAAACTGGAGGCTGCGTAGTGGAACCGGGTGTCTTTAGTGACGAATCTAAGTTTAGTTTGGGCAATGACAACAACCGTGTTCGTGTCCGGAGACCGCAGAGTGGTCGCCTCAATCCTGCCTTAGCTGTATCACATCTTGTATCTAAGCTAGAGGTGGTACAACAGGGTACTAGAACCTCCATGCCTGCCTGTATCACATCTTGTATCCAAGCTAGAGGTTGTAGAACAGGGTACTAGAGCCTCCATACCCACCTATATCACATCTTCTATCCAAGCTAGAGGCGGTACAACAGGGTACTAGAGCCTCCATGCCAGCCCGTATCACATCTTGTATACAAGCTAGAGGTTGTAGAACAGGGTACTAGAGCCTCCATGCAAACCCGTATAACATCTTGTATCCAAGCTAGAGGCAGTACAACAGGGTACTAGAGCCTCCATGCCCACCTGTATCACATCTTGTATCCAAGCTAGAGGCGGTACAACAGGGTACTAGAGCCTCCCTACAAGGGGTCGGTTCTCCACAATAAATGACCCTTTTGCTCTGATATGTAATCACTTATAACAACATTACAATCACACAGAGGAAGTTTCATTCATCCGACAACTTCTAGGGGAGGGATTGGCGCTGACAAAAAAGTACACACAGTTGTGCAAAGGGCATCACCCTGATGAAATGCAGTAGCAAGACCATTACACGCTAAGGCTTCTTTCCCACGAGCGTGTATTGGCCCGTCGTTTTCACTGCCGGCTGATATACGCTGTGATCTGATGCATTGGATTCCAATCCATCAGATCACATGGCCGTATTCCTGAGATGTAAAAGTGCCCGGCCGACCAATGTAGCGCCGGTCGCTTTTACGTCGGGCCCAAAAGATGGTCTTGGAACTATCATGCCGGAATACGTTGACCTCTGCATGGGCTCCTATGGGAGCCCATAGCAGCGGTGGGAGGGAGTTCAGCAGTGTGGCTGCTAAACACCCTCCCTTTGCTCTTCTTCCCCCGTGCAGGCTCACCTGTCCTCTCCTCCTCGCTCGCTCTCTGCAATGGGAGGGGGCGGAGCTATGCTCCGCTCACCCCGCCCCTTGTCCATAGCCATCAATGGGAGGAGGCAGGACGGGCCAGTGCTTAGCTCCTCCCCCACCCAGCCCCATCCCATTGCAAAGAACAAGCGGAGAGGAGAGTACAGGTGAGCCTGCGATGGGGAGGTAGTGAAAAGGGGCAACGGCAAGGTAGAATCTGCACTGGGACCCATGCCATCTGAACGGGCGTACAAATGCTTGATTTGTGCACCCATTCACCAGTTTTAGCTCTCCCAACGTAGTGTATATCGGCCGGCCGTGAAAGAAGCCTAATCTGGTGCAATGCTAGGGGCCAGTACTGTAATACATTATCTCAGTAATTATGAGATCACAGGTTCAAGTCCCTACAGGGCAATACAAAAAATGTAAAAGTAATAATAGTCGAAAACATGTAAAAAAAAAAAATAGAAAAAAAACTTTTTTTACTGCATAAAAGTAAAATGATTTAAAAATTAAACATATACATGTTTGGTATCTGTAACAAAACTAAACCTTTATCCCGCGAACAACCAGCTGGCAGTACAAATGTGATTACATAATCCGTCACACTGTACACTTACAGCAGGAAGGGGAGCAGTCGGACGATGCGCAGCGCCACAGCCAGCGTCAGCATGACGGATTAGGTAATCAGTCTGGTTTGCTACAAGGAGTAGGACTCAGGTTTGGATACGGCTTTAAGGAAAGTAAAACAATATGGAAGGTTTAACAATAGTAGTCTATTCAGATGAAGGGATAATTAAGCAAAGTGGTGAATAATTGTCCTTTTGTAAATTACATACAAATGATAAAAGTTGCAACTTACATCACAAAGAATAAAGATAGCAAATTACATCACATCATTATCTATATAAAGCCCGCTTCACGGTGGATCCGCGGAAAAAACGCAGGCATTGAAGGGCATGAAGTTTCGATTTTTCCTTCACACTTGTGGATACAAATTGCGTATTCTGTGAGCGGCGGGAAAAAAAATCGTAGCATGCTCTATTTTGCTATAGATTCTGTGTGAACAGCTTCTATTTAAGTCAATGGAGGCTGTCCAACCCGCAGGTCATACGCAATGCATACAGGGCGCAGCTACTCGAGTATTCGCTAAGGGACGGTGCGGGAAATCTAAGTAGAGAGAAAAAACCTTACTGTGCATGACCAAATGGCGAGCTGCCGCGGTTATCTGCAGTACAGATAATCCAGCTATGCGAGGCCGCCGACAGGGCTCACAGCAGGAATCTGCTGCGAGTCTCCTACATGCAGAATCCAGCCCGACCGCGTGAAGCCCGTCTATAAAGGTTACAACTTACGTCACATCACGAGAAGGCATCATCTGACTTGTATAACAGCAGCCAGGAAGCCAACTTTTAATGACGCCAAAACAGAGAACCTTCTCCAGGAACTGGACTGACAGGTAGGACATCCCCTCACTTGTCTGAATGGCTTCAATCTCAGGGCTTATTCACACGTCTGTATATCGGCCTTTCTGCAGGGGGAGGATGCGGGCCGGGAGCAGTGCACTGAGCTCCCGCCCCCTCTCCACCCCTCAACACTATTTGCAATGAGAGGGGCGGAACTTAGCTCCACCCCCGCACTTCGCATTGCAAACAGTGGCGAGGGGCGGAGAGGGAGCGAGAGCTCAGTGCACTGCTCCCGGCCCGCATCCTCCCCCTGCAGAAAGGGACACTGTATATCGGCCAGGCGTGAAAACCCGGCTGATATATGGACATGTGAATAAGCCCTAAAGGATAGGGGATAACGTTTTGGTCGGTGGGGGTCTAACCTCTGGGACCCCTATCCAATTCACAGAATGGAGGTCCCAATGGTCTGTGCATGAATGAAGTAGCAGATGTACATGCGCCCCACTGCCAGAGATTGCTGAGCACTCGTACTTGTGTAGGGGTGTAGTCATAAATTTTTGGGGTCCGTCCTGTGTTGCATACAATATATACATGTGATGTTCTAACAGAAGCCACAAAATAGGCCATGTCTCTAAGGGGTTAATTTATCAGTCAGCATAGAAACAAGTGTGAGACAAGTGCTTTATGAGGTTAAAGGGATTGCCCAGGATTAGAGAAACATGGCTAATTTCTTTCAAAAACAGCGCCACACCTATCCACAGGTTATCTGTGGTATTGCAGCTCAGCTTCGCTGTAATTCCAGACACAGTCCGTAGATGGGAGTGGCGCTGTTTTTGGAAGGAAGCAGTCATGTTTGTCTAATCCTGGACTATTGTTTTACATGCCAGCTGCGCAGGTTGCACATATCGTACGGAATGTCCGCCTACAATATATCACATAGTCAAAGGGAAAGCTGAGAGAACGTTGCCGACTCCGCCGTACAAATCCCATTTCACAGATTCAATTAATACTCCGTTACAAGCGCAGTGACGGACGTGCGGAAGAATCAATCAGTTCCAGTGTCCTAGGTCACACTACAGTCCGCGGCAGCATTGTACATGAGACACCGCGGTCTCTGCTCCATTGCTTGGATTAGATACAAGACGCACATTCTGCAAGAGCAATCATTCATCTCCTCCGGCTCTATACAAGTGAAGAGCTCGTCTGCCCGAGTCTTACTAAAGCCATTTGTTATGTTGTCTGATGAGAAGTATCATAAGCCAGAAAAACGGATTGAATTTTCTCTGCCAGCTGATGGAGGCGCCGCTCACAGAACTGGATCAATTTGTTTCAGCATCTACCTGCAGAACTGGCGCTACCTAACACACTTACTGACACACCATACCTGACGCCGCCATCTTACCGCTAGTGACTGGAGACTATAGGAACATCTCTTTCTCGAAGAACCACAAACATGGTAGTAAGAGAGAAATAGTTCATACACTGAATGCCCTTTTATATGAGACCCCCCCATCTAGAAGAATGTTGGAGGTGCTGACATGTTCTGACCGGCTGACAGGAAGGGGTCAGCGATTCATGCTGCTTGCACCAAATTCTGACCTCCCATCAACAAAATGCAAAAGAAATCTGGATTTCTCTCACCAGGTGATGTTTTTCTGCTGCTCAGTGATACAAGTTGTCCATTCTTCTGTTCCCCGTGGAGACACAATGATGTGAGATGTGCTGTAGCGTTTCTGGTGCTGGGTTTGGAGCCGTGGATGTAGTAGTTATGCAGGACCAGAGAGTAGTTGGGGGGAAGCCAGAGGTCATCAACAGGTAGTCATGGCTTGCAATACAAAAGGAGGAGGCGGGTAGAGTTGTTGGGAGGAGAGCCAGAGGTCGTCAACAGGTAGTCACAGATTGCAGGAGAGGAGCAGGTTTAGGAGATGAAAGCAGTGGAGCACAATAATCATGCAAGGTACTGGAGGAAAGGCCGGACTTTTATAGCACGTCCAATTAGCAAATAGGGCGCAGCCAAAACAGGGACTGGATCAGGAACACAGGAGCAAGGCTAAGCTTCAGCAGAGGAGCTGTCCAAGGGCTGGATGGCTCAGTGGAGAGAACTGCTAACTGGAGTGCAGGATGTCCTGGGTTCGTTCCCCAACATGTACATTCAGATATGTTATTTGGAGCACCAGTGTTGTATTTGGCTGTTCGTTCTCAACATCCTCCTCTGACCCCTTTTGGTAATGAGTTATTGCTGTCCAGAGGATCCCCTTTTGCTGCATGCTTTTTTTCAATCACGCCATTTTCATTATACTCTCACATGGTTGGCAGTGAGGCCCCGGCTAGTCTAGACCCGGCCTCGTTGGAAGTCACTCAGATCACTGGATTCTCCCATCTAATGTGGGTTCACACTGAAACTGATCAGCGGAAAACTTGGCACGTGATTTTATGCTGCACTCCGGGGTCACAGGGAGAATCTCCATACAGGGAAGCACCAATCATAAGGTGGTTGGGGGCTCTAATAAAGGGGCCATTTAGTGTGTTCTCTTCAATCCCAGGGAGACAACCTGTATGACAACTGGAATGACTACTACTAGTTGCTGGCACTGCTCATGGATTGCAGTCGTAGTCTCATGGCCATACAATGCTTTTGGTGTAGCACTGGCTGGATCTGTAACAACGGCAGCTTGAGACCAAGTAATGTAATATTTACAATGCTGCTGCCCGTATCAGCGCAGAGACAGAAGGGAATGTTTAGCGAGGATTAGTTTGCTTTTCATGATCAATATCACAGGTAAGCAAGCAGCGACTCCCCAGCTGCTGAGGAGCGGAGTGACCGTGGGCGCCTCCCCGTCTCCCACTGACAGCCGCAGGCGGCCCAGATATGATATTGTTTACTCTGATTCTATAGATTTACTCTGCAGCTTCTGTTAGAACATCATTTGTATATATTGTATGCAGCAGAGGACGGACCCCAAGATTTATGACTGCATCCCCACACAAGTACGAGCTCGGTAATCTCTGCAGAGGGGCCCATGTGCAACTGCTACTTCACTCATGCACAGACCATTGGGACCTCCATTCTGTGGATTGGAGGGGGTCCCAGTGGCCGGACCCCCACCGATCATAAAGCTATCTCCTATCCTTTGGATTGCTTTAGATCTTCTTACACCCCCCTTTAACCCCTTAGTGACGCGGCCTGTTTTGGACATAAGGATGCAATGATTTTTGAGAGATTTTCATCTCCCTTTTTTCTAAGCCGTAACTTTTTATTTCTCTGTCGACGCGGCGGTATGAGGGCTTGTTTTTTGCGTGGTGAGCTGGAGTTTTTAGTAATACCATTTTTTTGGTAGATATAATGTAATGTATAAAACTTTTATAAATGTTTTTAATAAAAAAACAATATCAGAATGCATTTTTCTTTTGACAGCATTAATTATCCAGCCTTAGGGCTTATTCCGACATGCGTATATCAGCCGGGGTTTCACACCTGTCCGATACACGCTGTTCCTCTCCGCAGGGGGAGGAGGCGGGCCGGGATCAGTGTACTGGGCTCCCGCCCCCTCTCTGCCCCTCACCACTATTTGCAATGGGAAGGGTGGGGCGGAACTTAGCTCCACCCCTCCCACTGCAAACAGTGGCAAGGGGTGGAGAGGGGGCGGGAGCCCAGTGCACTGATCCCAACCTGCCTCCTCCTCCTGTGGAGAGGGACAGCAAATAAAATAAAAAATATATATATTAAAATTGCAAAAAAAATCCCCCTTTTTTCTCATTAAAAATCTAAAAAATTAAAAAACAACATATATTTAGTACTGTCCAGTACATAAAAAACTGAACTTTTAAAATATCACAATATTTATCCCACACAGTGAAGGCCGTTAAGGAGATAAAAAAGGAAGTAATGCCAGAATTGCAATTTCGTTTGGTACAAAAAGTGATCAAAAGACATACGTGTCCCAAAATGATGATAATTATAACTACAGCTCACTCCGCAAAAACTGAGCCCTCACACGGCCCAAAAGACAAAATAATAAAAAAAGTTATGTGTCTCAGAATACGGCAACGGAAAGCAATTTTTGTTTAAGAAAACATTTTATGCATTTTTTTTATGGGCTTATTCACACGTCTGTATATCGGCCAGGTTTTCATGTCCGACCAATATATGGTGTGCCTTTCTGCAAGGAAAGGAGGTGGGCCTGGCTGGGAGCTAGTGCTCTGAGCTCCCGCCCCCTCTCCGCCCCTAGCCACAGTTTACAATGGGAGGGTGGGACGGGGGCGAGGATAAGTTCCGCCCTGCCAATTGCAAATAGTGGTGAAGGGCGGAGAGGGAGTGGGAGCTCAGTGCACTGATCCCAGGCCGCCTCCTCCCCCTGCAGAAAGGGACACTGTATATCAGCCGGGCGTAAAAACCTGGCCGATATACGGACGTGTGAATAAGCCCCATCACTGTAATCGTATTGACCCGTAGAACACAGATCAAATGTCATCTTTACTGCACTGTGAGTGCTGTAAAAACAAACCCGCACCCCCAAAAATTACGCAACTGCATTTACTTTTATTTCTCTCCACATAAAAATGTTTTTGTTTTTCGTACATGATTCGGTACATTAAATGTTACAATAAAAAAAAAAACTCAACTAGTTCCAACAAAAAAATCCCATACGGCTATGTCAAAAAATAAAAATAAAAGGTCATGCCTCTTGGAGATATGAAAAAATGAAAATAAAAAATATACGGATTACTTACCGATAGTCCTTTTTCTGGGAGTCATCACGACGGCCCCAAATAGGACCCTAACGCTGCTGCCTGAACCCTAAGAGTTCTTGGGCTAAGGCCTTTTTCTAGGCCCGCCTGCAGAAATTCCAAGATTATGGGTATATCTATATCTGGGATTTTGCTTGGATCCAAGTTGCAGAACTCTGAGAACTTCTTCCACACTATTGTAAATGGCTGTGGTTACGGGTTTACGACTTTTGGTCAAGGTGGTGATTACTTTGTGCGAGAGTCCCTTTCCTTGAAGTATTACGCCTTCAGCATCCAGGCGGCTAGCTTCAGTTTTTCGACCCCCGAGTAGGTTAGTGGGCCCTGGAGAAGGAGATCTTCCATGGTCGGTAGTCGAAGTGGGCCCCGGATGGTTAAGGCCTTCAGTAGGGGATACCAGGGTCTCTTGTCCCACATGGGAGCGACTAGGATTACTGCCGCCCGGCTGGCCTGCATCTTTTTGAGGGTGTACGGAATCATTGGGAAGGGGAGGGGGGGGGGGGGAGAAATGCATAGGCCAAGTCCATGTCCCAATTTTGAGACCCCGCATGGATTGTCCCTTGGGTTGAGAGAATATAAGTCCCGGCATTTTTTATTTCCCCTCGTGGCGAACAGATCGATCTGCGGTTTTCCACACTGGTGTGTTAGATGATTGAAGGCTTACTGGTTCAGACAACATTCTCCTGGAAGGACTCTTTGTC
This sequence comes from Eleutherodactylus coqui, assembly GCF_035609145.1. NCBI lineage: Eukaryota > Metazoa > Chordata > Amphibia > Anura > Eleutherodactylidae > Eleutherodactylus > Eleutherodactylus coqui. Next base: position 15,013,348 of record NC_089849.1, on the reverse strand, counting down.
TGCTGAGGTAGTCTGCGATGATGTTTGAGGATCCCTTCAGGTGGATGGCTGAGAGGGATAGCACCGTGGATTCCACCCAGCGAAGTATCCTTGCCGCCAGCTGTTGGAGGTGTTGGTGTCGTGTTTCCCCCTGGTGATGAACAAACAGGGCTGTCATGTTATCAGTTTGAATTTTAACATGCCTTCCTCTTAAGTGGGGTTCTGCTGCATGAAGGGTCTCCCATATCGCTCTTAATTCCCTATAGTTGGACGAGCATGCGGCTATTCGAGAATCCCAGGTTGCCTGCAGGGTCAGGTCTGCTACTTGCGCTCCCCACCCGGTTTTGCTAGCATCCGTTGTTACGGATATAGAGGGTTCTCGTGACCAAGAGGTACCCTTGCTTAGGTTACTCTGTAAAGTCCACCAGCGCAGGGATTCTTTACCTTAGATGGACAGGCTCACTTTCTTTTCTAGGGAGGTCTGCCGTTTGTCCCACCTGGCAAGGATGAACCGTTGTAGCTGTCGGGTATGGGCTTGTGCCCATGGGACTATTTGTATGCAGGCTGTCAACACACCCAGCACTTTCATCGCTTCTCTGATGGACACCGTAGTGGCCTGACATAGGGATGTTACGGATTGAATAAGGTCTTTACTTCTGGATGGTGGAAGCCGCGATTCCTGGATGTGGAAGTCTAGGAGTACACCTACATATATCTTCTGTGGACCCGGAATCAGATCAGATTTTTGTTTATTATCCACCCTAAATCATTCAGGATAGACAAGACTATGGACAATTCTGCACGTATGGCTTCTGTTGTCCTTGATACTAGCAGAAAATCCAGACATGGAAATATGAGAATCTGATTTCGCCTAAAATAGGCCATCATTTCTATCACTATCTTCGTGAAGACTCGAGGGGCAGTCGAGATACCGAAGGGTAGAGCCATAAACTGATAGCGATAGATTGTGTCACCGTCCTGCAGAGCGGACCTCAGATATTTGTGGTGGACTGCGGCTATTGGGGCGTGATGGTATGTGTCTTTGAGGTCTATAGTGCACATGATGCTGTCGGGATCTATCAGGGGTACGATGGACCTCACGGTTTCCATTTTAAATTTCTTGTAGGAGATAAATTTATTTAAAGCTTTGAGGTTGAAGATGGTTCTGATAGAGCCGTTTGGTTTTTTGATCAAGAAGAGGGGGGAATAGAATGCCTCACCCCTTTCGTGTTCGGGAACCTGCGTAATGACTCCTAGGTCCTTAAGTTCCTGGATGCCCTTTAGCAGATTTTTCTGTTCTTGTAGGGACCCTGGGGAGGTTAGAAAGAATCTCTTGAGGTAAGGAGTTAAATTCGATTTGATACCCTGTTTCAACTATCTGAGGTACCCAGGGATTGGATGTTATCCCCCGCCACTGGACCAGGTATCATGCTAGTCTACCCCCTGTTGAGTCAGAAATGGGTTAAATTTCCTTACCCCGACCTCCTTTGGGGTATGACCATCGTTCCGTTTCCCCGTTCCCTCTGACCTCTGGAGGTGGCTGTCATGTCGTCCTTGGAAAGGATGGCTTCCTATAAGATTTCCTATCTGGAAGGGTCTTGCTTTTGTCTCCCACTTTCTCAAGTATCTTATCCAAGACGGGCCCGAACATATATTCACCTTGGAACGGAATGGCGCAGAGTTTATTTTTGGACGTTACATCTGCTGACCATGATTTTAACCATAACGCTCTTCTTGCGGTATTACTGAGAACCGCATTTTTTGCGCCGTATCTAATGGATTCTGCTGACGCGTCTGCTAGAAAAGCAGTGGCCGTTTTCAAAAGGGGAAGACAGCTGGCTAATTCTTCCCTGGGAGCCCGGTCTTTAATTGAGGTTGCCATTCTAGTCAGCCATAAGACCATAGATCTGGCTACTGAAGTTGCCCCAATATTAGCTTCAACGGTAAAGGACATTGCTTCCCAGGTCTTTCTCATTAGACCGTCGACCTTTTTGTCCATTGGGTCCGAGAGTTGAGATGCATCCTCGAAAAGCAGAAGAGTTTTCTTGGCCACCTTAGCGATCTGTATGTCGACCTTTGGGGTTTCTCTATACAGGCGGACATCTTCAGGAGAGAACGCCAGCTGGTTCCTAATCTCTTTTGAGACAGACAGTCTCTTCCCTGGTTCCTGCCATTCATCCATGATAATTTGTTGCAGGGTTTGATTAACAGGAAACATAGTTTTCCTCCTTGACCGAAGACCCCCGAACATTTCGTCCTGGACTGTTCTGGGTGGGCGGTCCTCTTCGATCTGCATAGTTTCCCTCACTGTTTTATGAGGTGCCCTATGTCGTCTGAGGAAAAATAGTATTTTTTCTCATCCTCCGGTAACAGCGGATCTTCTAGTTCTCCCTCTGATAGGAGTTCCAGGGACTCACCGGAGATAGAGCTCGCCGATTCCGCCTGCCTTGACCTTTTAGGGCCCCTTGAGGAACCAGGCTGAGGGTAAGAGAAGGACGCCATAGAGGCCTGCAATTCCTCTTTGATCATGCACCTGATGTCGGTTCCTCTGCTAGGATCTTCCCAGTGCACTCTTCACATAGGGGTTTTTTGTAGTTATCCTCTAGTCTCTTGCTACATATAACGCACTTTCTAGATTTTTTCCTGGGGTCCGCTTCAGTCTTCGGACCTTCCTTATCCGTCTAACCCATACAAGAAAATGGGGGGGGGGAGGGGGGAAAAGGGAACATATATGCATCCAATCAATCACCATGACAAGTTTGCATATTCCATTTTTTGGCATTTGGTCAATCACGGTTTGTAGGGTATCGGCTTCTCCATCCCGTGCTGAGCTGTCTCGTGTAGACATGCTGAGGCACTTCTGGCAGCTGCAGGATAACTTCTATGAGGAGTAGAGCCTGCTTTATGGAGAAGTTTTTTGAATTTGGCGCCATTTCCGGGTTTGCATCAGTAGCCCCGCCCCCTACACTGTGCGCGTGACGTCACCACGCTGGATGACGTCACCAATACGCGCCCCGAGGACCAGGGAGGCCCCCACTGCCATTCCCCTGCCAGGAGGAACTACCTGATCGCGGCAGCCGGAGGGTGCTGACCCGCTCAAGGAGGCCTGCGCTGCTCGGTGGCTGATGGCTCCATGGCGGCGCAGGTCAGAGATGCAGGGACTACTAGGGTATGCCGCCCCGACCTTTTCCCTCCAGGGGTTCTTCGGCACTACGTGCCTTTGGTAGGTAAGCCTCCCTGGAGCTTGCATCTGGCCCCTGTAGGGACAGGAAGACACCAAGGAATGGGGGAAGGGAGGTGCTTTTAAAGGCTCTTCCTGTCCCTACTGAGGTCAGAGGGCAACCTCCATTGTAAATGGGGCCGTCGGGATGACGACCTGGAAAATGAAAAATTTCTGGTCCTGAAGGGCTGAAGAACTCTGCTTGATGTCAGTGAATTGATACATTATTGTTTAGCTCCAGGTGCTGTGAAGCCGTCCTATCTACACAGTTTATAACCAGCTGTGCACTTATGTGAGCGAGACTGGGTCAAGAGGGATGATGATCGCATTCACTGACAGGAAGCAGGTGAGTCATTTAAAATACAATTGCAGAGCTTTTACTCCTGCACATTGCCGAATCAATATTGACTAGGCACCACAAGTGGCCTGAACCTTTCAACCTGTCTTGTCCGTTACATATCCGCCTCGTCTCGCTCTCGCAGGTATTTTTCCTCTCAGACACCTGACGTCTCGTCTGTCATAAGGGGCAGCCGGCATCTTCCTGGACATGAAAAGCAGCCGCCGGATCTGCTAATTAGTACTGAGAGGGCTCTGCATATTTCATGATATGGCCACATGAAATCCCCGCTCACCGCCCTCGTAATGAGGAGATGCGGGTGCACAAAGCTTCACCAAGACGGACAACTGGCATTTACCTACCTGGGAGAGCCGTCAGCTGGAGAAAAACATCGGGACATGTAAATAGACGACCAGCGGGAAGAAGCTGCGCGCCGCGATACGGGAGGGCTGGGCTGGATGTGACAAGGCGAACAAAAAAAAATCTACCTTGTAACAGAAAGCAAAGAATCAGAAGTGATAAAAAAAACGAAGAATAAAAACACGGATAATTGTTCAAATAATCGTTAAATTGTGCGAAAGTGAATGATAATTGTTCGGTGTAGACGGGCCAATGATAGAGCAACGAGCGGAACATGTTCACTTATCGTTAGATATTCATTTTGTGCTAGCATAAAAATCATCGTGATAGAGAGCAGCATGAATGAGGAGGGGTCAGGATACAGAGCAGCATGAATGATGAGGGGTCAGGATACAGAGCAGCATGAATGAGGAGGGGTCAGGATAGAGTGTAGCATGAATGATGAGGGGTCGGGATAGAGTGTAGCATGAATGATGAGGGGTCGGGATAGAGTGTAGCATGAATGATGAGGGGTCGGGATACAGAGCAGCATGAATGATGAGGGGTCGGGATAGAGTGTAGCATGAATGATGAGGGGTCGGGATACAGAGCAGCATGAATGATGAGGGGTCGGGATACAGAGCAGCATGAATGAGGAGGGGTCGGGATACAGAGCAGCATGAATGATGAGGGGTCGGGATACAGAGCAGCATGAATGATGAGGGGTCAGGATACAGAGCAACATGAATGATGAGGGGTCAGGATACAGAGCAGCATGAATGATGAGGGGTCGGGATACAGAGCAGCATGAATGATGAGGGGTCGGGATACAGAGCAGCATGAATGAGGAGGGGTCGGGATACAGAGCAGCATGAATGATGAGGGTTCAGGATACAGAGCAGCATGAATGATGAGGGGTCGGGATACAGAGCAGCATGAATGATGAGGGGTCGGGATACAGAGCAGCATGAATGAGGAGGGGTCGGGATACAGAGCAGCATGAATGATGAGGGGTCGGGATACAGAGCAGCATGAATGATGAGGGGTCAGGATACAGAGCAGCATGAATGATGAGGGTCGGGATACAGAGCAGCATGAATGATGAGGGGTCAGGATACAGAGCAGCATGAATGATGAGGGGTCAGGATACAGAGCAGCATGAATGATGAGGGGTCGGGATAGAGTGCAGCATGAATGATGAGGGATCGGGATACAGAGCAGCATGAATGATGAGGGGTCGGGATACAGAGCAGCATGAATGATGAGGGGTCGGGATACAGAGCAGCATGAATGATGAGGGGTCGGGATACAGAGCAGCATGAATGATGAGGGGTCGGGATACAGAGCAGCATGAATGATGAGGGGTCAGGATACAGAGCAGCATGAATGAGGAGGGGTCGGGATACAGAGCAGCATGAATGATGAGGGGTCAGGATACAGAGCAGCATGAATGATGAGGGGTCGGGATAGAGTGCAGCATGAATGATGAGGGTCAGGATACAGAGCAGCATGAATGATGAGGGTTGGGATACAGAGCAGCATGAATGATGAGGGGTCAGGATACAGAGCAGCATGAATGAGGAGGGGTCAGGATACAGAGCAGCATGAATGAGGAGGGGTCGGGATACAGAGCAGCATGAATGAGGAGGGGTCAGGATACAGAGCAGCATGAATGAGGAGGGGTCGGAATACAGAGCAGCATGAATGAGGAGGGGTCGGGATACAGAGCAGCATGAATGATGAGGGGTCGGGATACAGAGCAGCATGAATGATGAGGGGTCGGGATACAGAGCAGCATGAATGATGAGGGGTCGGGATACAGAGCAGCATGAATGATGAGGGGTCGGGATAGAGAGCAGCATGAATGATGAGGGGTCGGGATAGAGAGCAGCATGAATGATGAGGGGTCGGGATAGAGAGCAGCATGAATGATGAGGGGTCGGGATAGAGTGCAGCATGAATGATGAGGGGTCAGGATACAGAGCAGCATGAATGATGAGGGTCGGGATACAGAGCAGCATGAATGATGAGGGGTCAGGATACAGAGCAACATGAATGATGAGGGGTCAGGATACAGAACAGCATGAATGATGAGGGGTCAGGATACAGAGCAGCATGAATGATGAGGGGTCAGGATACAGAGCAGCATGAATGATGAGGGGTCGGGATAGAGTGCAGCATGAATGATGAGGGGTCGGGATAGAGTGCAGCATGAATGATGAGGGGTCGGGATAGAGTGCAGCATGAATGATGAGGGTCGGGATACAGAGCAGCATGAATGATGAGGGGTCGGGATAGAGTGCAGCATGAATGATGAGGGGTCAGGATACAGAGCAGCATGAATGATGAGGGGTCAGGATACAGAGCAGCATGAATGAGGAGGGGTCAGGATACAGAGCAGCATGAATGAGGAGGGGTCGGGATACAGAGCAGCATGAATGATGAGGGGTCGGGATACAGAGCAGCATGAATGATGAGGGGTCGGGATAGAGTGCAGCATGAATGATGAGGGGTCAGGATACAGAGCAGCATGAATGATGAGGGGTCAGGATACAGAGCAGCATGAATGAGGAGGGGTCAGGATACAGAGCAGCATGAATGATGAGGGGTCGGGATACAGAGCAGCATGAATGATGAGGGGTCGGGATACAGAGCAGCATGAATGATGAGGGGTCGGGATACAGAGCAGCATGAATGATGAGGGGTCGGGATACAGAGCAGCATGAATGATGAGGGGTCGGGATACAGAGCAGCATGAATGATGAGGGTCGGGATACAGAGCAGCATGAATGATGAGGGTCGGGATACAGAGCAGCATGAATGATGAGGGTCGGGATACAGAGCAGCATGAATGATGAGGGGTCGGGATACAGAGCAGCATGAATGATGAGGGTCGGGATACAGAGCAGCATGAATGATGAGGGGTCGGGATAGAGTGCAGCATGAATGATGAGGAGTCAGGATACAGAGCAGCATGAATGATGAGGGGTCGGGATACAGAGCTGCAGGAATGATGAGGGGTCGGGATACAGAGCAGCATGAATGATGAGGGGTCGGGATACAGAGCAGCATGAATGATGAGGGGTCGGGATACAGAGCAGCATGAATGATGAGGGGTCAGGATACAGAGCAGCATGAATGATGAGGGGTCAGGATACAGAGCAGCATGAATGATGAGGGGTCAGGATACAGAACAGTACAATTGATAAAGTATAAACATAGAGTGCAGTACTAATGAGGTGCCATGACACAGTGCAGTATTGATGATGAGGAGTCATGATAGAGTGAATCACAGAATAGTAGAGTTTGAAGGGACCTTCAGGGTCATCGGGTCCGACCCCCCGCTCAGTGCAGGATTCACGAAATTATCCCAGACAGATGTCTGTCCAGCCTTTGTTTGATCTAGACTTTGATCACGTGATCTAGATTCTATGCTTCTCTTAATACATCCCAGGATTGTGTTTACCTTTTTGGCTGCTGCATCACATTGTTGACTCATGTTCAGTCTATGATCCATTAGTATAGCCAAGTCTTTTTCACATGTGCTGCTGCTTAGCTCAATTCCTCCCATTCTGTATGTGCTTTTTAAACTGTTCTTGCCCAGATGTAGGATCTTGCATTTCTCCTTGTTAAATACCATTCTGTTAGGTGCCACCCACTCCTCAAGCTTTTTGAGATCTTTTTGAATTCATTCTCTCTCTCTCTCTCATCTAGTGTTAGCTATCCCTCCTTGCTTTGTGTCATCTGCAAATGTGATCATTTTCCCCAGTTATAAAAATGTTGACCAACACTGGGCCTAGGACAGAGCCTTGTGGATCCCCACTTGATACATTTTCCCACTTGGATGTGCAGCCATTTATGGTACGATCACTCAGCCAGTTGTGAATCCACCTAACAGATGCCTTGTCAATCCCATATTTTAATAAGTATGATATGAGATACTTTGTCTAATAGTTTACTAAAGTCAAGATATACTATATCCACCGCATTTCCCTGATCAACCCAGTAGATAATTCTGTCCTAGAAGGAAATTAGATTCGTCTGGCATGACTTGTTTGTTACAAACCCATGCTGGCTGTTACGATCGTGTGGGCAAACTAAGCATGGCGCCCACACGATCACAACCAAAGAGGACTGGGTACACACGGATTTCACAGGAGATTCACACAGAATCCAGGCAACTGACCCTGTGGTACAGGAGGATGACCTGGCCCTACCTAAGCGGGGACATTGCCCCAATAAGGGCAGCCCAGCGGTCTTCGGATCTGGGCCCTAGCTGATTCTAGGAGCCACACACCAGAACAGGATGCATTCACATGCCACATGACAGGGACTGAACAACAGGACACACAGAGCCAGAATACACAGCATACAGCAGCTACAATGCAAACACTAATAGCAGATGATAAGCTGAATATAAATGTGAGGTGTTAGTTCGTACATTGGCCAATGAACATAAGCTGCAAGGCCCCTTCGTATCTTGCAGTCCCAACACTAGCAAGACACATCTACTAGAGGGCCCTAGGGGCCAACCTAGCGCAGACATAGCAAACAAACTCAGCAGACCAAACTGACACAAAATAAATGTACAAACGGACATGAACCAGCACAGGGCAGAAATCACACAGCAAACTTCAGACTAGGATTTATGACTGCTCACCCTGAACACCAGAGAGAGACTGACAAGGAGCTGGGTTTATATGTGAGCACAGACCCAGGAGTTTGGCCAGCAGAAAGTACCACACCCAGCCAGCTCAATCAATTAACCCTGTGAGGGCTGTGCTGCTAGGAAGCTTAGAACTACAGATCCCAGCAGCACACGTAACACTGGCTCTGGTTAATTACTCTATTCTCATCCAAGTACTTGCATACATGCTGTTTAATACTTTGTTCAAAGATCTTTCCCGGTATACCCTGTTTCTCCTAAAATAAGACAGGGTCTTATATTAATTTTTGCTCTAAAAAGCTTTTACTTTTTTACATATATAGCTGCCAGGGCACTATTTAAATTGACTTATTTTATTAACTGTAACCAGGGCTACATTTTGTAGCAGGGCGTATAGTTCAAGCATCCTCAAAAGTCCTGAAAAATCATGTTAGGGCTTATTTTCAGGGAAACTAATGATCATGTATGAGGATACAGTGTATCACTAATGATGATAGGTCAGGATAGAGTGCAGTACTAATGATGAGGAGTCAGGATAGAGTGTGGTACTAATGATGAGGAGTCAGGATAGAGTGTTGTACTAATGATGAGGAGTCAGGATAGAGTGTTGTACTAATGATGAGGAGTCAGGATAGAGTGCAGTACTGATGATGAGGAGTCAGGATAGAGTGCAGTACTAATGATGAGGAGTCAGGATAGAGTGCAGTACTAATGATGAGGAGTCAGAATAGAGTGCAGTACTAATGATGAGGAGTCAGGATAGAGTGCAGTACTAATGATGAGGAGTCAGGATAGAGTGCAGTACTAATGATGAGGGGTCAGGATAGAGTGTAGTACTAATGATGAGGAGTCAGGATTAAGTGTTGTACTAATGATGAGGAGTCAGAATAGAGTGCAGTACTAATGATGAGGAGTCAGGATAGAGTGCAGTACTAATGATGAGGAGTCAGGATAGAGTGCAGTACTAATGATGAGGAGTCAGGATAGAGGGCAGTACTAATGATGAGGGGTCAGGATAGAGTGCAGTACTAATGATGAGGAGTCAGGATAGAGTGCAGTACTAATGAGGAGTCAGGATAGAGGGCAGTACTAATGATGAGGATTCAGGATAGAGGGCAGTACTAATGATGAGGATTCAGGATAGAGGGCAGTACTAATGATGAGGAGTCAGGATAGAGGGCAGTACTAATGATGAGGAGTCAGGATAGAGTGCAGTACTGATGAGGAGTCAGGATACAGTGCAGTACTGATGAGGAGTCAGGATAGAGTGCAGTACTGATGAGGAGTCAGGATAGAGTGCAGTACTAATGATGAGGGGTCAGGATAGAGTGCAGTACTAATGATGAGGGGTCAGGATAGAGTGGTGTACTAATGATGAGGGGTCAGGATAGAGTGGTGTACTAATGATGAGGAGTCAGGATAGAGTGCAGTACTAATGATGAGGAATCAGGATAGAGGGCAGTACTAATGATGAGGAGTCAGGATAGAGTGCAGTACTAATGATGAGGAATCAGGATAGAGGGCAGTACTAATGATGCGGAGTCAGGATAGAGTGCAGTACTAATGATGAGGGGTCAGGATAGAGTGCAGTACTAATGATGATGGGTCAGGATAGAGGGCAGTACTAATGATGAGGGGTCAGGATAGAGGGCAGTACTAATGATGAGGAGTCAGGATAATGTGCAGTACTAATGATGAGGAGTCAGGATAGAGTGCAGTACTAATGAGGAGTCAGGATAGAGTGCAGTACTAATGAGGAGTCAGGATAGAGTGCAGTACTAATGATGAGGGGTCAGGATAGAGGGCAGTACTAATGATGAGGGGTCACGATAGAGGGCAGTACTAATGATGAGGGGTCAGGATAGAGGGCAGTAGTAATGATGAGGATTCAGGATAGAGGGCAGGACTAATGATGAGGAGTCGGGATAGAGTGCAGTACTAATGATGAGGGGTCAGGATAGAGTGCAGTACTAATGAGGAGTCAAGATAGAGGGCAGTACTAATGAGGAGTCAAGATAGAGGGCAGTACTAATGATGAGGATTCAGGATAGAGGGCAGTACTAATGAGGAGTCAGGATAGAGTGCAGTACTAATGATGAGGACTCAGGATAGAGGGCAGTACTAATGATGAGGAGTCAGGATAGAGTGCAGTACTAATGATGAGGAATCAAGATAGAGTGCAGGACTAATGATGAGGAGTCAGGATAGAGTGCAGTACTAATGATGAGGGGTCAGGATAGAGTGCAGTACTAATGAGGAGTCAGGATAGAGTGCAGTACTAATGAGGAGTCAGGATAGAGTGCAGTACTAATGATGAGGAATCAGGATAGAGGGCAGTACTAATGATGAGGAGTCAGGATAGAGGGCAGTACTAATGATGAGGAGTCAGGATAGAGGGCAGTACTAATGACGAGGAGTCAGGATAGAGGGCAGTACTAATGATGAGGAATCAGGATAGAGGGCAGTACTAATGATGCAGAGTCAGGATAGAGTGCAGTACTAATGATGAGGGGTCAGGATAGAGTGCAGTACTAATGATGAGGGGTCAGGATAGAGGGCAGTACTAGTGATGAGGGGTCAGGATAGAGGGCAATACTAATGATGAGGAGTCAGGATAGAGGGTAGTACTAATGAGGAGTCAGGATAGAGTGCAGTACTAATGATGAGGGGTCAGGATAGAGGGCAGTACTAATGATGAGGGGTCAGGATAGAGGGCAGTAGTAATGATGAGGAGTCAGGATAGAGGGCAGTACTAATGATGAGGAGTCAGGATAGAGTGCAGTACTAATGATGAGGAGTCAGGATAGAGGGCAGTACTAATGATGAGGACTCAGGATAGAGGGCAGTACTAATGATGAGGACTCAGGATAGAGTGCAGTACTAATGATGAGGAGTCAGGATAGAGGGCAGTACTAATGATGAGGAGTCAGGATAGAGTGTTGTACTAATGATGAGGAGTCAGGATAGAGTGCAGTACTAATGATGAGGGGTCAGGATAGAGTGCAGTACTAATGATGAGGGGTCAGGATAGAGTGCAGTACTAATGATGAGGGGTCAGGATAGAGTGTTGTACTAAAGATGAGGAGTCAGGATAGAGTGCAGTACTAATGATGAGGAGTCAGGATAGAGTGCAGTACTAATGATGAGGAGTAAGGATAGAGTGCAGTATTAATGATGACAGGTCAGGATAGAGTGTTGTACTAATGATGAGGAGTCAGGAGAGAGTGCAGTACTAATGATGAGGAGTCAGGAGAGAGTGCAGTACTAATGATGAGGAGTCAGGAGAGAGTGCAGTACTAATGATGAGGAGTCAGGAGAGAGTGCAGTACTAATGATGAGGGGTCAGGATAGAGTGTAGTACTAATGATGAGGAGTCAGGATAGAGTGCAGTACTAATTTTGAGGAGTCAGGATAGAGTGCAGTACTAATGATGAGGAGTCGGGATAGAGTGCAGTACTAATGATGAGGGATCAGGATAGAGGGCAGTACTAATGATGAGGGGTCAGGATAGAGGGCAGTACTAATGTTGAGGAGTCAGGATAGAGGGCAGTAGTAATGATGAGGGGTCAGGATAGAGTGCAGTACTAATGATGAGGGGTCAGGATAGAGTGCAGTAGTAATGATGAGGGGTCAGGATAGAGTGCAGTAGTAGTGATGAGGGGTCAGGATAGAGTGCAGTAGTAATGATGAGGGGTCAGGATAGAGTGCAGTACTAATGATGAGGGGTCAGGATAGAGTGCAGTAGTAATGATGAGGGGTCAGGATAGAGTGCAGTAGTAATGATGAGGAGTCAGGATAGAGTGCAGTACTAATGATGAGGAGTCAGGATAGAGTGCAGTACGAATAATGAGGGGTCAGGATAGAGTGCAGTACTAATGATGAGGGGTCAGGATAGAGTGCAGTGCTAATGATTAGGAGTCAGGATAGAGTGCAGTGCTAATGATGAGGAGTCAGGATAGAGTGCAGTACTAATGATGAGGAGTCAGGATAGAGGGCAGTACTAATGATGAGGAGTCAGGATAGAGTGCAGGACTAATGATGAGGAGTCAGGATAGAGTGCAATACTAATAATGAGGGGTCAGGATAGAGTGTAGTACTAATGATGAGGAGTCAGGATAGAGTGTAGTACTAATGAGGGGTCAGGATAGAGTGTAGTACTAATGATGAGGGGTCAGGATAGAGTGCAGTAGTAATGATGAGGAGTCAGGATAGAGTGCAGTAGTAATGATGAGGGGTCAGGATAGAGGGCAGTACTAATGATGAGGAGTCAGGATAGAGTGTAGTACTAATGAGGGGTCAGGATAGAGTGTAGTACTAATGAGGGGTCAGGATAGAGGGCAGTACTAATGATGAGGAGTCAGGATAGAGGGCAGTACTAATGATGAGGAGTCAGGATAGAGTGCAGTACTAATGATGAGGAATCAGGATAGAGGGCAGTACTAATGATGAGGAGTCAGGATAGAGTGCAGTACTAATGATGAGGAGTCAGGATAGAGTGCAGTACTAATGATGAGGAGTCAGGATAGAGTGCAGTACTAATGATGAGGAGTCAGGATAGAGTGCAGTACTAATGATGAGGAATCAGGATAGAGTGCAGTACTAATGATGAGGAGTCAGGATAGAGTGCAGTACTAATGATGAGGAGTCAGGATAAAGGGCAGTACTAATGATGAGGAGTCAGGATAAAGGGCAGTACTAATGATGAGGAGTCAGGAGAGAGTGCAGTACTAATGATGAGGAGTCAGGATAGAGTGCAGTGCTAATGATGAGGGGTCAGGATAGAGTGCAGTACTAATGGTGAGGAGTCAGGATAGAGGGCAGTACTAATGACGAGGAGTCAGGATAGAGGGCAGTACTAATGATGAGGAGTCAGGATAGAGTGCAGTACTAATGATGAGGAGTCAGGATAGAGTGCAGTACTAATGAGGAGTCAGGATAGAGTGTAGTACTAATGATGAGGAGTCAGGATAGAGTGTAGTACTAATGATGAGGGGTCAGGATAGACTGCAGTGCTAATGATGAGGGGTGAGGATAGAGTGCAGTGCTAGTTGTGAGGTTTCGGGACAGACTGCAGTACTAGTGGTGAGGAAGTGCAGTAAAATGCCTCTGATTGCTGTATTATTACTGAGGTGTCACTACAGGACGCACAGCTGCCGTTTGACGCCCTCTCACAATGTCTCTGTACGGGTTGATAAACGCTAGCTCCATCACAGCGCAGGAATCGCGTCTTCCATCCCCGGTAAGCCGGATGCCGGTGAGCTGCAGGCTGCAATTGCACAGTCCAAACCTGTAATCTGGTGGGAAAATGACCGTTGTTAGGAGGACGTAGGCAGAAATGTGACAGGTGTCAGTGATGTGTTCCACAACAGACGCCATGTGGCGGTCTTATATATCCCGTCTCACAGCTTATTACAAGCCACAACCTCACAGCAGTCACACGTCCGTCTGACAGCTTCAGTCTGCCATCTATCACAGGTAGACGACCGTCATCACCAACCACATGTGGAGGCCACATCACCACGCCTGCAGATACTGCATCACATACACAGTGCAGATGTAGCAGAGCCGACTCTACCGCTCAACTCTTTCTTCATGCACGCTGTGCAAATCACATGTGAGACCGCAGATGATCTTCATTGATGTCACGGGGGGGCTACGCTGCAATGCAAACTTTTAAGTCTGTTCCAGCTGACAAACAGCTAGTTTTTACTCCGTAATGTTACATTTCTAATGTGCTTTGTGTTTCCAATTGTCAGTTGCTGTCAGTGAATAGAATGCTGCTATTTACAGGTAGCAGAGGAACGCTTTGTTAGCCCCACAGGCGTAAAGCCTCTGGGCCTTTGGCTGGGCTACATGTGCTATCCCCCTTAATAGGTTCAGGATGCAAGCCCTCCCCCATCCCTTCATGTTTCTTTGATTACTTTGGCCCAGGGTGGTGTTTTGTACTTAATGGAGATGCAGGATGGGGGTGTCTGCAAGGGATCTTGGGAATGGTGGGGTGCATTATAAACACAACTGCACAGCAGGGGACGCTGCAATCGCCAAAGCTGCAATAGCTATGTCTGCTCCTTAGGTCCTGATGGAGTGAATCAGCTGCAGAATAGAACAAGAGAGACAGCCTGGCTCCAGGCAAACTACTAACAACCACTTGTCCGTGAGTGAGTGAGTTACACTCTTGGTCACATGACGGTGACGTCATCAAAGGTCCTTCACCCCGAGTCAGTGAGTTACATGCTCTGCCCCTGATCACATGACGGTGACGTCATCGCAGGTCTTATTCTAGCAACCGAGGCCGTGGGGGTTTGCAGGAGATGCAAATCTCACTCAGGATGACCTCCGAATGAAGGACCTGTGATGACGTCACAGGCATGTGATTAGGGGCAGAGCATGTAACTCACTTACTCTGGATGATCAGCGGCAGAGCAAGAGTGAGTTACATGCACCACCCCTGATCACATGACGCTGATGTCATCACAGGTCCTGTAAGCACATGGCTGCTGTCTGGCTAGGTGTTCATTAGTATTCCATAGCAACTGAGGCCGCAGGGGGTTTGTAGGGGATGCAATACTATCGAACACCTACAGCAGCCGTGTGCTTACATGGCCTGTCATGATTTTGCCATCATGTGATCAGTCACCTGTGTAGGAGCAGTCCGGGGTCACATGACCAGGGGTTGATCAGTATGTGCAGGACTCTGCTGTGCTGCTTTTCATCCCTGTTGTATGAAGAATGTATGTAGCAGAGCTGTATGTGATGTACATGGAGCAGTGCTGTGTGTGTGACATGCATGTAGCAGAGCTGTGTGTGTGACATGCATGTAGCAGAGCTGTGTGTGTGACGAGCATGTAGCAGAGCTGTGTGACACATGGCGCCACCAGAAACACTGGTACTATAAATTCCTAATAATTACTAGTACCTTTGGGATGAGCCGCCGGCTTCCCCTGCAGCTCATTCAGCTCCTGCGCAGCAACACTCAGCCTGTCGCCTCTCCCCTTCAAGCCCTTGCAGGCCGCACCTATTTTCTTCATGGCTTCCAGTGCAGAAATGAGGTGGCAATCAAGTGATCATTTCACAGGCTCCAGAGCCATGTTCGTCAGTGGCAGGACATTTCCTCGTCATCATCCTCAGTGGATTCTTTTCTCAGCCACTTAGAATGCTCTTCCAGCTTGGCCAGTCCACTTCGCCAGAGACACAAGTCTCAGCGCCCTCGTGGGGCTTGCATTGGAGGCATTTATCATCGCAGCCCAATCTGGACTCTGAACTGGAGTACCAAGGCCACGGACATGTGGCTGCATCATGACATCTCAGCAGCCCTTTCCAGCCCCCTCTTTGGTATCATCCTGGTCAATGGGGGTTTACTGGGTCTAACCAGTGCAGCGGAGAATGTTGGTTACTTAATGAAGGACTTTGTAAATTCTCCACCTCCTGAAAATTTTACCATGAATGTGCCTCCTGCGGGGGCAATCACTCCATGATCCATTGCCCCTGGCATCTTGTATCTGCGATCCACCCCCGGGGTATAAGTAGGTGAGAGGATGCCAGTGCACATCCTGGAGATGCATCCCTGGCTAGACCCATACCCCGAGAAGGTGAAGGCCGCACAGGTATTTCCTTCAGGTTCTTTACGCCCTATGTTTACCATTTCTCTACTAGTTTTGCAAAAAAGTTAAGATCAGTTTGTGATTTCCCCGAGGTTGCCAGAGAGAAAAATTTGCAAAGAAGTAAAACTTGGTCTAATGGCAGACCCCTACGAGTGTTTGCCTTTCCCAAATTTATGAGTCTCGCCACTCGGTATTGTTCCCCAAAAAGAGCAGAGTAAATTTCATTGAATTCATCACTGATCATTTGTCCTACCGGCAAGCCGATTCGGTAAACGGCGGTATTCGGAAGGTCCTTGGATTACGTATTTTTTGATCTTGCCGTTCATTTGGTTTGTAGAGCAGGTCCGAGGGCTTAAATCATAAAGTCCAACATTTAATTGGTCTTTCTTTTTTTACACTTTCGCACTTTGGAGTATGATGGAAACCAGTTACTCCTACTAGGGCGACCATCTTTGGCTCCTTCCACTTGGAACGCTCACAGTAAGGCGTGGAGAGAATGGGTCGGTTCACAACCATTATGTAATGATGTCTTTAAGCGGGTCTTGAAGTCTGCAGGTTTCCCAGTGGGCGAATTTGGTACACACCTCTCCAACCGCATCAGTGCGGCCACCACGGCCAGTGAATTGGGGGTTATGGATGAAGAGGTGCGTCACAGAAAGTCATTGGCGACTGTTTTACATGGTTTATTCAACTTGATTTATTGCTTCTCTAACTTCCTTCTCGTTCTCAGGTTTGCGTCCCGCTATTTGAATACTTGGCCACTCCTATGGAAATTGGAGGTCAGTCCCTTCTTTTTGCAGCCGAAATGACCTAACTTTATTCTATGGGCCACTACAATTATGACAATACCAAATTGATATAGTTTTTCTGGTTGTACTACTTTTATAGATTTTTTTTCCCCAAGAATCAGTACAATTAAGACAACATGAAATTTATATAAGTTTTACTGCCTTTGCACCACACAAACACCTTTTTTTTTTTTACAAAAAAACTTTTTGTAAGGGGGAGAGAAAGCTTTTTCTGTAAAGATGTTAAGATGCTGTCAGCAATGAGTATAGGCAGGTTTGGATGGAATAGAGAAGTGATTAGATGAGCAAGGGCTCATTTTTTCCGCTCCTTCTCCTCTCTCATGAGATAGAAGGACCAACAGAAACATCACAGATCTTCTCTTTGCCTGCTCGGCCCCCTTCCTGCTCGGCACACAGACATGACAGTTGTAAATTCAGTATTCCAGACCCCACTTTAAATGGTTGTAGCTCAGGTTCTATCGGTGCTACTGTAAAGATTTTGGTGTCATTTTAAAGAAAAGATTCCTGATAGAATCAGAGCTATAGCCCTTTGAAATAAAACAAGCTCAGTTCATCCAATACTGTAAGGTTCCTTGTGGCACGACCAGCAATGTTTCTAATGAACTGTAAGGGGGTTGAAGCAACTATCTTTGGACAAACGTTGTCCAGGAACCAGCGGAGGAGGCTATATCACCTTTTGTGCTTTTTCTGGATCTGCCTGTTTCTGGGACCCCTCTTCATTCTTCCAACATGGCCGCAGCACTCCTGTCACTATTTGATGCACACTGTACATTGGTAGTCAGACAGTGTATGCTGCTTCCTGACTGCACTGCTGCCGCCACACTGTGCCAGTCACTACACTGATACCTCTAACATGTGCCAGTCACTACACCAATGCCTCTGCCCTGTGCCAGTCATTACACTGATACCTCAGTTTTACACAACCAAGAGATATGTGCGTTGCGAGACTCACAAATCTCCCGCGAATATGAACTCGATTCTTTTGATTAGAGTCATATACATAAGCGATGCGGTGCATGAAAAAACATGGCATGTCCTATCTTTTTGCTTTTTTCGGAATGCATCGCGCATTGTTTTCAATGGGACAGCAAAAGACATTGCATGCCACATGATGTGCCCGCAAGTGCAATGTCAGGTTTTCCACAGAAAAAAACGCCTTGAATCAGCATGAAAACGCACGTTGGCGAATGTGATATTGCGCCAAGTTTCTCCCTTGTGTAGGTAGCCTTCGGCATTGTAAAATAGCTATACCGAATGTTGCATATTCGTACATTCCAATACTTCCTAATCATATGATTGCCTCAATTTTGAGCTAACAGACATTCTGTGGGTCCTGGTTAAAGGGGATGTAAAACACAGCAATAAGAGCAGGTACTAGGTAACAGATAGTAGCTCACAAGTACCAGCTTACAGGTACTAGCTGACAGGTACTAGTTGACAGGTACTAGCTGACAGGTACTAGCTGACAGGTACTAGCTGACAGGCAGTAGTTAATACACTGATAACGTAGAGCAACAGTCTGCGATGTGATGGAGATAAATCTGACCCGTCCTTGCAAGTAGAACACGCTGTCCCCGAGTGAGTCACCCTGATGCGTCTCCAATGGTGAAACACTTCACTCTCATCTTCTTCATCGTGGGACGCCTGGTTGTACAGCACATACCGTTACTTAGATTTAGCAAACAGACCTACAAATGTAGCAGAGCTGGAGATGTTATTTAACTCTTTAAAGCTGTAAGTAATATCAGGCTTTTTTTTAATAGGACTGAAGATAAACCTTTCGCATAAACTTATCAGTCACTGTTATTTCATGGTCTGGCTACATTTACACGAGCAGGCAGCAGTGAAGCATGGTGGAGAGGGGTACAATAATGAGTGTCTGCAGGCAGCAGTGAAGCATGGTGGAGAGGGGTACAATAATGAGTGTCTGCAGACAGCAGTGAAGCATGGTGGAGAGCTGTACAATCATAAGTGTCTGCAGGTAGCAATGAAGCATGGTGGAGAGCAGTACAATAATGAGTGTCTGCAGGCAGCAGTGAAGCATGGGGGAGAGGGGTACAATAATGAGTGTCTGCTGGCAGCAGTGAAACATAGTGGAGAGTGGTACAATAATGAGTGTCTGCAGGCAGCAGTGAAGCATGGTGGAGAGCAGTACACTAATGAGTGTATTAAGGTAGCCGTGAAGCATGGGGGAGAGCGGTACAATAATGAGTGTCTGCAGGCAGCAGTGAAGCATGGTGGAGAGCGGTACAATAATGAGTGTCTGCAGGTAGCCGTGAAGCATGGGGGAGAGCGGTACAATAATGAGTGTATGCAGGCAGCAGTGAAGCATGGGGGAGAGCGGTACAATAATGAGTGTCTGCAGGCAGCAGTGAAGCATGGGGGAGAGCGGTACAATAATGAGTGTCTGCAGGCAGCAGTGAAGCATGGGGGAGAGCGGTACAATAATGAGTGTCTGCAGGCAGCAGTGAAGCATGGTGGAGAGCGGTACAATAATGAGTGTGCAGGTAGCGGTGAAGCACGGGGGATAGTGGTACAATAATGAGTGTCTGCAGGCAGCAGTGAAGCATGGTGGAGATCAGTACAATAATGAGTGTCTGCTGGCAGCAGTGAGGCATGGTGGAGATCAGTACAATAATGAGTGTCTGCAGGCAGCAGTGAAGCATGGTGGAGAGCGGTACAATAATGAGTGTCTGCAGGCAGCAGTGAAGCATGGTGTAGAGCGGTACAATAATGAGTGTCTGCAGGCAGCAGTGAAGCATGGTGTAGAGCAGTACAATAATGAGTGTCTGCAGGCAGCAGTGAGGCATGGTGGAGAGCGGTACAATAATGAGTGTCTACAGGCAGCAGTAAAGTATGGTAGAGAGCGGTACAATAATGAGTGTCTGCAGGTAGCAGTGAAGCATGGTTAAGGCTCCTTACAAATTTGATCCTGCATTTCAGCACATGAAGTTGGGGATTTGGTCAGGATTAATGGTGTCCTCAATACTGAGAAATACAGACAGATACGTATCCATCATGTAATACCATCAGTAAGGCGTCTCATTGGCTCCAAGTGTATTCTGCAGCAGGACAACAACCCCAACATCCAGCCAATGTCACTGAGAACTATCTTCAGTGTAAAGAGTCCTGGAAGTGATGATATGTCCCCACAGAGCCCTGATCTCACATCATCCAGTCTGTCTGGGATGACATAAAGATAGAAGACTTGGAGCGAGCCCACATCCACAGAAGATCCGTGCTTAGTTCTCCAAGATGTCTGGAACCACCTCCCTGCTGAGTTCCTTCAACAACTGTGTGCAAGAGTATCTAGAACAACTGATGCTGTTGCGAACGTAAAGGCCGGTCCCTCCAAATACTGATGGGATTTACATTTCTCTTTTGTTCACTCACTTTATATTTTGTTAATTAACAAATATAAACTATTAACCCTTCTTTTGCTGAAAACATTCTTACTTTCCAGCACCCCTGCCTAACTCTTTTGCACAGTATTGCACATCTGCAACCAGCAGCAAACCAGGCGTGTGTCTACCCCACCGCAGGGGACTAGCAGCCTGATACAATTGTGAATATGACCGTATCTGTAAAATAAAATAGGCGGCTCCCAGCAGCGAAATGACTGCGGGCGCATTGCGCAATTTCCATTCATTCATCTTCGCGGTCTAATATGACACAGTTTAACGCTCGCTATCAAGACGTTTTGTAAAATGAAATTATAGAGTTCAGGGAACGTTAGTGAGACATCAGAGGAGCGCGAGCATCCCGGATCCTCGGTGCGGAGAATGAATGTGGATTGATTACATCGCAGCGCCATTTACCTGTCAAAGATTAAATAGCGCAGTGATTTCACAGAGGGACTTTATACAACTCCGCAGGGACTCCCCCTCCCCCACCGAAGAGATCATCCTCTATACAACATGCTGCAAAGTAGAAAGTTATAGCTAAACATTACAGGACCTTTAACGCGGGACGGAATAAGCCGCACGACGCACCGCGAGCCACGGTAAATCCTCACCCAAACCCGCAGGCTACTTGGGATCTTGATGCAGAATTTTACAGGACTGCAATTCTGCATCAATATCCGCAGTTGGACTTTGGCGTGGACTTCCGCAGCTGTGGATTTGGTTGCGTCTTACGGCGCAATTCTGTCTCGTATCAAAGGTCCCTATGGAGCGCTACTAAAGAGATAGTTCTGTTAGTCCAGAATCTCTGTCTTGATACAAATCAATCCCGGTAAACTCACCGGCCGGACAAACGTAATCATCCTCTCTGGAAACAGATGGTGAAATATTTCTCCCTTTATGTAATAGTACTGTGTAAAAAGTAGCAAAAGTCATATTCAGTTCATCTAGCATCTGATAATCCAGAAAATCTGATAATCTGAAACCTGTTCCCAGCACAGAACTGCACATATAATGGGGGATTCCAGCCTGGGCAGAGAGAAGCCATGCCTTATCCTGGGGTGTCATCCTGCAGGTTTCCAGTCTTTAGGACCCTGTTACATATCCTTTGGGTTTTCGCATCCTGTGAGAATCTGAAGGATTATCGCACAGTGTAAAGGCACACCCCGCCTGAACGATGAACGAGAATTCGCACAGGAAAAGAAGCCATTTGTTTTATTGGATTAATACACACAAGTGATTTTTCTCGTGGATTGATGGCCCAAGCTAGAAAAATCGCTGCATGTCCTATTTTCTTGTCATTCCTATTTAACCCCTTAAGGACCAAGCATGGTAAATATACGGTGCTTGGTCTTGGGTTTTAATCTCAGATGAAGGTAAAAGTACGCTATGTACTAAAGAATGAAAGGGGAAGTGTTAGTTCTGCTATGCGACCCAGCGATCACATGACCACGGGGTGCCTCCTGTTACAGCAGGGTTGCAGGGTCCTAGCACAACCAGATCAGCTCTGTTAGTGACTATTATCACTACAGGGGGATGTTTCCCTGTAACTGGGGCTCCTATGGATGCCCCAGCTACAGGGGAAAAGTGTGAAATTTTAAAAAAACAGACAGGAGGTCCTTAATGACATCACGGGGGACAGAAGTGGTAAAACCCATAGTTACAAAAATAAGAAAAATTACAGAATTCAATAAAAATATATACATAAAAAAAAGAAAACGACCGACAACCGACGCCAACCAAAACCGTCACCATGTGCGCCCTGTAATCCGAGACTGGATCTACCCAGCGGAGACGCAGTAGTCGTGTCACTGCTGACCCGTGCATCAGCCACATTGGAGTATTTTCTGCCCCTACTACGGCCATATTCCTACGGATGGGCAGCGGGCAGCATACAACACCATCGCTTTGCATCGATGTATTCAGATGTGCATTTTTTATAAGCATATCCTATTTTGTTCCGTATCACAGACCGAAATCACCCATTATAGTCTATGGGATCGCGTAAAGACACAGCAAATATACAGTTGCACGCTGTTCATTGCGTTTTTTTATGCAAGTTGCTAGGAGACAGTCGGGAAAAAAGTGACACCAACTGAGACTTTTTGCATTTCTTTTTTCAGACTGTGAAAAGCGCAGCGATTACGGATGCAACATGGGCATAAAAAATGCATAGGCACCATATACACAAGCAGTGTATGGATCAAAACTGTATATATCCATGTACATAAGGCCTAAGGGGCAATTTTGGACCAAAATAGGTCAATGTTGTGATTTTTTTTAACGCACGTCTGAATACACTAATGATGTTGTATGTTGTCCGTAGAATTATACAGAACCCCTCAGCCTGGGCATCAAGGTGAGAGGAACCGCTGAAAGGTGCCCAGAAGTGCAGATATGTGACTATAGAACCCCTCTGACAAATGAACACCTGATTGACTGAATGCGTATGGCTGTCACTAAGTCACTAAGTACAAGCCAGACTCTGAAAGATTGGCAGATGATGCCATGCGGTGCCAGGTTTCACACTGAGCTGTCAAGTTTGATGCTTTCAGCTGCTTCATTACATTGTTATTTGGAGCAGTTTCCATTCTCTTCCTATTTCATATTGGTTATATAGCTTCTATGATCTCTCTTTGTGTTGAACGTGGCTCTCAGGGTCAGGAAGGCTGAAGACCGCTGCTCTAGGGTATGGAGACTATTGCTCATGCATGAACGATCAGCCCACGCTCTGGGTTCAAGTCTTTGAGTAAATCCATGCTGATGATTTACTCCAGCTAGGAATGCCAGTAGGGACACCTAAGGGATCCTTAGGGACAGTGGTGTGTGGTGTTGGGGTCAGTATCTGGGAGGTATTAGGAAAAGACAGAAGGGGAGCTGTCAGGCAGGTGGACGTGCATTTGTCTTGCCACACACTGTGCACTAACTCTAGGTACCACACCTGGAAAACCCCATTGTTGAAGCGTAACCTCTTGGTTGTGCTGCTGGAGTTTGTTGTTCTACAGAGTTCCAGGAGTTAATTGAGCTGGGTGGGTGTGGTTGTTTAGGTCAGCCAACCCCCTGGGTCTGGGTGTAGCTATATACCCCAGCCCTTCTGCAATAATGAAGCTGTATTTTCTCAGTCTTGTCTACTGTGTGAGTAGTATCAGGTCAGCTTGCAGCTTGCTGTGTGTGTAGTGTCCGGTCAGCTTGCAGCTTGCTGTGTGTGTGTAGTGTCTGGTCAGCTTGCAACTTGCTGGGTGTTTGGAGTTCTGGGCTGCCTGTTTAGTGTTTTGCTAGAGTAGGGTCTGCAAGACACGAGGAGCCTTGTCGTGGCCTTGCAGCTTAAGTTCATTGGCAAATGTACAAACGAATCCTTCACTTTTATATTCCGTTTTACCATCTGCTTTAGTGTGTGAGGTTGTGTGGTAAGCGAGTTCATGCATTTAATGTGTTAGTTCTGCCTGGTTGTGAGTGTCACCCTTTTAGGGAGAGAAGGGCTGAGGTTCCAGCATGGGGATGCCTTTATTGAGGTGATCGCTTTGCTTGGTAGGTAGAGCCATGTTCCCTGCAGCACAGGGTCAATTTTCCCTAACCTGTGGCTTCGGGTCACATTTGTATGGGCCTGTTGCTTAGTTGCCCACACAAATGTAACAATTAGGTATCTCATACACGGTACTTGGTCAAAACGGCATCACTGGACCAGTAAACTATTCTACAGTGGGGACCGCCACGACTAGACCTCATATTCAATGGGATTATATACTTTAATACCATTTGTCATATTGGAAAGTAGCTGCGACCTACAGAGGGTTACATTATATCACAGTATATTGTGTCATACTGCTAAGATGTTCAAAAGTGAGAAGACATTCAGTGGCTCCTTCTGCCGAGGTCACCCGCAGCCGGCGCTGTCCACCACACACGGTGCTGAAATCTGCTGAGGTCAGGATTCTACATACAGAGGCAGCAAACAGTCACGGGTGAAGTTGGAGCTCTGGATGGGTTTTCAGGAGCAGAATGGGAATGAGAATGTTTTCATTCACTGACAGTAAATGGACAAATCTGATCAAAGCGACCCGACTGCCCTCTGTGTACAACGACCGAAACCCTGGAATACACTGAAACAACATGGGAGAAGTATAGTCATTGCCAAATATGTAATACAAGAAGGAGGAGTTGTTGGAATCGGATTAAACTTTCTCTGTGTGATTGTAACGCTGATGTAAGTACTATGACAATGCTAGCATCAGTAAGATGACCACAATACCAAATCTATAAAGTTTGTTTTTTTTAAGATATTTTGTTTTTTCTTTAAGTTATGCAGCAAAAAAACAAACAAAAAAACAGTATTTTTTACCGCCATCTCCTGACCGACATAACTTTTTAAAACTTTTTGGTCCATGTTGTGTGAGGGCTTGTTTTTGATGAGACGTCTTGTAGTTTCTACTAAAAGATGAAAAAATACCTCTACGGCGCCATCTATGGGATGGCAGCGTTCCTTCAAATCAATGTGACTTTATAACAAGTATTAACACTGATAGGGAATAGGAAACCAAGCCAGAAAACCATTGCCCTCCCATCAGTGTGCAGCAGGCTTCTGGCTTAGTCGGTGAGGGCCTATGATGTGGGTGAGAAGCGCTGATGTGTCTCCTTAACCCCTTAATGACATGGCCTATTTTGGCGTTGAGGACCAAACGATTTTTGGGAGATTTTCATCTCCATTTTCCAAAAGCCATAACTTTTTTATTTTTCCATCGACGCGGCTGTATGAGGGCTTGTTTCCTCAGTGGCGAGCTGTAGTTTTTATCAGTGTCATGTTTGGGTACATAGACTATATTGTAAAACTTTGATTAATTTTTTTAATGATTGTAGGGAGAGAAAACGCATCAATTCTGCCATAGATTTTTTTTGTTTTGTTTTAAGCGTTAATCATGCAGCATGAATGACAATGCATTTTTTTCTGCGGATCGGTACGGTTACAACAATACCAAAAGTCTTACTTTTTTTAGGTTTTTTCCACTTTTCTGTAATAAAAACCCTGATTTTGGAAATCTTTTTTTGCTAAATCGCTGCATTCAAAGTCCTGTACCTTTTTTATTCTTCCATGGCCGGAGCTCTGTGAGGGCTTATTTTTTGCGCGACGAGCTGTAGTTTTTATTGGTACCATTTTGGGGTACATATGGCTTTTTTGATCACTTTTATTGCGTCTTTTGGGAGGTCTATTTTGCCTCGGTTTTTTAGTGTTTTTTTTACGCTTTTTGCTGTGCAGGATAAAAAGCGTGTTCGATTTATTGTATGGGTCTTCATGGAAACAACAATACCAATTATGCGTTTCTCTGGGGGGGGGGGGGGTGTTGTTTGTTTTTTTATGCTAATATGAGAAAAAACATGAAAAGGGTGTTTTTTCACATTTTCTGCTACATTTTTAATTTTTGTACGTTATTTTGATTTTTTTTTACACCATCTGTGTCCCTCTGAGGGACTTACACAATACCACCGATGATCGCTATGATAAAGCATTGCAGGAGTCCTGTCCTTCAATGCCTTATTGCTTATACAGCAATCACAGCCAATGGCAATACAGGACGCCGGTATCTGGCATACTGTTGCCATGGCAACCAGCCGGGCTCTCTGCGATAACATCGCGAGAGCAGGCTGAAGTAACAGAGAGCGCGCTCCCTTTGTGAACCCTCTCCCTGCCACAATCTGCTTAGATTGCGGCAGGTAAGGGTCTATCAGTGAAAGCCGACTCCCGCTGCCGGATTGACGGCTATCCCTATGACGTACATCATTTTGCGCAAAGTACCCTGCTCCCATGACCTACCCTTACGTCATGGGGAGGGAAGGGGTTAAGGAGCGCACCCAAAAAGTGTGTGGAGACACCTAGGGGGTAAGTGGGTCAGGGAATGGTACAGTCTCTCCCCAAAGAGAGCACCCAGAAGGGGCATGAAAAACACCTAAAAGATTAGTAAGGAGACTTATAAGGCGATGCTAGCTCCTCTGGGAAATTTATGCAAATAAGAAAAATGGAAAATACCTCTGCAGCGCCACCTATTGGATGGCAGCATTTATTCAAAATAAAAGCGACTTTATAACAAGTCTTATCAATGATAGGGAATAGGAAACCAAGCGAGAAAATTATGCCTAGACAGCCTGTTTTGTGGTCATTGCCCCTCATCAGTGTGCAGCACAGACAGTTTCGGGGTGATTTCCTCTCATCAGTCTGTGCATGGTTTCTGGCTTGGTTTCCTATTCGCTATCAGTAATACGACTTATTATAAAGTCACTTTGATATGAAGGAATGCTGCCATCCAATAGGTGGCGCTGTAGAGGTATTTTTTTCCATTTTTCTTATTTGCATAGATTTCCCAGAGGAGCATCGCCTCATAAGTCTCCTTATTCATCTTTTAGGTGTCCCAGCGCCCCTTCTGGGTGCTCTACTTGGGGAGAAACTATACCATTCCCTGACCCACACACCCCCTCGGTGTCTCCAACACACTTTTCGGGTGCGCTCCTTAAGGAGTCGTAGTTTCTACTGTTATGAATTTGGAGTTCATATTACTTTTTGATCACTTTTTAGCCAAGAAAAAATGTAACAAAAATGGGTCAAAACGTTACATGATCTCCAAAATGGTGCCAATAGAAACCACAAGACATCCTGCAAAAAAACGAGCCCTCACACAACCATGTGGACGGAAAAATAAAAAATGTTATGACGGTCAACGGATGGGGGAAGAAATAAATGTAGGTTTTTTTCAAAGATATTTTTTTAACCCCTTCCCGCCCCATGACATAAGGGTACATCATGGGAGGCGGGTACTTCCCACAAAATGACGTACCCTTACGTCACGGGGATAGCGCGAGATCATAGCAGATCTCGCAGCGGGAGCCGGCTGTCACTAGTAGCCGGCGTCCCGCTGCAACAGTGGGGGGCATCGGAGATGCACCCCCCCTTCCCACGCTATTAACCCCTTCCCTTCGCGGCAGAGAAAGGGTTCACAGAGGGAGTACAAAAAATAAAAATGTTAAAAAAATGTTAAACCCTTTTTTTTTATGGTTTTTCTCATATTAGCATAAAAAAAATGTTAAAAAATTAAAAATCCCACATATTTGGTATCGACGCGTCCGTAACAATGCGTACAATACATTGAACATGCTTTTTATCCTGCACGGCAAAAAGTGTAAAAGAAAATGCTAAAAAACTGAGGCAAAATGCTAATTTTTAGCATTTTGCCTCCAAAAAAACGCAATAAAAGTGATTAAAAAAAGTATGTACCCCAAAATGGTACCAATAAAAACTACAGCTCGTCTCACAAAAAATAAGCCCTCACAGAGCTCCGGCCATGGAAAAATAAAAAAGTTATAGGACTTTGAATGCAGTGAGTTTAGAAAAAAATAATAATTTCCAAAAAAAGGGTTTTTATTGTGGAAAAGTGGAAAAACCTAAAAAAAAAATATAAGAATTTTGGTATCGTTGTAACCGTACCGACCCGCAGAAAAAATGTAGTGTATCATTTAGGCCTTAGTCACACGGGCGTTTATTCACGCGATTTGCGGATCGCATGACGAATGCGCTTCCGCAAATCGCATGACCGGTGCGCGCAAGTCGCCCCCGCAAATCGCCCGAAAATCTGCTCCTAGCCGCGCGGAGCTCCGGCTGCCGGGAGAAGGTGAGTATATATATATTTTTTATTTTTACACATTTTAGGATGAATTGCAGGGAAGGGCTTCTATATTTAACCCCTTCCCGACAATTCACCCCGCGCACGCCGGCAGCCCATTGCTTTCAATGGAGCGGCTGTATTGCCGGCTCCATTGAATTCAATGGGCAAACATTGTTCTTCTCTGTCACAGCTGTTACAGCTGTGGCAGAGAAGAATGATATGCCTTCTATATGTTCTCAATGGGGTCGGCGCTGCTGCCGCCGGCCCCATTGAGCGCATATAGAGAAGAGAACAGGAATCGCAGATCGCAGATAGGTGCGATCTGCGATTTCTGTTCTATAATTTATCGGACGAGCGCATAAAAAGCGCTCATGTGTCCGATACCATTGCAAAGCAATGGTTTTATAAAATCGCCGGATGCATGCGCATGCGCAAATCGCGGCTAAAAACGCCCGTCTGACTAAGGCTTTATGCTGCATAATTAACGCCTTTAAAAAAAACGAACATTAGATTGGTACACTAAATATTACCACAGAAAAATCCACCTCGTCCCGCAAACAACAAGCCGTCAGACAGCGACACGATAGAAGAATAACAGGTGTATCAGTTTATGAGAGCAAGGAGGAAAAAACAAAAATGAAAAAAAAAATGTGCAGTGCCCTCAAGGGGTTAATGAGGGAATATGAAAACTCGCTGACCGATGGACAAAGTGTATTAAATAGCAAATCAAAAAATATTATATCTGTCCCTTCTGAAAGTTAGCAAAAATAAATTCTACAGCCGGAGTGCGGATAATTTTTGACTCACCCTCATATTTCCATCCACTGATAACAAGTGAATGAATTTTTGCTGCTACTAAGATATCATCACGCACCGCGAACACTTCACAGACGTTGGAGTCAAAGTATTTTCAAAGACTGACAACGGAAATGCAAAGTTATTCAAACTTTTCTCTCCACTTTCAGATCAGACTCCTCATGTCACACTGACCTCATACGAAGGGACATGAAATGATCCGGGCGCCTCACTCACTGACAGGCAAGCGCAGATCATTACATCTACTATTCCGTCTACTGTACAGTGCAGCGGTATTATTAGGGGCGGAGGGTCCCTGCAGGTACCAGCTGGGATAATGAAGGACAATGTCTAATGAAAATCCTATGCACTTGGAAGGTCTAGAAAGGAGAAGAGAGCAGGCAAAAATAGCGCACATATCACGTAATATCACACTGCTAGAGGGAAGAGTAAGGACCCTCTGCACAGAAGATGAGACTCACTAGACAGGAAAAGAAGAACAAGGTATCTATAGTAGAAGATGTAAACGGTATACACTCATATATAGGGGGCGGTATAACAGTAGTTATATTCTTGTACATAAATAGTGGTATTATAGCAGTTATATTCTTGCACATAGGAGAAGTATTATAGTAGTTATATTCTTGTACATAGGGGGCAGTATTATAGTAGTTATATTCTTGTACATAGGGGGCAGTATTATAGTAGTTATATTCTTGTACATAGGGGCAGTATTATAGTAGTTATATTCTTGTACATAGAGGGTAGTATTATAGTAGTTATATTCTTGTACATAGGGGACAGTATTATAGTAGTTATATTCTTGTACATAGGGAGCAGTATTATAGTAGATATATTCTTGTACATAGGGGCAGTATTATAGTAGTTATATTCTTGTACATAGGGGGCAGTATTATAGTAGTTATATTCTTGTACATAGGAGCAGTATTATAGTAGATATATTCTTGTACATAGGGGGAAGTATTATAGTAGTTATATTCTTGTACATAGGGGGCAGTATTATAGTAGATATATTCTTGTACATAGGAGGGCAGTATTATAGTAGATATATTCTTGTACATAGGGGAAAGTATTATAGTAATTATATTCTTGTACATAGGAGGCAGTATTATAGTAGTTATATTCTTGTACATAGGGGGCAGTATTATAGTAATTATATTCTTGTACATAGGAGGCAGTATTATAGTAGTTATATTCTTGTACATAGGGGGCAGTATTATAGTAGTTATACTCTTGTACATAAAGGACAGTGTTACAGTAGTTATATCCTTGTACATAGGGGGCAGTATTATAGTAGTTATATTCTTGTACATAGGGGGCAGTATTATAGTAATTATATTCTTGTACATAGGAGGCAGTATTATAGTAGTTATATTCTTGTACATAGGGGGCAGTATTATAGTAGTTATACTCTTGTACATTGGGGGAAGTATTATAGTAGATATATTCTTGTACATAGGAGGGCAGTATTATAGTAGATATATTCTTGTACATAGGGGAAAGTATTATAGTAATTATATTCTTGTACATAGGGAGCAGTATTATAGTAGTTATATTCTTGTACATAGGAGGCAGTATTATAGTAGTTATACTCTTGTACATAAGGGACAGTATTATAGTAGTTATATTCTTGTACATAGGGGGCAGTATTATAGTAGTTATATTCTTGTACATAAATACCGGTATTATGGCCGCCTGCAGACGAGCGTAAATCCCGCCGCGGGATTTCCCGCGGGATTTCCGCCGCTGAAAGTCTGCATAGGAGTGCATTACAATACGCACTCCTATGCAGACGGCCGCGGTTTGGCCGCGCGAAATGTCGCGCGGCAAACAAACCGCGGCATGTTCTAATTTTCTGCGGGGCACGCACTCACCTGGCCGCCGGCTCCGGTCTGCGCATGCGCCGGCTGCGCGGCAGCCGGCACATCAAAGAGACGGGGCCGCCAGGCGCGGGTGAGTACGCACTCGTCCCTGCAGGCTCTGGGGTCGGATCGCGCGGCGAGATTTCTCGCTGCCGGATCCGACCCGCTCGTCTGCAGGCGGCCTAAAGCAGTTATATTCTTGCACATAGGAGGCAGTATTATAGTAGTTATATTCTTGTACATAGGAGCAGTATTATACAAGTTATATTCCTGTACATAGGGGGGCAGTATTATAGTAGTTATATTCTTGTACATAGGAGCAGTATTATAGTAGTTATATTCTTGTACATAGGAGCAGTATTATAGTAGTTATATTCTTGTACATAGGGGGCAGTATTATAGTAGTTATATTCTTGTACATAGGAGGCAGTATTATAGTAGTTATATTCTTGTACATAGGGAGCAGTATTATAGTAGTTATATTCTTGTACATAGGGGGCAGTATTATAGTAGTTATATTCTTGTACATAGGAGCAGTATTATAGTAGTTATATTCTTGTACATAGGGGACAGTATTATAGTAGATATATTCTTGTACATACAGGGTAGTATTATAGTAGTTATATTCTTGTACATAGGAGCAGTATTATAGTAGTTATATTCTTGTACATAGGGGACAGTATTATAGTAGTTATATTCTTGTACATAGGGGGCAGTATTATAGTAGTTATATTCTTGTACATAGGGGACAGTATTATAGTAGATATATTCTTGTACATACAGGGCAGTATTATAGTAGTTATATTCTTGTACATAGGGAGCAGTATTATAGTAGTTATATTCTTGTACATAGGAGCAGTATTATAGTAGTTATATTCTTGTACATAGGGGGCAGTATTATAGTAGTTATATTCTTGTACATAGGGGGCAGTATTATAGTAGTTATATTCTTGTACATAGGAGCAGTATTATAGTAGTTATATTCTTGTACATAGGAGCAGTATTATAGTAGTTATATTCTTGTACATAGGGGGCAGTATTATAGTAGATATATTCTTGTACATACAGGGCAGTATTATAGTAGTTATATTCTTGTACATAGGGAGCAGTATTATAGTAGTTATATTCTTGTACATAGGAGCAGTATTATAATAGTTATATTCTTGTACATAGGGGGCAGTATTATAGTAGTTATATTCTTGTACATAGGGGGCAGTATTATAGTAGTTATATTCTTGTACATAGGAGCAGTATTATAGTAGTTATATTCTTGTACATAAATACCGGTATTATAGCAGTTATATTCTTGTACATAGGGGTAGTATTATAGTAGTAATATTCTTGTACATAGGGGTAGTATTATAGTAGTTATATTCTTGTACATAGGGGGCAGTATTATAGTAGTAATATTCTTGTACATAGGGGTAGTATTATAGTAGTTATATTCTTGTACATGGGGGGCAGTATTATAGTAGTTATATTCTTGTACATAGGGAGGAGTATTATAGTAGTTATATTCTTGTACATAGGGGGCAGTATTATAGTAGCTATATTCTTGTACATGGGGGGCAGTATTATAGTAGTTATATTCTTGTACATAGGAGGCAGTATTATAGTAGTTATATTCCTGTACATAGGAGGCAGTATTATAGTAATTATATTCTTGTACATAGGAGCAGTATTATTGTAGTTATATTCTTGTACATAGGGGGCAGTATTATAGCAGTTATATTCTTGTACATACGGGCAGCATTATAGTTTTTATATTCTTGTACATAGGGGGAGTATTATAGTAGTTATATTCTTGTACATAGGAGGCAGTATTATAGTAGTTATATTCTTGTACATAGGGGGCAGTATTATAGTAGTTATATTCTTGTACATAGGAGCAGTATTATAGTAGTTATATTCTTGTACATAGGGGACAGTATTATAGTAGATATATTCTTGTACATATAGGGCAGTATTATAGTAGTTATATTCTTGTACATAAATACCGGTATGATAGCAGTTATATTCTTGTACATAGGGGTAGTATTATAGTAGTAATATTCTTGTACATAGGGGTAGTATTACAGTAGTTATATTTTTGTACATAGGGGGCAGTATAATAGTAGTAATATTTTTGCACATAGGAGCAGTATTATAGTAGTTATATTCTTGTACATGGGGGGCAGTATTATAGTAGTAATATTCTTGTACATAGGGGCCAGTATTATAGTAGTTATATTCTTGTACATAGGGGGCAGTATTATAGCAGTTATATTCTTGTACATAGGGGCAGCATTATAGTTTTTATATTCTTGTACATAGGGGGAGTATTATAGTAGTTATATTCTTGTACATAGGAGGCAGTATTATAGTAGTTATATTCTTGTACATAGGGGGCAGTATTATAGTAGTTATATTCTTGTACATAGGAGCAGTATTATAGTAGTTATATTCTTGTACATAGGGGACAGTATTATAGTAGATATATTCTTGTACATATAGGGCAGTATTATAGTAGTTATATTCTTGTACATAAATACCGGTATGATAGCAGTTATATTCTTGCACATAGGAGGCAGTATTATAGTAGTTATATTCTTGTACATAGGGGGCAGTATTATAGTGTTATATTCTTGTACATAGGAGCAGTATTATAGTAATTATATTCTTGTACATAGGAGCAGTATTATAGTAGTTATATTCTTGTACATAGGAGCAGTATTATAGTAGTTATATTCTTGTACATAGGGGGCAGTATTATAGCAGTTATATTCTTGTACATAGGGGGCAGTATTATAGTAGTTATATTCTTGTACCTAGGGGGCAGTATTATAGTAGTTATATTCTTGTACATAGGAGCAGTATTATAGTAGTTATATTCTTGTACATAGGGGGCAGTATTATAGTAGTCATATTCTTGTACATAGGAGCAGTATTATAGTAGTTATATTCTTGTACATAGGGGCAGTATTATAGCATTTATATTCTTGTACATAGGGGGCAGTATTATAGTAGTTATATTCTTGTACATAAATACCGGTATGATAGCAGTTATATTCTTGTATATAGGGGTAGTATTATAGTAGTTATATTCTTGCACATAGGGGGCAGTATTTTAGTAGCTATATTCTTGTACATAGGGGGCAGTATTATAGTAGTTATATTATTGTACATAGGACCAGTATTATAGTCGTTATATTCTTGTACATAGGAGGCGGTATTATAGTAGTTATATTCTTGTACATAGGGGCAGTATTATAGCAATTATATTATTGTACATAGGGGGCAGTATTAGAGTACTTATATTCTTGTACATAGGGAGCAGTATTATAGTAGTTTTATTCTTGTACATAGGGGGCAGTATTATAGCAGTTATTTTCTTGTACATAGGAGGCAGTATTATAGTAGTTATATTCTTGTACATAGGGAGCAGTATTATAGTAGTTATATTCTTGTACATAGGGAGCAGTATTATAGTAGTTATATTCTTGTACATAGGGGGCAGTATTATAGTAGTTATATTCTTGTACATAGGAGGCAGTATTATAGTAGTTATATTCTTGTATATAGGGCAGTATTATAGTAGTTATATTCTTGTACATAGGAGGCAGTATTATAGTAGTTATATTCTTGTACATAGGGAGCAGTATTATAGTAGTTATATTCTTGTACATAGGGGGCAGTATTATAGTAGTTATATTCTTGTACATAGGAGGCAGTATTATAGTAGTTATATTCTTGTACATAGGGGGCAGTATTATAGTAGTTATATTCTTGTACATAGGGGGCAGTATTATAGTAATTATATTCTTGTACACAGGGAGCAGTATTATAGTAGTTATATATTTGTACATAGGGGGCAGTATTATAGTAATTATATTCTTGTACATAGGGAGCAGTATTATAGTAGTTATATATTTGTACATAGGGGGCAGTATTATAGTAATTATATTCTTGTACATAGGGAGCAGTATTATAGTAGTTATATTCTTTTTTTTAACTCTTTATTTCAATTTTTTCATATTCAAAACATGCAAATATCATAAACCTACATCACAATACAAAACGGTTTCTAAAACCATGTTACATATATATTTCAAATACATGTATAGTGTCCTACATTCTTTTTAGGGAGTTTCACATATTACCGCACTCATATGTCCCAGTAAATATAGGTTGATGTAGCTGATATAGCTGCTCATATATGTATTCAGACTCTATTATTTATGAACGTAAATGTAATATGATCCACATATCTGATATTTTTGAATAATTGTATCAATTAACATTTATATATATACCATTAACTTTAAAGTTCCAACAACTGGTTCAATAAAGGTGGATACTAAGAGTATCTCGTTGTGTGCCTTCTGGTTTTAACTTAATTAACTTAATTAACTATCTGTTATGGCATATCAATGTCTAAGGTTTCTATTTGTCGTGTATATATATATATTATGGGAGAGTCAGCTCAAGTAGAGCGTGGCGTTGCAATGTGAGCGGCAGTCAGAGACCACAACAGCAGGTAAAGTTTGTACGGGCTTGGCCTGCGTTTATTAGAAACCATAAAATAAACAAAATACAGCCTTAACTTAAAGGGGTTGTCCCGCGAAAGCAAGTAGCGGTATACAGTTCTGTATGGCCATATTAATGCACTTTGTAATGTACATTGTGCATTAAATATGAGCCATACAGAAGTTATTCACTTACCTGCTCCGTTGCTGGCGTCCCCGTCTCCATGGTGCCGTCTAATTTTCAGCGTCTAATCGCCCGATTAGACGCGCTTGCGCAGTCCAGTCTTCTCCGTTTTGAATGGGGCTGCTTGTGCTGGAGAGCTGCCCTCGTAGCTCCGCCCCGTCACGTGTGCCGATTCCAGCCAATCAGGAGGCTGGAATCGGCAATGGACCGCACAGAAGCCCTGCGGTCCACCGAGGGTGAAGCTACGAGGACCAGCTCTCCGGCACGAGCGGCCCCATTCACCAGGGAGAAGACCGGACTGCTCAAGCGCGTCTAATCGGGCGATTAGACGCTGAAATTAGACGGCACCATGGAGACGGGGACGCCAGCAACGGAACAGGTAAGTGAATAACTTCTGTATGGCTCATAATTAATGCACGATGTACATTACAAAGTGCATTAATATGGCCATACAGAAGTGCTGAACCCCACTTTCTTTCGCGGGACAACCCCTTTAAGGCATAAATCAAAATCCTGCTTATCCAGCACTTACTATACAGAGTTCTTCCCTGTCTATACATACGGCTCGCTGCAGCTGCATGAAAACCACACCCACTTGTACAGAAGTCCAGTTTGTCCCTTGGTCAGGGATAAGGTGTCTCATGAGACCAGCAGCTACCAGCATTCCTAGCTGCACCCGGCCTCTTCTCTGTCTGCCGCTTTGCAGACTTTATAGGCTGGGTTAATTATCCAGCCTCTACACCTGTGGAGCTAATCCCCCACAATAAGACCTGGAGTGGAGGGGGTGGAATGGACAGCCCCATTACCAAGCCTGCCATCCATTCCAGAAAAAACAGGCCCAAACATGTTTTATAAAAAGTATCTCCAGCAACTAACTTTGCTGGAGATCACGTCACCCCTGGTTTCCCCCGTGTCTTGTATACACACACATATATATATATATATATATATATATATATATATATATATATATATAATCATCTGCTAAGTGGCTTAATAATACTGCTTTATGGTATTTTCACTCTTCCTAAATGATTCTCTCCTGCTTGAGCGTGATACCAGGATGTATCACTCAACGGGCGCATGCATTCCATGATCTCCTTTGTGTCTCGAAATCTTTCCATGCAAACTTGCTATTTCTTGAAAATATTTGATGCCGGGGATTCTGCACGCCTTTCTCTCTCCAGTCTCTACATTTTCAAGAATTTTTTTAACTGCTGCAGTATATCTGGTAGCGCTGTGGATTTGGCTTGCGACCATTTCGCTAACAGGACCTTTTGGTTATTATAAGGATGGTGTTTATCAAGTTTATGCTTTTCGCCTGATTAGGAAGAAGATGAAATGCATCCGCTTGTGGATTTGATGGTATAAACAATCCTTCCAGGGATTGGACTTCCGTGGTTCAATTTTCTGGCACTGCCAAATTCCATACCTAAAGTCGTTTTTTGGTTGCAAGCATCTAGGATACGCCTGCATTCTATTTGGGCTTCCGGAATGAGTGTGTAGGGGGCGGGGGTGGGGGGGGGGGGGGGCGTGGGGGTGGGGGAACTCAGAACAATATATTACTCCGTGTAGGATTTTAAAAGGAGTTTCCCCTCTATCTTTCATTTGTTATAGCCTTTCTTACAGGATTCCATCCTTCTGCCAGTTTTTGAGGTATCTTTGGATCCCGCAGTTCCCGTACCCACTTTTTAAACAAAGATGTGCTACCTGTTATTTTTAAGTCTTTTTTATTGGCATTTAAAAGAAAGAACATACATGAGCGGGTCATATCAGATACCCAAAGATTTTGGTCACATCATACATGAGCAGGTCATATCAGATACCCGAAGCTTTTGGTCACATCATACATGAGCGGGTCATATCAGATACCCGAAGCTTTTGGTCACATCATACATGAGCAGGTCATAACAGATACCCAAAGCTTTTGGTCACATCATACATGAGCAGGTCATATCAGATACCCAAAGCTTTTGGTCACATCATACATGAGCAGGACATAACAGATACCCAAAGCTTTTGGTCACATCATACATGAGCAGGTCATATCAGATACCCAAAGATTTTGGTCACATCATACATGAGCAGGTCATATCAGATACCCAAAGCTTTTGGTCACATCATACATGAGCGGGTCATATCAGATACCCGAAGCTTTTGGTCACATCATACATGAGCGGGTCATATCAGATACCCAAAGCTTTTGGTCACATCATACATGAGCGGGTCATATCAGATACCGGAAGCTTTTGGTCACATCATACATGAGCGGGTCATATCAGATACCCAAAGCTTTTGGTCACATCATACATGAGCAGGTCATATCAGATACCCAAAGCTTTTGGTCACATCATACATCAGCAGGTCATATCAGATACCCGAAGCTTTTGGTCACATCATACACATTTCCGTTGCAATATTAGATATCCATTCAAGCTTTCCAGCTTAAAATTTTCTGTTACCTTCTAGAGATGAGTGAACGAGCTCATTTAGGACAATTACTCGATCGAGCATCACTTTTTTCTAGTAACTGCCTTATCCGGCGAAAAGATTCAGGGGGCGGCGGGGGGCGGTGGGGTGGAGCTGGGGGTAGCAGGGTGGAACAGGGGGAGCTCTCTCTCTCTTTCTTCCCCTCCCCACTCCCCCCCACGCCCCCCCCCCCCCCTGCTCACCGGCGCCCCCCGAATCTTTTCGCCCAATTAGGCAGTTTCTCGAAAAAAGCGATGCTCGATCGAGTAATTGCTCTAAACGAGCTCGTTCGCTCATCTCTATTACATATACATATACCTTCCATTTTATATTTTTACCCATTACCCCCCCTCCCCTACCGTCCAACCATCTTAACCCCCTATTATAGAAACAATAACAAAATATCAACATCTACACCTGAAACATTTAAACTAACCCACAGTGACCCCCCCCCCCCGCACAACCTCCCCCTCTAATCCAATCATGTTGTCTTTAAGATTCCCAATTGATTAATGTTATCCTGATTATAGTATTATGTTGTGTTCATGAATTAGATGTATTACCTGTTTTAACTCAGCCTTCTCTGAATCGATAACACCTCTAGCTCCACCCCCTCTGTTTTTGATATGGCAATCCCTGTGAGATGCCATGTAGCCCTGCCCCTCTCTACCCCGCCCACTCTCTCTACGCAATGGGAATATCCCCCGGGGATCCCGTAGCAGGGACACACAGAGCAGGCTATGGGTTAATCCCCCATAGCCCCGCTATCTCTCTCCCTGCTATGGGGAAGTCCCAAAGCATGGTAGGTGCGATTTTTTTTTTTTTTACGTACCTATACTGCGCTAAAACAGCGCGATGTGAATGCGGCCTTAAAGAGATGCTCCAATACTGCGGTTGCCTGGTCTTTGAGAATTAAAAAAAAATGCCCTTGTACATCGATCCGGACCTGGGGCCTTATAATTTTTTTAATTTGCCATGGTTTTTTTGTTTCCATCTGCGGTATTGAGGCGTTTAACAAAGAACATTGTTCCTCTGACAAAGCAGTCAGTGTAATGTGAGAAGGACAAAAGCCGAGGCATCTGGCTGCATCGAGGTTTGTGTATATAATTGTGAGTCGAATTTGTAGAAAATATCATTTATCTTTTTTGGGTGGGAATGTTTTTTACCCTGCTCATTCTTTAGACCCGAAATATTCGAGGAAAAAACCCCTTGCTAACTTTACCATAAGTTTACCTGCTTTGTTCCCAATATTGAATAAACGTGCTTCGCTACGCGAATACGCCAATTGTTCACGCTTGTGTAACCACATTTCGTAGGGCTCCTTGGCTTCCAGCCACTGTTGTATATTTTGCAAAGTTGGGTTACAGTGGAATGCAGTGTATGCCACCCGAAGGAGGGAGCTGTGAAGATCCATTTTGAACTTAATGCTTTTATATAGTGACGATACATATGAAATGAGTTGGCCTCTAATAACTGATATAGCTGCATTCCAAAATAATTGGGGATTGTCGAAATGTCTCTCGTTATCTGACATATATTCTAACCACCACCCCTGTATCAGCGATCAGAAAATTTCATCTTCAGCTAAATAAGTTGGGAATCTCCATAGATAATCAGTACCTAAAGGGATTTTAGCGTATAAGGGGCGTGGTCGGATATTATAAAGTCTTTAACAGTGGCTTTAGCGACTCTAGAAAGCAGATGGGGAGATAGGAGTAGGTAGTTGATTCTGGACCAAGAATCATGTGCATGGGAATAATGTGGAAATTGACGGGCTTCTGGATTAGGTTCTCGCCATATATCTCTGAATTATTGCGTAGAATTGACGGCACGAAAGGCAGCGTCGTGATATTCAGAGGGATTTCCCTTTGTAACATGACTGCGGTGATCCTCTAACATATTCAGTACTGAATTAAAATCTCCTCCTACCAGTTTATGATCCACCATATGTTTGATCCTCTGTTCAGACTAACTTCCCTCTCCCTGCTTCTGGCAATCGTGGGTGGTGTCCCGCTCTCACTGTAACCTGAGCTTTCTTACCTGCTTCCAGCACTGGTATGCTTAATTGCTCCAGGGCTTTTCTGCTCAGCTGTAGGCTCTTTTGCCAAATCTCCATCCTATATAGCTGGGCTGGGACTTCCCATCAGTGCTGCAGAGTTGTTGTCTTTAGACCTACTCTCTGTCTCCCAGCTTAGCTCCTGTTTGTACAAGTTATCCTGTTTGCATTCTGTGTCCTGCGCTTTGCCATTCTGTCCGATCTTGCATCCCTCTGTCTATAGTCTTCACCTGTGCCTCTGTGTTTCCTTGTTAACCTGTCTCTCCTCCTGTCTCTTTAATCCTCCCAGTCCTGTTGTGTCTTTTGTTGTATAGGTGTTCTGTCCTGTCAGGGTCAGCTAGTGCCTAGAGGAAGACAGCGGGGTCGTCCTCATCAGGATATCAGCCCTGCTTATAAGCAGGGTCTTCCTTCTTGATCATACTAGCTCAGGGATAGGTACCTTCCCTAGTTCTCAACCCCGGGCTGGGTTACAGCCATCTGGGATCTCAGCTCCGCACGCTAGAGGATCAGCTGTCGGCCTTGCTGTATCGGGTCATGGCATATCCAGTA
Organism: Eleutherodactylus coqui; assembly: GCF_035609145.1. Lineage (NCBI taxonomy): Eukaryota > Metazoa > Chordata > Amphibia > Anura > Eleutherodactylidae > Eleutherodactylus > Eleutherodactylus coqui. The sequence continues at coordinate 14,972,909 of NC_089849.1, read as the reverse complement.
GGTTGACAGTGGATCCACTTCCACATCACTAACACTGTATCTGCCATAATCCTGTTGTTTGTTATTACTGTTTGGCTCATAGACCTTGTTTATGCTAAATTCCTCCAAGTTATTTGTAATACGGGCATGTTGGATCCTGCCATTTGAGTTATGCCAGTGGTCTAATACTGAAAATCCTGATCCCTTTTTAATTAGCAACAAACCCCCCCCCCCCCTTTGGGTGGACCGTGGGTGAACCATAGATCTCCCCCACCCATAATTTTGGCATTCCAATATAGTCAGATTCAGTTAAGTGTGACCTTGGAGTAAGGCAATATCTGCTTACAGTCATTTTAAATGGCGCAGTATTAGAATCGGTTTTTGTGGGGACCTGAGTCCCTTCATATGCCAGGAGATGATATGCATATCAGACTCAAATTATATACGTAGATGATGTATATGTACTCCGTGATCCACCGATATAAGAACTAAATGCGAACAATAACAAAACAAAAGAAATACGTAACCCAAGCTCTTCCTCCTCGCCCTTAGAACGATGCAGAGAGCCAAAAGGAAATAAAATGCGGTCTCCTTTAAGAATAAATGCACTACATAATCCCTGAAGGAGGATGCATAAATTGGCTTCCCTTAACTCCACTTTGGGAGTAGTTAGGAGTAACTTTGTCGATTGCACTGCAGTTCGCACAGTGAGGAAAAATTCTCAACATCCCGCTGCTGCATAATGTGCTATACAGAAAAAGAAGAAAGGGGATCTTCCACTTTTTGGTTAACGCCTGTTTCACACGGGGTACAAAACGCAGTATGTGAAGCTCATGGTTTCCAATGGGTTCCTTCAGTCTACCAAACATCTCTCATGTGAAAGAACCCATTGGAAACCATGAGCTTCACATACATGCGTTTTGTAGCAAGATTTTGTAGCCCGTGTGAAAGAGGCCTTAGGCCTCCTTCACACGGGCGACAAAGTGGCGCGATTTTCTCACACTGCGACAATGATACAAGTCGCATGTATGTGAAGCCCATGCTTTTTTAATGGGTTCCTTCACATTTACAATGTTTTGTAGCATGCGACATTACGAGTCAAAAACCCTGCGGGTTTCACGATATGCCCGCAACTTGCCAGGTTTTGTAGCCCATGATTTCCTATGGACCCTTCCTCATTTTCATGCGGTGCGATCCAACTTTGACAGTAAGAAATCCTACTGTTAAAGCCTAAACTAAGCCCTAGCTGCAGGAAAAATGTAAAAAAAAAAACACATCACCTTAGAGGCGCTGTCCGGCTCCGCTGCATCTTCATCCTGATCCCGGGCACTGGTCTTCAGCATCTCTTCTGGCGGAAATCCTCACTTTCTAGAAGCGCTGTCTCTGATTGGCTGAGCACTGTAATGTTTAGCCAATCACAGCCAGCGCTCAATGAATGGCTATGATTGGTTTCAATAACATTTTCGTTACTAGCATAACATATTAGTGCAATAAGACACTTTCATAAATTGTTCTAATGCAATAATAAAATATTCACAGTACTAATTACAATGGCGCTGAGGCCCCGGAGTACAAACAGCTTCACAATGGCACTTAGACCCAAAAACAGAATAACATTTTAGAATATTAAAAAATTGTATAAAATTGTACACAAAAAAAAAAATTCGAAGTCAAGACGCCTTTCCTCAGAAGAACAAATATATATTTCTCTTCTTCTCTGCTTGGTCCCCAGGTGCAGTTCGGGGCACACAGACCATAGAAAATTGCTGCATTGCTGAAGATATCTGGAGTAGAGCTCTTTGCTGTGATGGAGCCCCTACTATGAATCATAGCATAGTTCTGCGGTTCCTTCAAATATGGGTACACATAATACAGTATTGCGCTAACTCTTGCTTCTTCAACAAGGAGGGGCTGAACCTGAGGGCATTATTATCCTGTCAAGTCCACAGTATGGGTCATGGCAGGCAGAAATGAATCCAGTCCAGGTAACAATTCCAAGAGTCAGGAAAGGCACAGATCAAGCAAAATCCAACTAACGGGTCCAAGGTTTGGTGCACAGGAATCAGAAACAGAATAGCTTTGCTGGGAGCAGTACAACAGCAATACTTGGGCAAGGAGGAGGGTCCCCAATGCAGCTAAATTAGGGAGGTAATGGCCAATTACCCTGCAGCTGGGTGAAAGCAAGGGGTTAACGCCTGCGGTGTTGATGGAAAGCACACAGCAGTAGGGAGGATTAACTCCTGCAGTGCTGATGAAAACTAAAAGACTATTCACGGGAGGAACAGGGCAATGCCCGTGTATGCCAGGGACAGCAAAAGGACAGTTTCCTCAAGGAAGCCGACCTAACACAGTCTCCACTGTGGAACTGAAATTGGGCTGTTCCAGCCATAACAGCGTAGTGACAACTCTTGGCCACTACACCAGGTTTCATCTTCCAACAGCACAGATTCCCCCCTTGTCACAATGAAGTCAAACGTGAGCAGCGTCCATTATACAGATGGATTGGCTGTGCGGGTGGTGATGATAGTGAACTTCTTCCTCCATCCTCCACATTTCTGGACCTTACACCTTGTGATTAGTCTACATCCCCCCTTAATGCCCACCGTGATCTGCGGCATCCCAGAAGCCATTGCATCTGTCAGTCGGGATCCGCTACAACATGTATGGCAGGAACGTGACTACAGGCTTCATGTGTGTTCAGAGACAAAGGGGTCACACTGATCACCGCTGAGGGTGAAAACATTCTTGATATTGTGCGACAAAACTTCTCCCTGGGAGAAACAAAAAACAAACAATAAAGTTTCTAAAAAAAATAGAAAGAAAAAAAACACTTTCTCCCTACAATCCCCCTTACATATCATCCCGTTCACAATGACCAAAATCATAAAAATATTATGGCCGTTATCCCACATGGTAAATGGTGTAAAAAAGAATTATAAAACAAAGTGAGAAATCATATATTTTCCATTCACCCACCTCCTAAAAAATGCAGTAAAAAGTGATCCAAAACAGTCCTATGTACCCCAAAATGATATGAAAGTAAGTTACAGCTCATTTGGCAAAAAAAAAATGTAATTGGTCGTGGAAGGTGGCTATGAAAATTAAAAGTCTAATCAAAGTAACCCCTTTTTTTTATATCCCAGTGTTGAATGGCTGTGATTGGCTGATGCCACATGAGTTAGCCAATCACAGCCTTAGCTTTCTGGAGGCGGGGATTTTAAATCCCGCCTCCAGAAAGCAATGCTATGTCAGGGACGAGGAGGGAGCAACAGCCTGCAGCAGCGCCGCAGAACGCCGGGGGAGGTGAGTACTGTTTTTTTTTTGACACTTTTTTTTTGTATACCCGGCGTATAAGACGACCCCCGACTGCAGAGCAGATTTTTCGGGGTTAAAAGGTCGTCTTATACGCCGGAATATACGGTACTCCAAATTGGTACCAGTAGAAACTACAGGAAGCCTCGCAAAGAATGAGCCCTCACACAACTATGTCGATAGAAAAATAAAAAAGTTATGGCAGGAAATGATTGTATTTTTCTCCAACGATATTTTTTTTAATTAATACAACAAGAAAAAAACTATAAAATATAAATATCGTCACAATCGCAGTGAGCCGAAGAAAAAAATTGTCATGTATTTTTTGAAAAATGTGCAAGCTGTTGAAACAAGACCTCCCGAAGATGACGGAACTGCGGGGTTTTTTCCTTTTCACTTCCCTTAGGAATTTCTAAAAGTTTTTCAGTACATTATATTGTGAATTAAATAGTATCACTGAAAAATACAACTCGTCCTACAAGAAACAATCCGTAGACGTCTACCTTGATGGATTAATAAGGGCTATGATTTTCTGAAAGTGAGGAGAAAAAACGTAAATGAAAATAAAAAAAGGGCGAAGGTACCGAGTCACTAAGGGGTTAAACATACAAACTCTTTAACAAAACTGTTTTATAGTGCATGCGTCTCCCTTTAAAAGTGCTGCATCCCATAATGGAAGAGAAGAATACAAATGGCTGCATAATTTTATATGTTCCTGCTTGGAGGTTGGATGCAGAATAAACTGAGAGAACAGAACTGGACTTGGGAGGAAAGTTTCATCGTCTTGTCATGAAATGACTGTTTTACTGGGAAGATCTGAGCTCAGGGGAGGAATGAAGCCTTAATTCAGAGCCAGTGAATTGGTGCATCCCGGACTGTGGACCTCTAAATATGATGACTGCTATGTTCAGTGTGCCCGCGATTTCGGCTTATGACTCCTGCATCAAAAAAGTGATCATCGCCTTCAGAGTGTTGGCCAAAAGATAACCAGGAGAAACTACAGAAAAAAAAGTTATGCCTTGAGAGCATCAAATGTCCTGCAGGAAACCGGAGTCACAGAGGAACAAAACAAAGTCTCCAGGTAGAGTCTTCTTGACTTCTTGATGAGGTGTCATAAAATATACATCACTGCTGAGGGACTCTGCTGCCTCTACCAGGAGCCGCGGCCTTGAGGTAAGACAATATTTTTTCCTTAATGCCATACTGCAATAAAACGTCTCAATGAAGAGCCTGGTCAGCCGGACCTGTTGAACATAATTAGAGATACCGTTTGCTGCTGTATTGCAAATTAGTTCGGAATGCTACAAATCCTTATGAACCTTGAGGGCCTTTTATTCATGTACAGATTTCTTATGCAGCACATGCCGCTGTGCGGAAAGAAACATTTGTGTGCTCCCCGGGAGCTCTGCAATCATTACTGAACTCTACTGTCCGGGAGAGGATGATATAACGTTCATAAAATCCAATAGATCTACAGTTTTTTTATAGTATAAAACTACAATAAAAAGACGACTATAATACTGGCTCCTTATATACAAGAATAAAACTACTATAATACTGCCCCCTGTGTACAACAGTATAACTACTATAATACTGCCCCCTATGTACAAGAATATAACTACTATAATACTGGCGCCTTACATACAAGAATATAACTACTATAATACTGCCTCCTATGTACAATAATATAACTACTATAATACTGCCCCTTATGTACGAGAATATAACTACTATAATACTGCCCCCTATGTACAAGAATATAACTACTATAATACTGCCCCCTATATACAAGAATATAACTACTATAATATTGCCCCCTGTGTACAACAGTATAACTACTATAATACTGCCCCCTATGTACAAGAATATAACTACTATAATACTGCCCCCAATGTACAAGAATATAACTACTATAATACTGCCCCTATGTACAAGAATATAACTACTATAATACTGCCTCCTATGTACAAGAATATAACTACTATAATACTGCCCCCTATGTACAAGAATATAACTACTATAATACTGCCTCCTGTGTACAACAGTATAACTACTATAATACTTCCCCCTATGTACAAGAATATAACTACTATAATACTGGCGCCTTATATACAAGAATACAACTACTATAATACTGCCCCCTGTGTACAACAGTATAACTACTATAATACTGCCCCCTATGTACAAGAATATAACTACTATAATACTGCCTCCTATGTACAATAATATAATTACTATAATACTGCTCCCTATGTACAAGAATATAACTACTATAATACTGCCTCCTATGTACAAGAATATAACTACTATAATACTGCCCCCTATGTACAAGAATATAACTACTATAATACTGCCCCCTATGTACAAGAATATAACTACTATAATACTGCCCCCTATGTACAAGAATATAACTACTATAATACTGCTCCTATGTACAAGAATATAACTACTATAATACTGCCTCCTATGTACAAGAATATAACTACTATAATACTGCCTCCTATGTACAAGAATATAACTACTATAATACTGCCTCCTATGTACGAAAATATAACTACTATAATACTGCCTCTATGTACAAGAATATAACTACTATAATACTGCCCCCTATGTACAAGAATATAACTACTATAATACTGCCCCCTATATACAAGAATATAACTACTATAATACTGCCTCCTATGTACGAGAATATAACTACTATAATACTGCCTCTATGTACAAGAATATAACTACTATAATACTGCCCCCTATGTACGAGAATATAACTACTATAATACTGCCCCCTATATACAGCAATATAACTACTATAACACTGCTCCTATGTACAAGAATATAACTACTATAATACTGCCCCCTATGTACAAGAATATAACTACTATAATACTGCCCCCTTAGTACAAGTATATAACTACTATAATACTGCCCCTATGTACAAGAATATAACTAATATAATACTGCCCCCTATGTACAAGAATATAACTACTATAATACTGTCAGCTTTGTACAAGAATATAACTACTATAATACTGCCTCCTATGTACAAGAATATAACTACTATAATACTGCCCCCTATGTACAGGAATATAACTACTATAATACTGCCCCCTATGTACAGGAATATAACTACTATAATACTGCCCCCTGTGTACAGGAATATAACTACTATAATACTGCCCCCTATGTACAAGAATATAACTACTATAATACTGCCCCCTATGTACAAGAATATAACTACTATAATACTGCTCCCTATGTACAAGAATATAACTACTATAATACTGCCTCCTATGTACAAGAATATAACTACTATAATACTGCCTCCTATGTACAAGAATATAACTACTATAATACTGCCCCCCAGGTACAAGAATATAACTACTATAATAATGCCCCCTATCTACTAGAATATAACTACTATAATACTATCCCTATGTGCAATAATATAACTACTATAGTACTGCTCCTATGTACAAGAATATAACTACTATAATAATGCCCCCTATGTACAAGAATATAACTAATATAATACTATCCCTATGTGCAATAATATAACTACTATAGTACTGCTCCTATGTACAAGAATATAACTACTATAATACTGCTCAAATGTACAAGAATATAACTACTATAATACTGCCCCTATGTGCAATAATATAACTACAATAATACTGCTTCCATGTACAAGAACATAACTACTATAATACTGCCCCCTATGTACAAGAACATAACTGCTATAATACTGCCCCCAATGCACAAGAATATAAGTATTATAATACTGCCCCCTATGTACAAGAAAATAACTACTATAATACTGCTGCAATGTACAAGAATATAACTACTATAGTACGGCCCCATATGTACAAGAATATAACTACTATAATACTGCCTCCTTTGTACAAGAATATAACTACTATAATACTGCTCCTATGTACAAGAATATAACTACTATAATACTGCTCCCTATGTACAAGAATATAACTACTATAATACTGCCCCCTATGTACAAGAATATAACTACTATAATACTGCCCCCTATGTACAAGAATATAACTACTATAATACTGCCTCCTATGTACAAGAATATAACTACTATAATACTGTCTCCTATGTACAAGAATATAACTACTATAACACTGCCCCCCTATGTACAAGAATATAACTACTATAATACTGCTCCCTATGTACAAGAATATAACTACTATAATACTGCCCCCTATGTACAAGAATATAACTACTATAATACTGCATCCTATGTACAAGAATATAACTACTATAATACTGCCCCCTATATAAAAGAATATAACTACTATAATACTGCCCCTATGTACTAGAATATAACTACTATAATACTGCCCCCTATGTACAAGAATATAACTACTATAATACTGCCCCCTATGTACAAGAAAATAACTACTGTAATACTGCTCCTATGTATAAGAATATAACTACAATAATACTGCTCCTATGTATAAGTATATAACTACTATAATACTGCCCCCTATGTACTAGAATATAACTCCTATAATATTACCTCCTATTTACAAGAATTTAACTACTATAATACTGCCTCCTATGTACAAAAATATAACTACTATAATACTGCCTCCTATGTACAAGAATATAACTACTATAATACTGCTGCTATGTACAAGATTATACCTTATATAATACTGCCCCCTATGTATTAGAATACATAATACTGCCCTTATGTACAAGAATATAACTACTATAATACTGCCCCCTACGTACTAGAATATAACTACTATAATACTGCTCCTATGTATAAGAATATAACTACTATAATACTGCCACCTATGTACTAGAATATAACTACTATAATACTGTCTCCTATGTACAAGAATATAACTACAATAATACTGCCACCTATGTACTAGAATATAACTACTATAATACTGCCTCCTATGTACAAGAATATAACTACTATAATACTGCCCCCTATGTACAAGAATATAACTATTGTAATACTGCCCCCTATGTACAAGAATATAACTACTATAATACTGCCTCCTATGTACAAGAATATAACTACTATAATACTGCTCTTTATGGACAAGAATATAACTACTGTAATACTGCCCCCTACGTACAAGAATATAACTACTATAATACTGCTGCTATGTGCAAGATTATACCTAATATAATACTGCCCCTATGTATTAGAATACATAATACTGCCCTTATGTACAAGAATATAGCTACTATAATACTGCCCCCTACGTACTAGAATATAACTACTATAATACTGCTCCTATGTATAAGAATATAACTACTATAATACTGCCACCTATGTACTAGAATATAACTACTATAATACTGCCTCCTATGTACAAGAATATAACTACTATAATAGTGCTCCCTATGTACAAGAATATAACTACTATAATACTGCCCCCTATGTACAAGAATATAACTACTGTAATACTGCCCCCTATGTACTAGAATATAACTACTATAATACTGCCACCTATGTACTAGAATATAACTACTATAATACTGCCTCCTATGTACAAGAATATAACTACTATAATAGTGCTCCCTATGTACAAGAATATAACTACTATAATACTGCCACCTATGTACTAGAATATAACTACTATAATACTGCCTCCTATGTACAAGAATATAACTACTATAATAGTGCTCCCTATGTACAAGAATATAACTACTATAATACTGCCACCTATGTACTAGAATATAACTACTATAATACTGCCTCCTATGTACAAGAATATAACTACTATAATAGTGCTCCCTATGTACAAGAATATAACTACTATAATACTGCTCCTATGTACAAGAATATAACTACTATAATACTGCCTCCTATGTACAAGAATCTAACTACTATAATACTGCCTCCTATGTACAAGAATATAACTACTATAATACTGCTGCTATGTGCAAGATTATACCTAATATAATACTGCCCCTATGTATTAGAATACATAATACTGCCCTTATGTACAAGAATATAGCTACTATAATACTGCCCCCTACGTACTAGAATATAACTACTATAATACTGCTCCTATGTATAAGAATATAACTACTATAATACTGCCACCTATGTACTAGAATATAACTACTATAATACTGCCTCCTATGTACAAGAATATAACTACTATAATAGTGCTCCCTATGTACAAGAATATAACTACTATAATACTGCCCCCTATGTACAAGAATATAACTACTGTAATACTGCCCCCTATGTACTAGAATATAACTACTATAATACTGCCACCTATGTACTAGAATATAACTACTATAATACTGCCTCCTATGTACAAGAATATAACTACTATAATAGTGCTCCCTATGTACAAGAATATAACTACTATAATACTGCCACCTATGTACTAGAATATAACTACTATAATACTGCCTCCTATGTACAAGAATATAACTACTATAATAGTGCTCCCTATGTACAAGAATATAACTACTATAATACTGCTCCTATGTACAAGAATATAACTACTATAATACTGCCCCCTATGTACAAGAATCTAACTACTATAATACTGCCTCCTATGTACAAGAATCTAACTACTATAATACTGCCCCCTATGTACAAGAATATAACTACTATAATACTGCCTCCTATGTACAAGAATATAACTACTATAATACTGCCCCTATGTACAAGAATATAACTACTATAATACTGCCCCCTATGTACAAGAATATAACTACTGTAATACTGCCCCCTATGTACAAGAATATAACTACTACAATACTGCTCCTATGTACAAGAATATAACTACTATAATACTGCCTCCTATGTAGAAGAATCTAACTACTATAATACTGCCCCCTATGTACAAGAATATAACTACTATAATACTGCCCCCTATGTACAAGAATCTAACTACTATAATACTGCCTCCTATGTACAAGAATCTAACTACTATAATACTGCCCCCTATGTACAAGAATATAACTACTATAATACTGCCTCCTATGTACTAGAATATAACTACTATAATACTGCTCCTATGTATAAGAATATAACTACTATAATACTGCCGCCTATGTACAAGAATATAACTACTGTAATACTGCCCCCTATGTACTAGAATATAACTACTATAATACTGCCACCTATGTACTAGAATATAACTACTATAATACTGCCTCCTATGTACAAGAATATAACTACTATAATAGTGCTCCCTATGTACAAGAATATAACTACTATAATACTGCCCCCTATGTACAAGAATATAACTACTATAATACTGCCACCTATGTACTAGAATATAACTACTACAATACTGCCTCCTATGTACAAGAATATAACTACTATAATAGTGCTCCCTATGTACAAGAATATAACTACTATAATACTGCCCCCTATGTACAAGAATATAACTACTGTAATACTGCCCCCTATGTACTAGAATATAACTACTATAATACTGCCACCTATGTACAAGAATATAACTACTATAATACTGCCTCCTATGTACAAGAATATAACTACTATAATAGTGCTCCCTATGTACAAGAATATAACTACTATAATACTGCCACCTATGTACTAGAATATAACTACTATAATACTGCCTCCTATGTACAAGAATATAACTACTATAATAGTGCTCCCTATGTACAAGAATATAACTACTATAATACTGCTCCTATGTACAAGAATATAACTACTATAATACTGCCCCCTATGTACAAGAATATAACTACTGTAATACTGCCCCCTATGTACAAGAATATAACTACTACAATACTGCTCCTATGTACAAGATTATAACTACTATAATACTGCCCCTATGTACAAGAATATAACTACTATAATACTGCCCCCTATGTACAAGAATATAACTACTATAATACTGCCCCCTATGTACAGGAATATAACTACTATAATACTGCCTCCTATGTACAAGAATATAACTACTATAATAGTGCTCCCTATGTACAAGAATATAAGTACTATAATACTGCCACCTATGTACTAGAATATAACTACTATAATACTGCCTCCTATGTACAAGAATATAACTACTATAATAGTGCTCCCTATGTACAAGAATATAACTACTATAATACTGCTCCTATGTACAAGAATATAACTACTATAATACTGCCCCCTATGTACAAGAATATAACTACTGTAATACTGCCCCCTATGTACAAGAATATAACTACTACAATACGGCTCCTATGTACAAGAATATAACTACTATAATACTGCCCCTATGTACAAGAATATAACTACTATAATACTGCCCCCTATGTACAAGAATATAACTACTATAATACTGCCCCCTATGTACAGGAATATAACTACTATAATACTGCCTCCTATGTACTAGAATCTAACTACTATAATACTGCCTCCTATGTAGAAGAATCTAACTACTATAATACTGCCCCCTATGTACAAGAATATAACTACTATAATACTGCCCCCTATGTACAAGAATCTAACTACTATAATACTGCCTCCTATGTACAAGAATCTAACTACTATAATACTGCCCCCTATGTACAAGAATATAACTACTATAATACTGCCCCCTATGTACAAGAATATAACTACTATAATACTGCCCCTATGTACAAGAATATAACTACTATAATACTGCCCCTATGTACAAGAATATAACTACTATAATACTGCCCCCTATGTACAAGAATATAACTACTGTAATACTGCCCCCTATGTACAAGAATATAACTACTATAATACTGCCCCCTATGTACAAAAATCTAACTACTATAATACTGCCCCCTATGTACAAGAATATAACTGCTATAATACTGCCTCCTATGTACAAGAATATAACTACTATAATACTGCCCCCTATGTACAAGAATCTAACTACTATAATACTGCCTCCTATGTACAAGAATCTAACTACTATAATACTGCCCCCTATGTACAAGAATATAACTACTATAATACTGCCTCCTATGTACAAGAATATAACTACTATAATACTGTCTCCTATGTACAAGAATATAACTACTATAATACTGCCCCTATGTACAAGAATATAACTACTATAATACTGCCCCTATGTACAAGAATATAACTACTATAATACTGCCCCCTATGTACAAGAATATAACTACTGTAATACTGCCCACTATGTACAAGAATATAACTACTATAATACTGCCCCCTATGTACAAAAATCTAACTACTATAATACTGCCCCCTATGTACAAGAATATAACTACTATAATACTGCCCCCTATGTACAAGAATATAACTACTATAATACTGCTCCTATGTACAAGAATATAACTACTATAATACTGCTCACTATGTACAAGAATATAACTACTGTAATACTGCCCCCTACGTACAACAATATAACTACTGTAATATTGCCTCCTACGTACAAGAATATAACTACTGTAATACTGCCCCCTACGTACAAGAATATAACTACTATATTACTGCCCCCTATGTACAAGAATATAACTACTGTAATACTGCCTCCTATGTACAAGAATATAACTACTGTTATACCGCCCCCTATGTACAAGAATATATCTACTATAATACTGCTGCTATGTACAAGATTATACCTAATATAATACTGCCCTTATGTACAAGGTCATAACTGTTATAATGTAATGCAGCACCGTGTGATGCCAAAAGCAAATTTATTTGAAACCAGTGTACACAGACTATATGTTGTATTCAGATTTCCCGCTCCTTCCCCCCAGTATTTGCACACAGAGCAGTTATTTGTGTGCACAATGGTCTCCTATACAGTTATTTATAGAGTCTGCTTGTTGCGGTGGTTCTGGGATTGCTACCATGCTGATAGTCTGGTGCAGATTTTGCAGGTGGTTCTCCGTCTTCTGGCCCTGGTGGGTTAGGGTGGTATTAGCTGAGACATGCTTAGCCACACCTGAGGGTAATTGTTATGGCTATTTAGTCTGGCTGAGGCTGGACTGAATTGCCGTTGAATCTTCAGCCTAGCCCTGACTGCGGTCTCAGCCACAGCTTGGTCCTGGACCTATCATTTGTCTGCTGCATCACAAAAGCTAAGTTTGTGTTTTTTATGTTATTCCACTGTCCCACGTCGGATTAACTAAGGACCGAGGTATGAGGTCAGGTACGCTCTTGTCAGGGCGAACTGCCTGCGTGTAGATAGGTCCCCTTCCCTGAGGTTATTTAGATAGGGAAAGAGTTCCCATGTTTTAGTTTATTATTGTTTTGACGCAGTTTGTGTGTTTATGTGCGAGATCTGCGGGTTACGGTTCCAGCACATCCTGGGTGGACGTGACACCACTAACTACTGAACAGCAGTGTCTGACCGACTGGATGGAAGGCTCTGTGAATCAGCAGCTTCCAACACATGCTCCAGCTGGTCGATAGACCTTCACAGTGTGACAGCATCCAGCGCTGGTCATGAACATGTTGTAGCACGGAGCTATGCAGGGTGGAACCACAATCATCCAACAGCTTCAAGCTGTTCAGCTGCTGAAATCTGCTTATTTGATTATATCCTGGAACATAACAGTACATACAAGGACAAATGGGCGTCGCGAGTATAGTCGGTGAAGCAGATACAGTTAGTGCAGGGTTTGGTTGTATCTGTATATTGGAAAGCAATAGGACGATGGTACGGCCCTTACAGGGTCTGATACCTACCTAACTCTTGAGAGTCCTGAATGGCAGCTCTGCCTAGTGACATACTGATACAGTACTCCTCTCAGTTCCATATAGGGTCAGACTAGCCACTAGAGGATCACCAATGAGCCCAGGGACATGATGCAGATTGGACTCAAGTTCAACTGCAAGGTTTCCTGGGAGGCAACAACCTCCATGGACCGGGAGCACCCCTACCATGAGAAGACCCGAAACGGTTGTCTTAGACGGCAGTCTACAAGACCTATGAGGGATGTTGGGTCACCATCTGGCTTTTAATCACTTCTCATCAGTCATTAATGACTGGTAAAAAATAATTGACTGCTGCAGGTCGACCAGGCAGCAATGTAACAAGCATGTCGCTCACTCAACCTGTAGCCCCGGACCGGTGGTGGCAGCCGCTGCTAAGTCTGTGGCCGCTGACCTCTCCCCCCAGTGTCTGTATGTGCTGTCCTGTATGCAGTGCAGACACTGGGGGTGAGGTCAGCGGCCACAGACTCAGCAGTGCCACCACCAGACTGGAGTTGAAGGATGGCAGAGTGGAATCCTGGTTGAATTGCTTTTGGTCCAGAGGCGGACACTATTACTACTGAGACTATTATAGTGTCCCTGTCACTACTGGGACCACTGTGGGAGTCACTAATACTTCTGGAACCACTGTGACATGTGACTATTACTATGGGGTCCACTAACCAAGTCACTAGTACTACGGGGGCCTCCAACAGGGTCACTATAACTACTGGGGCCACTATGCAGATCACAATTACAACTAGGGCCACTAGGGGTGCCACTATTACTACTATGGCTACTATGAGGGGCACTATTACTACTTTGGCCACTATGTGGAATGCTATTACTACCAGGGCCACTATGGGGGATACTATTACTACTCTGGCTACTACGAGGGCCACACTATTACTACTGGAGTCGCTGATAGAGTCACTATTACCATGAGGACCATTAAGGGGCTCACTATTACTATTGTTGCAAGTAAGGGGAGCACTATAACTACTGGGGCCATTAAAGGGTTCACTATTATTACTGGAACCAATATGGGGGTCACTATTACCACTGGGGCCATTAAGGGGTTCATTTGTACTACTGGAACCATTTTATG
Source organism: Eleutherodactylus coqui (assembly GCF_035609145.1). NCBI lineage: Eukaryota > Metazoa > Chordata > Amphibia > Anura > Eleutherodactylidae > Eleutherodactylus > Eleutherodactylus coqui. The sequence continues at coordinate 14,957,847 of NC_089849.1, read as the reverse complement.
GGTTTAACTATTACTAATGGGGGCACTATTACTCTGTCACTTAAGACAAGTCTCCATGATTCAAGTATATGTTGGTTACCTTGTGTATTGGAGCTTTCAATACCCGTGAAATGATTGATTTTTTTAAATATTTTATTGCAGGGGGCGCCATTTCACACTTTGTGTCAGGCAGCATAAAGGCTTGGTACGCCCTGGCATTGGACCTATAATGGCAGCCATATTAGTTATTAACCACAGATATAAAAGGAGTACTTTTATATACAGTGAGTGTAAATACCCTACTAGTAGTTTTTGTTTCCCATAGGATTCTGTGAACTCCCGGGACCAGCTGAGCACGGCAGAACAATGGAGGAGACTAAGGCTGTGGCAAAGCTTTATTGCTGACCGATTCTTTTGCCATTTGCACCTGGTCTAAGAACAGTTGTAATATGACTATTAATCGGGAGGTTACCCCCCCCCCCCCCCAACCCCCCATGTGTTTTTGCCTGCAGTCCTTTTTAAGAAGGTGACCATTTTCTTGTATTCTGACGGGAAATGTTTAATTCTTCCATCTGAAGGATGAGATGACGGTAGCCATGACCCAACAATAAAATGTTTTACTGAAGGCTGGGAAATTAGCTTGTCAGGAAGACGGCGGCGCTTCAGATTGTCATCCTTGTCAAATGTAAACACAGCACAAAAGAAAACCCATCACCGACCGCTTTATGAGCGCCTGGCTTCTCCCGGCAATCTCTGTAGAGCCGGCGGTGGTGACCTTTGCTCTTTCTCCAGATACTGGATTATGTAAGGCTTTGCTGACTCACCAGGAGAAAAAGGGCAGTGGTCTGCAATCCGCGGTTTTCCGGCTTTTGTAAAACTACAACTCCCAGGATGTCATGACCGTTGCAGGCTCAGTGGTCAGCACGGTTACCTTACAGCATGGGATACTATAGGGGCAATACTTACTGTCTGTATAAACCAACTAGCTTTGGCTGAGGTTTCTATTCTGCACAGAATGAATAGAAACAGCGCCACCCTTGTCCATAGACCATGCCTAGTATTGCATCATTCAATGGAATGCGGCCATACTGCATTGTCAGACATAACAATTGACAAGGGTGCCGATGTATCCAGAAAATCCTTTAGGGATGCAATGACTCTGATCAGTGTTTCCAAATAAATTATAATACAGTTGCAAGAAAAGCAGCCCATGACCTGAAGCTAAGGAGACGTTGGGTGATGCAATAAGACAACGACCCAAAGCACACATGGAAGTCAACTAAAGAATGGTTGAAAAAGAAGATTTGTGTTTTGAAACGACTAAGTCAGAGTCCTGACTATCCCTTTGGAGATGATGTGACATGACCTGAAGAGGACTGTGCATGCAAGGCATCTCAGAAATATTGATGAACTGTGATCTAAAGCACATGTGCTGGAAGGAGTGGTTAAAACTTTTTACTCAAAGTTGTGCAAATCTAATTGGCATCTACAGGAAATGTTTGGTGGAAGTGATTGCTCTTAAAGGGGGGATCTACAGATTATTAAATTCAAGCTTTCACTTACTTTTCTCCCTGAACTATGGATAATTTCAACTTGCTCCAGAAAATACAAGAACAGTGCAGTTGTTTGTGTGCTATTAGTGACATTATTTAACATCTTCCGGCACTGGATAGGTAAGGAGCCACAGGTGTGGTTACCGTGCAGGTTGAGAGAGTAGTCAGGGGGAAGCCAGAGGTCGGTATCAGGTGGTCTCAGGTTCGCAGTACAATCGAGGAGGCCAGTATCATTCTCGGGAGGAAAGCCAGAGGTCAGTATTAGGTGGTCCCGGGTTCATAGTACACTGGAGGAGGTAGGTATCATTGAGGAAAGCCAGAGGTCAGTATCAGGGAGTCTCAGGTTCGCATTTTGTGGAGGAGGAGATTTTCTTGTTCATAGCTGAAACTCAATAAACTTGCAAGGAGCTGGGGGAAGAGCCAGGTTTTTATAGAGAAACCTAATTAGAAACAGGACAGGGAGACAGGAACTAGGCTAGGTTCAGCATGATGGCCTGTCCAGTAAGCTGGATAGCTCACTGGGGAGAGCCACTGTTTACAGCACAGGAGGTCCCAGGTTCAAGTCCTGACCCGTGTTTGCTATAATCGAGGCTTAGATAACAATCAGATCTTATTTTAGCAGAAATCCAGGGAATTCAAATCAGTTCACTAACCTTTCTTACCCTCCTTCTTTTATTTTCTAATGCAGTGGTCCCCACAGAAAGGGATTTTTGTGTAGGTGAAAACTAATAATGGAGAACATTAATAGGGCCCTGATTTGGGTCCCCTTTTTTTTCATTGGCTCCATAGCAGTGCTTTGGCCTCATCTTTGCTATGTACGCTGTTATGAACTGTGCCATTCATATGGCATTTTACCTGGGTTGCTATTGCTCTTACAGTGACCAAGACACAGGCTAATGCTGAGGAGCTGGCGGGGTAGAGATGGCACTTGTCATGGTGGCTCTACCAGACTCCTCCCTGGAGGGACGCATGCAACCTCGGCCAAAGCACCGCTAGGCCTCTTCCAGGCAACACTGGGACAGCGGTTACCTATATATGCGTAATGGACTGAAGAAGTTGTCACTCGTGACGCCACCGTTCCTTCACACCATTGATTCTCCGGTGGTAGAAATAATAAAGTCCACACACTGTTAATGTTGAAAACTCAATTACTGTGAATGGGCAGTGACTGGAAATTTTACTCCTTGTTTGCAAGACACAGCTTTACACGCCAATGCAGGAAGACAGTTTAGAAGACGGTCAGGGAGGAAGATACAGGTGAAATGAGGCCTATAGTTGCCCTTTGTATGACTCTGCTCCTGGACACACACACTCCGGGACGCAAGATAACACCGGAGGGGGACACATCACTCCGCAGACACTCACTTGAGAATTAGTAGCTTAATTGCTGCACGGTGGACTCCTTCTCTCCTCTCACGCCTCAAAGGGGGTTTCTGGAATTGGGGACCTCAGGATACCTCTCTTCTGCTTCCATCCCTTCACCACATGAGGGTTGAAGGTACCCCCATGTGGCTGGCACTCTATCTCACACAAAAAGCCAAAGAAGAAGACCTCTTGCACACACCCTACAAGCACATATATTATGCCACATCCCGCTAGAGAAACTTGTTACATTTTTCAGACATATCCAAGCCACTCTCAGACATTAACCTCTTCCATGCTGCAGCCGTGCAATATACATAACTAGAGACAAGACAATTTGCACAGAGAATCCACACTGAAAACATGACATGTATGACAATTATAGAGGGGCAAGATATAAGGGTTTCAGGGCACTACACTCTAATCCAGCAAATTAACAGGTAACCTGTCTAATCGCCTGTTTTATATTCCTTGTTTGGTTCCCACACAGGTGTAGCCAAAGATCCGGATCCAGCGCTATATCTCACTACTGGTGTCCTATACTGAAGTAACAGTAGTGTACTTGAATAGTAAAATATGGATGTACCATATGATGGTATAGTGCATGGCCCGGTGGGGGCCCCGGAACATGGATTTAGAGTTTGTGTCATGGCCCCTGTAAGAGAGAGAGAGAGTAAAACCCAATTGTAAAGTTGAAGAGCAGCATGTGAGAATCTGAAAACGGCTTTCCGTCTCTCTAAGTCCTGTGGGACTGTGGCTACGACTGAAGTAAGGAAAATGTACTAGAAGTGGCCTCTTGCTACGAGAGGGGCAAATCATCCAGGAAGACGTCCGCCATCGTCTGCAGGAGATTCAGGTACCGATCCGCATTGAGAGTCCCTGGAATGAACTCGGGTCATACAACAGCTCCATTAATGCATTCTAGCAGAAGGAGCCACTTCCAGTACTTTCCTTACTTCAGTCATAGCCGTGGTCCCACCGGATTTAGAGATACACGAACAAACAGTTCACTGAAAGGGATGAAAATCCATACAAAAATCACTGAAAAATGGCCATACTTCCTGCCAGAGGGGCAGGTGCACAGACCAGCGCCAACAGCACGCGGGGAGGGAACAGGTACTGAATACTGAGGAATAGCCACACACCCCTGAGGTGCTGGAGGGTGGCTGCTCACTAGTGATGAGCGAGCATACTCGCTATGGGCAATTGCTCGAGCGAGCATTGCCCTTAGCGAGTACCTGCCCGCTCGAGAGAAAAGGTTCGGCTGCCGGTGGCGGGGAGCGGCGGGGGAGAGCGGGGAGGAACGGAGGGGAGATCTCTCTCTCCCTTTCTCCTCCCCCGCTCCCCCTGCTGAGTGCCGCAACTCACCTGTCAGCCGCGCCGGCAGCCGAACCTTTTCTCTCGAGCGGGCAGGTACTCGCTCATCTCTACTGCTCACTATTCTACTTGCACACAGATGAAGTTTGGGTGTGTAAGTGGTTGATCATTAGTATTTAGCACCTGTTCACTTCCCATTAGGGCTTATGTCCATGACCTTGTTTTTACGAAATATTACACGTGCGATGCACGGCCGCGTGATATGTGGTGATTGGAGTCAAGGACGTTCATTGCTCCCTGCACATTTGCATGTAAACACTGCGTATCGATATGCATGGAAAATAGATCGCCGCATGAAGGTCTTTACTTTCCATTACTGGCCATCTCAGTATGAATTTCCTTTATCCTACACATGACATAGGGGCCTCAAAGTGTCATGTGATCAGTACCCTATTAATCACAAATATCTACAATCAAGTCTTGTCTTGGGTGATGGTTATAGTAAAGGCAATGAGACCCAGCCAGCGCACAAAAGTATCCTGATTCTAGGTGCCAACCTTCTTATAAAACAAATGATGGAATACCTCACCCCCGCCCAATCTCATCCGCTATGTTCAAAGCAAAAGTTACATGATTCTGTGACACTTAGGGCTTATTCAGACGTCCGTATATCGGCCAGGTTTTCACACCCGGCCAATATACGCTGTCCCTCTCTGCATGGGGAGGAGGCGGGACGGGACAGGAGCAGTGCACCGAGCTCCCGCCCCCTCTCAGCCCCTCGCTACTATTTGAAATGGGAGGGGGCAGAACTTAGCTTCGCCTCCGTCCCGCCCCTCCCATTGCAAACAGTGGCGAGGGGCAGAGAGGACGCTGGAGCTCAGTGCACTGCTCCCATCCCGTCTCCTTCCCCTGCGGAGAGGGACACCATATACCGGCAGGGTGTGAAAACCTGGCCAATATATGCATGTCTGAATAAGCCCTTAGGCTGGATTCAGAAGGGCGTATATTTGCCGGGTTATCACGGCCGGCCGATATACACTGTCCCTCTGATACATTGGTTTACAATGCATCAGTGCACATGGGTGTATTTCCGTGAAGTAAAAGCGCCTGGCCGGCCAAGATAGTGCATTTTGGCTGGGTGCTCTTACGCCGGTGGCAGCTGCAACTGTCTGCCCCCGCCTAAAGGCATTGTGGGCTCGGCAAGAAGAATAAAATAATAAAATAATTTTCTACCACCATCCTCTGACAGCCATAACTTTTTATTTTTCCGTTGACATAGTTGCGTTTTTGTGGCACTCTGCAATGGCAGCCCTGCAGGCCTTCAGAAGCAACATCGCAGCTGAATGGCACCCATGCAATCTCATCGCAGGGGGTCCGTTTGAGACCCCCGAATTGCAATCGGGGCATTAAAATGCCACTGTTCGAATTGATGGCGGCATTTAAGGGGTTAACAGCCACAATCAGCATGATCAGCCGACAGCCGCATTGTATATGGTGGGATTCCCCCACCCCCCATCCCACTCCATACAAACCCAAAACCTCCATGATATAACTGTACGGCATGGAGTGTTAACGGGTTAAAGTCTCCATCTTTACGAGTTTAGCTGAATCCGGTCTGTGCGTCTCTACTGGCCTCACTTAAAGTGACCACAACCTTATCTCAAGGGACCCCAGTTCCCTAATATACACTCTTGTGTCGCAGAATTATGGAAATCACAGGATGGACATGTTAATGATATGCAAATGATGTAAAAATGGAAACATGTGGCGATAATTGGCGCATCGATGAACAGGAGGCATCGCACGATGTAAACGGTGATCGAAGCGCTGGGATTTGCTTTTTATTTTACAAACATCTCCCCCCCCCCCGCTGACTAGAATGTCAGAAAAACCCCTAAAATGTTATGTACCATGTTTTAACCCTCATCACCTGGGTTTGCCGGACCTTCACCTGACCTCAGACCCAGGTAAGTGAACTTTTACAAAAATTAGTTGAGTATCTCTGCCCTAAATGTTTTTAGTTTCCTGAGGGAGCAATATCTATATCAAGGAGCTACTATACAGTATCAGACTTGGAGCTCGTTCACACAGGCGCATTTGTACTACATATTACGCACGCAACTTTTGCACATCTTATACATAGTTAGGGCACATATCCACGTTTTCACCAAGAATTAGGAGTGTGTTGCATGGCTGCGTGGTACACGGTGAATGGAGTCTATGCACATTCATTGATTCATGTCCATGTGTGTGTACACTGCGTTTCAATATAGACTAGAAATTGACTTCAGCATGTTCTATGTCTCCATAGTGGCCCAGCGGGTCCCACAGAACACTCACAGCACACTTGTCCTGTCTCACTTGTCTGTATGCCATCCCTGGATACAGAAGGTGCCATCTGTGGGAGAGACCCTGTGTCTCCCCTTCTGCTCTAAGCCTAGAGCTTAACAGTGATGTCAACTGGCCTCTCATTGGCTGACCGTCAGGTTCAATTTCACTGCTGCAGAGCCCAAGGGTGGGGAAGTAGCTTCGCAAGTCCTTATGCAGGAGTCCAAAAAGTGCGGGAACTGGGAGAGGTGATAAAAGGGAGTGACAGTGAGCAGTTAGGCAGACTCAGACAGGTGTGAGAGAGAGAGGAGAGGTTGCAGTTCAGCTGTCGGAGAGGAGGAGTCAGTTACAGCCCATTTGTCACCCAAGGTAGAGTGAGGTGAAAACCCACTCCCTTGGCATCCCTCAGCGGAGGAAAAAGAAGAAGCTTTCTGAGGTCCATCTTCCACAAACAGTGAGTCATAGCTACCCGGTGAAGTCAAAGACAGGAGTAGCATTACAGCCACTTGTCTCTCTGATTCATCAATCCTTCACTAAAATCTAAATCAATTCTTCATTCAAATCTACAAGTAGGGGAAATTAATTAATCAATTTTTACGGAAGGAAGTGAGAGGGCATAGAGTATTTTCAATTCAGTAGCACTGTATCTTATTGTTGTGCTCAATTGCCTGCTTAGTGCTGCATCTCTGTGTTCCTGTTACAATCTCAAAGTTAGTAAATCTGCACACTCTCAGATTGCTAAACCATTACTGGACTGGACTCTGTTATTTCTGTAGCATATCACCCGAGGGTCCAGACAGAGTGCTGGCATCACGTGACAAGGACTAGGCCTCCTGCCATACGTACAGTAAGTTCTTTGGGGTGTTACATCTCTGCGTACCAAGCAGTGTTAGCCCTATACATTTGTATGGGCAGCAATACATTGCATATGGGCGGCACTTCTGAAACAGAGCAGGGATTTTTTTTTAAAAAAAAGAGTCACACTGCGCATGTCTGTATTTACAAATCAGCAAAACACTGCTGGGAGACCAGCGCGACTGAAAATCACATGAACGGGCACACAAATCTGCCGTTTGTGCGCCCGTTTAGATGCCCCGGATCCGGCGCATATATGCTGAGCCCAGATTGCGGTCGGGCGAGGGGAGACAGTTTAGCTCTGCTAAACTGCCTCCCCCTTTCTGCCGCTTAGCACACTAGCTCCTGCCCCCTCTCCGCCCCTTGTTGGCTGCCAGCAATGGGAGGGGGCAGGATGGGGCATTGAGCTTAGCAACTAGCTCTCGCCCTGTCCTGACCCCCTCCCATTGCAAACAGACGGCAAAGGGCGAAGAGAAGGAGGGAAGGGGGTGAGAGTTTAGCAGACATGCTTCTAAACTCCCTCCCACCATCCTTCTTTAGCAACTACCATAGCCTCCCATAGGAGTCTATGGGAGCCGCCGCCATATTCCGGCCAGGAAGATAGTTTCCTCGCTGGCGTAAAAGCTGCGGGAATATGCCCATCTGAACTGATGCATCAGATGGGCAGCGTATATTATAAGCCGCAATAAGCCATTGAAGTGAATAGGCCGGCACAAATACGTATTTGCACAGCAAATAATGGACCCTTCTGCTTACTTTTTTGCGTGTACAAATAAGCAGTGATTTTTCGCACACAAAATCCCACATGAGCGGGCGAAATACGCAGGCAAATGCGATTTTCAATCACGAAAATATGCGGATTTACATGAGGGAAACCTATGCCTATGTGAACAAGCCTGTAGGCCTCCGGTGCAGATCCTGCGTTAAATAGTGGAGAGCTGCAGGAACCATATGGACCCCATTATAGTCAATGGGAACGGTTCGGAACAGTTTGTTTTTGCTATGAGATTCAAGGGATTCCGTTTTCCTGCTCCCATAACGGAATCCCTTGGGCAGATGTGAACAGAACCTTAATGAACAGCAGGTTGATGTATATCTTGCCAAGGAATGGACCGAGCCGCGTATAAGAGTCGGCGGTCGGCTGCCTCATTAAAGCAAATCAAATATTATCAGCAAAATCAAAGAGTAATTGTTATGCTAATGAGTCGGGGGTGGGGTGGGGCTGTGCTCTAATGCGGGCACACAATATGCTAAAGGTAACCAGAGGTACAAACACTATATTGTGTTATATATCAGGATGTGAAAGTAAATGTTATTACTAGATTGCAACATTGTATCATAATGCAACAAGATATACACATCATTGTATCAATAGAGCTGAAGTGGAAGAATGCCCTCCTGCCAGCGACCACCATAGAACATGGGCATCTTTAACCCTTCCAGAGCTGATCGTGTCTAATATTTCTAGCCCAGCTCCTGTCTCTTTGTCAGAGCGGCTGTGGAGTGTGTGAATTGTGTGTGAGGCTCTTTGGCTGGGGGTGGATAGGAGGAGGTGCTGGTCCAGCACTGGAGATATTGGGAGGTGCTGTCTCTGAAGTGGGGTAGAGAATGAGGTGGTGAAGGAAGCAGATGGGTTCAGACAGATAATAACTAGGTACTCAGACAACGCCATGCACTTCTGCATATTGTAAAGTTGGCTTGCAAGGATATGAGGATGAAGATATCTCTGGAGAGCACATTAGCTTCATCTCACATTGGTCCCTGGCCGTCTTTCATGGAGAGATGTCCAATCTACTGACCACACCGTTGGATATTTTGCTGTGGGGCTAAAATGGCCAGCACCCAACAGACCTGGCATCTGAATGACTCCTGGAAGAGTAATGGAGGCAGCACAGCCTTACCGGGCAACTTCACCTTCGCCTGGACGGTGGTTTTGGCTATACTTATGGGGATCTTGATAGTGAGCACTGTTTTGGGCAATGCATTGGTCATGTTGGCATTTGTGGTGGACTCTAGTCTTAGGACGCAGAACAACTACTTCCTCCTCAACCTGGCCATCTCAGACTTTCTAGTAGGTAAAGTATCCCTCTTCTTCTTCAGCCCTATTAATATGGGTCAGGCTGGCATAGACTAGGGTCATTGGGTAATGCCATCTCTAACCATAACATGAGTATCCAGTGCAAGTCTATGTACTGGATACAAGTCTTGGGCAAGACTTTTATAAGGAGCTGCTTATAGGATTTGTCTGTTGCTTCTTGCAGGAGCTCTGTGCATCCCTCTCTATGTGCCCTATGTCTTGACTGGAAGATGGAGCTTTGGTAGAAGTGTCTGCAAACTGTGGCTGGTACTTGACTACTTACTGTGCACCTCGTCAGTCTTCAATATCGTCCTCATTAGCTACGACAGATTCATTTCCGTCACCAGAGCTGTAAGTACCTCCCCACGGAATGGGTTAATTATATGTGCGAACCCTTCTTCTGAGGCAAATAAAAAGCATTTGGATGCAAATGGCACTAAATGCACGATACATTATGTATATGTAATGCAAAAAGCTTAGGAAAAAAAATGCATTTCTGCCTTTAACTCCTTCACTACCAGAATGGAGCCAATAGAAATAAAGCAAGGTAATAAAGATTCGCTGCGATCCTTTGCAATGGTATTAGTTCAGTCATGAGAAATCTACAGGAAGTCTTCAGTTTATAGAGTAAACGATATCATTAACTCGATCATTGATTTCCCATCAATCTGAACAGGAGTATATGCAATAACAACCTTCCCTAAGGGAACCTGCACACGTGCAACTAAGACGCACCTAAAAACGCAGCTGCTGCAGGTCTCTGCTCCATAACAAGCAATGTATATATGTAAATTTTGGTGCATAATTTCCTGCATCTTCAGGTGCGTCTTGCAGAAATATCCTGAACGGGAGAAAGGTCCCCAAGGAGAACTCTGCATAAGCTGCTGACAGCCGTAAGTGGGTGGTCATCCAGAAAGTGCGTCAGTCATTAAGGGGCACCTTGTAAGGAAATGATCACTTGTGCATGGATTGACATGTGGGAGATCCCTGCACAGCGTGGGGCACAACACACACCGTATGACAAAATGAGCTTTTACAATATTAATAGGCGAGAGCAATGATCTGGCATCACAGCAGCGTGAGATCCCGGACACAAACACAGCCGAGCCGGGAGGGTAGAGACCTGTATGATAAAGCGACCTACAACATCTGCCGTGGACATTCCCCTTGGATACCAATATTTTTTATTTGCTTCTCAAGCATTGAAGAATAGCTGTAAATCAGGAACAGGGGCTGGATTGTTATCTATTAACCCCTTAGTGACGTGGTCTTTTTTTCTTCGCCTTTACGTTATTCCCTCCCCACTTTGAAAAAAATTGTAACTCTTTTCTTTACCTATCAACGTAACTGTCTGAAGGCTTGTTTTTTTGCAGGATGAGGTTTTTTTTAATGGTGCTATACAATGTACTGAAAAACTTTTAAATATTTGCAAGTGGAGTGAAATAGAAAAAAATGAAATTCCGCCATCTTTGGGAGGGACCTGTTTTTACAGCGTACACACTGGAGCAAAAATGACATGATAACTTTCTTCTGTGGGTTAGTACGATTGCTACAATACCACATTTAGGGCTTATTTAGACGACCGTATATCGGCTCAGTTTTCATGGCAAGCCGATATACGGTGTCCTTGTCTGCAGGGGGAGGAGGATGGAAGAGCCAGAAGCAGGAACTGAGCTCCCGCCCCTTCCCCGCCCCTATTTGCAATGGAGGGGCAGGACGGTGGCGGAGCTAAGTAGCGGCGCTTAGGGGGCTTAGGGCAGGATGGGGGCGGAGCTAATAGTAGAGAAGGGCGGGGAGGGGGTGGGAGCCCAGTTCCTGCTCCTGGCTCTTCCATCCTCCTCCCCCTGCAGACAAGGACACCGTATATCGGCTCGGCGTGAAAACTGAGCTGATATACGGTCGTCTGAAGTAGCCCTTATATAGGTTTTTGTTGTTGTGCTACTTTTAAAAAATAAAATATATCTTTGGAAAAAATACAATTCTTTCTGTCGCCATCTGCTGACCACTATAAATAACCAGAGTAGACATAGTTGGGTGAGGGCTCATTTTTTTGAAGGTCGTCCCGAAGTTTCTATTGGTATTTTGGAGTTCATATAACATTTTTATCATTTTTTTACTATATTTTTTTTTTTCTTGAAAATAGGATGACCAAAAAATAAAAGTGAAATTCTTTCCCTGTTTTTTTTCTGATGATGTTCATTGTGCGAGATGAATAATGCGTTACTTTTACGCACACGGCGAAACAAAATATGTTTTGGTTTTTTTTTGGTTTTGATTTTCTTTTATTATAAAAACTGAAAAAGTTTTATGCATTTTTTAAAATATATTATAAAACTTTTATTAATTTTTCTTTTTAGCCCCCATAGGGGACTTGAACTTGTGATTGCTTGTTCACTCATACAGTATAATGCAATACCATAGTGTTGCATTATACCACATTTTAACAGGTAGTCTATCAAGATGTGTCACAGACATATCTTGATAGACAATCAGTCATGGCAGCCATGGAGGCCTACAGAAGGCCCCAGGCTGTCATGGCAACCAAATAACACCTTTTGATCTCATTGAGGGGATTGCTGTCCGGGAGCAAATCTGGTCGGGGGATTTAAATTCAGAACTGACAGCAGCATTTACAGGGTTAACAACCGCAATCAGTGACTGGTTATCATGGCAGCCTGGGGACTTCTAAAGGTCTCCCGGACTGCATTACCATAGTGTTGCATTATACTGTAAAAGCGATCAAACCATTGCAAGTTCAAGTCGCCTCTGGGAGTAATAAAAAAGAAAGTTAAAAAAAATAAAATAAAGATTTTTTTAATTATTCTAAAAATATTAAAAGTTAAAGCCTTTTCCCGGTCGTGGCATCTAAAAAAAATGACATTTAAAATCTAAAAATCAGTATTGCTACATCTATAAAAGTCCAATTTATTAAAATATCGCATTATTAATCCTGCATGATTAACGACGGCAGAAAAAAAAATGAAATGGCAGAATTGTGTTTTTTTGGGGTCCCTCTGTGAATAAAAAGCGATCATAAATTCATTTGTTCCCTAAAATGGTATCAATACAAACTACAGGTCATCCCCCCAAAAACAAGCTCTCACACACCCCATCGATGGAAAAATAAAAAGGTTATGGGGGGGTCAAAAGATGGCGACAGAAAGCAATTTTTTATTTAAAAGGTATCTTATTTTTTTGAGTATTATTATATAAATAAAAGCTCTATAAATTTGGCATTGCTGTAATCGTACTGACCCGTAGAATAAGGACAACGCGTCACTTTTACTGCACCAAGAAAACCATAAAACCTCCCCCTTAGGCTGGATTCACACGAATGTATATCGAGCCGATATACGGTGTCCTCATCTGCAGGGGGGGGAGGAAGGAACAGCCAAGAGCAGGAACTGAGCTCCTGCCCCCTCTCTGCCTCCTCTCCGCCCCTCTGCACTATTTGCAATGAAAGGAGGCGGGATGGGGGTGGGGCTAGGTTTTGAGAATTAGCCCCGCCCCCGTCCCGCCTCTCCTCATTGCAAATAGTGCAGAGGGGAGGAGAGGAGGCAGAGAGGGGGCGGGAGCTCAGAGCACTGCTCCTGGCTCTTCCAGGCTCCCCCCCCCCTGCAGAGAGAGACGCCGTATATCGGCTGGGCGTGAAAACCCAGCCGATATACGGTCGTCTGAATGCATACTAAAATGGTGCAATCGTAGTTTTTTTTTCCTCATCTTCTCCACTTTTCAATTTTTAAAAGTCTTCCAATTCATTATATGGTACATTAAGTGGTATGACCTAAAAGTAGAACTCGTCCCGCACAACACAAGCCCTCATGTAGATGGGTCACCAGAAAAATACAAAAGTTATGAACTTTTGAAAGTGGGAATACCGGACCTGCAGAATGTAACCTGGCAGCGGATCCATCAATGACCCTTGGTCATGAAAGTGTTAAAGGGGTTCTTCCAGGCAGCTGGGGATGTCGGCGCCAGCATACACCGGGATCAGAAAGGAAGCCCCTGCTCCGACCCCTGGGTAGTGGTTGCACTCATAATTGCAAGCACAGCAGTTCTCGTTGAAACCAATGGGATCTGTGCATGTAATTGCAGACTGGGATCCCACTGATGTCAATGAGAGCTGCGCCCACAATTACGAGCGCCGGGCGCTACACAGATCCGCATGAAGGAGTGACATATCACCTCTCTCTGCGGAAACACATCCGAAATTCCGCACATGGATTTTGCCTATTGACAGAACTAAACCAGCATATGAAGCCGTGGTACAAACCGTGACAGATTAGCCGCAGGAAGATTTCACGTGGAGGGTGTGTTCACACGGCGCAATTCAACACGGAATTTTCCTTGTGAAGTCCGCCTCTATAAACATGTGACTTCTTGATGCGGAGACGCGATTTTCCGCAGCGGAACTTCACACACGGATTTTGCCTATTGACAGCGTTAAATCAGAAGGACACCGATTTTTGGCGTAGTTTTTAGAGGCGGAATGCAGGTGGAAAATTTTGGCGCAAATTCTGCTGTCTGACCATACCCTCAGTGTGCAGGAATAAAACAGGTAAAAAGTAAATGAACCCGTTGGAAGTACTGGATTCCTGCAGTGGTTACTAATAAAATTAGAGCTGACTGTATGTAAGTCACAATTCCAGACAAGCGCAATGTACCCAATAGCACACAGACAGCTGTACAGTTCATGTCTTTTATTGAGCACACTGAGTAACATCCAAAGTGCAGGTGGAGAAAGTAAGTGAACCCTTGGATTTAATAACCTATAGATCCACCTGTAGCAGCAATCACCTTCACTGAGATTTGTGGAGGAAATCTGAATCATTCCTTCCTGGAAATGTATTTCAGTTCCTCAATATTTCTGGGATGCCTTGTGTGCACAGCCCTCTTCAGGTCATGCCACAGCATCTCCATAGGGGGTAAGTTATGTACTCTGGCTTGACCATTTCAAAACACAAATCACCTTTTTTAACCATTCTTTAAGTAAATACTTGTGTGCTTTGGGTCATTGTTCTGCTGCATCACTCAACGTCTCTTTCTTGAGACAAACATATTTGTCAGTAACCAGGTTTCATGTGCCCTAATTTAATGGGTAAAGCGCTTGCGATACTGCACTTTCAATCTCATCTGCTTAATTGAGACACCTTTGCCAGTATCCCTTGGAGATGATGCCAAAACTGCTGTCTTTGATGGCCAACAATGGCATTCTTTAGTCACCTGATGCACTGAAAACCGTGGGCTTTTAGTAACTTTGTCTAGAATTGTTAGACGCCAATCTGACCCCATTTTATTACTCCGCAGTGTAGAAATCCACGTAATTCCAAAGGGTTCACTTACTTTTTCTTGCAACTGTAATCATCATATCCTGATGTCATCATCTGGCCATGAGTGATGTTGATGCTATATTGGTGCTACTTATCCCGTCTTGCAGAATTGATCTGGTACACACCACTTTTGTAGGAAGCTTCTTCTGCTGTGCCAACGGATGATTGATTGACAGGTAGTGTTACCTATCATGTTGACCATGCTGTTCGCTCTGCAAGTAACATGTGCTAGAGCAGGAGGCGCTGACTATATACCGGATTTCCCCAAAATTAAGAGACTGTCTTATATAATTTTTTTCCCCAAAAGAGGCACAGTGTCTTATTTTCAGGGGAAGGGGGGGAATTATACTCACCTGGCCTGCGGTGTCTGAGTCCCTCAGCGGCGGCGGGCTGCCGTGTCCTCACCGCTGACACAGAATTCTCTTTCTGGTAACAGGGCTTTGAATATCCCGCCTCCAGCAAGCGAGTGCTGTGATTGGATCGCAAGCGCCGCTGGCTCAGCTAATCAGAGCCGACGCTCAATGAACCAATCAGAGCCGACGCTCAATAAACCAATCACAGCTATTCAGTGATGTCATTGGCGGCATGGCTGTGAATGATCGAGCGCCGGCAATCATAGAACTCGGTTACTGGAGGCGGGGTATTCAAAGATATTTAATAGAATAATAGACCCACTTCTATAAATTCCGGAGTTCCAGGTCCATTGACCTCTATGGGAGCCGGCCGTGCGTAGCCTGCACAAAATCGCAGCATGTTGCGATTGCTCTCCCGTGAGTGATTGGATCGCAAGCGCCGCTGTGCAGGAGGCCGATAGCGTTTGCCGTGCAGGAGGCAGATAGCGTTTGCCGTGCAGGAGGCCGATAGCGTTTGCCGTGCAGGAGGCCGATAGCGCTTGCCGTGCAGGATGAAAAGTGTGTTCAATTTACTGTGTGGGTTGCTATGGATGCAATATAAACAACGTGGGTTTTTAAATCCTTTTTATTTATTTTTTTAAACAAAGAGGGAAAATTGCGTACTTTTTTTTACTATTTTATCACATGCTTCTTTTTTTATATTTTTACTTTTTCACATTTTTTATGCTCCTGTAGGGGACTTGAACCTGCGATGCTATGATCACATATATACTGCAGTACTTCTATACTGCAATGCATTATCACTAATCATAGCAATCACAGGCCACGACAGACGCGGATGCGATTATCTGGTATCAGGTTGCCATTGCAACCCATTGGCCCTCCACGACTACATGGTGCCCTCTCTCTATAAATCTTTTATATGCTGCGATAAACATTAAGCACACCGCTCCCCTCTGACTACCACTGTGGATGGCAGGCGTTCATCTTCTGAGCCATCTATAGGACGTACGTCCATTTGTGGGAAGCTCTTCCCAGCCAAGACATAAACTTATGTCCTGGGGTGGGAAGGGGTTAAGGAGTTATCCAGTTGGAAACTATTGATAGTTTATTCTTAGGATAGGCCATGAATAGTAGATGTGCTGAGGACCCCCTACTGATCAGCTGTTCACCAGGCCAGTGTCCTCATGTGCTTAGCTAATTTATGCAGGAAACAGACAGCTCCGTTCCCACTGCTGTGGCCAAAGCTTGGTATTGCAGGCCAAATTCCCATTCACTTTAATGCCAAGCCTAGGTAACTGCAGTGAGAACAGAGCTGTCTACTTCCTACAGAAATCAGCTCAGTGCACAAGTACATCGACCTGGTGAAGAGTTGATCAGCATGAATCCCAGAAAGTAGACCCCCGCCGATTTCCTATTGATGGTCTATCCTAAGAATAGGCCATCAATAGTTTCCAACTGGACAACCCCTTTAAGTTAGCTTCCACTGGCTTGAGTTCCGTAGATGTCATTTCCCAGCAATGTGATACTATTTACATTTCTCCTTTTCCCTGCTGGGTGCTGCATAAGTTTAAACCTGCTAATCGCTGACAATCATGATGAATGCGGGCGTATAAAGTGCCCGCTCGCCCATCCATCATTGTGCCACAATGCAAACAATCTCATTTCACAAATCAGATTTGCAGAACTGAATCCTTGAGTTTTCCTGTTTTATCAAATTCTATTGAGTTTCTTCTGAGTTTTATCTGCTTATAGGAAAGCTGGGTGGCAACCAATATGGCTGCCATCACCGCCACTACAGGGGTTGCTTTCCCATAAAGCCCACCAAATCTTTCCTCCCTGCCGCTCCCCTCTTTACTTTATTCACTGCAAATAGGAAGATGGAACAATGCCTCTACAGCGCCACCTATGCCAAGGCAGCATTCCTGCATGTCAGACCTTTTGACCCCTTAAGGGGTTGTCCAGTTGTGAACTATTGATGGCCTATGCACAGGTGAAGTAACCAGTAGTAGATCTGGTGAGTTCTGTCACCCGCTGCCCCCATCGATCAGCTGTTTGCTGGGGCAATGCACTTGTGCACTGAGCTTATATCTGTAGGAAGCAGGCAGCTCCATTCCTACTGCAGTGGCAAGGCTTGGTATTGCAGGCTGTGCCCCCAGTCACTTCAATGGGAACTCTGCTTGTAATTCCAAACCTGGTCACTTCAGCAGGAATGGAGCTGTCTGCTTCCTGTAGAAATCAGCTCAGTGCATGAGCAGGATGGCCCGGTGAACAGCTGATTGTTGAGGGTCCGTTCCAGAAGACATATTATAGATGACCACTCCTGCAGATACGCCACCAGTAGTTTACAACTGGACAACCCTTTATTTGGTCAGGAAGGGTATGGTTTCTAGTAAGTGTGAGGAGACTTATAAGGCCATGCAGGCTCCTCTGAAAAATATGCAAATGGAAAAATGGAACAATACCTCTAGGCAGAGGCATAACTTGAAGCTCCAGGGCCCTAATCCAAAACCTGTACGGGGCCCCAACTATTTATTCATAGTACTGGGCTCCCTATATGGAGAAAAGAGGTCTTATGGGCCCCCTAAGGCTCCTGGGCCCGGGTGCAACCGCATCCCCTATAGCTAAGCCACTGCCTCTAGGTACTCTCCCTAAGGAGAAGCTTCACCCCTCCCAACCCACATGATAGGCTCCTCACCCAGTAACCTACTGCACACCGATGAGGGGCAAAAACCCTGAAACAGTCTGTCTGTACACGGTTACCTTTTCCTTTTGAGGAACAGTCTGGCTTTGGCTTGTATTCCCAGTCATTGTTACAAGACTTGTTAAGAGGTTTGACATTGACTTGCAGTAATGCTGCCTTCCAAAAGGTGGCGCTGTGGAGGCATTGTTCCATCTTCTTATTTACATAAATTTCCCAGAGAAGCATGGATGACCTTATAAGTCTTCTCACACCTACTAGTTCTCTCTCTAAGCAGATCCTTCTTGCATTTTCTGTTTGTGCGCGTATTAACAGCGTTTTTCATGCACGCAAAAAAGAAAAACGCAAACAGGTCCGTTTATTGTATGTGTAAATACGCAGCGACTATGCACGCATTATGTATATTCACTATGTCTTTTCTGCTGCTATAGACCTGCATGCGCTATTTCAAACATGCTGCGCTTTTGTTTGTGGTTTTTCACAAGCGCAAGATACAAAAGTGAAAAACGCAGGTCTGAATACCCCAATAGAAGTCAATGGGGATCCAGCATTGCCTCTAAAATACACGCATTAGGGCTCACTTCCACCGGCGTATGTGGGCTTCATATCACGCGTGTAACAGCATACCGCATATTACGCACGTAAAAAATATACAGCCCAAATACGCTGGTGTGAGTGAGCCCTAATACCCATTTTTGGACCCAGGCTAATCATCCTTTTCTCTCTAGGTGAGCTACAGGGCTCAGCAGACCAACAGCAGGCAAGCAGTGCTGAAGATGTCCATGGTGTGGCTCCTGGCCTTCCTCTTGTACGGACCAGCCATCATCACCTGGGAATACATCGCAGGCAAGACCATCATCCCTGAAGGAGAATGCTTTGCCGAATTCTTCTACAACTGGTACTTCCTAATCACCGCTTCCACCATAGAGTTCTTCACACCCTTCATCAGTGTGACTTTCTTCAATGTCTGTATCTACCTGAATATTCAGAAGAGGACGAGAGCCAGGCTGGACCTCATGCAAGAGGCTCACAGTCAAACCACCACCGACACTCCAAGGGTTGTGGCCGAACCAGCCAGGTTCAATTCTCTAAAATGTTGGAAGTTGGCTCACAAGGGTTCAAAATCCGGAGATGCCCACCAGGGTTCCTTCAAGGCGGCCGAAGCCGAGATCTTGGAAAGGGTCAATGGTGTCAAAAGAACTTCTCTAAACGGGAGTTCATTGAATGTCCATGGAAAATCTAAAAGCACCAGGAGAAGTTTTACAGAGTCTACTTCTACTCCATCCTTGGAGAAACGGATGAGGATGGTTTCTCAAGGAATCGCCCAACGCTTTCGGTTATCGAGGGACAAAAAAATAGCCAAGTCCTTAGCTGTCATTGTCTGTGTATTTGGGCTCTGCTGGGCTCCTTACACCTTACTGATGATAATAAGGGCAGCCTGCAGGGGGCATTGTATACCGGAGTATTGGTATGAAGCGTCTTTTTGGCTGCTGTGGGTCAACTCAGCGGTCAACCCCATTTTGTATCCCTTATGCCATCACAGCTTTAAGAGGGCCTTTAAGAGGATTTTGTGCCCCCAAAAGTTGAAAATCAAATCGAGTAGCAAATTTCACCGTTGCTGGAAGTGAGCGACCCCCGGATAAAGGTAAGGTTGGTTCTCACATGATGCCGAGGGATACAAGAAAGTGGAATTTGAGTCGGAGAGGTTCACGCAGGTGGTTGGTCCTGGTAGACTCTACGGGGTCGAGGATGCTGACCAATCTCACGGCAGGTTTTCAGGGAGGATCGAAAGTGCTTGAATCCATTCAATGACATCTTTGAAGAGGAAGCCATTAAACACCTTAGCAGGCGTTGCTCCTCGTGAGGAACGTCTCATTTCACAGCTGCTTGACGTGGTGTCACTTCCTCCCGGCTGGAGGTACCTTTTCTTCCCACATCATGGATAGTGTTGCAAGCTGTTGATTACTTTGTAACCGGATACTTCTATAAGTGCCAACATATTCTGCAGAGCCGTACGCACTCACATTGGTCCTTGTTTTCGTGGTGCTCACCATCTAACTTGTCTACATACGGAGGATGAGTCAAAAATCATCCGCAAGAAAAAATGGCTGCCCCACTTGTGAGTTACGCTGAAGAAAAGAAGCGTGCAACGATTGGAGGGTGCGTCTGCTGCCGATATTTACTGAAGACTTGGGGCTCATGTCCACGGCCGGGTTTGTATTCCGGGATCCGGGTAGGTGAAAATCATGGGCGATTGCAGCTTATTTAATGCAGGCGGATTTTTTTTCCGAACCATCTGGTCCGGAAAACAAATCCCAGAATGCTTCATTTTTCGCGGATCCCACAGTGTTTAAGGCTGGGTTCACACGCGGCGTAACTGCTACAGACTTTCTGCACGGAAATTCCGGCCGCGGCTTTTTGCCCCCGGATTAGCCAGTAAAATGGACGATATTTGCAAAAATCTGGTCCACACGCTGCAGCCAAGCCGCGCTGAAATTGACATGCTGAGGGAAATTCAAAGCCGCGGCATGTTAATTTTTACCGTTTCCGCGGCGGTCTCTCTGCTTTCTATGGGGAGAGATGACCGCAGCGGAATGCAGGTGGTGAAGCCGCTCAAAAATCCGCGGCGAAAGGCCGAGGGCTTCGAAGCCGCATTTCTCCCGCTGAAATCTCGCTATATTTCTGTACGGTCATTCCGCGAGATTTCCGTGGGATTTCAGTCCCATGTGACCCCAGCCTGGGAGACCATAGCAAACCAATGCAAGTGAAAGGAGAACATGTAAACTCCATGTCAGTGTTGTCCCTGGTCCACTTCAAACCCTTGACCCAAGGCAGCACAACTAGCCCATGAGCCACAATGCTGCTGTAGGGCCGCCTTCACACACGCAGGATCTGCTGCGGAACTTCCGCTTATGGAAGCGCTGTGTAAATTCCGCAGCACTGACGGTACAAGCCGAGCGAATCACACATCGCAACTGCATATACAAAATCTGCAGCGTAAACCGCAGCCGATTCCGCAACGCTCGTTAACTGAAATGTAGCAGAAGTTCTGCAGCAGTTTTCCCGCAGCTCGGACGCCGTGTGTGAAGGCAGCCGAAGACTTCACGCAAGTAACGCTTCATGGACCTTCTACCATCTGTACAGTGCGGCCTCCCGTATCAGAAGGCCCTGACGATCCGCCATGTTGTGCTCCATAGAGCGTTGTGAGCGTGCCGTCCGTCTTGTCTGCATGTGAGGAGATACAAGAACAATCCCGCCGTCTGGACGCGTCGCTGTGCTTAATGTCGCTGAAACAATAAAGGATATTTTCTTATGCTACAAGTGGCTCCGCTGCGATCTCTGTACAAGCCAGACCCGGCGGTGTGAGCAGACTGCCAATCCCCTGATATACCAGGGCCAGCGGACCGACCTTCAGCGCTGCAGACTCCGGCTACGCCAGAGATCCCGCTAATTTAATAAAATGCCAGTAATTGTATTAGGATTTCATCGCTATCAAGAATATAAACCAGAACTCCAAGGTGCTTAATAACTAGAAATTACCCATAAGGATGTGGTGGAAAGCTGGGCTATGGGGCCCTGGGAGGCAGGGAGTACAGCTCTGGTTGGGGCATTTCCCTATGCAGGACGTCACTCTCCAGAGAAACTGCGGGGGTGGGAATGGGGACAAAGAGCTGCACTCACTATTCTGCTGGTGGAGTCACTGTGTACATACATTACTTATCCTGTACTGATCCTGAGTTACATCCTGTATTATACTCCAGAGCTGCACTCACTATTCTACTGGTGGAGTCACTGTGTACATACATTACTTATCCTGTACTGATCCTGAGTTACGTCCTGTATTATACTCCAGAGCTGCACTCACTATTCTGCTGGTTGAGTCACTGTCTACATACATTATATATACTGTATTATATTCCAGAGCTGCACTCACTATTCTGCTGGTGGAGTCACTGTGTACATACATTACTTATCCTGTACTGATCCTGAGTTACATCCTGTATTATACTCCAGAGCTGCACTCACTATTCTGCTGTGGAGTCACTGTGGACATACATTACTAATCCTGTACTGAGCCTGAGTTATATCCTGTATTATACTCCAGAGCTGCACTCACTATTCTGCTGGTGGAGTCACTGTGTACATACATTACTTATCCTGTAATGATCCTGAGTTACATCCTGTATCATACTCCAAAGCTGTACTCACTATTCTGCTGGTGGAGTCACTGTGTACATACATTACTTATCCTGTAATGATCCTGAGTTACATCCTGTATCATACTCCAAAGCTGTACTCACTATTCTGCTGGTGGAGTCACCGTGTACATACATTACTTATCCTGTACTGATCCTGAGTTACATCCTGTATTATACCCCAGAGCTGCACTCACTATTCTGCTGGTTGAGTCACTGTGTACATACATTACTTATCCTGTAATGATCCTGAGTTACATCCTGTATCATACTCCAAAGCTGTACTCACTATTCTGCTGGTGGAGTCACTGTGTACATACATTACTTATCCTGTAATGATCCTGAGTTACATCCTGTATCATACTCCAAAGCTGTACTCACTATTCTGCTGGTGGAGTCACCGTGTACATACATTACTTATCCTGTACTGATCCTGAGTTACATCCTGTATTATACCCCAGAGCTGCACTCACTATTCTGCTGGTTGAGTCACTGTGTATATACATTACTTATCCTGTAATGATCCTGAGTTACATCCTGTATCATACTCCAGAGCTGTACTCACTATTCTGCTGGTGGAGTCACCGTGTACATACATTACTTATCCTGTACTGATCCTGAGTTACATCCTGTATTATACCCCAGAGCTGCACTCACTATTCTGCTGGTGGAGTCACTGTGTACATACATTACTTATCCTGTACTGATCCTCAGTAACATCCTGTATTATACCCCAGAGCTGCACTCACTATTCTGCTGGTTGAGTCACTGTGTACATACATTACTTATCCTGTACTGACCCTGAGTTACATCCTGTATTATACTCCAGAGCTGCACTCACTATTCTGCTGGTGGAGTCACTGTGTACATACATTACTTATCCTGTACTGATCCTCAGTAACATCCTGTATTATACCCCAGAGCTGCACTCACTATTCTGCTGGTTGAGTCACTGTCTACATACATTACTTATCCTGTACTGATCCTCAGTAACATCCTGTATTATACTCCAGAGCTGCACTCAGGATTAGTAATGTATGTAGACAGTGACCCCACCAGCAGAATAGTGAGTGCAGCTCTGGGGTATAATACAAGATGTAAATCTCACTCAATCTGCCTTACTTCTATCCTATTAACATTACACTTTGGCTACATTCAGTGATCTTGCTTCTTCTTACCGGAGAGCTGTGCATTATGGGAGCTCAGTTTGATCACGTCTGACAGTGGATCTGACCTAAACCTGTCTGTTTCCAAGGGCAATCAGCAGGATTGGAGAAAATGACATGAAATGGTTGAAAATCGGTAGAAAACCAGTGAAGCAAATTACTCGTCTGTTTATGTAGATTTGCCCTAAAAAATGTTGATAGTTGTGTGATGATAAGATGTAATAACCGTACGGCGCAGCGCGCATATTTAGCATTATGTGTCTGATATCTGATATCCTACATGGCGGCCCTCCCGGAGAGGCCGCAGACTTCTGCGCTCATCTTGAAAGGTTAAATAATATCCACTTCATAATTGTCTGGAGACGTCATCATTTAATCTGACTCCACGCTCTCATCCACCGCGAGCCGTACAACAAGTCATAGAGACATCGCACTCCGGCGCTGGATGTAATAATCACTTCTCATTATCATATATATTAAAACCTTCTAACTATTCTAAAACACCACTGATGTTCGCCGCCGGTCGGAGGGTCCGTCGCAGGTCCGGCACAAAATACCAGAACCAATAAGTGATGCATGCGGCACTTTAACAGCCGGCCAGTTGAGTGGAAACCGAATGGAGCCAATTATAGCCAATGGGGTCCAATTATAGCCAATGGGGTCCAATTATAGCCAATGGGGACCAATTATAGCCAATGGGGTCCAATTATAGCCAATGGGGTCCAATTATATCCAATGGGGTCCAATTATAGCCAATGGGGTCCATCCGGCACCGTTCGATTCCATCATAATCTCCATTCCTGCTCCCCCAAATGGAGCAGAAAAACGGAACTCCGGGCGCAGATGTGACGGCAGCCTGATCTGGTCGACCTCTCTATATACATACTAGAACATACCTGAAAAATGGTATAAAGACGGCCGTGTGACCGAACCCTTAGACAGAATGGCGCTGGAACCGGTTACCTGCTGTTACAGCCCATGGGTGCTAAGGAGCGGCGAGTTGTGCATTTGAACACGTTAGTCGGAGCACCAGCGTTGTATTCATCTGTCTGTGCAGTGTTTGTTGCTCTGAATGATTCCTGACATCCTCCTCTGACCCCTTTCAGTGATGAGTTGTTTCCGTCCACAGGATCCCGTTTTCACAATCACACTATTCTGTGTATACTCTCCACACAGTTACATCAGAAACTCCCCGCGGTCGGCAGTAAGACCCTAACTAGTCTAGCACCCATGACCCGGCCTTGTTGGAATCGCTCCGATCGCTGGATTTTCCCATCTAATGCAGATTCACACTGAAAGTTATCCGTGGAAAACTTGTCACGTGATTTTATGCCGCACTCCGGGGTAACAGGGGAGAATTACCATACAGGGAAGAGCCAATGGTGAAAGGGCTCTAATAAAGTGCTGCAGGCTCAATTAAAGGGGCCATTCATTGAAGATTATTAGGGGGTATGCAGTCATGTACCCCACCTTGCAGCTGCCTTTCCCCCCCCCCCCCCTTTCCCTGTCTGCAGGTTCTATGTCATTCTTTAGAAACTTTCTCAGTCACCAAAAAATTAATCGAGAGCAAAGCAGTATTTTTTTTAACATACAGGAAGGAGGAGGGAGATGCAGCTGCAGATTCCCTCTACAAGTGTGTGATTGCTTGCTGTGAGAGGGGAGGAAGAGCAGCAAAGAGACCTGCGAAAAGCCCAATCATTCCGCAAGCAATGTTTCAATCCAATCTATGACAAGAGTGGTGATCTGAATTAGTGAACTAGTTACAGGACCACCATGCACAAAAACCCGTCACTACTGATCAGCGCCGCCGCCATCCTATTTCATAGCACTGGATCATTTGTACACGCTCTCATAGCCAGACATGGATTTTCACCCCTATCTATAACTAAAACTGCAGAGGACGAGTGAGTAGATGGCGACCTCCCCCTTTATACCGTATAATGATGTTATTTCAGGCTTGGCAGGCGACAACATAATTGACACAGGAAAGATAAAGAGATGAAAGCCGGCTGATAAAAGCGAGCGCGCGTCCCGATCAATTTCACATAGACATGCTGGAACAATTGGCCGCTGGATCCTATTCATGTAATTGCTAATGAGAAGGGACATTGGCAGTCATACAGGTAGGCGCGTAGCATTGGATCGCAGCCAGCCAAGACTGCACAGACCTGATCGACGGACGGCGACGGACTTCAGCCTACCAGAAATGAGCGCTAGGAGGAAACTCTGGAGACCGTATTAATTAGTAAAATTGACAGAAATTACGGTGCTGCATGCTGACGTCCTCCATAATGAAAGACACAAGCTGTCAGCGGAGCAGCGCTCCTCACATTACAGATGGCTCCTAAAGGCACACGTGTGACTACCTGAAAAAAGGTCCTCACTGTTTGAACCCCTTAGTGGCCTATGTTGGCTTGTAGTTTGCGTGACAAGTTGTAGTTTTTATTTTTACCATTTTTGGGTACTTTTTATGTATTGTAAGACTTTTACTCATTTTTTTGGAGGGAGAGAAAACTCATCACTTCTATCACTGTTTTGGGGTGTTTTGTTTTTTACCGCATTAACCATGCAGCATAAATGATGGGATAAATTATTTCTGTGCCCCGGTAAGATTACGACAATACCAAAATTATATATTTTTTTAGGTTTTTCCACTTTAGCACAACAAAACCCTTTTTTTTTGGAAAATTTTATATTTTTTTGCCATCAAAGTCCCAGAACTTTTTTTTATTTTCCATGGACAGAGCTCTGTGAGGGCTCGGTTTTTTGGCATGACGTGCAGGAGAACAAGGGTATTCAGTTGATTGTACGGGTCGATGCGATGATACAAAACGTGGGGTTTTAAATTAAAAAAAACGGGAAAAAAGTTTAAAAAAAAAAAGAAAACTGCGCAAAAAAGTTTATTTTTTTAAGTGTTTTATTTACTTTTTTTTTCTTTTTTTATGGCCCTATAGGGGACTTGAACCTGCGATAGTATGATTGCTATAATATGCATTACTGTTAGTCATAGCAATCATAGGCCGTGGCAGACCTGGATGCCATTGTCTGGTGGTGCCGTGCTTCTCGCTTGAAGCCATACCTGCAGTCTGCAAATCAGCCAGACCAAGGAAAGGCTTCGCTGTGGTAGGTGATGCAGCGTGAAATGTTCTGCAGATTTTGGAACGGGTTAGGATTCACATTTTCCTGCAAGTGAACACATTTTAATGGTCTCCGTTGTGAAGCCTCAAAAAAGTCCATTTCTTGGTCATTTTCATTCTCTCAGCAAATGATCTAAAAGCAGTTGTGCGTGCCGAGCGCCGCCTACTGGATGCAGATCATATAATACAGGGGTTCCTCCACCACTGGGGGTGTACTAAGGGTGGAGAGTATCTTCTCACCGGGAGCAATAACAACAGCGCCATCTAGAGGTGCATTGCTAAAAAAAACTGCAAGGGAATACTTAAACCTGTCACCTGGAAAATCGTTCTCGATGTGCCGCCACGGCGTTAAGCGGCGTTACGGACAGGATTGTGTCCACAAAGAGCTTTTGCATATGCAGGAAATCGTACTTTGAAGGTGGCGCGCCAATTGTGTGTCACTGCCTAAGATATGATACGGGCTGGCATGGAGGCTCTTGTACCCTGTTGTACCACCTCTAGCTTGGATACAAGATGTGATACAGGCAGGCATGGAGGCTCTTGTACCCTGTTGTACCACCTCTAGCTTGGATACAAGATGTGATACGGGTGGGCATGGAGGCTCTAGTACCCTGTTGTACCGCCTCTAGCTTAGATACAAGATGTGATACGGGCTGGCATGAAGGCTCTAGTACCATGTTGTATCACCTCTAGCTTGGATACATGATGTGATACGGGTGGGCATGGAGGCTCTCGTACCCTGTTGTACCACCTCTAGCTTGGGTACAAGACGTGATATGGGCAGGCATGGAAACATACTGGTTCTGTATGGTATCCTGCGGCATATCGCTCCATATTTGCTGTAACTGAGCCACTAGATCATGTAAACTTGTCGACTGTGGAAGTTGGTGTCCCAGATGGTCCCACACACGTTCTATTAGTGATAAATATGATGACCGGGCAGCCACAGAAGTGTGACAATGTTGTGGGGGCTCCTGTGACCCCCTTGTGTGTACGGCCGAGCATTATCCTGCTAGAAGCCTCCATGAGAGGAACACATGTGGCTGCAGGATGTCCTGAACATATCGCTGAGCTGTCATTGTCCCTCGTACCACTACTAGGGTTGCAACGGTGGGCGCTGTGAGACCAAATGTCCTTTACGTAAGTGCCTTGAAATAGTTCCAACAGACACAGGGGTGAAATGATGGCGCCCCCTGTCTCTGGATGGCGGATAATGAAACAGTTGGAGCTGCTTGTACTTGTCGGACGATCAGACACTCCTCTCTAATGGTGGTCTGTAGGGGGCGTCCTGAGCCCGGTCACCTTGTGTGCCCCCATCCACTAGTCCCAACACCTCCTAACAGTCTGGTCAGATGCTCCTCTCTACTGGTGGTCTGTAGGGGGCGTCCTGAGCCCGGTCACCTTGTGTGCCCTCACACATCCACTGGTCCCAACACCTCCTAACAGTCTGGTCAGACGCTCCTCTCTACTGGTGGTCTGTTGGGCGTCCTGAGCCCGGTCACCTTGTGTGCCCCCATCTACTGGTCCCAACACCTCCTAACAGTCTGGTCAGATGCTCCTCTCTACTGGTGGTCTGTAGGGGGCGTCCTGAGCCCGGTCACCTTGTGTGCCCTCACACACCCCCTGGTCCCAACACCCCCGAACAGTCTAGTCAGATGCTCCTCTCTACTGGTGGTCTGTAGGGGGCGTCCTGAGCCCAGCCACCTTGTGTGCCCTCACACATCCACTGGTCCCAACACCTCCTAACAGTCTGGTCAGACGCTCCTCTCTACTGGTGGTCTGTAGGGGGCGTCCTGAGCCCGCTCACCTTGTGTGCCCCCATCCCCTGGTCCCAACACCTCCTAACAGTCTGGTCAGACGCTCCTTTCTACTGGTGGTCTGTAGGGGGCGTCCTGAGCCCAGTGACCTTGTGTGCCCTCACACATCCACTGGTCCCAACACGCCCTAACAGTCTGGTCAAAACGGCCCATGGGGGACTGTTCATTGATACGACCCTCCAGCTTCTCCCATCCCAATAATGCGCCCCCCTCTGGTAACGGGGTGAAATCTCTTCTCTGCGTCGTAGAGGCGTCGAGTGGTCAACAAGCTCTACACAAGCGGAAGAAGAGATCACTACACACAAGGAGCCTCCGAGAGCCTCTTATAGGCCAAGGGGGGAACCAGTTTTAGGGCCTCCGGGGACAAGACCGTCCATCTAATCACCACAACTCTCATCATTTACAGATCTGCCTGAGATGGAACGCAGGACGGGTTTTACAGCAAAATGACAACTTCTTAGGAGGGAGGGAGGGGGGGGGGTGAATGTTCTGTTTTTTTTTTTTTTACAGAGAGTGTATTCGCCAATTGTATCAGCCTACATTTACCACCCAAATAAAGTACAATATGTGCCGAAAAAAACAATGTCAGGATTACTTGGATGTGTAAAACCTTTACAGAGTTCTTCTCTGTTAAGTTGACTAACGTCAGATTTCCAAATTTTGGGCTGTTCCTTAAAGGAATTGTCCAGTTGTAACCTATTGATGGCTTATTATTAGGCTAGGCCATCCGTCATATATCAGCAGGAGTCCACACTGAGCAGCTGTTCGCCCAACCAGTTTGCTTGTGTATGGAGTAGATTTCTGCAGGAAGCAGACAGCTCTGTTCTTTCTGCAGTGGCTGGTTTGGTATTACAGGCAAAGTTCCTAATGAAGTGAATAACCTGTAATACCAAGCCTGGCCACTGCAGAGAGAACGGAGTTGTCTGCTTCCTGCAGACATTAGCTCAGTATACAAACACATTGATCCAGAGAACTGATCAGCAGGGCTCGCTGGTGCCAGACTCATCTCCTCTTGATGGTCTATACTGCAGATAGGCCATCAGTAGCTTATAACTAGAAAACACCTTTAAGGTATAAAGAAGTTTTGTCTTGAAGGGGTTCATGGACGGCCGTACTGGGTAAATGAAGCCAACTTTACACACATTGATAATTGGCTCAACTTCGGCTCTTGCATCAGAGGACGATAAGCATTTTGCTACACCGTCTCATGGCTGGAAGACGAGGAATGCCCTGATAGGAGGCCAGGCCGGGGTATATAACATCCCGCACTGATGACAGCACGCTGTCTACCGCCAGCACCAGCTCCAATGAGAGGCCACCGCACGCAGCCCCCCCCCCCCCCCCCCCCCCCGCTGAGCTCCCGTCTTGCATTCATCACTTCTTCTTGGCCCTGCAGCTCTTAATTATGATGAATGTTTCTTGAAATGAACTTAATTCCAAATGCTGACAAATACAATTTGCGCCGTTTAACTGTTTGGTAGAAATGCCGGGGAGCGAAGGGAGGGCTCACCGCTAATTCATCAGTCTCAAGTGAGACATTTTACTGTCTGGGAGAGTTATTACTATGCCAATACAGGAGCGGGAGGTAGTAACCCCGTGTGTGCTGGAGGATTGAAGACCCATCTTGCAGTACAAGGTGCTTTGTTATTTACTTTTGGGGAAGATCTAATTCATAGCGGTGCTGACAGCTGGGCGGCTGAGCGGGTAACTTGACGGAGGCTGCGCCAACACCGGACGAAGCATAAGGGCTCATGTCCACGGGCAAAATATGATTTAAGATCCGCAGCGGATCTCCCGCATGCGGATCCGCACCCCATAGGGATGCATTGACCACCCGCGGGTAGATAAATACCCGCGGATCGTCAATAAAAGGGATTTTAAAAAAAATGGAGCATGGAAAAATCTGGACCATGCTCCATTTTCGTGCGGGTCTCCCGCGGGGACGGCTCCCGCGGGCTTCTATTGAAGCCTATGGAAGCCGTCCGGATCCGCGGGAGACCTAAAATAGGAATTTAAAGTATTTACCATCCGTAGCGGACCGGGAAGGTCTCCTCTTCCTCACGGCCGCATCTTCCTTGCTTCGGCTCGGCGGATGTGCCCAGCGCATGCGCGCGGCACGTCGACGACGTGCCGGCGACGTGCCGCCGGCGTCAGGAATTCATCCGCCGGCCGAAAATGAAGATCCGGCCGTGAGGAACAGCTGACTTTCCCCGCCCGCGCCGGATAGGTAAATGCTTTTAAATTGCTATTTTCGGCGCTCATGTCCGCGGGGCAGGAGGGACCCGCTGCAGATTCTCCATGGAGAATCTGCAGCGGATCTTATTTTCCCCGTGGACATGAGGCCTAAGCCTGTGGTTACATCATTGTTTGCCCTTCCTTGTCCTCTTCCATCACAGCAGCAGGAAAACGGAATGCCGCATCTATCCGGGAAACAAACTGGGTCATGGAGACCCCATTGATTATCAGGGGGTCCCTCTGGCTCTGGTCCAGCCTTACCACAATTTCCCAGCTTGCTGCGCTATTTCAGATTTGCAGACAGATATGATGCATATGTGAACACAGTAAATCAATTACGTTGGTGACACGTGAGGCCATCTACACAGCGCAGTCCCGTTTTTATGGCCACCTCCTACTTACTACGCCGGCAGCGAGTAGCTCATGAAGGAGGTGATGTGGCGGGGGTTGTGGGGTATATAAGGTGGGCGACTGATATGTGAGCAGAAGCCTATCATTGTCAGGGGTGAAAGGGGCCATTAATCAGAGTTGCAAAAAAGGATGATTATTGGCTTTTGGGCCGAGGGTGGCGGTATTTCTCAGACCGCGCCGTACATGAAGTGTTCGCCTGCTGCTGTGCTGAAAGTATTGTGAGCGGACAAATAACAGCATTGGGAATAACCAACGTGGGAACTGCGGAGCATCATGGGCCATTGATATGGGAGGTGAACGTCGGCTACGAAGGTGCATGGGGGCCGACTGATACACTACAGTGGAGCAGCTCACCATGAAAATGAGCCAGCGGGCCACCAGACGTGTCTACACAACAGATCAACAAGCCCTCCTGTGTACGGGGCTGCGAAGCAGACGGACGGTCACTGCAGCTATGCCAATAAGGGTCCGTCGGAAGAAAAGGCTTCAGTTTGCACGGCGGTATTGGAATTGGACCAATTGGCCAACGGTTGTCTTCTCCAATAGGTCCTGTTTTCTGCTCCATCGAACAGATGGCGTGTCAGGCGAGAAACATCAGAGAACGAACACCCTGCAGCCATTGCTGGAAGAGCACAAGCCGGTGGTGGCACCATTATGGTTGGGGATTCTTTTGTGACATTCTCTGGGCCGCTCATCCATGTGGAAGGCAGTCTGATCCAATCTGGTTATGACTCCATCCTTGTAGATCACGGACTCCCATAAATGCTGATTGTCTTCCTGGGGCAGATGGGATCTTCCAGCAAGACAATGTGACATGTCACACGGCTAGAAATGTCCAACAGTGGTTGGAAGAGCGCAACCGAGACTTCCAAGTACTTCCCTGTCCCCTAATTCCTCATACTTGAAATTGCAGGTCAGTTCCATTGCCACACAAAACCAACTGAAAGGGTGGCGCTGTTTTTGAAAAAAAGGGGAAAAAAACCCAGCCACGTTAATTCAGGATGTTCCCTTTAATTTCAGTAGGCTTAAAAAGGAAGGAAGGCTGTCACCTGATTGCAGCCACTATGGCTGTGAGTGACTGCCAGGAAGAACTGTGTGAGGGAAGGGGAGGAGCCTTTAGACCACACAGTAAAGTAGACAAGGAAGCAAAGAAACAGAACTCAGTGAATGGAGCCGTAATCAGTGTATTTATTTACATTGTTACTATTGTAATGACAAACAAAACAGCATTAGATACAGCGGGGGAAGTAAGGCGGCCACAAAGCCATCAGTTTGTGTCCTAAATTGCTTTCGGAAGAACACCTGCGATTCAGATTATTGCTGTAAATCCACAGTATGCCAGAGGAGGAGGACATACACAGGAGTGTTTGCTGTTATTGGTGTACACAAATGTATGAATTTGTCACTCGTGTCACCACCTAGTGGATAACTTGGGTATTATGTGAGTAAATGCAGCTGTCTTTAGCCCACAGCTCCCCCAAGTGGTCCGTCCAGGTATTGTAGTAAAAATTTACATGACAACGGGTGAAAGTTCCAGCAACGCTCCTGTATTACAGGAATAAACAGCACTAAGCCGTTAGCACTCAGTAAATAATGGAAGCAGCAGATAGCGGACAGCTGATCCGTCCGAGAGGCAGGTAACCAGAGCGGTCCGCAGCTACGCTCCACGATAGACTGTATCTATACGGGTGACTTTCATGCAGGGGCTCTGTCCAAATGTCAGAAGGACAGAACTCACACGTGGCAAGAACCCAGTCATTTCAATCAGCATATATTATATATATGTGCAAGATTACTTTCAGATCAAAAGTCCGAGAAAATCGCTGCTTCTCCTATCTGCGGTCTATTCTTGTTCAAGAATCGCGCATTATTTTCTATGGCAACGTGGGAAAAAACAAAACAAAAACGCACCCCACTTGTATGACATGCGAGCTTCAACCCGTTTTTACAGCATTTTACTATCAGAACCCCATGTAATTTACCACGCACTAAAAAAAACGTATGTAAATCCGATGCAAAGTGCGCACTTTTTTTTTAACTCAATGGCGGTGTTTTACTGCGGCTCTTGGTACGTCGTGTTAAATCGCGGTAAAAAGCAGCAAGTCTGAGAGCGGCCTTAGGGCTCATTCACACGAGCGTGCAGTAAAACACTGCGTGTAGAACGTGTGAGGCAGCGTATCGACGCATATGGCAGCGACTTCGGATTGCACATGGCAGCACATCTCACGCACGCTGTCATGCGCAGTCTTCCTGCTTTCATCCCCCCCCCCCGCAATGAATATACGCCAGTGTGAACGGATCAATGAAAATCAATGTACTTTTATTAACTCCACTCACCTCGTATATTGCGTAATACGCTCATGTGAGCCCTTCGGGTATAGCCACACGGTGGAATCTGTCTCTAAAGACCACTTCTAAATCTGCGGCTTTTGACACGGAGCTGCACATGGATAATGCCTTGTCAATAGGTGAAATCCGCACACGGGATTGTGTTGTTTACGGATCCAGAAGTCACAGGTCACTTCTTGACTTTCAGAGGTGAAAGTCAATTTGGAAATGAATCAGTGAATTCCGCCGTCTGGGCGTAGCCTTGCGGTACGTTCACATGCTGCGTTTTTTTCCGCAGATCTTGTGCTGCAGACTTTGTTGCGGACGTCAAAAGGCGCATGATTTGATGCAGATTTTCCAGCGGATCTGCAGTAGATTTCACCCCGTCAATTGCTTTGGATTCCGAATTTCATGGGATTTTGGTGCGGAAACTCCACAGCATTCCTGCAAGGTGTGAACGCACCCGTACTCTGTCCCTACGAGTCCTACCACCTTCGTCACCAGCCCGTGTACGGCACGGCTCTCTTCCCTTCCGGCCGGTGTCCGTCGTACAGCTCCCTTAGGTGAAGCATAAGCTCTTCCGCATTCTCCCCAGTCAGGGCGGACACGGCGATGATCCTACCGCTCGCCTTCTCCTGCAGACATTGCAGGGTCTTCCTGGCGTTAGGAAGGTCCAGCTTATTGGCGACAATGATGCGAGGACGGAGCGGGAAGCTCTCGTCAAACTGACGCAGTTCATACTGTAGGGAGTCCAGCTGGGTCCACGGCTCCGGGTGTGCGAGGTCCAAGACGTAGAGTAGAATCCGACACCTTTCAATGTGCCGCAGGAAAGCGAAGCCCAAACCGCGGTTCTGATGCGCTCCTTCTATGATGCCGGGAATGTCAGCCACTGGGATGCCAATAAGAAAGAGTAGTTACATGCATTGAGATGTTTTCCTCTCTCTCCTCACAGGCTGTAAAGCTTTATGGCTAAATATATCAGAGACAGCGATCATAAATATCATAAATATCCCTCGAAATGTCTACATACAGAAAATGTCAAACTGCGACCAACTCCGTAAGTAAGGAAAACAGAGAAAGCATTACAGCACCACCTAGTGGCCGACCTTAGCATTGCATAAGGAAAGTTTGAACTTACTTGGAAGAGTTAACAGTTTATCTGTAAAGTTTTATACGGAGCAAGAATCTGGGTGCAGGTTGTATAAATGTGCGACTTGTTTTACGGAATGGGAGGTTGGAGCGTAATACGTGTGCAGAGAAAGCGGAGCATATAGAGGACACATGGAAGTCGCTGGGCAGAGTCCAGCGCGCCCCATAGATGTTAGCTGGTTGGTGGATCCCCATTAGAGAGGGTCTCCATAATGGAGGTCGAGGGGTGCGTTACCATGTGACAGTCGCCAGAGATAAGCGGAGATTACCAACTCTCCATTTAAAGGGAACCCGTCAGGTCCCACCAGTACTGTATACACAGTTTATGAGTTCATAGGAGTCTGAAGGTGCACTTTTTATACTAACCCACCTCGCCGTTTCTTTGCCAGATCCCACAAGAAGCCGCTGATCGGTCTTCGCATCGGGTTTCTCTCTGCATTCAGGGCAGATGCAAATACTGTTGTCTATGCGTGTGCGAACACGGACTGTAGAGGCGAGTCCGATGCCTGGACTGAGCGGCAGCTTCCCGGGCCGATAGCTAAAGAACAGACCCCTGGACTCAGCTGCCCCTTAGTTTATGGTGCTCATAAGATCGGACACGTTCCTTTTAACCCCTTAACGGCACAAGACATACAGTTACGTCCTGGGGGACCGGGGTTTGTATGGAGCGGGATTGGCTGGCGTGAATGCTTACTGCAGCTATTAACCCTTTGAATGTACTCGGCAATTTTGACCACAGCGTTTAAATGCCCTGATCAATATTCTGGGGTCTTGAACAGCCCCCCGTGAACAGATTGTGTTGTTATATTGCCATGGCAGCCTAGAGCCTTCTGAAGGTCACCAGGACGGGTATGGCTGATTGCCGATCAAGCTATGCCTGTGAACACGGTATACTGCATTATACTCTATAAGCGATCAAACGATTGCAAGTTCAAGTCCCCTATGGAGACAAAAACAAGCGTAAGAATGAGAAAAAAAGGTGTATTATTAGAAAAAGTTAAAAAAAACAAAACCTTTTCCCGTATTTATAATAAAAAAATTAAACAAAAAAACAAAACAAATGAATGCATACTTGGTATTGCTGTGACCCAAAAAGTCCAATCCATCAGCTTAACACACTGTGAAGGTCATCAGAAGACAAACATACACAATGCCAGAGCTGCCCTTTTTTGGTCCGCCCCCGCCCCCCTGCCTGTCTAAAAAAAAAAAATGCAATGACCAAAATAGTTGTATGTACTGCAGAAAGGTGCCAATAGAAAACACAGGGCGTCCCGCAGAAAACGAGCGCTCACACGAGGGCAACGGAGAAATAAAGAGGTTATGGCGGCAGAAAAGAAGTGGATTTTTCTGAAAAGGTAGTTTTAAAAAATAAAGTATTACAAAGCAAGAAAAAAACTACATAAATTTAGTATCGTGGTAATCGTACTGACCCACAGAACAGAGTCATCAGGTCGCAGTGTGCGCACCGTAGAAACAAGACCCCCTCAAAGATGGCCGAATTGCCTTGTTTTTCCATTTCACTCCACTTAGAAATGTTTACACGTTTTTCAGTACATTTTATGGCATCACAGAAAAATACAACTCGTCCCGCAAAAACAACCTGCGGACAGCGACATCAACGGAAAACTACAACAGCTATGGGTTTTAAAAAGGTATGGAGGAAAAAAATCCAAAAAAAAAAGGCTGCGACTTTAAAGGGTTAAAGGGGGTTTTCCAAGGTAATTGGTGTCAGTGGAGGAGGCAGAGTGCATGCAAAAATAAACCCAGTACTCCCCTCCCACGGCGATGGTGTCCCCCTCGCCATCGCTTGGTCTTCTGTATACAAGCGCTGCGGCGGTCGTGTGGGCCGTTTACCCAGGTGACCAGTGCAGCCAACAGGGACGTCACTGGTGACATCCCATGAGCCTGCCAGGAGCGTCTACATTAGAAGCCCATGCGGTCAGTTTACGGGTCGTGACGGGGAAGCCCAACACTACATAGAACCAAAGAACTCAGCAAACCCCTTTAACCCCTTCTAACCCAGGGAGGAAGCTTCATCAGGGCGACTTACCGGCTATCTGCTCATGATCCTGGTAATTGATGACCCCGACGTGGGGATTGAGGGTGGTGAAGGGATAGGCGGCCACAGCGGGACGGGCATTTGTAAGGAGGCGCAGCAGAGAGGACTTGCCGGCGTTAGGAAATCCCACCTAGAAATCAGCAAAACGTCTTCGCTTTATTGTCTGACATTTGGGCAGAAAGAGGCTCCGAACGGACAAAGCAAGTAAAGGGGTTGTCTGGGCAAATATATATTGATGACCTATGCTCAGAACAGGTCAATAGTTGATCCCTGGGATCCACCGCTCAGAATCTCCGGCAATCAGGTGATCGTCTGGCCTGCTGTCAGTGTAGTGAGGTTGGACCTAGTCATCGGGGTCGGAGCAGGAAGTCTCAGAGGTCTTTGGGAGTGAAACCATCTCTGAGACTTCTTGCTCCAACCCCAATGAGGACGCCCAACCCTGTTGCACTGACCGTAGGCCAGGCGATCACCTCATCGCCGGAGATTCTGAGCGGTGGATCCCCAGTGATCAGCTATTGATAACTTACCCTGAGGATCGGTCATCAGCAGTATTTGCCTGGAGAAGTCCTTTAAAGGACTGAGTGCACACACATTTCAGTAGACTCAAACATATGCGCACCCATAGACAGGAGGAGGTTCTAAGAAGAGCAACTAAGTGCTGGCTCGTAACACCGGTTTAGAAGGGGGCATAGTAGTATGGAAGGTTAATGGGGTGTTCCCATCTCAGACTTTTATGGCATATCCATAGGATATGCCAGGAGTCATATAGGTGCAGGTTCCGGAGGTGGGATGCACAACTCTCTCTTGGTTCTGGCCCCTCATTGCCATCCTATATGCTCTCAAGGACGGAAACAGCCAGGCGCCCTGCACTACGCTATTTCTGTGAGTCCCACGGAAGTCAATGGGAGTTACACAAACAGTGTAGCACAGATGGGAACATCCCTTTAGGCATTCCCCTATGGAGAGGAGCCACTGTTTGAGGGGGACTGTGAGTGTCTCTGTTGGTGGTGGAGGCACTCTAAATGGGGGCGCTCTACCTGTAACAACTATGGAGCGCTGGGGCTCTGTGTGCAACACAGATATTGAGGGCACCGTGGCCATGTCTATGCATGCTCTATTAGGACCACAACACATCTAGTCATTGCGTGGGATCATGCGACTACATATGGCTGTAAGCCAGAGGTCTGTAGTTGCGCATCAGCCCTTGCCCACTGATCGATAATGTGGCATAAGGACCACCACAGGTCTCCACACTAAGACCTTGAACTGTTCCATACATGACGCCAGTAGAAAGACTCCAACATACAAACTCAGACAGACCAACACCCTGGAGAGGGCACAGAGAAAAGACGCACGCGGTATTAACCCTCACCATGCCAGCATGAGCCATGGTCTTCAGTTCCAGGTGGAGGTGCCGCTCTTCGCCAGGCTCACCCGGTGTGGCCGTCATTGGAGCTCGGTTCTCGTTGCTGAGAAAGAATCGGTTTCCCTTTCCTCCGGCACCTCCGTGCGCAGCAACAAACTCTTCCCCCGGCGTGGAGAGGTCAGCGAGGATCTCCCCGTCCTCCTTCACCAGGGTTCCAACAGGGACCTGACAAGATGCAGAAACACTAGGGAAGTCGTCACAACTCATCCCAGTGACTTACTGTACAGTCGTAGCAGAAGGTAAGTGGTGATGGCATCTGCTGATGTACATGGTGCAGGCCGCTATAATGGGAGATCGAGGTCCAGCAGAAGATAATGGCTTTTACCGTACATTGCCTATTGGTAAAATGTGCCATGAGGTTAACCTTACTGTCTGTCACACCACATGGCCAGCAACCGTGTCATACGGTACGTCAGGGTGCTACAGGGCTGACCACCGTGCCACTCCGTCTGCAGTCATGGTGCTGCACCACATGGCCAGCCACCGTGTCATACTGTACATCAGGGTGCTACAGGGCTGACCACCGTGCCACTCCGTCTGCAGTTATGGTGCCGCACCACAAGGCCACCGTGTCACATGGTCAGCAAGCCTGTCCTCAGCCTCCACTGAGCTCAATAATAGAGGTGTGGAGAGGCAAGTGTTAATAGAAATGAATCTGCTTCAGCTGTGCGGTCCCGTGGCCAGCCACCATACCATCATGCCACACGGCCAGCAACTGTGCCACATGGCCAA
Organism: Eleutherodactylus coqui; assembly: GCF_035609145.1. Taxonomy (NCBI): domain Eukaryota; kingdom Metazoa; phylum Chordata; class Amphibia; order Anura; family Eleutherodactylidae; genus Eleutherodactylus; species Eleutherodactylus coqui. Next base: position 14,919,336 of record NC_089849.1, on the reverse strand, counting down.
CCACCATGCCACACAGGTATTGTTCCATCTTCCTTATTTACACTACTCTCCGTCATGCTGCCGCACCAAAGGGCCAGCCACTATGCCACCATACCACATGGCCCACCACTGTGCCACATGGCCAGCCACACCTGAGCTCAATACTAGAGATGTGGAGAGGCAAGTGTCGCGGGATATGCCCGTGGATTTACGCCACAGGAGTACCGCGATATAAACAACAAAGTGCCTGCTGGTGATGGCAATTTATTTCTGACTGCGGAAATCCGTGGTAGAAGAGCATTTAACAGGCAGAAAGCTATGAAGCTCAATAGAACCTAATAGCTGCGAAATTCACGCACATTTTTCCGCAGCGGGAAACGCATAGCGATTCGGTCAATGGGCTTTCACCCTTACTGTTAATTTCCAGGTTTTTTCATTACGGCTCAGTTTTTACACATATTACACCTGCAAAACCACCACAGCCAATAATCACCTTGCAAAACTGCAGCTGTCCGCGGTACGACAAGTGTGATTTGGCAGTCTTGTTTTTGCTGCATTACACACTATGGCAATGTGTGAAACCAACCGCAGAGAGCCGTAACTGCGCAGATTTACCGCGCTGTGTGTACAGAGGTCTTTGTTATCTGCTGCAGCAGTGTGTGAGATCTCCCCGGTCAGCGAGCGAGCGGGCTCGGATCCTTGTACGTGGCCGACAAATGGTTCCGATCCCCGCATGCAGCAACAATCAGAATGATTATCATTGAGTCCAATGCAGCACCGACTCAACGCCGAACGATGCAAGCCATTGTTTTATCGTCTGTCGTTCTATGAATGCATAAAAGCTGAACTATGATCGACCCGTGTGAACAGGCAGTCCTCCATCTATGAACGACTGCCTGTTTACTATGAATGGAGGCGGACGGGCCATAACAATCCCTGGTTCGCTGCGACTCCATTCACTGAGCGACCCTCGTTCCGGTGGTAAAGCCCAGGAGCGACTATCGCTGGGACGACTGCCAGCCATCTGAGCCCGACAGGTCGTCCCATGTATTAGGGGCCTAACACAGAGATAATCCATCATGTGTGACTCCCACATACCGCCCCCACCCCACCACTCACCTTAATGTATAGCGTCTCGCCGCCTCTTCCAAAACAGTTCTTGCTACGACCAGTTTCGCCATGAAATCCTTTGTACACCGAAGAAATGGAAGCCAAAGACATCGTAGAAGGATCCACTGGGAGAAAACAGAAGTCACAGGGACATAATGCAGAAGAGGCCACTTCCGGCTTTTCTTACCATTGCGCATGACAAGTCGCAGCAACACCGCCGCTGCACACATGTGGGATGATAGGAGTGATCATCCCTCTTCTACTGCAGGATCAGATGAAAGAGAGTGAAGGCGAATTCACTTGGGCAGTGACAGAACTCAGACCCGAAAAAGTCAGTGCGTCACGTGTGCGACTTTTTTTCACAGACTGATAATTCATGTAAAAAGATTTTAAAAAGAGAGATTTGTCCTATTTTGGCGCGATTCTCGGACCAGAATCGCCCATTCGTGATAATGGATGCATTGAAAAAACGTAATGCACTCCCACTGAAGTCAATGTTTTTTTTACTCAAGCATTGACGTCAATGGGAGTTTTAAATGAAATCAGTCGGGCCATCTACCTTCTTTTTTTTAACGCGTGTGAAAAACGGATGACAATCACACATTAAAAACGCAAAGACTGAAGTACGGCGCACATACATTCGCAGTGAAATCAGTTTTTCATTGACCAAAATGGAACTCGTCTGTATGACTACAGCCTAATAAACGACCGCGGGGTCAGACTACAGGATGTGTTTGTAGTCTGTTACCACGGAGACGCACAGGTCTACATAAGGGCTGTATACACATCTATGATGGGATGATTACCTTTAAAGATGATGTGCCCTCCGTTTCCACCATCTCCCCCATCAGGTCCTCCATACTCTTTCCTTGGCTCGCTGTGGAAGCAGGACACCCCGTCTCCACCAGCTCCTCCCACAACGCGGACTTTACGATGATCCACAAAGTGACGGGTCTGGAATGAGATTGGGAATCAAACAATATTTCCCCACGGGATAAGCTATGCTGAATTGTCTAAGGCTTCAGGGTTTTCCAGCAGCTCCGCCAACTCACCAGCTTCTTCTCAGATACATCTCTCTTGCCTTTGATCAAGTTGCGGGGTTTGGCACACAGGGGGAAACCAGTTGAGAGAAGACGGAGTTGTGACACATGGCGGGCCGGCAACAAGTCCTGAAAGGACGTCCGGTGGGAAGGAACATCTCTGCACAAGTGGAACGTACGGACGAGGCTCCGGAGGCGGGACAAGGACTGCGCCGTCTGCATGGCTGCCTGCAAGTCAAGCAACAGAAAAAGTTTTTGTAATTTTCCCACTTTGCACGGCGGCAGTCATAACTTTTTGATTTTCAGCCGATGTAGCTGAGAGTTGTACTTAATGTATGAACTCCAAATGGTCTCCACCGAAGAGTATAAAGGGTTATCGGGGCAAAGAAAAGGTGGGGAGAGCAGCTCAGAATGGCGGAAAAACTAAGAAAAGTTACATGAACTTATGCTATTGTTGTCCCGTTGCAACGATGACATCACCAACACCAGGGACAAGTCACTCCTGAAGTCAATCGCCAACTCACTTCACCCAGTGATTGACTGCAATCAGTGACATCATCACAGGAAACCGGGGAGCAGAGGATGCAGTTCTGAGCTGCTCCCCAATTTTTTTTTCTAGCTCTGTACACAGTGGGTGTCGGCTGTCTTTGACAGCCAACATCTGGCCACAGCTGCCAGGACTGGAGAGGATTGCGTTCCCTGCAGGCGACCCTTTAGATGCCACTGTCAGATCTGGTGAAGACCGCAAGGCTGTCAATGATGTTTGCCTAATAAGCCATGCCTATGTCAGAGCTTAATAGGATGCTTGCAGAAATACAACATATACAGCGATGATCGCTGGCCGCAGCCTCTTGTCTGGAGACTGATCACTGAAGATGACGTCAGCAGAGAGACTGGAGCCGCTGGCGGGCGACGAGCGGGAGGAGGGATCAGCTGCTTTATTTTCCACCACGTAGGACCCTTTACGATGCGCCTTTACCATCCGGAATTTCGCTGCGGCAAATCTGCATGCGGCCGCTAATCCCGAGATTAGCCAGCCATGTGGATGAGATTTCTCAGAAATCTCATCCACACGGGACGGCAAAGCCGGCAGAAGCCGCCGCATGTTCATTTTCTCTTTTCTTCCGCTGCATCCACGTTCTCCTCTAGGGGAGCGCCCTCACGGAATCTGCTCAAACACAGAAAATGCAGCTTTTTTTTTTCCCTCTGTGAGCGGAAAATTGCAATTAATTTCCGCTCGTGGGCAGGAAAGAGCCCTTTCCCATTGCATGCTACGGAAGGTACCTGCTGCGGGACCCGGAGGCGCACGCCTGCTACCAATTCCACAATGCAGATCCGGTCGTGCTCAGCCGGGCTGAAGAGGTTTTCTGAGAAATTCTTCATTTTGTCAATTGTATACCAACTCCTCGCCATCTTCACGCTCTCCGCTTCCTGTCAGTGACGGCATTTACACGGGTGACTTTCCCGCACGATTTCTGTGTGTTGCGAGATGCGCGGGAAAAGAAGCCATTGTTTTTAATATGCGATATTTCTCTTGCAGCGCTGCAGGAAACGAGAAAATCTGCAAAATGTCCTATTTTTGGGCAATTCCTTTAAAGAATCACCCGTTCTTCTCTATGGCAGTAGAGGGGGAAAAAAATCCCCTGACCCCGGCGCGCACGCCAGTTTCATCCATTTTTGCCCCCATAGGGATTAGCGGTCAATTTTCACACACATGAAAGTCGTGAGTGCGAAGTGACCATCGCAAAACGCGTCGCATCGCGGTCGGGGATTACAAGCGCGGTGTTGGTCCGAGATTCTTGGAACACTACAGTCGCCCGGCTACAAACACGCTGAACACGCTCATGATCCTTCTCACAGCTGAGGGTCTGTTCCACTTGTATCCAGTCATCCTCTATGGGGTAAACACACGGGCATTGAAAGGCTCGCATTTTTTAATTTTACCCCAAACGAAAAGCGTGTTCCACGAGCGGAAGAATAATCGCCGCACGCTCTATTTTCCCGCGGATGGCCTCAATGATGTCAATGGAGGCGTCTGACCCACAGCCCGTACACAACGAGCACGGCGTGTGGGCCTGCGGGCACCGCGTCATCGCTAGGCGACAGAAATACAAACAACAAAAAAAGCTGCACGCGAGCGCCTGGTCATCCGCCATACATCACAGTGCCGCACGCAGGGTCACCGGACGGAATCCCATCCAGTCATGTGAGTCCGCCTAACGGCTTCTATTGTCTTGCGAGTTTTGCGCATCTCGCAATGCACAAAACTCGTGCAAGAATATCGTCCGTGTAAACGCGGCCTTACAGCATTATGGCGCTCTGCGCTGTGATGGCGTTGCCCCCCTTCCGCCTTTTTAGCGGTGAGCTTCCTACCTTGGCGGGCGGCTATGGGGGGGGGGGGGGAGCTGGACCGCCACCTGGGGGTCACTGAACAGAGCGGTGTGGAGGTGCGCCGCTGCTCAGAATCCAAGATGGCCCCCTCTGCTGGTTTCCGCTCACTGACAGCAAGCAGGGGTCCAGAAATAAAACTAAACAGAAAATCTGTTAGAAGGTAGAAGTTATACAGCGAAGAAACTTTATTCACATTAATGTTGAACCCCCTTTAAATAAAAGATGAAGCAAATGTCAATGTGAGGGACTACAAGTACCAGGCTAGCTGGGCAGGCACTGCTCACTTAGTGTGAACGCCGCCATTGTTATTACAGCTCCATGCTAGGACACAGGTCAATAACAAGGATATTTGTGAAGTTCTCCCCCAGCTGCGCCATGCTGCTCACCTTCCTCCACACACATCACCGCTCCGCCGCCTGCACTGTCTCCGGCCTAGCGGCCATTTTGTTGGAGACACCTGGGGGTTTAGAGAGGAGCTGAACTCCGCAAACATGGCCGCTCCCCGCTGTGTACTGAAAAATGAACCTCTACTGACTGTAGCGTAAAACGGAAGTACGTCATCAGCAGCTCCTCCCGGCATGCACTGTTCTGTAGTTCAGAGGGAACCTGGACTGATTCATGACAGCACAACATATAGACAGTGTACACATCGGCCCTCATTCTTCAGGACTATCCAGCAGCAGCTCCGTCCTTGTTATCCTCAGCAACCAATCACAGCACAGCTTTCATTTTCCCAGAGCACTTTAATAAATGAAAGCAGAGCTCTGATTGGTTGCTAAGGGCAACAAGGACAGACTTCCTGTTACATAGCTTTGATAAATGATGTAAATTGAAAGTAAACATTCAGCATGTTAACCCTTAAACGTCCAAACATTTTTCACAATTTTCTAATTGTTTTTTTCATCCCCGCCTTTCTAGAGCCATAAGCTTTTTTTTAATCCTCCTACGAGGGTCTCTTTTTTTTTTACGGAACTAGCTGAATTTAGTAATAGCACCATTTATTGTACCGCATAAAGTACAGTGAAAACTGAAGTTGGCGCGAAATGGGATTTTGTTTTAAGGACATTCAATGACAGTAATAATGGCGGCGACTTTATGCTGCCGGTCAGTATGATTACAGGACGGAGAAATGTCATTGTTTTTGGTGCTTTATTTAAAAAAAACGTAAAACCGTTAACGACAACGGCTTTTGTCATTCTATTCTAAGGCCGCAGTCACATGATCCTAAATGCGCGCACAATACTCAGTAAATAGAAGCCACTGACTCCAATGTGTCCGTTCACGTGCTCGTATTTGGCGTGTGCAATTTGACGTGTGCAAGCAATAAAAAAAAAACGCAGCAGGCTCCGCCTTCCCCAGCATTTGCGCAGGGAAAGAGAATATTTTGGACTCCTACACTAATTGTCTGTCTCCATGGCTGAGGGCATCGATGCTTTTTTGGCGTTTGCAAAAAGTACAGTAAAATATGCCAGCACGCACGCAAAAAGCGTAACGTCCATTCAGCAAAAATGCAGCTTAAATACGCACACAAATAGGCATTCGCCTGTGTGGATCCGTAACGTTTTTTCTGGGTCCAGGGACGTCTGCGAGGGCTCGGTTTTTGTGCGTCGCTCTGTAGTTTTATTGGTACCATTTTGGGATGTGTACAACATTTTGTTGACTTTATTTTTTTTAAGAGACTGGGGCGCCCAAAATACGCAATTCTGGCGTTGTGAATTCTTGATTTTCTTATGTGCAGTATAAATAATGCGATATTTCCATACTGTGGACTTCCACGGACGCGGCGGTACTAGTGAGGCTTATTGTCACGCAAAAATTTGAAAAAGAGGGGTTGAAATTCTAATATATTAACATTTCTAGACATTTTAATTAACCCTTTCATGACTTAGGCCGCCTCACACAGGTTTGAAGCGTATTTACGAAAAGGGTATTTGCGTGTGGAAAAAAAAAAACGCGCAAGCCTGCTGCCATTGATTTTAATGGGAAATTAAGTTTAGCCTATGGGTGCCTTTACACTTGCGAGAAAACCGTGCGATTTTTGAGTTATTCGAGAGTGAGTGAAAACGCAGAATTATGAAATCGTGCATCCCCATTTGCCATGGTCTCCCTCATGCGATGCGGCCCTGAGGCTAATTACACACGGGCGAGCGCGATATCGAGCTATGAAACTCATCCCAATATCACGTTTGGGAACGCGCGATTTCCCTGCAGAGGCAAGGCGTTTTTGTGTTAAAAACGCCTCCTATCACTTCAGAGAAGTGGCGGTCCTGCACAAGCAGTGACGTCCAAAAGCCGCCGCGGAGGATCGGCCATTGTTTTCAGTGTGACGCCTCGCATCGCACTCACGAGCACCTCGCATCGCACTCACGGGCACCTCGCTCGCATGCGATGCTTTTGCCGACCCCATTGAAAACAAGGGAACTCCCAAAAATAGGAGATGCTGCAATTGTTTCCCACACAGCGATGTAATGCGGGAAAAATAGTCACTCATGTATATGACCCCGTTCAAGAGATTGGGGTTCATGTTCGTGCGAGATTTCTACGCCTTGCAACACACAAATCTCACGTGACTTTCTCAGCCGTGTGAAAGTTGCCTGAGGGTCATTGAGGCGCCCGCGTCCGGCCACATTCTGCGTTCCCACTTTTCAGGTGACCTCCGTACATGAAGCTTGTGTTTTTAGTGGGGCGAGTTGTATTTTTCAATGCTACCATCTAGCGTGCCATATAAACGTGCATATCTCCAAACTGCTGAGCCTTGAGATGCTGCCATATAGGCTGGTAGAAACTGAGGCTTTCCGCAACCTTATGGTGGCGGCCGTCCCTCGCTACTCGGTCCCAAGTCGTCACTATTTTTCCCGCTGTGCCGTCCCCGCCCTACACCAGCACGTGTCACGGAATATCAACCGTGCCCTCACCAACGCGGTTACTGGGAAGGTCCACTTAACCACCAACACGTGGACAAGTGCTGGTGGGCAGGGACACTACATCTCCTTGACGGCATATTGGGTTAACCTAGTGGAGTCTGGGACCGAGTCTTACCATGGGTCCGCTCACGTGCTACCCACACAGAGGATTGCGGGTCCTACCTCGGTCATGGTTTCTCCGGCTTATTATGCCACCTCCTCCTCCTCCTTCACCTCTCAATTACCATCTGTGAGCACGTCGCCTTAAGTCGGTAGCTGGAGGCGCTGCAGCACTGCCGTAGGGAAGCGTCAATAGGCCGTGCTGAAACTCCTGAGCTTAGGTGGCAAGAGGCACACCGCCCGAGAGCTGTTACAGGGTTTGATGGAGCAGACAGATCTGTCGCTTTCGCCGCTGAATCTCCAACCAGGCATAGTCGTGTGTGACAATAGGCGTAACCTGGTGGCGGCTCTGCAGCTTGGCAGACTAACACACGTGCCATGCCTGGCCCACGTGCTCAATCTGGTGGTTCAGTGCTTTCTTAAAAAGTAGCCCAATTTGTCTGAGCTACTCAGCAAGATGCGTCACGTGTGTGCACATTTCAGAAAATCCACCACAGATGCTGCCACCCTCAGGACCCTGCAACAGCGCTCCAGCTGCCAGTACACCAACTGTTGTGCGACGTGTCCATGTGCTGGAATTCAACTTTGCACATGTTGGCCACGGTTTACGAGAAGCGTGGAGCCATTGTTGAATACCAACTGCAACATGCCCATCGGAATGGTAGTCAGCCTCCGCACTTCTTCACAGAGGAGGGGCCATGGCTGTCTGACATCTGTCAGGTGTTAGGAAACTTTGAGGTGTCACCACAAATGGTGAGCGGCGATGCCGCCACTATTAGCGTAACCATCCCGCTGCTTTGCCTGCTGAGAAGGTCGCTGCTAAGCATTAAGGCCAACACTTTGCGTATAGAACAGGAGATGGAGGGTGAAAATACGTCGCTTGATAGACCACCCTCAGGTCTGTTTCTCAGCGCGTACTGGAGGAGGAGGAGGAGCAGGGGGAAAAGACTGTTGCCCACACTGCAGAGGGTACCCATGCTACTTCCTTCACATCTGTTCAGCGTGTATGGGCTGAAGAGGGGCAGGAGAGACTGAGAGTCATCCTCCTAGTAAGGACAGCGATGTGTCGCGTACTGGGACTCTGGCACATATGGCTGACTTCATGTTAAGCTGCCTTTCCGGTGACTCTTGCGTTAAACACATTCTAGCCAACAGGGATTACTGGGTGTTCACCCTTCTCGACTCACAGTATAAGGAGAAGCTTTCCACTCTCATTCCCGAAGAGGAAAGGAGTACGAGAGTGATGCAATACCACAAGGCCCTGGTGGAAAGGCTAATACTAAACTTCCCATCTGACAACGCTAGCTGTAGAGGACTTAGTTCAGTGGGCCATCTAGCAGGGAAGACGAGGGGATCAGGCAGAATGTCCAGCGCAGGCAGGGAAACACTCTCCAGGGCTTTGCCAGTTATATAGCACCCCAGCTAGACTGTGTCACCACTCCCCAGTCTAGGCCGAGTTGGAGGGAACAGTGTAAAAAGATGGTGAGGGAATACATATGCGACCGTACCAACATCCTCCGTGATCCCTCTGCTCCATACAACTATTGGGTGTCAAAGCTAGACACGTGGCACGAACTTGCACTGTACACCTTGGAGGTGCTGACCTGCCCTGCCGCTAGTGTGTTATCAGAGATGGTGTTTAGTGCTGCTGGGGGGATTATCATGGATAAGCGTACCCGCCTGTCAACTGAGAGAGCCGACAGGCTTACACTGAGATGAACAAAGCCTGGATTTCCCCAGACTTCTCTTCTCCACTAGTGGAAAGCAGCTTAACATAAAGTATCTTTTTTAACTTGAACTGGAGAACCATACACCCTCTATCACCCCCAAAAAGGGTAGCAGTAGCTTGGTCTATCCTGATCTGATGATCCTCCTCCTACTTTTCCTCCTTCTAAACCAGAATGTCAGCACGCTGAACAGCCAATTCTTCAGAGGGCCAAAAGGCTCCGTAAAACTATTTTCTTCAGAGGGCTGCCTCCAGGCTCTGTCAAAACAATTTTTTCTGGGGGCCGCCTCCAGGTTCTCGCCCCCCAATTTTGAAGAGGATCACCACTAGAGTTCAGCAAACATACTGGTTCCAGCTTCATACGCCCACAGAGTCCACAAATGTATCCCAGCGCAGTGTCCAGCTATCTGTCACCGAGACAGAATGAATTGTCCTGGTTTGACCACTCTAATTTCTTTACAGTACATGCGGTCTACCATGTATATGCTTGACAAAGACCGTGCTAACGGTTGAAACGTTGCTGTGCTGTGGAGCTTATGCTCAGAATAAACGCTTTGATCAGATGATCTCGGTGTGAGTATAGATTGAATTGAATACCTCAACTGCTGCTCTGTCATCATACTATATGGACTGTTAAACTTTGGATCCTGCTGTCCGGATCTCTGTACAGAGCGTGCAGTCCTGTGTAAAGAATCTGCTCTCCCTAAAGGGGATGGGATTGTGGTGCCGCTGTACTATTGGTGAATTGAAGCCATTCTCCGTATACTCTCCACACCGTTACATGCAAAAACCCCAGCCTGGCTAGTCTAGCACTGATGACCGGCCTCGTTGGAAGTCGCTCAGATCGCTGGATTCTCCCATCTAATGTGGATTCCTGTGAAACTGATCCGCGGAAAACTTGTCATGTGATTTTATGCTGCACTCCGGGGTCACGGGGAGAATTACCATACAGAGAAACGGAAATTGTGAGAGGGTCGGGGCTCTAATAAAGGGGTCATTCGTTAGAGAGGTTTATCTGGCATGCAGGTTGTGATCCCCAGGGGGCCGGGACGGGCGTGATGACGCTCTCTGTACGGCGCTGCGAAATATGTTAGTCCAATGTGAATAAATAAAATAAAAAATAGGTAATGCTCATCTAGATTATAATCCGTCCTTGTTCTTCCGATCAGCAGGGGACAACCTGGCGATGACCCGCTAGTACTTGCTTCTCCTGTGGATACAGATCCTCCACGAACCGTCTACATGGGGGTATATACAGGGGGCCACGGAAAGTAGCCCTGCACCACTCCCATGAAAGCTGCCAAAGAAAATCCTTGTTGCCATACCAACCAATCACAGCGCAGCTTTTACCGAACGACAGCAGCATAGGAAATGAAAGCTGCCCTGTGATTTGGGTACTTTTCGGTGGCCATCCTCTGGGATATATACGGTTGCCACACAACTGGCAATAAAGGCCAATTCTGGGATTTATCTTTTAGCGGCCATAGCAGTGACTGCTGGCTGAGAGCAGGACGGACAACAACATGCCTCTCTCTCTCCCTAACGGCTACCACCACTGTATGCAGTGGCTGTGACCCCTGACCTCTCCCACATCAGAGGTCACAGCTCTGATTACAGCAGCTCCGACTGAACGACAGGAGACAGTGTGAAATATTTGATAATGTAAGGTTGCCATTCCTGGACCAGAGGTTCAGGATGGGGAGGGCCACTACTGTGGGCACCATTACTATCGGAGGCACTGTTGCTATTGAGCATACTACTGTGGGCACCATTACTATTGGAGGCACTGTTGCTATTGGGCATACTACTCGGAGCACCAGTATGATTGGAGGCACTGTTGCTATTGGGCATACTAGTGGGAGCACCAGTACGATTGGAGGCACTGTTGCTATTTGGCATACTACTAGGGGCACCATTACTAATGGAGGCATTGTTGCTATTGGGCATACTACTCTGGGCACCATTACTACTAAGCAAGTTTTTTTTACTAATGGGGCAATAACTGGGGGCAGTATTACAATTGGAGCACTATTACTATTGGCCATATTACTGGGGACACCATTACTACTGAGGGTGCTATCACTATGGGGAGAGGGGGGTGGGGGTGGCACCATTACTTTTACTGCCTACTAGGGGCAATTTTAATACTAGAGGCACCATTAAAACTGAGGATAGTATTACTATTGGGGGGAACTATTACTATTGGGTATACTACTGGGGGGGACCATTACCCCCGAGGGTGCCGTCACTATCAGGGTCACTACTGAGGCACTATTACTATTGGGACCACTACTAGGGGCACCATTATTACTAATGGTACTGTCATTATGGGCCCACATTACTATTGGGGCTACTGTTACTATTCGGCCTACTACTCAGGGCACTATTACTACCAAAGATGCTGTTACTATATGGGGTATTGATGTATGTGGGGTACTCTTACTTTGGGCATACTACTGGGGGCAACATTACTGCTGAAGGTGCTGTTACTAATACTACTTGGAGCAGTATTACAATTGGGGCCCCTACTGAGTGCACTATTACTATTGGGGGCACTGTTGCTATTGGGCATACTACTGGGGGCACTATTACTACTGAAGGTGCTGTTACTGTGGGGGACACCTTTAGGGGTGCTATTAGTATTGATGCTACAACTGGATGCACAATTACTTTTGGGGCCACTATTACTATTGGGCACACTGCTGGGGGCAACATTACTGCTGAGAGTGCTGTTAGTATTGGGTGCACTATTACTATTGGCCATACTAGTATGGGCACCACTACTACTGAGGGTGTTGTTACTGTGGGGGCACGTTTACCATTGATGCTACAATTGGATGTACCATGACTTTTGGGGCCACTATTATTGGTGGACTGTTACCATTGAAGCCAGTAGTGAGGGCACTTGTACTACTGGGGCCACAATTACTAGTTGTGACCACTAGAATAGCGGAGGGAAATACATCATGTCATGATATGTTGTGACAAGTCACGCCCCTTTTACCTTGGCTAGTACTTTCTTGCGACACCCTGAGTCTACAGACAGTAAGTGGTCCATCACACTCCCATGAGTAATGGCATCTGAACATAATCTCCAGCACGGACGGCGCCGTCCATCTCGCATCGCTCCTCTTCGGCCGGCGCCACCCGCTGCTTCCACAGAAAAGGTTTACAATAAGACACGACACACAGCGGCATTTCTTTGAAATGTTTCTTTTATATTCTTCATAAAAAGCAAACTTCAGGACAATTCTTCAAACCATACAGCGGTACGAAAAAAAAATGACATTTACAATCTGTCCATCCGCCGCAGAGCAACCGCTATACTACAACTGCAAAACGCCAGAACGAATGCAAACAACGACCGGAAGGTCACAGGAACAAAAATAAGACGCGCTCTGTAATACTGATCAAATGTCACCGCTGCAGGAAGCAGTCTTGTGCGCTATACCAATCGGCTCCCCCGTGTAGGAGCCAGGTCTGGGCCTGTGGTGGTCCTGGACCCAATACCATCAGACGGTGACAACCTAGTAGCCCCTGGGCGTCACACCAGTTTGGCCATGTGATGCAAAGATCTTGGTTGGAGATAACATACAAACTCAGAAGGTTGCCACCTACTGTAATCTGCTAGCCCATAAAACAGGCTCCAAGCATTCTTAAAAAAAACCCCATTAGATTTAACCCCTTCATGACCGGCCTAGCGATTTTCATCTTTGACATATCTGTAGGAGGGCTTGTTTTTTGTGGGAGGAGTTGTATAATTTTGATGGCCCCACTCTGGGGTACAAACAATACGTTTTAGAACTCTTATCACAATTTTTTTTTTTTGGGGGGGGGGGGGGGGAGGGGGTGAGATAGAAAAAACAAGAAGTTCCGCCATTGTTTTTATGGCGTTCACCATTCGGTAAAAGTAACATGACATTTTCTTCTCCGGATCGGCACGATTACTGCGATACCAAGTTTAGAGAGACTTTTTAAAATTACATTTTTTACTGTTTTTGCACAATAACACATCTAATAAAAAAAAAGCAAAAACACTGAATCTGCTTCGCCGCATTGTAAGACCCACAACTTTTTTTATTTTTCGGCTCGGTGAGGGTTTAATTTTCAGTTTTTGGTGATACCATGTTGAGGTACATGTGACTTCTGGATTGCTTCTTATTGCGTTTTTGGGAGGCGAACATAAGAAATACCAATTCTGGCGATAGTTTTTAATATTTTTCCAGCGTTCAAGCACGATAAATAAAATATTTTCACTCCCGGGGCCGTTGTGAATGCGGTCATACTTGTGTGCTGCTTTTAAAGCATTCATTTTTTTGTATTTTAGCCATTTAAAATGGGTTTGTGGTGGGAGAAAAATCGTATTTATTAAATTTATTTATTTTTCCTCCAATCAAACTTTATTGAACTTTTTTGACACCATTTCTTAGTCCCGAAAGGGGATTTGAAGATACAATTCTGCGATTGCTAGGATAGTACACTGCATTACTTTTGTAGTGCATTCTACTATGCCTATGATAGCAGCTATTAGACTCTGCCAGAGTTGGGGCCTAATAGGCTGTTTTACATGGCAGATGTGGAGGCCTTTATCGGGCTTCCGGCTGCCATGGGAACCCATTGGTACCTTGCAATCACACTGCAGTGTGCCTATGGGTGACAGAAGGAACCCCCACCCTCTGCCATCTGCTAACATGCTGCAGTTACTATTGATTGTGGCATGTAAGGGGTTAAACTGCCAGGATTTAAGGTTTCTCAGTTCTTTGCTGTTAGAGCAGGAGCCTGGCTGTCAGTAATCAGCCAAGACCCCTGCTTAAAAAGATGTACCGTATATACTTGAGTATAAGCAGAGTTTTTCAGCAGAAAAAAATGTGCTGAAATAGAGCCCCTTTGGCTTATACTCGAGTGAGGTAAAAAAAAAAACAAAAAACCTCAATACTCACCTCTCAGCCGGCATCTGTGTCCCCGACGGTGCGGCAAGCTGCTGCAGTCTTCTCCCCGGCTTGCTTTTGAAATCCCCGCTGTCGGCGCTGTGATTGGATCGAGCGCCGTCCAATCACAGCCGGGGCTCGATAAACCAATCACAGCCATTCAGCGGTATATGCAGGTGTAAAGCCCGTAAGTGAGGTCAGTAAAGGGGCGTATTGCGGTCACATAGAGGCTATAGGGGTATTCCACCTTTCAGGATCTCCTCTGGTAAGTTATAAAGACTTGTCAAGCAACAACATTGGAAAGAGTTGGTGATCCGAGATCCCCTCTGGAATAAAGAGGCCCAGTACTTCCTGAAGCCCCCCAATCTCCGTCACCTCAGGTCTGAGATTTCCCTAATACAAAATCTTGAAGTCAGCTCTCTCCACAAATATGAACTATTGGACAAGGGTTTGAAATGTCAGACAACAACAAAGGATGGAATATCCCATTAAGGCATACCATTTACACTGTACAATCGACATAAAAAGTGGGCTCACTGTGTACATACCTTACATTACTTATCCTGAATTATCCTCCAGAGCTGCACTCACTATTCTGCTAGTGGAGTCATTGTGTACAAACATTACTTATCCTGTACTGATCCTGAGTTACAGCCTGTATTATACTCCAGAGCTGCACTCACTATTCTGCTGGTGGAGTCACTGTGTACATACATTACCGTACCTGTACTGATCCTGAGTTACATCCTGTATTATACTCCAAAGCTGCACTCACTATTCTGCTGGTGGAGTCACTGTGTACATACATTACTTATCCTGTACTGATCCTGAGTTACATCCTGTATTATACTCCAGAGCTGCACTCACCTTTCTGCTAGTGTAGTCACTGTGTGCCTACATTACTTATCCTCAGTTACATCCTGTATTATATTTCAGAGCCGTGTTCAAGGTACCTTAAGAGGATTGCTGATTGTTTCCAGTGACTCCGCCAGCAGAATAGTGGGTGCAGCTCTGGGGTATAATACAGAATATAACTCAGGATCAGTACAGGATAAGTAATGTATGTACACAGTGACTCCACCAGCAGAATAGTGAGTGCAGCTCTGGAGTGTAATACAGGATATAACTCAGGATCAGTACAGGATAAGTAATGTATGTACACAGTGACTCCACCAGCAGAATAGTGATTGCAGCTCTGGAGGTAATACAGGATGTAACTCAGGATCAGTACAGGATAAGTAATGTATATACACAGTGACTCCATTAGCAGAATAGTGAGTGCAGCTCTGGAGATACACACTGTAATTTAGGATCAGTAGAAGGTGAAATGTATGTACACAGTGACTCCACCAGCAGAATAGTGAGTCCAGCTCTGGAGTATAATACTGGATATAACTCAGGATCGGTACAGGATAAGTAATGTATGTACAGAGGGACTACACCAGCAGAATAGTGAGTGCAGCTCTGGAGGTAATACAGGATGTAACTCAGGATCAGTAGACGATATAATCTTTGTACATAGTGATTCCACTTTTTATGTAAATTACTTTCATACTTCGTTCTTCGGGATGCAGCTCGTTTGCCCTCCAGCATTTTCTAACACCCTCTGCCTGATGAACGATTAGTCAGAGGAAACATTCAGTGTATGAAATACAAAATAAAGAACAAATTTGAAATGAACCAATATATATATATATATATATATATCTGCCTCTCCATTAGCGGTCCGTCTTGCTGCGACGCGGCTCTTGTCTTCTACATCCATTTAGAAAGCAAAACATACAACATACATGTACTGTACAGGAACGTTAAATAATATACATACAAGGGAAAAAGAATCCCGCTTCTTCAAAAGTGCTCCGTTCAAATATACAACAGTCAGACCAACCCCAGGGGGCGCAACTCAAATACAAACATGACTTAGAGGGGTTTTCCGGGCCAGAAAAGTAAGAAAAAATGGCTTAAAATGAAAAGAAATTGAATCCTCGTCTATCCCGGTAGCACCCTGTCCAGCGCTGTGGCACCGGTGCCCGTCGCACGGACTAAGCGGTGGGCGATCATGTGCCGTTCTCTGTGCTTATGACCACTCAGCTAGCACAGGCTTCGGCGGTGATTCTTCTAGGGCCGCTGAAGCTTGAGCGTGGCTGACCGGTCACCTACACAATGAACGGCATGTGTGGCTGCCCGCCGCTTCTTCCGGATTCCATGCGACGGGCACAGGGGCTGCAGTGCTGGACAGGAGAGCTTTCCATTTAATTTAAGCCCGTTTAACTTTTTTTTAATGTCCTGGAAAACCCCTTTAAGTATCAGATTGGAGACAAGAAATTACATCTTACTGTTCCCCCGACAAGCATAAGAACCAATACAATCCCACACCGGCTACCCCATAAGACAAACCCTGCTGAGGAGATCTGCCACCAACGCCGCCAGTACAGCGCCAGGAAGAGAGCAAGATGGCGGCAGGTCCCTGGTAACGGAGTGCAAATAATTTGGCAAGGTCCCCTCCCAATCTGGCTCAGTCTGAGCTGTTGGATATCATTAAATGCGTGCGCGGTGACATCACGGATGCGCCTGGTGGTCATAAAAGATCTTCCTCAGTGTCTTAAGTCTTTCGTTGGAGAAAATCTTGGTGGCTCTATTGACGATCTTCCATCTTTGAATCAGAAACTTATAGCAAGTAGTCAGGTATCATACAAAAGTTCTCCAAACCGTACAGCAGGGGGCGCAACGGAAACGACTTTTACTTATTGCTGGTAATTTCCATACTGACCCTGTTGGGATAGAAATACAGACATGAGGGTTAGTATCAGGGGTCAAGGAGGAGGAGAAGAGATGGTCAAGCATGGACGGGGTAAGGGCCAACTTGTAGGCCCAGCAGGAATTAGCCTCAGTGAAGAAGTCATGGCGCGTCGGCATAGGTCAGACTCTCAACAAGACGTGGCAAATGCCAACGGACAAGTATGTTGATTGGCGCTTGTTAACTTTTGTTTTACATGGGCCAAGCATCATTCACTGACACCAGATGCCGCCCAGCCGCTTAAGCGAACTGCATCTGAGGCGCAACCAGTTTGATGTCAGGTGACCCCGAGAACAATGGCCAAGAAGAAAGAGCATGCACAGTCAGCCTATGAAGTGACAGCAAGTAAAGTAGACGCTAGTGCTCATGCGCGGACATCCTGTGACACCGCGTCTGGCAAGGACTTCATCAGGAGTCAGAAGATCAATATGCCTGTCCACCACAACAGGGGCGTGCCTGGCGCCGAGAAAATCTGATTTTTTTTGCAAAATTTTAATACAGTGCAGGTAAACTTTAAAAAAAGAGGATTGCAGAAGGTATCGGGGGAGCAGCATATGGCGGTACGGAAACCTCATTATCAACTATAAACTATGTTCTGAGGCTTTCAGGCGAGGGCACTGGGGGGGGGGGGGGGTCGGGGTCCAGGGAGCAGTTTTTTTTTTTTATACTCCCCAGGCTCCCCGTTCTTGCGCGGTGTGACCGTGAATCAGTGAACGCACACAGTGCGACTCTTCCCAAGGATGTGTGGGCGCTCTCGCTCATTCATCTCTATGGGAGAGCATGCACACAGTCATGTGAAGAGTTGAGCTGTGTGCCCGTGCCGATTCTGCAGGAACACGGCGCAGAAACAGGGAACGTGGGGAGCGTATATATATATATATAAAAAAAAAAACAGCCCCTGAACGTGCCTTAAATGCAATTTATGGGGCTCAAAGGTGATGAGAGATGTCTTTTAACCCCTTAAGGACACAGCCCTTTTTTTCCCCTCCATTTTTGTTTTTTCTTCCCCCCTTTAAGAAAAAAAAAAATCGTAACTCCTTTATTTATCCATCGACGTCGCTGTAGGAGGGCTTGTTTTTTGCGGGACGAGTTGTATTTTTCAATGGTGCTATTTAATGTACCGTATAATGTACTGAAAAAAATTCTAAGTGGAGTAAAATGAAAAAAAAACAAAAAACGACATTCCGCCATCTTTCAATGCGTCTTGTTTCTACGGCGCACAAACTGCAACAAAAATGACATAACTTATTCTATGGGTCGGTACGATTACTGCGATACCAAACTTGTATAGGTTTTTTTTTGCTGTACTACATATCCTTTTTTTTTTTTAATTATTTTCTGTGTCCATTTTTTGCACACAATAACTTTTTAGTTTTTCTGTCGACGTGGTTCAGCGAGGGCTCATTTTGTGCGGTACGTCCTGTTGTTTCCGTTGGTACCATTTTTGCATACAGTTGACTTTTTGATCGCTTTTTATTACATTTTTTTCTAGGAGATAGGGTGACCTAAAAAGTGCATTTCTGGCATTTTTAATTTTTTTTTCGGACCACGTTCATCGTGCGGGGTAAATAATACATTACTTTGATAGATCAGACATTTACGGACGCAGCGATACCAAACACGTATTTTTGGTTTATTATTTTGATTTTTTCATTGTAATTATGGCAAAAGGGTTTTTTTTTTAACTTTTATTACTTTTTTTTTTTAATAATTAGTAAAACTTTTTATTTTTTATTTTTACACTTTCTTTTAGTCCCCCTGGGGGACCACAACCAGCGATGCTTTGATCGCTCCTGCAGTATGACGTAATGCTATAGCATTACATCATACTGCATTCTGACAGGCAGCCTATCAAGCCACCCCACGGGGATGGCTTGATAGGCAGTCTGCTATGGCAGCCCTAGGGCCTTTTAGAAGGCCCCCAGCTGCCATGACACCTGCACGGCTCCCCCGATCTCACCAGGGGGGTGGGGACGACATTGTTCGGGGGATTTAAATGCTTTAATAGCCACGATTGGCTGCACGGCTAATTGCGGCTATTGCCCGCGGGTGTCAGCTGTAATAAACAGCTGACGCCCGCGCTGTATAGAGGGAGATAGTAGCGCTATTTCCCTCCATACACATCCTGCAACGGCTTGACGTAAATACACTATGGGGCCGTCACTAAGGGGTTAAAGAATGGACTGGACGTCCTACATACATGTCAGGCTCTAGGAACTCATCGGAGAACGCACTCTATGGACTCCTTCACCCTGGCAATTTTAGCCCTTAAAAAGAGTTCTTGCAGGGAAAAAAATGTGTATTTTTAAAACTCGATTATCTTTTTAATTAAGCTTAGTTGAACTTTTTTAACACTATTTTTAATTTCTCATGAGGACTTGATGCCACTGCTCAATAGCTGGGATAGTACACCGCATTACTTATGTAGTGCATTCTACTAAGCCTATGATAGCAGCCTATTAGACTCTGGAGGCGGGGCCCAATAGGCTGATTAACATGGCAGGCATAGAGGCCTTTGCCAAGCTTCTGGCTGCCACGGGAACCCATTGATATTCTTTGATCACATTGCAGAATGCCGATGGGTGACTGAAGGAGCCTCCTCCTCTGGTTATCAGCTTAAATGGTGCAGTTGGAATTGATTGGGGCAAGTACGGGGTTAAACTGCCAGGATCTGAGGTTTCTGTCCCTGGCTGTTAGAGCAGAAGCCTGGCTGTCAGTAGTCACTAAGGGGTTAAGAAAGTATCCGAAAGTGTCCAAAACACATCATAAATAGGTACAAAGCCCCTGTAAGACAGGTTTCCTGGTCTAATTTGTGCGAGAAAGCTAAGAAATTTCAATAGTTAATCAGCGCCGGTGAGTTTTTTCTGCTTTTTCTTGGGTCCATTGTATATTTATCTGCTAATCAGAGCATGTTCTAGGTATGGGATTTTCATAGATGTTTCTAAAGGGAAAAAAGAGGGCACCACAAGATGCTAGGGCAAAAAAAACAAAAACTTTAGCAATTTCTCTGTTTTTTCACACAAAACAAGCCATGAAATGACAATTTCTAGAGGAAGTCTTGAAGAGTCCGAGGCTCAGGAGAAGAATAGGGAGCGCACAGCAAGGATTCATACTGGTCCAGTAACGCTACCCCATTGCTCAGTCTGCCATGGAATACTTCTCAGGCTAAGCCCCACCTCTTTAATAGACCAAGCTCCACCCCTAAACATGGAGGTCATTAAGAGAACATGGACTTTCTAAAAAACTTTTTCAGGAAGTTGCAGAAATGAAGCAGAATTTACTTTTCTCCTTCATTTACTGTCCCTTTAAACCGTCCTTTAATAGTCCTTAACATGTGAAATAGAATGAAGATATGCAAGAGACAGCGAGATCAGATCATGGAGGGGTGAAGACATTGGCCAGGAGGCGCATACTACCTGCTCGTAGCCATAGGGCCTCTGTTGCTGGGCGGACGAGGCGGTCTGTGGCGCCCGGTAGGTGGAGTACGGCTGGGTCTGGCCTTGCTGGTAAGTCGTATACTGTGAGGTGGTGCCTTGTGCTGGGACTGAAATGAAGAACACATTCTGGTCTCACCATCTGGAGATGACGGCAGTTGTAGAGGCGTTCCAACGGATGGCGCTACTTACCATAGCCCTGCTGCTGCTGCCCCGGGTAGTTCTGTTGGTTGGAGTACTGCTGCTGCTGGGTGTACGCCTGCTGCTGCCCCGTCCCCTGCTGGTAGCCGCTCTGCTGCTGGCTGTACTGAGCGTTTCCTGCTACATAATGGAGAAGTCATCAGATGCGAGTCGGCGAGAGTCATTACACTACAAAGCTCCGTGTTATTACAGATGATCCCCCGCTGTGACCCCCCAGAACTCACCTTTAATGACTCTGATACAGAAATCTGATATCAATGGAAACAGAAACTCAAAAAGTTTCATTTAGCAGAACTGTCTGACAGCAAGATGTCCTTTATGTCTACAGCAACCAATCACAGCGCAGCGTTCATCTCCCAAGCTGCTGAGGTGAAACGAATGCTGCGCTGTGATTGGCTGCTAGGGGCGACAAGAACATCTTACTGTAAGAAACTTCTGGTAACTGAGTCCAAAAAGTTTTATTCTGCCGTCATCGTCGTCGTCGCTAGGGGGATAGGAGACTAAATGGCTGCCAGCGAAGACAGGAGAGCGTTTGGTCCTTTATTTTCATGTCCATTACTAGTCTGCAGCGTCATTTTCGAACACAGTTTGGTGAAGCTATGCCCGGCGGGCGCACAATTTGTAAGCGGAACTCCGATATTAAGGGGCCTCGTGTGGCAGAGTGTTATGGGCAGCAGTATGTAGTCCTAAGCTCACTCACGACTTAGACTTTGCGAGTTCAATCCCCTCATGGTGCAGGTAGCCTTCCATCCTTCTGAGGTTGGTAAAATGATGGGGGGTAATAAACAAAATTACAAACAACAAGCCCCCTGTCCCCTATTAGGGAAAAAGGTTCAATCTGCAAGAATCAGCCGTCAAGAATCATCAGCCGTCCAGCAGTAAGAGCGGAGCGTCCGTGCAAGAGACGCACAAAATCCACCGTCAGAGCGAGCAGAGACTTGGACGTCCCGCCGCCGACTGTGCAGAAGATTCCGCACAAATGTTTGTGACTGCAATGGTTACCGGCCCTGAAACCGCGGCGACGTCCTGTGAAGCGGTGACGTTCTGTGTAATGGAAAGCGATAGTTTCATGGAGTCTTTAGCGTTTAGTGATGAAGCCGCCGTCCGCCTTCCAGGCAAAAAATTTAATGTCAGTATGTGGGGGAGGGGAACCCACCGGTCTACGTGGAGCGTCCGGATGACTCCCCCGCGGTGAATGTGTTCTGCGCTATAACCTGCAGGAAGATGTCCGGCCCCTTTTTACTCCATGAGGAAACTATCCGGCAGATATCGTACCTGGACGCTATAGATATGGCGCCAGCCGCAACCGGAAATCCCACCAGGACCTCCCATCGCCCCATTATCACAATGACATCAGAAGTGAGCGGCGACCACCATACAGATGGATCGGCCGTGACGGTGGTGATGATAGTAAACTTCTTCCTCGGCCTCCACGTTCCCGGACCTTACACCTTGTGATTAGAGTCTACATCCCCCCGTACCGCACCACTATGATCTGCTGCATCCCAGAAGTCATTGCATCAGTTAGTCAGGATCTGCTACAACATGTACGGCAGGAACTACACTACAGGCTCCATGTGAGTCCGGTGATAAAGGAGGTCACACTGATCACCTATGATGGGCAAAACACTCTTGATGTTGTGCAACAAAACATTTTGAGTTTCTGTTTCCAGTGATATGAAACTTTTGTATCGGAGTCAATAAATGGAGTTTTGAGGGGTCACATCGGGGGATCATCTATAATATCCCTGTATACCCTTTTTTTCCCTGACCTCCTTCATAGTAGTGCTGCGAGGAGTCATCGAACGTCCTTTCGTAAGTCTGTTCGCTGTACGAGGGCTGTTGGTATGTGTATTCGCTGTGTCCTAGATTAGAGAATGGAAGTGAGAAAGTGGACGGCGCCATCTAAGGTATTAAACACTAAATACACCACATCAAAAAGAGCAGAGCGGCTACTAAAGGATGTGTTATACTCCTACTAGACAGACGTAGCAGAGCTGGTTTGTTAAAGGGGTTCTATGGGATTAGAAAAACATTGGTGCTTTCTTCCAAAAACAGCGCCACATCGGCCCACAGGTTGTGTGTGGTACTGAAGCTCAGCTTCAGTAAGTAAATGGGGCTAAGCTGCAGTACCACACACAACCTATGGACAGATGTGGCGCTGTTTCTGAAAGAAAGCACCAATGTTTTTCTGATCCTTTCATACTGCAGAGCTGATACTGTGATATGTGCCATGCGTGGGTAGCCCGCTGGTTTAAAGTCGTTAAGTCGTGCGAGATTTGTGCGCTGCGAGACGCACAAATACGAACCCCATTGTTTTGAACGTGGTCATACACATGAGCGATGTTCTCCCGCATGGCACCGCCATGTGATGCGAGTGAACAATCGCAGCATGTTCTATCTTGCTGCGTGATCCCGCATCACAGCGCCCATTGCTTTCAACGGTAATGGGAGAACTCCGCGATCCTCTGGCGTGGCGGTGATGCTCGCACTTCCCCATGTGAAACTAGCTTAATGATATATTCACTAATTTGCTGCAGACTTTCTGCAGCTGAAAAAAATCTGCAGCAAATCCGCACCAAAATCTTCACTTTTTTTGCGGCGGATCTGCGGCGCATTACGCCTCTTCAAGTGAAGGAGTGAAATCTGCAGCATTTGGGGTAGATTTTTTTTAGCAGCACATCCGCCACTTGTGACATACGCAGTTGTGCTTCTGCCGTGGATCTACAAAGTTCCGCATCAAAACAACAAACTGCAGATTTCGCTGTGGCGTCTGGCCTTTGCACTGGAGCTAAATCCGCAGCAGATCCGGCGCCATAACGGACATGCTGTGGATCCAAAATCCGCTCCACAAGTCAGTTTCCTTGAGCATTGTCTGCGGATTTTTACCGCTGCGGGTCAACAAAAATGTTTATTTCTCATTCACTCGGGAGATACGCTAAGTGCTGCACAAGGTCGGCACGCAAAATCTGCAGCAAATCTGCTGTAAATGGCCCCCGTGCGAACACGGCCTCAGGGCGCATGGAGCGGATATGCTGCCGATGTTCCACAAGAAATCCCCATCAAAATCTGCAACATTTGATTCGGATCCGCAGCAGACTTCACCCCTTCAAGCAAAAGACTGAAAACTGCTGTGGATCTGCGTAAAAAGCCACATCCAATTTTGTGGATTTTGACGCAGATCGGTACCAAAATCTGCCGAGTGTGAATGCACTAAAAACGGGGTGGAGTTTTTTCAATTGGGGAGAATCAGCAGGAAATCTACTGCAGGTGACGCATCCGGGTGCGGATTGGTGGCGGATTTTGGTGCGGATTTCTCCAGCTGCAACAAATCAGCTACGTGTGAATGCGCCCAAAGTCCGTGGGCACGCCGGCATCAGAATCTCCATTCAAAGTGTCCAATGCAAATCTGTTAAGTAAGCCCGGGCAAAATTGCGCTGCCAGCTAGAAGCCATACAATAGGGTCCATTTGATGCCATCTGGGTCCGAAATAGACCAGATCTAGAACTTCCAGCATTTTGCTGTTCGGTTGTGCTGATAAAGTTCTTACTCCACAGGTTAGCGGATAACTTCCTGATTGGTTGGGGTCTGACTACAAGCCCCTCCCACGTGCACTGCACTCCATTTATTCCAATGGGAGCAGCGGCGATCACTTAAACTTGACCATCTCAACTGTTCCCATTGAAATGAATGCAACCGCCATTCTATTCTTCTTTGTAACCCCTATACTTGGGATCAGCGGGTGCCCCAAAGGTCGAACCCTCAACAATCAGAAAGTTATCTCCAGTGCAATAACTTTCAGTCTTGGTGCAACCCCTTTAACCGTTTATACCCCCCCAAACTACAACTACAGAGGAATGACGCCGCTTCTTTTTTTTTTGCGGGCAATGCAATGGTGCCGGTTTTTAAGAGGGGGGTGGGGGGGGGGGGGGGGGGAGGGTTGCCGTATGGTTACCACTATGTGCCCTTTTGGCTTCCATCTCACTTATCTGTATCCCTTTTTCCATATGTAAAACCATTGGCATGTGCGGACGTCATTCTTCTACATAAACTATTGTTAACAGAGAGCAATAGCTGAACGCTAAAAGTAAATAAAATGTGGACGTTCCCGCGCCGCACATCCCTGTGCAACCATATGGGGGCGCTGACACCTACCATCTGTGTAATACTGCTGGCTCATAGAGTCCGAGGAGCTCTGGCTGTGTGCGTACTGCTCGCTGTAGTACTCCTCCTGACCCAGATATTGCTGAGCAGAACCTGGACACCGGAGAGAGAACATCTGGAATTACTGATTGTAACGTAAAAAGGTTGGGACATGCTGGAGAGGCCCCCCAACAACAGAGCAGCCAGTAATATACAGTAAGACTACCCTGCCGGACGTCTTCCGACGTCGGAGCTGTACAAACCCTTATCAGAATGTCTTCAGACGTCAGACAGTGGATTGGAAAGGGTTAAAGAGAAACCAGAGTGGTGGCCACAGCAGCGGCGGGGGAGCAAGAATATACAATTTTTGGAGTGATTTTCCAATTTTAACATGACCTTTGGGGGGTTAATGTACAGCGACATATCATAACATAATATTCATATGCCCCCTAGTGGTGATAGTTGGAATATCATGGGAACTCTCGTCACCTCACCTTGCTGAGACGATCTGTACGGTCCCAGGGGCCGCTGACCCATCATACTGCTTCCTTGGTTGCTCTGGCTCATAATGGAGATTGAGGATTGCCCCTGGTAGTGCTGCCCCCCTCCTTGTGCCGTGGTGTAATGAGAGCTGGCGGCTTGTTGGTGCATCATGGACACTGGAAGATACAAGCGCAAGAAATAAGAGCATGGCATGTAGACGTCTGCGTCTCCTGCAACAGATAGATCCTAATTGCCTATTATCTATCAGGATGGATGGATCAGGAAGGGTCCTTTTACATGGGACGATTCTTGGGCACGTAAAGGGGTTGTCCTGGCAGCGCCCGCCGGGATATACCAGGGGCGGAGCCGAAGAGTTTATGTGTGCAAAAAATGAATAAATATACAAGGCGGCCCAACTGATGTCACGTTTCTTTCTTCTGGTAACGTGTAAAAACCACAGCAGACACGCGTGTAGCATCTGTGCCGCAGGCGTTCAGTAAATACAGACCGGACAACGAGTCCACGTAAAAACGGCACGCCTGAACGTGCCAATTTACTTCAACGGGTCCATGTTCCATCCGTATTCCGTCAGTAAAAAGACAGAATGGGCCCTTATAAGGCCGTGTGCGTACGGACACGGAGAACGGGACGCAGATTATGGCCACGTCTAGAAAGGTTTCCAGAAACCTGCAGCAGAAACAACTGCGGTGATTCTTTGCCACAAATTCCGCTAATTGAATGCTTAGCGTTAACCCATTAAGGACTAAGCACAGTAAATTTACGGCCCTTGGTCCTGGGCTTTAACCCCAGTTGATAGTAAAAATACGGCAGGGATTAAAGCCCCTGCTTCTGCAATCAATCAAAAGCAGGTCCTGTTGTCAGCCGTTAGTGAAGGAGAAGACAGGAGTGGTTTTTAACCCTTTCTGACCTCTCCTTTCCCGAGTACACAGTGCTCAATGAGCGCTATGTACTAAGTAGTGAAAGTGGAAATATAACTTTCACTACGCAAGCCGATGGTCACGGGACCGCTGGGATCCCCTGGCACAGCAGAGCTACAGGGTCCTAGCAGACACTGATCAGCTCTGCCAGGGACTATGGTCACTAGAGTGGATGTTTTCCCTTTGTAACTGGGGCTCCTATGTATGCCCCAGCTACAGTTGGAAAATGTAAAAAAAAAAATACCGGTATGTATATATATATATAAAAAAAAACATGTGAATGCCCCCAGAGGTCTTATATGACGTGGGGGACATAAATGGTAAAAAAAATAAATTA
Source organism: Eleutherodactylus coqui (assembly GCF_035609145.1). Classification (NCBI taxonomy): domain Eukaryota; kingdom Metazoa; phylum Chordata; class Amphibia; order Anura; family Eleutherodactylidae; genus Eleutherodactylus; species Eleutherodactylus coqui. The sequence continues at coordinate 14,892,806 of NC_089849.1, read as the reverse complement.
CATTAAAAAGTAAAGCAAAATTACAGGAAAAAAATAACCCAAAACCGACACCAACCAAAACATATGAGCCCTGTAAATCAAACAACATACATATTATACATCAAAACGTCCAGAACAAAATGAGGAACCCGTTCCCGTACTTTATTTTAGCATAAATAGACTAATTTAGAAAAACAAAAACTATAAATGTTTAAAAAAAATAAATAAATCATTTGTTTAGCTTTTTGCCGCTAATAAAACGGAAAAAAATAAAAAACCGGAAAAACACGTCAGTGATAAAGATATTAAAAAAATAGCCCTATAGGTCACGGGAAAAAAAAAACACAGCAAAAATTATTTTGGTAGCTGAAGGAAAAAAAAAAAAGATAGGGCAGTAAAACCAGCACATGGGTAAAATCCCTACAAAAGTGTCTGGTCCTTAAGGGATTAAATCTGCAGTTAGTTCCTGCAGCCGGGTGAACGGGGGACCACGGTAGGTAGATATGGTGGTCGGGTAACGGAACATGACTGGCTAAAAACTCATCTGTGGATAAAAACTAATTCATGTGCCGTCAGTGTGTTTTTTTTACTTCTGTGCGTCATCCGTTTTTTTTCCATCCCTCAACTGCAAATCGGAATATTGCGTGCCGCATGAATAAACCGACATGCGATTTAACTACCCTGCGTCGCTGGGCTGTCTGGTCCCTGTCTGGACAGTGTATGGACTGACAACATGCTTGTGTGCCTTCAGCCTCAGGATGCTATTACATGCGCACTAGCAGCCGCCACTTGTGATTTGCCGCTAATTGCCAGGCTGAAGTTGCAAATGCTATAAGTACTAGCACCCTACTGATTACCTGTTAACAGGACCAGCTCCTTTAGTTTAGGGCACTTGTGCCTAATTACCTGCACCCAGGGATGCCACCCAGCTGGTAAACCCCCAGCCCGGCCGGTAATTAAGTTCCAAGGTCGGAAATTTTTTTTTTTTAATGGCTAGATTAATGGCTGGTAAAAAATTAATTGCTCCTTTTGCGTACAGCCGGGCAGCAACCATGGCTGCGGGTAGCCTCACCAAAGCAACTCCGCTACGGCCGCAACGTATCCTGTGGTAATAGTGCCCCCAATAACAACAGTGCTCCCAATAGTAATAGTGCTCCCAGCTGTGGCCCCAATAGTAATGGTGCCCTTCTCAGTGGCCACAATAGTAATAGTGACTAACTTAGTGGCCTCCATAGAAATAGCGTCCCATCTGTGCCCTCCACGCCCTGAACCTTCGGTAGTGCAGCAACCCCACAAAAATTTGCATGTTATTCACCCCCTCTCTTGCTTTAGCTCCTGTCCGGCTGCCATAATCAGAGCTGCGATCCCTGACCTCTCCCTCCCGGCGCCTGCGATGTGTATAGGATGTGCAGGGCGCAGACGCCGGGTGGAGAGGTCGAGGGGTTACAGCTCGGATCATGGTGGCTGACATAGTAGATGCTGTGGGGTTGCCGTCCAACATGTTCTCAGCTGACAATAGCTGCCACTGATATGGCTGGTAAAAAATTAATACCAGCAGCGTTCTTTGAACATAGTTGCCGATGAGTAACCAGCTGGGTGGTAACCCTAGCAGAGGGCCACTCCAACGTACATACTGTGTATTAGAGCACATGGACAGGGGTGTCCTGATGTCACTGTGATCTAACGGCAATGTGCCTCAGACATGGAAAGAGTAGACTTGAGCCTTTGGCCACCACTGCACTTACCTGGGTTCGTAGGCATGTTCATATTCGCCCGTGACACGTAGTTGCCTAAGCTGCTCGGACTCTGCATTGCAACATTCTGAGAGCTGGGCACGGCATGACTATACCCAGGAGCCGTGCCATGGGAGCTGACTGCCATGCTCATGCTAGTGGTAGGCATGGTGGTCTGGCCAGATTGCTGCATGGCCACATGGTTGGGGCCTATTACAAAATGAAAAAGAAAGTAAGACTCGCCGCACGGAAAAGACCAGCGACGGCGAGGAAAACTAACTAATGGTAAATAGTACAAATATATATCACACACTTCTCCCCAAACACATAAATGTAGTCCCTAATCCATAGGAGAACAGATAAATGTCCCCAGAACCTATGGTTGCCACCTTTGTCACAAAAACACAAGCCATGATAAAAGGGGGTGTGGTTTATGGGCGTGGCTTATCACAGCCTGTGCTTTTACCTCCATTATTCTAGTGGCCACAATTAGTAATTGTGCCCCCTCAGTGGCCCCAACAGTAGTAGTCCATCCAGTAGAGGGCCCAATAGTAATAATGCCCCCAATAGTAACAGTCCATCCAGTAGTGGCCCCAACAGTAATAATGACCTTAACAGTGGCCCCAACAGTAATAGTGCCCCCCACCCCTTAGTGGCCCCAATAAAAATAGCACCCCTAGTAGTGGCCCCAATAGTAGTAGTCCATCCAGTAGTGGCCCCAATAGCAATAGTCCATCCAATAGTGGCTCCAATAGTAATAGTGCCACCCCACCCCCCTTAGTGGCCCCAATAAAAATAGCGCCCCTAGTAGTGGCCCCAATAGTAATAGTCTATCCAGTAGTGGCCCCTATAGTATTGCTGTGCCTAGTAGTATTCCCAATAGTAACAGTGGCCCCAATAGTAATAGTACCCCCAGTATTGGCCTTCCCCACCCTGAACTTCCAGCCAGGCAGCAACCCCACATAATCAAGTATTTCTCTCTCACCCCGTCCCCCAGTCGGCCAATGCTGCTGCAATTACCCTGATTAATATGGCCGGTAAATAATAAATACCGGCACTGGCCTCTCCACTCACTAGCCAGGTGGCAACCCTACCAGAATCCCACGTACACTCAGCATTAGAGACCGGTCTCACCGTTACTGATCTGGCTCTGTATGAGCGAGGATGGTGGCAGGCTGGCACCCAGCGCATCGCTCAGGTTGCCCTGGGTGTGAAGACTTTGGCTGGGGCCGGTTTGGCTCATCCCTCCTGGGCCCAGACTCATGCTCTGCGTCGGTGGCTGCAAATAAAACGACATTACTTCATAGGCAAATGCTACAGAGAGGATAATGCAGTGATTAGATAGGAGTGTGATATAGGATGGCGCTGCAGCCACAGGCTAGTATACACTGCTGCCCAGGGAGAACACAAGAATATACTTTGTCTTTCCATTTCTCATTATTTTTAAGATCCCTGCTTGCTGTGGGTGAATGGGAACATACACTGAAGGGTTTATTAGCCCCATCTAGTAACGTTGGACTCCTTTGACTTTCACAACCGCAGCAGTTCATCGCGGTATAGATTCCACTTGGTGATGACATCGTTCTGCGGGAATATCGGCCCCTGCGGACAGGAAGCTTCTTGTAGTTGCTGCAGATTAGATTGCGGTGCTGACATGTTCTGATCGTCTGACAGGAAGGGGTCAGCGATTCATGCCGCTTGTGCCAAATTCTGACTCCCATCAGCAACAGAAATCTGGGTCCATCTGACCAGGGGATGTTTCTCCACAGCTCAGTAATACAGTTTTTGTACTCTTTTAGCCTCTGTGAGACACAATGGCGCTGGAGCTGGTCGTCGTGCCAAGGAGTGATGGATTGTACGTTGGGACACATTAGCTGGGGCACCAGCGTTGTATTTGGCTGACTGTGCAGCCTGATGGTCAGAATAATTCCGGACATCCTCCTCTGACCCCTTTCAGTGACGAGTTGTTCCCTTCCACAGGATCCCCTTTCGCTGGATGTATTTCTTCGATCGCGCCATTCTCTGTATACTCTGCACACCGTTACATGCGAAAACCCCATGTTTTTGGCAGCGACATCCCGGCCCCGGCTAGTCTAGCACCAGTCAACAACAAAAATCATGAAATCGCTTCACACAAATGTCTCTATTCAATGAGAGCAAGCAGGGATCTTGGAAAAAAAAGGTAAAAAAAATATATATATCGAAACCCTGAGAATGTCAGAAAGCTGCAGAACTTTTTATTATGATGATGATTGAGGTTTATTTGCATGGAGCCGAAACAACCTTTTTAACATCAGACACCTGCATGCAAATGCTACTACGGGACGGTCATGACAGTGAAAAGCCAAAGTTTGTAAAACGCCAAACAAAAGGATTGGGAACAATTTAAAGCGGTTTGTTCAGTTGTGAACTACTGATATATCCTCAGGCTAAGCCATCAGTAGTAAATAGTCAGGGGTCAGTCACCCAAGACTGCCTCCGTTCTGTTCTCTGGGCCAGTGCACTGAGCTGATTTCATCAGGAAGCAAACAGCTCTGTTCTCTCTGCGGTGGCCAGACTTAGTATTACGCCCATTCACTTCAATGGGAACTTTGCCTGTAATACGAAGCCTGGCCACTGCAGTGGGAACGGAGCTGTCTACTTCCTGCAAAAATCAGCTCAGTGCACACCAGCCTTGCTAACAGACCAACTTGCATCAATGTACTATTGTTAGCCTAACTGAAGGCTATGCTACCAATAATTTACAACTCAACAACCCCTATAAGCTGAATTGTGGGTGAGAATAAATGTTTCAAAACTGCACTGTGTGACGCTGGTCTCACACTCCAGACTGAAGAAATTACCTAGGAGTCAAATATAATTTTTAGTTGCCAAATTAAAAGGGGTTTTCCCAGGAGTCAACTGTTGTTGACCTATCCTTAGGATCAGTCACCAATAGTTGATCGTGGGGTTCGCTTGGGGTCCCTGCCGATCAGAGGATTGAAGTGGCGGCAGATCACAGGTGAGCATCACTGTTATTTGAGTCCATACCGGGCATAGCGCCATACATTGTATAGTGGCTGTGCCTAGTATTGCAGCTCAGTCCCATTCATTTGAATGGGACCGAGCTGCTCTGAGGTCAAGTGGTGAATGAACATGAAGTCACAGGCCTGAGAAGAGCAATCACTGGAGCGCCAGGGTCCCTTCAATCAGCTGATTGGTGGAGAACCCAAGTGGCAAGCCTCCACCAATCAGATATTGATAACCTATAAATGACATCTACATATCCAGTGTGAGGCGCCACCTACAATTCTATACACCGTGCCCTAGCGTACACATCCAACGCTGCCCTGGCAGTATAATCGTCTCACCCCCCGTGTTCCCCCCCGTGAAGTATACTTACATCTAAAACGTCCCCCCCCCACCCCCTCATTAAAGGGGTTGTGACATTTACTCCCTTGTTACTGCATACAGGATAAATGTGACATCACTGGGGGTTTGGCTGCTGAACACCCGGCAAGCCCAAAATCTGTGCGCCCCGATTGCTCCATGAGATTGGTCATGCGGGACCACCACTTTATGCTCTTCTATAGGATGGAGGGAGATTGTTACACTTGGCAATTTCCCGCCGTCCCATAAAAGTGCGTATAGCAGCGCCCCTCCCACTCGGCAGCAGGCAGCCCGGCGCCCCTCCCGCTCGGCAGCAGGCAGCCCGGCGCCCCTCCCGCTCGGCAGCAGGCAGCCACAGTCCTGCTAGAAAATCTCAGTGACTACGATCCTTCTCATCATAGGAGGGGGTGATGTAAGCGGGACGCCATACTCACCGCAGGCAGCAGAGATTGCATATTCTGGTTGGAATCCGCTATAGTCGCCAGATAGACCAGATTTCTGTGCAGGATCTGCTGATATCTGCAGGGAAGAGGTGACACACAGTTATATATATATATTATATAACGCCACCAGGGACAATCATACAGCAATGACAAAAAAGCAACTTTCTGCCCGCAGACCCCATAATAGTGAGACCCCTTCTAGAGACTATGTCCATAGACAGAGGTCATATGCAGATACCCATCACCGGCCACCATGTGGAAGTGCTGATTATTTGCTTAATGGTGAGGTTGCCATTTGCTACAGATGACGGCAATGACCAGCAGCCATCACATCCCACACAATTAAGGGCAACTGGCTATAGAGGGATGTAATGTAACACCAAGGTACTTCAGTGCTATTCAATAGCCTTATGTTTCGACACAACATCACAAAATACGGCATACCATAGAAATGATGGCCTTAGAGCCCCCCATGACAGCTACAGAACTCCCGCTCTAACAGCGCCCGCCACTGTGGCCCTCCCCTCTGACAGCGCCCGCCACTGTGGCCCTCCCCTATAACAGCGCCCGCCACTGTGGCCCTCCCCTCTGACAGCGCCCGCCACTGTGGCCCTCCCCTATAACAGCGCCCGCCACTGTGGCCCTCCCCTATAACAGCGCCCGCCACTGTGGCCCTCCCCTATAACAGCGCCCGCCACTGTGGCCCTCCCCTATAACAGCGCCCGCCACTGTGGCCCTCCCCTATAACAGCGCCCGCCACTGTGGCCCTCCCCTATAACAGCGCCCGCCACTGTGGCCCTCCCCTATAACAGCGCCCGCCACTGTGGCCCTCCCCTATAACAGCGCCCGCCACTGTGGCCCTCCCCTATAACAGCGCCCGCCACTGTGGCCCCCCCCTATAACAGCGCCCGCCACTGTGGCCCTCCCCTATAACAGCGACCGCCACTGTGGCCCTCCCCTATAACAGCGCCCGCCACTGTGGCCCTCCCCTATAACAGCGCCCGCCACTGTGGCCCTCCCCTATAACAGCGCCCGCCACTGTGGCCCTCCCCTATAACAGCGCCCGCCACTGTGGCCCTCCCCAATAACAGCACCTGCCACTGTGGCCCTCCCCAATAACAGCACCTGCCACTGTGGCCCTCCCCTATAACAGCACCCGCCACTGTGGCCCTCCCCAATAACAGCACCCGCCACTGTGGCCCTCCCCAATAACAGCACCCGCCACTGTAGCCCTCCCCAATAACAGCACCCGCCACTGAGGCCATCCCCTATAAGAGCACCCACCACTGTGGCCCTCCCCTATAAGAGCACCCACCACTGTGGCCCTCCCCTATAAGAGCACCCACCACTGTGGCCCTCCCCTATAACAGCACCCACCACTGTGGCCCTCCCCTATAACAGCACCCGCCACTGTGGCCCTCCCCTATAACAGCACCCACCACTGAGCCTTCTGCATAACAGCTCCATCCACTGAGTTCCCCCGATAACAGTAAAAAGCACATAAGGCCCAATACTGATAGCCACACCACCCCTATGAGTAAGTCTATTGGCCTCCTATATGTTCCAACCTGAACTCCACTACTGCCCCCCATGGGGACCCACACGTAACTACATATAACCCGGTATTCTCTATAAGGTTCCTACAAGACAGCTTGTGTCTGGAGCTGCAGAAAGTCCAAACTTGGGAAAACTTTTCCCCAGCGGCCTTTTCTCTCTGCCCCCGGGCTGTACTCACTGTGTGCACTCCGCAGTCTTCCCCTTGCTCTGATAATCCATTATGCACTGGATCAGGTGATGGTTCTCATCCAGCATCTAGAAAAAAGGATCACAAAATCATTCTTCGCCTAAATTAATTAGCGTCCTTTCTATCCTCTTCTATCCTAATAACCAATCAGGTCGCTCCTTAAAGGGGCTCTCCGCCTAATATATTCAATAATGCAGGTGGAGGTAGGAGACAATGGCGCGACTTCTGGCGGGCTGCCTTTTGCATTCTCTGGTATCAGTACAGTTAATTCCTGTCTGACAGCATGGTTGCTAGGGACAGACTGCGTAACAACCACAGAATCCCGTTCAGTGGTTGTTGCAGCAAGTCCCGAGCAGCCAACTTACCTCACATTTCTCAGGTCATCAGCCCAAAACCAAACTGGCTCACTAAGGGTGTAGTCACACGGGCGAGTGCGAAATGCGGACTGATATCAGACCCGTATACCGGAGAGGTCTGCTGCGAGTGCGGCGCATCTCATAGCTGGAACACGCATCTTTCATGTTTCAATAGGAGATGGAAAAATGGCATCTACATGCGATGGTGATATTTTTGCTGGCATAGGAAATAATGAGCGATTTCGAAACTAAATCGCCCCAAAAAACCACATGCTGCGACTTTTCAATCTCAGAGCGTCTGTTCGAAAGAAAAAAATTGCTCACGTGATTATACATATAGAAAGCAACGTGTGCCTTTCCCATGCAATATCTGACCAGATCACAGTCCGTCAGATATCACGCACGAGGATCGCCCATGTGAACGCCCCCTTAGGCTGATAAACCGGTGCAAAATGAGCTCATTCATTCATTCAAATGGGTAGATTTACACAAGTGAATGTGGGCTCGGAGCCGCGGTCCAAGATTGAAAAAAAAATCCCTGAATGCCCCATTTTCGTGTATCGCATGAGAATGCGTTGTGCAGTATGTGATATCCCGCACCTCGGGCGGCTGATCAGGAGTCCACGTGTTGTGAAATGTGAGTTGGGCTTGAAAGTTTTGGGCGCAAGTTGCATTAGCTCGTGTTATTACAGCCTAAGTGATCTTACAAATGAACTCCTTCAAGATGCTCCAGCCCTGGAGGACCAGATCATGTTTCTAGCGATTTTACCCATGTGGTGTGTGTATATATACACACACACACACATTATATATTCACAATCTCATGTAACTTAAGTGGAGGTAAAATGACATAGATGCTGCCAGGCAGAAGTAAACATCTACGTGAGCAACAAGGTTTGATTGGTCAGGGGTTGGAGACACTCTACTGCTGTTACCAGCTAGCTCCCAAAACCACCCCGAGCAGGGCAAGAGGTGAAGTAAACACAAATTTGGCTGGAAAGCTTTCAGCCAAGCAGGGGTCAAAAGGGCAGCTCAGTGCTAATGGTTAAAATCCCATGTATTTCGTACGGTGATTGAGATGATATATATATATCATTTTTTTTCTTATTTCACAGTTTTCCTCAGTAAGATCCACATCCATAGGAGACCCAGTTACAGGGAAACCATCCCCCTATAGTGACAGTCGTCATTGTGAGAGCTGTTCTGGGGTCTTCTAAGACTCTTCAGCTCTGATATGCCAGGAAACGTCAGGAATCACGTGACCACCGGGTCCAATAGAGGAAACAGTACTGGCGCTTCCTGCATATTGGTCATCGAACACTATGTAGCCTGTAGAAGAGAAGGCAGAAGTGGTTAAAAACCACTTGTGTCTTCTCCTTTCCTCGGCTGTGGCGGAAAGCCCAGCACCTTATCTGCTTCAGCTAGGTTGCAGGAGAAACGCGAGTTTTTCGTGGTCTCCATTAATACTATATTACCGGAGACCTCTGCTGCGGAAAACGCAGCGAAATAGAACATGCTGCAATTTTTTTCCCTCAGCGGAAATCCGCGGCAGAATCAGGCATGTGAGCAGTGGCGGGCAGAAAAACTATTGGGCTCAATAGAACCTGATAGCTGCGTTATTCCACTGCGGGGAACGCGGCCGAAATCCGCCCGTGGGCATTAGGCCTTAATCCTGCACCGTAGTTTTACTTCTCTGGATGCTGACGGCGTGTCTCTCAGAGAGGTTTATCCCCAGCAAGTACAGAGGAAGAGGTTCACCAACCTCGAAACGTGTCTAATCAATAAATAGAGAAGTTTGGCAATATACAATCCCCCCCCCGTCTATATTCCTGTAATCTAGACTTCACACAACACATCGACGCCGTTAAGCAATCATTGGCCAAGAAGGAGCTCCATGGTAGGCACGACTTTGGCATTAGTTGGGATCAAATTGAGAAAACTGCGTCAAACATCTGGCGGGCTCGGGGGAATGTTTTTGGAGAAACAGAGGGGTTTACGATCGCCGTACAGGATCAAGTCATGCAGACAAAAACTACAGGAAACCCATCCTAAAAGCCACCACTTACTGAGGACACGTGGAGAAAGTGCCACATGATGGCAGAGACAATACAGGAACCCCTCCAGTTATAAACTCTTGGCAAAGACAGATTATTTACACAGGCGGAATAAACCAAGAACTTGTAGACAAGCTGAAGCTATCAGACACTTATATTCCATACTACAAATATGCTCCGCAGACATCCTAGGCAACACCACCACAGGGCACACCCCCACAGACGACCCCCGGCGACAGGGCAGACTCCCACAGACGACCCCCTCCGCCGACAGAGCGCACCTCCCAGACGACCCCCGGCAACAGGGCAGACTCCCACAGACGACCCCCTCCGCCGACAGAGCGCACCTCCCAGACGACCCCCGGCGACAGGGCAGACTCCCACAGACGACCCCCGGCGACAGGGCAGACTCCCACAGACGACCCCCGGCGACAGGGCAGACTCCCACAGACGACCCCCGGCGACAGGGCAGACTCCCACAGACGACCCCCCCCCGACAGGGCAGACTCCCACAGACGACCCCCGGCCGACAGGGCAGACTCCCACAGACGACCCCCCCGCCGACAGGGCAGACTCCCACAGACGACCCCCCCGCCGGCAGAGCGCACCTCACAGACGACCCCCCCCCCCCGCGACAGAGCGCACCTCACAGACGACCCCCCCCCGCGACAGAGCGCACCTCACAGACGACCCCCCCGCGACAGAGCGCACCTCACAGACGACCCCCCCGCGACAGAGCGCACCTCACAGACGACCCCCCCGCGACAGAGCGCACCTCACAGACGCCCCCCCCGCGACAGAGCGCACCTCACAGACGCCCCCCCCGCGACAGAGCGCACCTCACAGACGACCCCCCCGCGACAAAGCGCACCTCACAGACGACCCCCCCGCGACAAAGCGCACCTCACAGACGACCCCCCCGCGACAGAGCGCACCTCACAGACGACCCCCCCGCGACAGAGCGCACCTCACAGACGACCCCCCCGCGACAGAGCGCACCTCACAGACGACCCCCCCGCGACAGAGCGCACCTCACAGACGACCCCCCCCGCGACAGAGCGCACCTCACAGACGACCCCCCCGCGACAGAGCGCACCTCACAGACGACCCCCCGCGACAGAGCGCACCTCACAGACGACCCCCCGCGACAGAGCGCACCTCACAGACGACCCCCCGCGACAGAGCGCACCTCACAGACGACCCACCAAAGCAGACTAGACCTCACAGACGACCCACCACGAAAAATGGTCACGATAAAAACTACGGCTCGCCATACAAAAAACAAGCCCTCAAACAGCCACGTCTACAGGAAAATAAAAAAAGTTAAGGCTTTTGAAAAGTGAAGATGAAAATCCCCCAAAAATCACTGCAACCAAAATAGGACGCTTCACTAAGGAGTTGGTCTGTAGGGCTTACTGGTAATCAAATACAAGTAGCCCAACGGACCCTCTGAAATCTGCCATTGCTTGACATTTGGGCTCTACCTATTGGGGGAGGGGAACACAAAGAGCAGCACCTGAGCATTATTACCATATAATGTACGTAGGTGCTGGATGCAAAACTGGCTCAGTATGGCACAAGGAGACCACAATGTGACTATATGTGCAAGGAATGGCACTCTGGCCACTGTCTGATACCATATGGCTCAGTGAAGTTACAGTATGGCACTATGTGGCCCCCTTAAGCACTGGCTGACATTATATGTCCACTATATGGCAGCATGGCACTCTCATGAATTGTAGTAGGGCTCTTCTTCTTTACACTTCCAGTAGCTGTTGGGTGCATTTGTTTCATGAAGCTTCCAGAATTTTCCAAGTTGTTAGTAGGTAAGGGAAACAATCAGAAGCGCCAATATGGCTCACGTGGACACCCTTCAGTCTTAGATAAGCATAGCTGTCCTCACATTATAGGGGTTGTACCAAAATAGCAAATTATCCCCTATCCACGGGATACCCATAAGGTCGGCGATAACTTGCTGAGTAATGGGGTCTCACCGCCAATCTCAAGAACAGGGGCCCGTGTGTCCCACCCTGTCTGCACCACTGCAGGGATGTGGAGACAGAATGGAACGCTGGTCGCGCGAGCGCACTGCTGCTCTGCTCACTGCATGAGGCTGCTGAGATAGCAAAGCGGAAATAAGGGAAAACCACAGTTTTTTTTTAAACCGATGCAGTAGACAGATCTGTTAAAAAAGTTTGTTTCGGTTTATATTCGCTTAAAACAGATGCATTTAATTCTTTTTTTCCTTTCTCCCCTTCTGCACATGCTCATTTATAAAACGAATACATTAAATGGACATCAAATTCAGAATCAAACGTAAACCTTTTCATTCCATTCTGTCACCCATTAACTAGAATACAAAAATAGGAAGAAAATAGGAGGTTTGACTTCCATTTTCTAAAATGATGTAATAATATAATAATACTAGACTGCCGCGCTGCTGTATCCGCAAACAAAACGGGAGTTGAACTGGACTAAGCTTAAAGGTGAATTCAGACATGCTTTAGGGATCAGATGGGGGAGGGGGTTCCATTTTTGGGGCAGATAAATGAAAATAAACTTCTTTTCCCCCCATTTATTTTGGTGGGTTAAAAAAAAAAAAAAAGGGAAAGCAAATGAAACTGGTTTCCGTTTGCAATATCCAGGTCCAGAGAAATTACATTCTAGGACACTGAAGGAAGCAGCAGAGAAGTCCCAGATAATTGGAGAAGGGCAAATGTTATCCCTATCTTCAATAAAGGGAAGAAGGTGGATTCAGGAAACTACAGGCCTGTGAGCCTGACTTCTATATGGGAAAGATCTTTGAACAAATTATTAAACAGCATGTATGCATGGACTTAGATGAGAATGGAGTAATTAACCAGAGCCAGCATGGATCTAAATTTCCTTCTATGACAGAATCACTGACTGGGTTGATCAGGGAAATGCGGTGGATATAGTATATCTTGACTTTAGTAAAACATTTGACAAAGTATCTCATACCATACTTATTGAAAAAATGACCAAATATGGGATTGACAAGGCAACTGTTAGGTGGATTCACAGCTGGCTGAGTGATCGTACTCAAAGAGTGGTCATAAATGGCTGCACGTCCAGGTGGAGGAATGTATCAAGGGGGGTACCACAAGGCTCTGTCCTAGGCCCAGTGTTGGTCAACATTTTTATAAGTGATCTAAATGAGGCAACTGAGGGGAAACTGATCAAATTTGCTGACCACACAAAGCTAGGAAGGTAGCCAACACTAGGGAGGAGAGAGAGAGGATTCAGAAAGATCTCAAAAGGCTTTAACAGAATGGTATTTAACAAGGAGAAATGCAAAGTCCTACATCTGGGCAAGAGAAATGAAAAAAAAAAATCTAACATTTGTGTGCCCATTCACACAGCATGGGCCCCGGCGCATATGCACCGAGGTCACCATGCCGTCGTCCCTTTTCCCTCCCTTCCCATCGCAGGCTCACCTCTGCTCTCCTCCCTGCTCGTTATTTGCCATGGGAGGGGCAGAGCTAAGTGCCAGTTCTGCCCACATCCCACCCCTTGTCCGCAGCCAGCAATGGGAGGAGGTGGGACGGCGCTTATCTCTGCCCCCTCCCATTGCAAAGAATGAGCGGGGAGGAGAGCAGAGGTGAGCCTGCATGGGGGGGAGGAGAGCAGAGGGAGGGAGTTTAGCAGCCACGCTGCTAAACTCCCTCCCATTTCTGGCTGCTGCGATGGGCTTCCATAGGACCCCATGCAGGGGCCGACGTATTCCGGCCCAAAAGATAGTTCCAGGACTATCTTTTGGGCCCGATGAAAAAACGCCCGGCCCTATATTGGCCTGGCTGGGTGCTTTTACGTTTCAGGGATACGGCCATGTGATCTGATGCATTGGAATCCAATGCATCAGATCACAACGTATATCAGCCGGCCGTGAAAACGGCAGACCAATGTACACTCGTGGGAAAGAGCCCTCAGTCAGACCTCATCTGGAATATTGTGTCCAATTCTGGACACCACAATTTAAAAAAGACACAGAAAAACTGGAGCAAGTTCGGAGAAGAGTTACCAAGATGGTGAGCGGTCTGCAAATCCTGTTCTATGAGGAATGGTTAAAGGATCTGGGAATGTTTAGCTTGCAGAAGAGAAGGCTGAGAGGAGACTTAATAGCTGTCCACAAATATCTGAAGGGCTGTCACAGTGCAGAGGGATCAGCCCTATTCTCATCTGCACAAGGAAAGACTAGAAGCAATGGGATGAAACTGAAAGGGGGGGAGACACAGATTAGATATTAGACAGTGAGGGGATCAATGAGTGGAGCAGGTTACCATGGGAGGTGGGGAGTTCTCCTTTAATAGAAGTGTTCAAACAGAGGCTGGACAGACATCTGTCTGGGATGATTTAGTGATCCTGCACTGAGCAGGGGGACTCGATGACCCTGGAGGTCCCCTCCAACTCTACCTATCTATGAAATGCAAGATGGAAATCAAAAATAATGTGACGAGCCCTTAAGGATAGACGTTGTGATGTGATTTGGCATCAGACAATTCATTATCGTTGCTGGTTTTAATTGATGAATAGTAGCAATTATGAATGGGTATCTTTACCGGACTGCCATAAGTTTACCAGGCAGCACCGGACCAGTTCCTGAAGCGAAAGATAGTGAATCCGTGTTTCCATACTGAACGAACATACAGCTAAATATAAGAGCACCAATCAGTATCCCCGCAGGGACAGAAAGGGGGATCTATCAGCAGGGAGATGTATGATCCCTTTATTCCTTCTCCAGTTTAAAATGTGAGAAATGTTTCATATATCGCACAATGTCAGATAAAGGTGCAAGAAATGTATCAAGTCTGGAGCTGCGCAGTCACTTTGTACACCAGCGAGCTACTGGGGTCAGACTGCAGAAAGTGGTGTGCCTTTAGAAGTTGCAATTATTAAAGTGACCTGTCAGCAGTTTCTACCGCACTAAACTACCTACAGAGGAGAGCGGCGACTTCGCATCGGCTGCAGGGGATTGGAAGAGTTGTTTTCTGCAGGTATGCCTTCACACGGAAAGATAACACATATACACTCCTGGTCAGCGCCAACCCCTCCCCCCAGACGTTGTCAGATGGATGACACTTCCTCTGTGTGATTGTAACATTGTTATAAGTGATTACATATCAGAGCAAAAGGAGCATCTATTGCAGGGAGGCTCTAGTACCCTGTTGTACCGCCTCTAGCTTAGGTACAAGATGTGATACAGGTGGGCATGGAGGCTCTAGTACCCTGTTGTACCACCTCTAGCTTGGATACAAGATGTGATACGGGGGACATGGAGGCTCTAGTATCCTGTTGTACCGCCTCTAGCTTGGATACAAGATGTGATACGGGGGGCATGGAGGCTCTAGTACCCTGTTGTACCGCCTCTAGCTTGGATACAAGATGTGATACGGGGGTATGGAGGCTCTAGTACCCTGTTGTACCGCCTCTAGCTTGGATACAAGATGTGATACGGGGGGCATGGAGGCTCTAGTATCCTGTTGTACCGCCTCTAGCTTAGGTACAAGATGTGATACAGGTGGGCATGGAGGCTCTAGTACCCTGTTGTACCACCTCTAGCTTGGATACAAGATGTGATACGGGTGGGCATGGAGGCTCTAGTACCCTGTTGTACCACCTCTAGCTTGGATACAAGATGTGATATAGGTAGGCATGGAGGCTCTAGTACCCTGTTGTACCGCCTCTAGCTTGGATACAAGATGTGATACAGGCCGACATGGAGGCTCTAGTACTCTGTTGTACCGCCTCTAGCTTGGATACAAGATGTGATACAAGCAGGCATGGTGGCTCTGGTACCCGGTTGTACCACCTCTAGCTTGGACACAAGATGTGATACAGGTGGGCATGGAGGCTCTAGTACCCTGTTATACCACCTCTAGCTTGGATACAAGATGTGATACAGGCGGGCATGGGGGCTCTAGTACCCTATTGTACCTTCTCTAGCCTCCAAGCTTGCTACCACTACTAGGAAGGAAGGGGGGAGACTGTCATGTGCAATGGCCCCCTCAAATCATCACACCAGCAGGGGGCAGTGTGCCACTCTACAGCAAAGGCAGAATTGAAGAGCTCAACCCAAGATCTCCAGACACGAACACGGCCACCGTCAGCGCCAAAACTAAGCCTGGATTTGTCGCTGAAGAAAACCCGTTTTTCCTCCGTAGCAACCTGTTTCATCGTTCATGACATCACTGGAAAACGACGATGGGTGTCAGAGGCCGTACATGTAATGGGGGCCGTGAGACCAAATTTCCTTTAGCCAAGCACCTGGAAATGGTTCAGACAGACACAGGGGTGTAACGATGGCAGACAACTTAACGTTTGGAGCTGCTGGTGCTTGTCGGACAATCAGATGCCCCTCTCTACTGGTGGTCTGTAGGGGGGCCCTGAGCCCGGTCACCTTGTGTGCCCCCATCCACTGGTCCCAACACCCCCTAACAGTCTGGTCAGACGCTCCTCTCTACTGGTGGTGTGTCGTGCGACTTTGTAGCACGACCTGCGAGGATTTTCAGGGGGGGGGGGGGAAGAGTTGAAATATAAACTCTCTCCCGCAAATATACTCTAAATGCAGGGAGAAAAAAAAAAAAAAAAGTATACATCACCTTAAAAGCACTGTCTGGGGTTCTGCCGCAGCTTCTTCTCAGTCACCGTCACTCCTCTTCTTCTGGCTGGGAAATTGAAAAGTCCCCGCCTCCTGGAAGAGCTGTCTCCAATTGGCTGACGCTTAGCCAATCAGAGCCAGCGGTTGATGAGTGGCTGCGATTGGTTCATCAAGCTCTGGATGTGATTGGCCAAGCGTTAGTCAATCAGGGACAGTGCTTCCAGGAGGCGGGGACTTTCAATTCCCGGCCAGAAGAGATGAAGAGAAACAGTGACCGGGGAGAATATGTGGCCGGCTCACAACGCTTCTAAGATGACGTATACTTTTTGAAAACTTTTTCTGTACAGCGAGGGCTTAGATTAGCGCTCTTACAGTAGGATTTCCTTGCGATGCGATGGACCTGGGACGAAGGCTAAATAGGGAAACATGGGCTACAAAACCTCATGAGTCGCGGGCATATCGCTGGACCGGAAGGTTTTTGTGTCGGGATGTTGAAAGCTACAAAACATCGCATGTGTGAAGGAACTCACAGGAAAGCATGGGCTTCACATACGTGCGATTGGCAGCATTGTAGCGATGCGACAAAATCGTGCGACTTTGTTGCCCGTGTGAACGAGGCCTTAATGTGTTGTAGAACTTCTGTTAATTTTTTTCACGTGGAGATGGAAACACCGTCCAGAAATTCTGCGCATTGTTTTTGCGGGGAAAAAAAATGCATTTTTTAAAAGCCTTTTTCACACAGTTGGCGCGATGTCACCACAAGAAAATTGGAGCGATATCCTATCGGTGATCTGTGCGATATCGCTGGGTTTTCTCGCGGTGATATCGCAATTTTGTGTGGCTACAAAGTCGCACGCTTTACATACAGCGGCTGTTAGGTGATGTATTTATTTTTCTATGTAGCTAGGGTTTATTTTCAGGCTTTTACAGTACGATTTTTACTACAAAAGTTGCATCACACCGCACGAGAACCGCGTTTTTGTGCGATGCAACAAATAGTAAGGATGGCTCCATAGGGAAACATGGGCTACAAAACATCGCAAGTCGTGGGCATATCGAGCAACCCGCGTTATTTTTTTTTGTCTCGCTATGTCACATGCTACAAAACATCGCTAATGTGAAGGAACCCGTAGGAAAGCATGAGCGGCACATACTTGCGATTTGTCGCACTAACAGATCGCGAGAAAATTGCATGATTTTGTCGCCCCCGTGTTAATCCGGCCTTAGGCTGCCTGTCCACGGACGTCGCGGTATCCCGCGGTGGATCTCCGCCGTGGGATCTTGTCCCCCGGTAGCAGGAGCCGGCAGCGATTTGCCGGCTGCGAGCAGAGAATCGCAACAATTCTCCACTCGTGGACAGGGGGGGGAAGCGCTCTCCTTAGCAATGCTATGGAGAGCTTCCACTGCGTTCCATGCGGCCGGATTATCGCCGCGGGGAACACAATTCAAACTGGCCCGTGGACAGGCAGCCTTAACCCTTTCCAATCCACTGTCTGACCTCTGAAGACACTGTACAGCTGCAATGTTATAAGATGTCCGTGGGGGTTCTCTTACTGTATATTGCCAGCCTCTCTGCTGTCAGAGCCTATCCAAAGTGCCACCTCATGCAATACTGGCTATAGCTAGCATATAGCGCTGTTGTATAACAGCAGAAAAAGAGTAAGCCCCCTAGGAGAACCAGGATACAGATTGGATTGGAAAGGGTTAAACTGATTCATTTCTTTCAGATTAAACTTTAGTGAACTTTTTTTTTCCTCTTTACACTTTTTTAGGGAACTTGAAAACGCGATAGCTGGATCGCTAAGATAGTACACTGCATTACTTATGTAGTGCATGCTACCAAGCCTATGACAGCAGCCTTGTGATTACACTGTGGGGTACCGATGGGTGACAGAAGGATCCCCCTCCCCCTGTCATCCGCTATCATGCTGTAGTTGCTATTGATTGTGGCTTGTAAGGCGTTACACTGCCAGGATATGAGGTTTTTCTCTTCCTGGCTGTTAGTCAGCTAAGCCCTGCCTTAAAAAGATGTATGTGCAGGTTGGAGGCCTGTTTCACACGGTTGACGCGATATCGCAGCGAAATCGCATTGGTGGTCCGTGCAATATTGCTGCGTTTTGAAATATAAGCCCTCCCCCCAAAATAAGCCCTAGCTGCAAAAAAAAAAAAAAAAAAAACCCCAAACATATATCGCCTAAGAAGTGCTGTCCGGCTCCACTGCATCTTCTCCCGATCCCGACACTGGTCTTCAGGGAGTGGCTGTGAATGGTTTATCAAGCACTGGCTCTGATAGGCTGAGCCACGGTGCTCAGCCTATCAGAGGCAGCGCTTCCCCGGCCAGAAGGCGTGGCTGTAGACCAGTGCCCGGGATCGGGGAGAAGATGCGCTTCCAAGATGATGCATGTGGTTTCCCCTGCAGTTAGGGCTTAGGTTATGGCCTTGACAGTAGGACTTTCTATTGTCAAAGTTGCATTGCACGAAAACTGCGATGCAACAGAGAGGAAGGCTCCATAGGAAAACATGGGCTACAAAACATCGCAAGTCGTGGGCATATCGCCGGACCCGCGAGGTTTTTGACTCGCAATGTTGCGTGCTACAAAACATCGCAAACGTGAAGTCACCCATAGGAAAACATGGGCTTCACATACATGCGGTTTGTAGCATTGTCGCAACGCGAGAAAATCACGCAACTGTCGCCCGTGTGAAACAGGCCTAAAGCCCATTAGTGAGGTCAGTAAAAAGGCGAACTGGCCATCACTAAGGGGTTAATTAGGGGGTTGCTAGGTAGACCATTCTCCCATAGATCCCGGAACGCGGAGGGTATTTGGCGCGGCCGCGCAGCACTCACCATAGCCAGGAGTTCTCCGTTATTACGTTACACATCAGAAGCTTGGCAGAGTATTTTATAGCCGCACCTGACTGGTTCCTAGACAACAGGACTCGTCTCACCAGCACCCGCGCCATTCCTGGCCACGGCCAACCACACGCAGAATCAATAGTCACCAGGGCTGTATTCACACGGCCATTATTCCGTGCAGGTTCTGTCCGAGTCCAGCAGAACAAGAAGCCTTTCATCTTCATGCGCTATACTATCCACGTCGCGTCCCGCACGTCAGCCATCACACGCTCGGGGTGATGGATATTCACGGAGTGGACGCATACGCTTATGTGAAAGAGCCCGAAGGGATTTTTGGGACTTGTGGCCCATTTCTCTGTCCGTCTGCCGCGCCTCCCATTTGTTATCTTATATAGAAAACCCAAAATCTGTCTGTTTGTCGTCTATAAATCCACAGTTCTGTCCGATTTGGGTGACTTTTCACATGAATGTTCTTCAGCCCCCGGTGACGAATACTGGCGGGATTAAAAATGGAAAACTCACCGAATTACCCTGAAATTTTTGTTGCCCATAGCAACCAATCACAGCGCAGCTTTCATTTTACCTCAGCAGTATAAGAAATGGCAACCAATCCCAGCGCAGCTTTCATTTCTTATACTGCTGAGGTAAAATGAAAGCTGCGCTGTAATTGGTTGCTATAGGCAACACAGAGGTAAAATGGCGAAGTAACATCGGCCATTATGTAGAAGAGGGAAATAACTTTGAAAGCCCAATTTTCCATAACCAATCCCTGGGCTTACAGCGCCGCACGGATATATCACAGTCTTAAAGCTCCTTCATACAAGCGAATGCTTACACTTCAGCGCAACATATTTCTGAAGGACACGAGGTTTATTCGCACACGTCTGCACATTGTACTGTACTCTTTTTGCGCACGCCTGTCCATATGTGCGCACCCCCCCCCCCCCCCCCCCGCCTGATTTAAAAGGCTATGTAGCCCAATGAGGTCCGGAGGTGTTCTTTTCCCCACAGTTTTGCGCTGTTTCGCACATCCCCTTGCGTATTGCATGCGTATTTGTTCACCCCCCCCCATTAGGTGGACATACAACTTTTTTTGCGCGCACGAAAAAAGTTAATATGAATGAACCCATTGAAATCAACTGGTTATATTCTCAGCGTGCGCAAATTCATAGAATTGTAGATTTGGAAGGAACCTCCAGGGTCATCGGATCCGACCCCCGGAGTAAAGGAGCCCCTAGGCCTCATGTCCACGGGAGCCCGCAGCGAATCCGACCCTGCCCACGGCCGAGGACCTGCGTACCTGTCTGGGCCTTCACTGCGAATACACCGGCCGCTGCACATGCCTAGTAGAGTTTTTTTTTTTAAACTCCTGCTTTCCTGCGGCCCGTCCGCAATATCAATTCTGGAAAAGCCGCGGATCGGACGGCTTCCATTGACTTCAACGGAAGCCGTCCGTGTGGCAACCGCACTGAAATGGAGCACGCTGCGATTTGCTGGTCCGCAAAACAAATCCGCACGCTTTAATTCAGCTGCGGACGCCCATGTTTCTCCATGAGCGGCTTGAACTGCGCATCGTCCGCGCAATTCAAGTCCCCCCGTGGGCATCAGGCTTAGGCCCACATGAGACAGTCATGCGGCGTGCAGCAGGGGCGTAAGACATTACATAGTTGCTGCGCGCCGCCTTTCGCCATGCACCATCTTGGCATGTTTGCACATGTAATACGCACCAAGATAGAACACGCTGCGATCTTCATTGCGCACATATATGAGCGGCAACACGGGCGCCCATGGCAGATCGGTACGGCGTACTCCACACGTGTGAAGAAGCCCCTGCGATTACAAACGGCCCCCTTGATGGAAACGAGTGGGACCCCCAGCTCTACAGGATGAGACGCTGCAGGAGATGAATGGGGGGGGGGGGGGGGGGGGCAGACAGATACAAAGTAACGACACATTGTAGCAGCAGTATGGATCATCAGATGTGACACAGCAGCAGCTGATAGACAATGGAGATTTATAGGCAGCCCTCCTCCCTGATCTGGAGACACTCAGGGATGCTTCTTGCTCCTTCCATCATCATGGAGGCACATGACATCCTTAGAGGACAGCAGATTAGTAGCAGCCTGCAAACCCCACAAACCCCTGCAGATCTGCATGCAATCCCATGCATAGATTGCATCTGTCAGTCACACCGTGCGAGCTGGCATGCTGCATCTCCTCCATAGCATGCATGACACATGAGGAATTTGTCTCCCTCCTCCCTCCTTAGAATAAAACTGCTGCCATCAGTGCCCATTTACCTTCTGGATAGTTTGCTGGGTGACCTCTCCTTTGGCTCTGGGTCTGGCTGATGCAAAGGCCACAGACATGCTGCCCCCGGTGCCCGTCTGCCGCTGGGTGACAGCAGGATGAATTATTACCGATATTCCTAATATCTGCACCCTTATTACTAAGCCAGAGGATTCTTATTCTATGCAGCAGACAGGGGGGACGCCAGCGCCAATGGAGCGGCCCGTCATTACTTTCCTACCAGCTCTACTCCTACTTCTTGCTCGTTTCTATAGATCTATATTTAATAATGGTGATAAAATAATATTGTTCACGTCGGTCCTGGCAGCGACTAGAAAGGCGTAAGATTGAGTTCGGACTCCCCCCGCGGTAATAGTGGTACCTTCCACAAGCCGGGTTTCCTGTCTAAAGCACCGGGTAGCGTAGGTTGTCGGGGGTGGAGTTTAGTTACGCTGTTTCCGTAGCGTAGAGTAGCGGGGTGGTTCGTTGCTTACGTTAGGCAGGAAGCGTAAGTCGGCTTGTTGGATAGGAGGTGGATGAGTGCGCTGTTTTCAGCAGGTTTCACTTCGTGAGCGGCCGCACTTCGTCGTGAAGATGAGCTACGACCGGGCTATCACCGTGTTCTCCCCGGACGGGCACCTCTTCCAGGTGGAATATGCCCAGGAGGCCGTGAAGAAAGGCTCCACGGCGGTGAGGAGGCCGGACGGCTCCACGAGGGGGGCTTTATGTGAAGGGGGAGGGGGAGAGATTTGGGGGTCCCTTGTCACAGGCAGAGAAAGGGGTGCAATATGGGGTGAAAGAGCCAACCTTGGAGTCTGGGGGGCTTGGATCAGACCTGGTGGGCACCCTCTTGGTATAAGGGGGCAGGTGGGCACCGCTGATTATATACATGGGGTTGGGTGCCCACAGGGTGCAGTTGTGCCGCAATGTGAGACGCACGGCAAGAAGCGCGTACGTTTTTACCTCAATACCTCGAATGAAGGACGTTTAAACGGCCGCTAATAGCGGCTCCGGTGTTCGTGCGGTCCGCAGCCATACGGCAATAAAGCGACACCGCTGCGGCAGGCGGAAACATTCGGCCCTCGGCGGGGTTTGGGCGCCGGTAAATACGCTGAGCGTCGCATGTGTTATAAATAGGGAAAATTATAAATCGCACTTCCGTGTACGTTTTTTTTTAATCCATGTGGGCTCTCGAGGGTTAACCATGGCGTTCTGCGCTCTCTCTCTTCAGGTTGGCGTCCGAGGGAAGGAGATCGTGGTCCTCGGCGTGGAGAAGAAGTCTGTCGCCAAACTGCAGGACGAGCGGACGGTGCGGAAGATCTGCGCGCTGGACGACAACGTCTTCATGGCGTTCGCTGGTAAACCTGCGCTGTTGGGGGCCGCATCAAACCACAAAGGGTCTGCGGGGGCCTGTTGGGTCGCAGCGGACCGCGGGGTGTGATGTACATCCTAAGGCTGGGGCTCCAAAAGAAAACGAAACGCGCGCCCATCGCCTTGTGTGGCGTTCAGGCGTGATGCATCGGGCCAATAACTCGGCCTGTTTAGAAGGAGCGTTAAAGGGGTTAAGCTGCGGCGGGCGACCATGTGCCGGTCATCATGGCTGAGCAGTCACCTGCACAGTGATCGGCCCGTGGCCGCCCGCCGCTTCTTCCAGGCTCTGTGCGCTGGTGCTGCGGCGGGCGACCATGTGCCGGTCATCATGGCTGAGCAGTCACCTGCACAGTGATCGGCCCGTGGCCGCCCGCCGCTTCTTCCGGGTTCCGTGCGCTGGTGCTGCGGCGGGCGACCATGTGCCGGTCATTATGGCTGAGCGGTCACCTGCACAGTGATCGGCCCGTGGCCGCCCGCCGCTTCTTCCGGGTTCCGTGCGCTGGTGCTGCGGCGGGCGACCATGTGCCGGTCATTATGGCTGAGCGGTCACCTGCACAGTGATCGGCCCGTGGCCGCCCGCCGCTTCTTCCAGGCTCCGTGCGCTGGTGCTGCGGCGGGCGACCATGTGCCGGTCATTATGGCTGAGCGGTCACCTGCACAGTGATCGGCCCGTGGCTGCCCGCCGCTTCTTCCAGGCTCTGTGCGCTGGTGCTGCGGCGGGCGACCATGTGCCGGTCATCATGGCTGAGCGGTCACCTGCACAGTGATCGGCCCGTGGCCGCCCGCCGCTTCTTCCAGGCTCCATGCGCTGGTGCTGTGGCGGGCGACCATGTGCCGGTCATCATGGCTAAGCGGTCACCTGCACAGTGATCGGCCCGTGGCCGCCCGCCGCTTCTTCCGGGTTCCGTGCGCTGGTGCTGCGGCGGGCGACCATGTGCCGGTCATCATGGCTGAGCGGTCACCTGCACAGTGATCGGCCCGTGGCTGCCCGCCGCTTCTTTCAGGCTCCGTGCGCTGGTGCTGCGGCGGGCGACCATGTGCCGGTCATCATGGCTGAGCAGTCACCTGCACAGTGATCGGCCCGTGGCCGCCCGCCGCTTCTTCCGGGTTCCGTGCGCTCGTGCTGCGGCGCTGGAGGAGGAGCAGCCGGGATAGGCGAATATTCAGGTTATATTGATTGAAGTCCCTAAAAACCCCCTTAAACATGAGAGGGCTGCGGGTTTCGGGGAGAAGCTCGGACTGCGTACAATGATCCTACAGGATTATTAAAACACGGCTGCTCTCTTCAAGAAACAGCGCCGCACCCATCCGCAGGTTGTATGCGGTATTGTTGCTCTGTTGAAGTGTATACGGCTGAGCTGCAGTGCCAGAAACAACCTGTGGACAGGAGTGGTGCTGTTCCTGAAGAAGGCGGCCATGTTTACCTAATCCTGGACAGCCCCTTCAGTAATGACTCTACATAACGGGGTTGTGCCAAGTGATCACTCCATGATTGGTGGGGTCCGACCACCGGGACCCCACTGTTCTCAGTAACAAGGGGCCTGAAGGTGCCCGCATGAATAAAGCGGCGGTGCGCATACCCAACGTGGCTCATGTTATTTCACTTGCAGCGCTGTAGATGCCAAGTGCTTCTATTTGGCAATCTCTGGCACTTCCATTGTTATGAATGGAGTGGTGGTGCGAATGCGTGACCGCAGCTTCATTCATAACGCCCTCTTTGGGAGATTAGTGGGGGTCCCAGTGGTCAGACCCCACCAATCAAACTAACACTTGGCACATCCTCTTTATATGTCGTTTCGCCTTGCAGATTAGCGAGATAACCAACCCTATTTACTGTCGTAGGGCTCACGGCGGACGCTCGGATTGTAATAAATCGCGCCCGTGTGGAGTGTCAGAGCCACAGACTGACGGTGGAGGATCCGGTGACGGTCGAGTACATCACACGGTACATCGCCAGCCTGAAGCAGGTAAGGGGGGGGTCTTCAAAACTAAGCAATTACAGTGCAGCGTTTATTACACCAGGGCCATTTAAAGGGCTGTCCAGGGTTAGAAAAAACATGGCTGCTTCCTTCCAGACACAGCGCCGTGTGTGTGTGTGTGTGTGTGTGTGTGTGTGTGTGGTATTGCAGCTCCTTACCCATCACTTTAATGGAGCTGATCTGCAATACCTCACACAACCCTATGGACAAGGGTGGCGCTGTGTTTGGAAGAAAGCAGCCATGTTTTTCCTAACCTTGGGCAGCCCTCTTAAAGGGAACCTGTCAGGAGGTTTTTGTTCATATGAACTAATAACAGCGTTCAAAGTAGCATCACTCTTTCCAACACTCGTGTGTTATGGCTGCGCCTGCACTGTGGACTAGGATACCGCTGCATGCGCAGGTAAACTCCCCCTTCTACGGGCAGAATCGCAGGGGTTACCTGTGCATGCATCGGTGTCCAAGCGCGGGATTTGGCTGGTATATTATGATTCAACTGTAGTTGTAAGGGTGGTTTCACATCTGGGTCGGACCTTCCGTCTGGAGGTCTCGTCACGGGGCGGCTGAAAACACCAGAGGACAAAACACTGTATACGTCCATCTAAAAGCCGGGCAGAAAGTGGATGGATCCCATTCTAGCCAATGGGGTCTGCCCAGCGCTGTTTGGTTCCATCCAGAGACAGATCTGACCACCTTTAGGGATTCCCCTTCCCTGCTCCCCGAACGAGGTGGGAGAGCACCCCTAGAGCGCAGAAGGTGCCTTCACTTACTACATCAGAAAGAACAGCTATACCATGGGGCCTGTAGAATGCGGATTCTGTGGAGCGTTGCAATAATGGGCGACACCAGAGGGGAGGATCTGGAGACCCTTTAGCCTCTGTATTTCTATTAAGGTTTCCTGTATTACAGTCAGTGTAGTGAACACATTCCAAGTTAAACTTTGCAGATATTTACTGCTCATTGCAACCATATAATCGCGCATCTTGACCTCCTTTCGTTATAAGATGTCGCTTCACGAAGAGTCTCTTGTCTTGTAGTGTTTTTTTTTTTTTTTGCGCCAGATACTCCCACACTTAAAGGGGTTGTCCCGCGCCGAAACGTTTTTTTTGTTTTTTTCAATAGCCCCCCCCGATCTTCTCGCGCGAGACAAACCCGATGCAGGAATAAAAAAAAAAAACGGCCAGTACTTACCCGAATCCCCGCGCTCCGGCGACTTCTTACTTACCTAAGTAAGATGGCCGCTGGGATCTTCACCCACGTTGCACCATGCGGTGCACCGTGCGGTCCATTGCCGATTCCAGCCTCCTGATTGGCTGGAATCGGCACACGTGACGGGGCGGAGCTACGAGGAGCCGCTCTCCGGCACGAGCGGCCCCATTCAGAAAGGAAAAAGACCGGACTGCGCAAGCGCGTCTAATCGGGCGATTAGACGCTGAAAATTAGACGGCACCATGGAGACGGGGACGCTAGCAACGGAACAGGTAAGTGAATAACTTCTGTATGGCTCATAATTAATGCACAATGTACATTACAAAGTGCATTAATATGGCCATACAGAAGTGTATAACCCACTTTGTTTCGCGGGACAACCCCTTTAACATAGCGTAACCACTAACTGTAAGTACTTCAATTAGAGTGAATAATCAACTATAGTATAACTTCTGTAACATTCTGGGGAAGGGAAGTGGAGGATGTCCGTGGAGGCGTCTACGAGATCTCTCCGTAGGCCTCGTAGAATAGAGGGGGGGGGGGGGCAAAGGGGTAGGGCAAGTGAGGGGTTAGTAGGGTGAAAGAAGGGGAGGAGGAAAAAGATAAAGAAGAAGAGGGGAAAAGGAAAGAGAAAAGGTCTCATTCCCGGGGTCATTTCTTAACACCCAAATTTATGTTTAATTAGATATATCACCGTTCGCCAGGCAGTTCTCAAACCTTGGGGATCTGCGGAACGTCAGCCAACTCTCCCATGTAGCGTGGTATGTCGAGTATTTGGCATCGTCTCTGGCCCTCAGCTCCTCCATACGGCAAATTTCGTCTAGGGCTGTCACCCACTCTACTTTCGTCGGTGGGGTCTGAGATCTCCAAAGTCGAGGTATTGCCACTCGCATTGCTAGTAGGAAGAACCTGAGGATGCTCCTCTTGTTAGCTTTGATAGGACCTGGTAGGACCGATAAAAGGGCCATGATAGGCGTTAGTACCAGAGATTCCCTGTTCAGAGAGTTATGTAGGGCCTCGATCTCCTTCCACAACGCCAGGATCTGGGGGCAGGACCACCAAATGTGTGAGCGTGCCAGTCTCGCCTTGGCATCTCCAACACATGTCAGATGTTCCCGGGTAGTATCTTGCCAGGCGTGCGGGGGTGCGATACCACCTTGTTAGTAGTTTATAGTTTAGTTCCTGGTGGTTACCAGAAGCTGTCATCTTGTGGGTTAGACACATTGCTTTGTCCCACTCATCTTCAGTCACAGCTCGCCCCAGCTTCTTTTCCCAGGACCTCTTAATACCCCCTCCGGGGTCCAGCCCCCCCCTGGCTATCAGGATGCCATACACCGCGGAGACCTCCCCTCTTGGCCTCCCAGGGCCCCCACACATCTCCTCAAAGGGGGTGGGAGGTGATGTCAAGTCCGAGATAGGACCCAGGGATCGTATATAATGTCCTAGCTGAAGGTACTGGAACCACGCACCCGCCATGTGTCCCCCATCCCCCAGGAGTGTGCCCAGTGCCAGCAGGCCCTCTTTGCCAACCACATCTCTGACCCTGGGATACGGAGTCCCTAATCTGCTCAGTAGGGGTAGTCCTGCGTCTCCCTGGGGGAAGTCCGGGTTCCCAGTCAGCGGTGTCCAGGGCCCTGGGACCGTTACCAGTCCATGTCGATGCGCAAACCCATCCCAGCTCCTCAGGAGGTTCCCCATAAAGGAGGAGACCCTGTTACCTCTTCTTCCCAGTCCACCTCTCAACCAAAAGAAACCCTGGATTCGTCCTGCCGTAGCCTCTTGTTCTTGTTCGACCCATCGCTTGGATGATCTTCCATGAACCAGGTCCAGTACTGCCTTGCATATGGCGGCTCTGTAGTAAAGAAGTAGGTCTGGTAGACCCGCTCCTCCCCTCTCCTTTGGTTGGGTAAGTAGTTTAAAGCTGAGACGTGGCCTGGCTCCACCCCACACAAAGCGTGTCACCGCTTTCTGAAGTTTAGCAAAGTAGTTCCGCGGGATCCGTATGGGTAGGGTTTGGAAGAGGTAAAGGAGCTTGGGGAGGGAGTTCATTTTGACGGTGTTGATTTTGCCAAACCATGAGAGGGACAACGGTCTCCATCTCTCGAAGTCCCTCACTGAGGCGCTGTACATGGGTTCGTAGTTCAGGCCAAGTATTTTCTCAGGATCTGGGGAAAGGACCACTCCCAGGTATTTTATATGATCTTCTCGCCACTTTAGAGGGAACCGGGCCCTGAGCCTCGCTATTTCCGACGCCGGAAGTGTGATATTCAAAATTTCCGATTTAGTCAGGTTAATCTTGTAGTTGCCAACCTGGCTATATCTGTCGAACTCTTGCAGTATAGCAGGTAACGCCTGGCTGGGGTTCGTGACATACACCAGCAGGTCATCGGCAAACAAGGCCACTTTGTGTTCGCCACCAGCTGTTTTATAACCCTGTATGTCTTTATTTCCCCTCAAGGCGTTGGCCAGTGATTCCATGACTAGGGCATATAGTGTCGGGGATAATGGGCAGCCCTGTCGTGTGCCGTTCCTGATGTGGATTGGGTCGGAAAGTTTCCCGTTAACATGGACCTGTGCTGTGGGGTTGTTGTAAAGGGCCATTCCCCAGCCTATTATCCTGCTACCTCGCCCGATCTTTCCTAGTGTGGCCTCTAGAAATGCCCAGTTTACGCGGTCCAAAGCCTTTTCAGCGTCGACCGAGAGAAGACTCAATGGGCTATTTGCCTCTCGTGTCCTTCCTATCAGTGATAGGGTCCGTATCGTGTTGTCCCTTGCTTCGCGCCCCGGCACGAATCCCACCTGATCCCTATGGATAAGCCCGGGGACAAGAGGGCGCAGACGTGCAGCTATCGTTTTGGCAAAGATTTTCGTGTCGACATTCAATAGGGCGGTAATTTCCACACGACATGGGGTCCTTGCCTGGCTTTGGGATGACTGTTATTGGGGCTTGCAGGGCCTGGTATGGGAAAGGGCATTTCCTTGAAACGGCGTTGAAGGCTTTGCATAAGAGTGGGGCTACAAGTTCCCTACATGTTTTGTAAAACCTAGGTGTGAATCCGTCGGGGCCCGGACTTTTCCCAATTTTCAAGTTGTTGATTTCCCCTATTATCTCTTGGTCTAGGAGGTCCTCCTCCAGTGCCTCCCCGTTCTCTGCCGGGATCGGGACTGGGGCATATTTTTGTAAATCTTGATCGCTCTCTGATATGTTAGCTATTCCTTCAATGTTATATAACTCGTTTTTGTATTTCCTGAAACATTCCAAGATGTCGTTTGTTGAGTGGACCTTGCCCTTTTCCGTTGAGTTCATTGCAAAGATATACGAGTGATTTTCCCGCGGGTTTAGTGCTTCAGCTAACCAGGAGCTGCATTTATTGCCATATTCATAGAACCCCCCTTTAATCTATCTCTCAGATGGAAGTATGTCTGGTCCATATTGCCCAATATTTGTCGTCGTAAGTCTGAGATCTCAGCGTTTAGTGACGGAGAGGCGTTGGTTTTAGTGGCCTGTTCCGCCTTGTCCAGCCTAGATATTAAGTCTGTCAGCTTGGCTGTCCTGTCCCTTTAAGTCTTGCTCCGTGGGAGATGAAGACTCCCCTCAGGACACATTTCAGGGCTTCCCACTGGATAGTCGGGGGGGACGTGTCCGTCTTATGAACTTCAGTAAAGGTTTCTATTGTCTGTCTGATCTCCTGTAGGCAGCAAGTGTCATCCAGTAGGTTGTCATTAAGTCTCCACGTGTTGAGTCCCCTTGGAGTCTCCCCCCCCCAGTAGGGCCCCATAGACGGGTGCGTGGTCCAACCATATAAAGCTACCAAATCTAGGAGGCCATGGGATATAAATAAGTAGTCCAGCCGTCCATAACTATTATGGGCGACTGAATGGTGGCTGTAGTCCTTGACCCCCGGGTGGAGTGTCCTCCAGAGGTCAATGAGTCGCAGTCTCCGCAGTGCTGCCAGGGAAGAGTTGGACTTACCCGAGGATGTATCTAGGCTGGGATCCAGGGCAAGGTTTAGGTCACCTCCAAGGATAATCTGGGATCCCGAGGCGAACTGTGCCAGTTCCCCTAGCACGTGGCATCCAAACGAGATCTGACCTGTGTTGGGAAAACAGACGTTAGCTATTGCTAAGATACGACATCCCAGGTCTATTTTTAAAGATATATCTGCCTTCCTTGTCCGTCCCAGAAGCCGGTATTCTATGAGGGAGGTTTTTGTGAATTGCAACGGACGTTCCGCAGATCCTCTCTTCTGGGTGGACACGATGGTGCCAGCTGGTATAGTATTATTACCCTTAGGGGTGGGGTCTTTTCTATAGTGGGTCTCTTGATCTTTTTCTTGTGCATATGTGCTAGTATCTGGCCCCGTTTAGCAGGGGCGTTCAACCCCCTGGCGTTGTATGTACAGAAGGAAAGACTAGTCATGGCGGCGGTTTATCGGAAAAGGTGGGTGTTTTCGTGGTGTATAGCTTCTTGTTTGGGAATGAGAGAGGGAAAAGGGTGCGGAAAAAGGCTGTGATGGCAGATAGAAATGGGAAAAATAGGGAATAAGGGGACAGAAAGAGAACATTCTGTCGACTGGGAAGTGGAGTCCCAGTGCCACTAGATGGGAGAGCCAAGCAGTGGTCAGCTGTAGACGGCACTGACATGTGGTCAACCCGGTGGGAGGAGGGGAGTCACAAACACCAGAGTAACCCGCTCCCTCCCGCAATCCCCACCAGCACACCGTGTAATCTATCGCATGTAACATACAATCAACAATAGCAATAATGAAGTGTACTGCAATTAGCAAACATTTCGGTACCAATGCAATGAAATAGTTAGACAGTGGAAATACTTAGGCTCAGTTAGCTCAATTAAACTTTAGCGCAACACCCGACAACTCGTGGCGGGTCACAGCCGGTCAGAGAGGAAGGCGGCGGACCCTTTGTTCCAGGTCGGGGGGGGGCACTGCGGTCCCTTTGGGGAGGTAGTCAGCGCGGGGGTCTGTTGAGCTGGTTATTGGGCCTAGGGCTGCGTGAACCGACGTCTTGCCATGATGCCCTGGGGCCAGAGATGGGTAAAGCCGGAATGTGTGGCCAGTCTGGTAGAGCCACCATGGGGAGTTCTAGTGTGCCCAGGAACCTGGGGAGGTCTGCGGGAGATCTGAAGATCCCTGTCTTGCCATTCCTGGTGGCCGTAATTTGAAAGGGGTATCCCCATCAGTAAAGGATTTTATTGGCCCTCAGCACCTCCAATATCGTCCGCACGGCTCTGCGTAGCTGCAAGGTGCGTCGTGCCAGGTCCGCGAAAATTGTCTGTTAGTGTCTGGCTTGGGACCAAGTGCCCTGTGTATGCGATCAATTTCAACCGGTTGGTCGGGGCTACGTTTTAGAAGTGAGCTGAAGAAGTTGTGAGCCCAATCCTCTAGCTGAGATGGCAGCACCTCCTCAGGCCGGCCCCGCAGTCGCAGGTTATTGCGCCTATGGCGGTTCTCCAAATCGTCAATATGCGCTAAGATATCTGCCAGTTGTAAGGCTTGCGCATTAATAACTTGACTGTGATCCTCGAGCATGGTCATAACTTTACCTGAGATTCCTCAACCGCGTTTAAACGGTTACCGACATGCTTAAGCTCTTGTTGTAAAAGTGATAGTCTCCTTACGAGAGGCCTCCAGCCTCTGAAAGTCCCTTTTTGTCGGGAGAGATCGCAAATGTTCCTTCCAATCCCACTCTTCGTCTGAGGAAGAACCACTGTAAGAGATTGGGCAGGCTGGTGCAGTTTTGGCTGCTGCAGAACCTCTTCTGCGGGCCCTTTGTTGGAGACTACTACCCCCATCTGATAGGGCGCTTGTTTTCCCAGAGGGGCTCGTGTGTTGCGCTGTCTGGCTTCCACCCAGCCTTTTCCTCTGGGTTTGTGTTTGGGCTATGCCCCTGGGGTTTCTGGGTCCCTCACTGCGCTGTGTGGGGGTTGCCTGTGGTCCCACATCTTGTGTGTATGTGGGGCTGCTGGGGGGACAATCACCCTCCCCATCCACAGCTGGAGCAGGCTGGGGGGCTCATCATCAGACCCTTTATTCATAGGGTCAGGCCAGGAAGAAGTGCTGCTGTCCCCACTTGTGTTGGGGCCAGCTCTGGGGGTGACAGAGTACTTATCTAGCGGCAGTGCAGCTCCCTCCTCTGCGCCGCTCTTCTCCTCTCCTCTGCCGCCGGTCCCGCTGTCAGTGAGGGTCGGGCGCACATGGTCCGGCGCCATCTTGAGAGCAGAGGCAGTCTGCCCGCGGCCGCTGAAGAACCGCTCTATCTTCGGCGGCTCGTCCGCCGCCGCCTCCTGTGTCCTTCCTGTGAGCCTCCTCTTCCCCATCGAGTCGTCGGTGTTTGCTGTGAGCCTGCTGGAGCACGGTAAGCTGTGTTTTACCGGTGGGTGCAGCGGGAGCCCGGGAGGGAAGCGTCCTACTCCGGTATGAGTGAGTCGCCGCCTCCCCATTTAGCCTCTTTAGGACAATCTGTCAGACTTTAAGTGTCCCAATGACAAAAGGGTTTCTGATCTGATCCTAGGAGGTGAGCCTGCCCATAATAAACATGGAGTACAGTCTGGCAGAGGACATGAAAAACATCTTAGGAGCAAGAATGAGGAAATTATGGAGAACGTATCGGAACCCGGGCAGTAGCTTTGTTTTCAGAGAATTAATGCTGCCTACAAGGGATTGAGGAAGAGCCCCATGGGGCATCCAGCCCTTTAGCCCTAAGAGGGAAGTCCGATCAGGGGGGCTTCACATCTGCGCTGTGGATTCCGCTTTCTTCCTCCATTCGGGGAGCAGGAAAGGGGAATCCCCGCACCTGAACAGTTGCATCTCTGGGTGGAACCGAACAGCGCCGACTGTACCTCATTAACTATAATGGAGTCCGTTCGCTTTCCGCCCAGCTGCACGGCTTTTGGACGGAAGAAAAAGAGCTACATTCTGCTTTTTGTTCCGCTGTTTTTGCCCAGATCTACGATGAAACCTCCGGCTAAACGTGTCATAGAATGCAGGAACATACGCAGTTACCCGTATACCATGCCAGGCACGAAGCCAGATTGATCCGCACACACACCTTCTTTGAGGACCGAGTTTATGCGAATTGCAAGTGTTTTAGTCAGGATCTTAATATCATTATTAAGAAGGAATATGGGGTGATGGAAGCCCCGATCTATCAAACCCTTCCTAGGTTAAGGAATTCTAGCGATCAAGGCTTCACGCACCGCAGCTGGGAGGGCACTGCCCTGCAGAAGAGAACCAGGAAGGATCAAAGGTGTAGGGGCCAAAACCTCTTCCCAGAGATTCCTGTTAGGAAAGGACTTACTAGTATCTACTATTTCATCTATACTCCACGCCCGTCTAGATGGGCAACACTCTGAGATGAGTGGGCATGGGATGGCCTTAAGGTAGGCTTCCAACTGTCCATCAGAGCACTCAATCTGAAAGGTATATAAATCGGTGTAAATGGTAGTAAATGTCTGATTAGTTGGGACTGGATCTACAAGAACCCCATCAGCACCACGCACGGCTGTAATCGGGATCCTCCCTGGCTAAATACTCCAGCAGATGGCCATTTTTACCGCCTTGATTAAATATACCATGTTGGGCGTAGAGGACTGTCTTTCTGGTATAGTCCTCTACCAGCAGTTTATACTCCCTCCACAATCCATTCATAGCCAAATAATTCCCCGGAGAGGGATCGGCTATATAACAAAGCTCTACAGCGCTCCAAGGCTGAGCGGCCTGTAAAGATGTTGCTGAGATAAGGGACCCTCATAGGCTTCCCCCACCATAGACTCTGAGGCAGATCCCTCATTAGCACCCCGATACAGTTGCCTCTTGTTCGACATGATGTACCCTTTTGCTGATTCGGCCACAATGACCTAAGCCTTACGGAGGGTGACACTCGCGCACCCCCGGGTCAAGGACCAGCTGAAAAGATGAATGACTGGAAATACCGCTGTGCAAGTAAAATATACCGCAGCCCAATGTAAAGTGAGTGGCATGAATAGGTGGTGTCATGCAATAAGTAGGGGACGTCCCAAGCGGATAATTGGGATGCTGAGAGGTGTGCCCGAAAAAGACAATCGCACCCTGGGTCCAAGGTGAGGATGAAATTCCCCACGGACATTACTGGAGCTGGGTCTAGCATGATCCGGGTCATCACATCAGGAAAGGGGTGGCACATAAATATTAACTATCGTAACAAGGCGGTCGTAAAAGGAGCACTGGCGAATCGGAGAGCGTCCCCGGGGTCTGTATAAAGTTACTTAAAAACAACCCCCCTCCAGCATAGTCCGAATAAGTAGCATGACAGACAAAACCAACAGGGGCTCGTTTAAGCGTCTGGAAACGGGACACGGGGCGAGGGAGTCTACAGACAAATGCAGAGGCT
This sequence comes from Eleutherodactylus coqui, assembly GCF_035609145.1. NCBI lineage: Eukaryota > Metazoa > Chordata > Amphibia > Anura > Eleutherodactylidae > Eleutherodactylus > Eleutherodactylus coqui. Next base: position 14,858,419 of record NC_089849.1, on the reverse strand, counting down.
CTCTTGGGTTTGGATTCAGGCCTCTGACTTTCCAAGTTGAGATGAATATTAGCCATTACAGCACAGCGAGGCATAATTAACGTAAGCCACCCGCGTAACGCCAGGAGTACGGTCACACCGAGGGGGAGAAATGGACACACATAGGAGATAACTTGCATGCAGGTACAAACATTTCCCACCCCAACTTGGGACCGGTCAGGATCCCATAACTTCGAAGGGATAAGGGGGCGCAAGGTCCGCTACCAGGAGAATAATGGTAATCGCAAGAAAGAGGATAAAACGGGAAAGGAACACCTAGGACTCCCCTGTGAGGGGCAACAGAACGGTAGAAGTACAGAAAACCGTATCATGGGGTTACGTCTGACAACACAGTCCCCTCGAAGGATTCCACCGCAGCCAAAACTCACCCGAGGGACCACCGAGGAGACCATGAGAAGAAACGACCCACTACAGGTTAAAATGCACCCAAGGGATCCACCGAGAGGAAACCCTGAGCCGAAACCATAATAACATGTAACGTCTGTCCCGGCCAACGGCAAACCAAAAGAATCCAACGACCGTAGAATAAAGTATATGGAGTCGGCCAAGACAGAGATGGAGAACCGCAGGCAGAATCTAATGTTACTCCAGCAGACGATTACATCGTCCGGCTTATCAAAGAAGTGCGAGTGATTGGCCTTAATCACTTTAAGCTTGGCAGGATGAAGCGTAGCGGGGGGGGGGGGGGGGGGGAGCTGCTTGGAACAGATCTGTCAATATCTGCACCTCCAGCCCTCAGAGCCGAGTCCAGAGTCAGGGCCCTCCATGGCATGTTGGTCCTCCATATCTTGGACATGGGCCTCCAAATACGCTCTCGCAGGGACTGAGCATCCGCACGCAGTAAGCCAGAATCCGATTGCAGAGCGGCGATCTCTTCGGTAAGGACGGCGCAATACTCCATTATGGTTTAATAACGTCTCTGCTTGTCGGTCCGGTCTCAGGAGGGGCAGCGAATTCACAATGGGAACCCTGAGAGTCATTAGAGCGGGCTGAGGATCCGCCTTGGTGCTGGGACGCGCTAATTGCTGTAATTTATTGGTAAGCTTTACTTGGAGCTAAAAAGGAAAGGCAGCAACGGGACGGAGCAAATGTAACATCACAGGGAAGTTCACCCGAAAAGTTTAAGGATGAACACATCGCCAAGAGAGTCTCGGACGGCCATATAGAGGGCCCGGGGAGCCGTATGCAGTCCTTACTCAGTGATGAAAAGCAATTAATGGAGCTGCCAGTTCAAAATGTCCACTAGGTGGCAGCAGAGTGTCATCTGCCTAGAAAGCTGGTGCCGTAAAGAAGCAGGGATGTATAATGGGCACAAATGTTGTAAATCGGCAGAAAAGTCACATACGCAATCTGATAAAAAAAAATAATGCAGCAAGAGCCGAAAATGCAGGCGGTCATAGAGCAGGCAACCCTGGGGAGTAATCCCAGGGGCGGGCTCTCCCCCTGATGTCTCCTTCAACTTGCATGCCCTGATAGGCCACTCACCAGGCTGCTAGCTAGGTGGAGAAGTCGGATCGGGGGTGCTGTCTCCCAGGTAGCAAGCCAAGGGGTCTGAGCAGAACCCTGAGAGGCCGGTCACAGTCTCTAAGGGGAAGGAGGAACAGCAGTTGTGTGCAGGGCTGGCCTGACGGGCACTAAGTGATCAACCTCGGATGCCAGCCTAGAAGAAGGTGTCATTTTGCTGTAAAACCCGGCATGTGGTTCCATCTCAGGCAGATCTGTAAATGAGAGTTGTGGTGATTAGATTAAGACGCTCTCGGAGGCTCCTTGTGTGTAGTGATCTCTTCTTCCGCTTGTAGAGCTTGTTGGACACTAGACGCCTCTACGACGCAGAGAAGAGATTTCACCCGTTACCAGAGTCTGAGAGGGGCGCATTATTGGGATGTGAGAAGCTGGATGGTCGTATCCATGAATTGTCCCCCACCAGCTGTTCTGACCAGACTGTTAGGAGGTGTTGGGACCAGTGGATGTGTGAGGGCACACAAGGTGACCGGGCTCAGGACCCCCCTACAGACCACCAGTAGACAGGAGCATCTGACCAGACTGTTAGAGGGTGTTGGGACCAGTGGATGTGTGAGGGCACACAAGGTGACCGGGCTCAGGACCCCCGACAGACCACCAGTAGAAAGGAGCGTCTGACCAGACTGTTAGGGGGTGTTGGGACCAGTGGATGTGTGAGGGCACACAAGGTGACCGGGCTCAGGACGCCCCCTACAGACCACCAGTAGAGAGGAGCCTCTGACCAGACTGTTAGGGGGTGTTGGGACCATAGAACATGCATGGTACCATCTGGGATGCCGACTTCAACAACCTATGATTTTGCACGATCTGGAGGCTCAATTACAACAAATATGGAGCATATGCTGCAGGATACCATACAGAACCTGTATGCCCCCAAGCCCACCCATATTACATATTGTTTCCAAGCTAGAGGTGGTACAACAGGGTACTAGAGCCTCCATGCCCACCTGTATCACATCTTGTATCCAAGCTAGAGGTGGTACAGCAGGGTACTAGAGCCTCCATGCCCACCTGTATCACATCTTGTATCCAAGCTAGAGGTGGTACAGCAGGGTACTAGAGCCTCCATGCCCACCTGTACCACCTCTAGCTTGGATACAAGATGTGATACAACAGGGTACTAGAGCCTCCATACAGTACTGCAGAACAAATTCTCCCTTTGCTCTGATATGTAATCACTTATACCAACGTTACAATCACAGAGAGGAAGTTTCATCCATCCGACACCTTCTAGGTGTTTTGGTCTTTCTGCTTTGACAACTGGTATTTATTCATGGTTTGCATTGTAACTCCGTTCACTTGTTTCCCGCAGCGTTACACGCAGAGCAATGGCCGCCGGCCTTTTGGAATATCTGCCCTGATTGTGGGATTCGACTTTGATGGCACCCCTCGTCTCTACCAGACAGATCCTTCAGGCACTTACCATGCTTGGAAAGTAAGTAGCCACCATTCCTCGGGGGATTCCTTGTGGGGAAGCGTGAAAGACTTCCTTATATTCTGCTTTATCGCTCCCACAGGCTAACGCCATCGGCAGAGGAGCCAAGTCTGTCCGCGAGTTCCTGGAGAAACACTACACGGATGAAGCCATCGAGACAGATGATCTGACCATTAAACTGGTGATTAAAGCTCTGCTGGAGGTGAGTGCTGGGCCTGGACAGGGCAGAAGGTCTTCCGTCCTCCATGCAGCGTGAGGTTCGGTTGCCTTCTCCATCATCCCTCTCCTCCTCGTGTAACAGTAGGTTCCCACGGGTTGGGAATGTTGTGGAAAATCCATCTGCAGGTAAAATCCGCAGCGCAAATTGACCTGTACTGCGGATTTTAGATCCACAGCGGGTCCATCTATGCTGTGTATTTCAGTACGTCATAGTAGTGCGCTGAATGCTATAGACGTCGGGGTTGTGGGTCTCTCAGACTTTGAAATCCGTGTTGCAGAAGGTGAATTGACATATCTATTCCTAAAGGGCCACTCCAGTGAAAACACCTTTTCCCATGTCTGCCCGCCTCACCTGATTGCTTTCCACACTCTGAAGGTCTCTTTTATATATTGCAGTCACTTCCCTGCTGTGCAGCCTCCTGTCTGATGCTTATCAGACACCATATTGATGGCGAGATTATTTTTACTTTCAACCAGTCCCATTGGCTAAGGCCAAATCCATGTATGGAACTGCGTGAAAATCTGCAGCTGAACTCCACAACTCGGCTGCGGATTAACCCATTAAGGACCGTATCCTGGGCTTTAATCTCAGGCCATAGTAAAAATTTGGTACAGGATTAAAGCTTCTGCTCCTGCAATTTAACAGGAGCAGATCGGGTCCTTGGCTGAGCCAAGCCGAGGACCCAAAGGAGAAGACAGAAGTAGTTTTTAACTGCTTTGGCCTTCTCTCTTACTGGATACATGGTTCTCAATAAGCGCTATGCAGAAAGCAGCAGTACTGTTTCCTGCATGGGTCCCAGCATGGCAGAGATGGAGGGTTTTGGCAGACCCCAGATAAATTTTCATAGTGACTACTGTTACTGTAGGGGGTGCTTTCCCCCACTCACAGCGGAAAACTGTGAAATAAGGGGAAAAAAGACAGTGTGAATGTCCCCCAGCGATTTGATACGATGTCATTGGGGACAGATGCTGGAAAATAAAATACATTTTTTTTTAAGGTGTGTTTTTTTTTTTTTTTTTAATGACAGTAAAATGGAAACATTACAGGAAAAATGTGCCAACACCAACCTAATGTGTAGCCGTAGCCGCCCCGTAATCAGGGACTGTACTAATAATATATCAAGATAGCAAACCAATTTCTGCACGTTTAGTGTAAATATAATTCGAAAAATAAAGAACTAGATATTAAAATGTTTTTTTTTTTTGTTTTTTTTTTAACTTTATGTACCCATTACCTCTAATAAAAGGCTGAGTCAACCTTGAGCCGGCTACCTGCAACCTTCAGGTCATGAGTGAGAGCTGAGGACTGCATTTCTGCTGCCTTAACACTCTGCACCACACGAGGCTTTAGAGTAAAAAACGTTAAACACATTTTTTTCTCCCTTTTTTTTTCTACACCTGACCCCTAACACAACGAAAAATAGAAAAGACATTGTATATAAAAAATATGAAAGAGTCGTTTTTTGTTTTTTTTCTCAATTTGTGCTGTGATAAAATATTCGTAGCCCAAAAGGGGAAAGATTAAGGCAAAATGGCATCTAAAAAGTGTCTGATTTGGGACCCGTCCAACGGCCGTTGGGGCGCGGTACGGGGATGTTCACAAGGGGAAGGTTTGTAACAGATTTTCCAGGTGTAAAATCTGAAGTGCCTCGCTGGGTGACATCTGCTTTAGGCCCCGCGGCCGCTGCTTCAGGTTTGTTGCGTATTTTGCTGTGGATTATTTGTGTATTCTCCACCCCAGAACTCTGCTCTCCCAATCTGCGGGTACAGCTGCGCATCAGTCATGGCTTTTGTTGCTGATTTTGGCTTTTCCACTGAAATGTACGATGGAAATCCACAACGTTTCGGCACCAAATCTGCTGCTAAAAGTGACAGGGTGCAAATGTAAATTCACACTAGTAGAATTCCGCGGCTTCGCACCGGTCCGATTCATGAAACCGACATAATAAAGAACAGTCTGTTCGCGGCAAGTAAGGAGAACAGCTGGTTGTTAGGAGCACAAATTTGACGGCACGCCCAGTGATTTTTAACTAATATTTACTTTTGTAAGTCCTAGAGAGCTGAGGTCTATTCTCCTCAGTGTATATATACATACAGGTGAGGTATATATTTAGACGTGTTGGTTTACAGCACTACACAGCGCCACTGCGCCTGTCATGGTCAGGAGGAGGACAGCAGGGAATGAGAAGTTACTGAGCACCCAGCACAGTTCTTATCAGACTGCTCTACTACTACAGTACACAGAGAGGGTCCTAACCAATCAGATATGTAAGGTAGGTTTCCCTCAGTGTATACACCTATGTTGGTTTATTACTACCGTACACAGACTGTCCTAACCAATCAGACGCTGTAGTCCTATCCGGACCTACAGTAGGCATCCCAGCCAATCGGAGAGAAGTGAAGACCCGGGGTCTCTGTGTACTGTAGTAATTTGTGAGAGTTGATGGAGAGGTCCATAAGAGTACCTGGCGGCTGCTGGGGTGTGACTGCCGCCCTACCTCGGTCTGCTGGGAGTTACAGCATCTGAGTTTTTGCGAATATGTCCGTGCCTAAAGAACAAACAGAAATCCATTTTTATATAGAGGATACGATTCTGGAAATGTGACCGCAGCCCCCCTCAGGTCTGCCTGCTGTGACCGCGGCCCGCAGCCCCCCTCAGGTCTGCCTGCTGTGACCGCGGCCCACAGCCCCCCTCAGGTCTGCCCGCTGTGACCGCGGCCCGCAGCCCCCCTCAGGTCTGCCCGCTGTGACCGCGGCCCGCAGCCTCCCTCTTATCAAAACTTTTTTCTTTCTACTAAATTTCTTCCAGGTTGTTCAGTCTGGAGGTAAAAATATTGAACTGGCCGTCATGAGGAGAGACCAACCTCTAAAGGTAAGTCGGGTGCCCAATTTTAATCTAGTTGCTTCCTGCTCACATGGTTACATCAACAAGGGTCAAGACCTCTGATCTGATGTCATCGCGGATGCAAGGATTTTTTTGTGTCAGACGCCTCCCATCGCTTCAGGGAAACATCGCACTCTCACGCTCCTCGCACGCTATTCGATGTTTTTTCTGGCCCCACTGAAAACAATAGGTGAGGCCGTTCGGGCCCTTGAATGCTGATCAGGGTATTTAAATGCACGGTGACAGCTGACACCCGCTGTGGACAGAGCAGGCTCTGCTCCCAAGCTTTTCCTTACACACCACTCTCATTGCATAGGGGTTAAATGCTAATTGGTAGCGGTTGTCTATACATTGTATGCAGCGCCATCGCTTGTCTCAGTACGGCACCATATCAATGAGCCCTTCTCCTGTCTCCCGGGGACATTGCAACTTTTTCGTTTTTTTTTTTTTCCTGTTTTATGTATTTTTGTTCTTCATCGGACGAATTGTACTGTCTGATGGTACCATTTTCTTGATCCACACGACTTTGATCGCTTTCTAATCTATTTTTTTGTAAGGCGAAATAGGCAAAATTAGGTATTTTCAACATATTTTGATTAATTTTTTTTCACCGCTTGAACCATATGCGTTAAATGTACTATCTTAAGTGGGTCATTGGGAACACAGCAATGCCAAATTTGCCTTTTTATTTTTTGGCGTGTGTATAATAAGTCCGGCTTCACATAGACATGGGGTTGTATACACCAGCTTTTTTGGGGGGTGGCGGGGGGTCCCCCTGCATTGCACCACAATTCTATCTGGCTTCATGATCTTGCATCGCGGCCCCATTAAAAGTATTAGGAGAACTCCGCAATCCTCTACTATGGCTGTGACAGCCGCACAGGAGGATTGCTTCATCCCTGCAGCGATGCGAGGCTGTCTTCACATGAAAACTCCTTGCATCGCTGGGGCTTTCAAATGGATGGCGAGCACGAAATGGGGGTGGGATACACGGCAAAGCTAGGTGGTTGTTTTTGTTTTATTTTATCTATTATTTTTTCTTTACTTTTGTCCCACTAGGGGTCTTAAACGTCATCACTTTTTTTGATGGGTTTTGTAATACAATACAGGCTGAGCCTCGTAGGCCCCTGTAGCTGACAGACCCAGAGGCTCTCTTCAAGCCTTCAGATGCCATAGCAACCCATCAGGATCCCACAGTTACATAGCCAGGGGTCCAATGGGTGACAGGTAGCCCCCTCCCTCTGTCAACACCATGTAAAAAGTTAAATAGTTGGGATCGGCAGTACCGCTGATCCCCACTGTTAAAGTATTTTTTGGGCTGTCATTAGACAGCACAAGCCCCCACTTCCACCATAAAAAGGCGTATGGGCGATCGTTAAGGGGTTAAAAACCACTGTAAATTCTAAATCTGCAGCATGCCTATTTATGCGGCAGATTTACACTCAGTCGACCTCCGCTGCATACGGCGCGGGGTCGGCTTCCGGGTCCGCATCATCCATAGGGTGTGAGTTTACGTCCATTAGTGGGGGCCCCTTCTCAGCTAGAATGTACATTTATGTCCTGTGGCAGGAAGGGGTTCATGATCTGTCTGCCGGACCGCTCCCAGAGGAGGGACTGGAGGTTCTCAGCACTGAAGTTCATCTCATTGTGTCTCTTGTTCTCCAAAATCTGAGTAATAGGTAAAAGTATTGAAGAGCCAAAGATTGACTCCTTCTGTTCTTCCCTGGCAGATCCTGAGCCCGGAGGAGATAGAGAGGTACGTTGCAGAGATTGAAAAAGAGAAGGAGGAGAATGAGAAGAAGAAGCAGAAGAAGACATAATTTATTCTTCCAGACCATGCTGTGTACATCGGGCCGACAATAAAAGTTTTTTTTGTTTATTAAAACCCCATGAGGGCTCGGTGTCTGATCTTTGACTTGTGGTAGATTGCAGGATCAGCAGTCTCCTCGGGCCTCATCATTTATAGTAACATAGAGGGTAAGGCCGAAAAAAGACAAATGTTCAGCCTATTAACCCCCAATGTTGATTCAGAGGAAGCCAAAAAGACCCAATGAGGTAGAAGCCAATTCCTTCCTGACTCCAATCCATCAATCGGGATAACCCCCGGGTCACCGACCCTTCTGCCGTAATCAGTGATGTAACCTATAATATTGTATCGCTGAAGTAAGACCTCCAGCCCTTCTTGTACTCCTTTATCATATACATGGTATAGGATTTGCATCATATTACAATATCCCAAGTGGGTTTGACCAGTAAAGAGGAAGAACAATGTTCTCATCATGCGCCCCTAGACCTCCTCTGATGCACCCCATGTTCCTATTTACCTTGGCAGCAGCTGCCTGACACTGGTTGCTCCAGTTAAGCTTACAGTTAACTAAACTCCCCAAGTCCTTCTCCATGTCAGTGTTCCCAGTGGTTTCCCATTTAGTGTGTAACCGTCACATGTATTTCCTCTACTAATGTGCAAAATCTTACATTTATCAGTGTTGCACCTCATTTACCACTTTTCTGCCCTCCCTCCATGTTTTTCGGGTTTGCACTGCTTCTTTCAGTTGTGTGATAGCCATGTCAGTATGAGCTCTGACCGTATCGGCCATCGTGGTCTTCCGCCACTGATCTATCCAAGCATTATAGAGTTTTCTAGCGATTTCGCTCGCATTACATGGCCAAAATCCGTGAGCCTGAGCCCCGCCATCTTAGCCTCCAGTGAGATATATCGAGTCTTATACGATTCAGGACTTCTGTTGCTTTTGGGTACCTTCTCATATGTAATAACTCAGTCTTAGAGGCTTGTCCAGAAGTAACCACTGTGTGAAGTATGGTATGATACTAATGCAAAGAAAAGTACTCAAAGTTGACAAACTCTCTGGCCTGTATACTGTAATGTCCCAGTTCTTCCTAAATGCTTGAGCTTACACTTTCCTGATGTGTTACGACTAGCAGGCTGGTGTAGTCCCTATTAGTCTCTCTATACAAGGCACACATTTGGTTTTTACTGAGGACCGACCTCACTTACAAAGCTCTGGGCATATTCTGTACTGTAGCATGTAGGATGAAGAGCCTTTTGACATCTGTTGGCAATCCCTGATTCAAAGACAGCACGTTACTCAGCAGCAACGGTCCCTCTGGATGTAGTCTTCTGGTAGACGATGGTCTCTTTGGATCTGCAGTATGGTCTCCTACAGCAACAACCAGCACCCTCAGGCTCTAGGCTGCCCCTTCTCTCATACAGCTGCTTTACATCAACAGGCATGCTGCCCCTCACCACTCCTTGATGGACCCAAATGCCACTTCCAATGCCCCCTGCTGCTCTGTGCACCATCTCCCTCTCTGTGGTACAGTTTTACCATCTCCTCCAGGGGTGGAACTTTGAGGGCCGAGAACATTCGCCTGCTAAACTAAATATTTGCATGGGTGCACAAACTTTCATCCGTGTGTTCGCATGGCTTTCCCCTTACAAGTATGCTGGTCTTGAGGAGACGGTGACCTTGTGGTTATGTTAGTGAGTGGGGAAATGATGGAGGAAGGGAATAGAGGGCTGCACAAAATAAAGCTTTTCCTTCTGATGCCCCAAGTTATCTCTAGTTCTACTTAGGGTTGTGACCCGGCCAGCAACTCACCCAGGTAATTAAGTGGAAAGGCCGGTGTCTGTATCTGTTTCTTTACTGGACACATTAATGGCCTGTAAAAAGTAATTAGCTGAGAGCCGTGGAGCAGCTACACAGCGTAGAGTCCATCACCCCCCCCCCCCCTCTTGTGTTCTCCAGCTCCCATCAGTCTTCACTGTTATAATTAAAGCTGTGACCCCTGACCGACGGTGAGGGAAATCCTTGATGCCGTGAGGTTGCTGCCCACCAGAGATTCATGATGGAGAGGAGACAAAGAAGGCGGCCCTGTTACTATTGGGACCACTTCTGGGGGGAACTGGTACTAGAAGGGCCACTAACACATCTGGAGCGCTATTACTATTCGGAAAACTACAGCCGACACTATTACTAGTGGGGCCTCTGCTACTGAGGACAGTGTTACTTTTTGGGGCCACTATGGAAGGCACTATTATTACTGAGGACACAATTACTATTTGGGTTACCCTTGTTACTAATGGGGTACTATTACTGCTGGGACCACTATTGGAACCACTGTTACTACTGCAGCCACTACTGGGGGCGCTGTTACTATGGGGCAGTATTACTACTGGGACACTTACTACTATGGCCACTACTGAGGGCACTATTACTATTGGAGCCGCTACTGCGGACACCGTTACAATCGGAGCCACTATTACCACTTGTCCACTATTGGGAGCACTATTACTATTGGGGCCACTACTGGGAGCACTATTACTATAAGGGCCACTACTGTAAACACTATTGGGAGCACTATTACTATGGGGGCCACTACTGTAAACACTTGGGGGCTTTATTACTACTGGGACAAATACGAGGGGCACCATTACCATTGGGGCCACTATGGGGGTCACTGTTACTACTGGGGACATAACTAGGAGCGCTGTTACTATTAGGGGCTCTACCTACTGAGGATACTACTGAAGGCCCTGTTACATCTGGGGGCATTAATGGGAGCACTATTACTATTGGGGCCACTACTGCAGACACTGTTACTATTGTAGTCACTATGAGCACTGGGGCTACTGTTACTACTGTGGCCACTACTGGGCGCATTGTTACTGTTGGACTACTACTTATGGCACTATTACTACTGTGGCCAGTGTTACTACTGGAGGCACTATTACTACGGGGGCTAGTATGGGGAGCACAATTATGACTGGGGGCACTATAACTAGTGAGGACACTGTTACTTTTGAGGGCCCTATTACTACTGGGGATACTACTGAGAGCACCATTACTGTTGGGGCAACTACTGGGGACTCTGTTACTACTAGGGACATTACTGGAAGCACTATTACTTTTGTGGGGCCACTATTACTACTGGGGCAACTATGAGGGACACTAGTATGACTGTGGTCACTACTAGGGGTAATATTACTATTGGGGCCACTACTGCAGACACTTGCTATTGAGCACCCAATTACTCCTCGGGACATTAGTGGGGTCAATATTATGACTGGGGTCATCACTGGAGGTACAATTCCTAGTGGGGCCACTACTGCAGACACTGTTAATTGGGGGTCTTGTTACTTTTGGTGACACTATAACTATTGGGGCTACCACTGGGGACATTACTGGAGGCACTATTACTATTGGCTCCACCACTGTGGACACTTTTACTAGTGAGGTCACAATTGCTATTGTGGCCAGTACAAGGGATACTATTACTAGTGGGGACATAACTGGAGGCACTGTTATTATTGGGGCCACTGCTCGGGGACACTCTTACTAGTAGGGCCACTACTGGGGGCACTATTACTATTGGGATTACTACTTTGGGACCCCTATTACTACTGTTGTCACTTCAGGGGCACTATTACTATTGGGACTACTGTGGGGGAACTATTAGTACTGGGGCTATTGTTACTTCTGGGGCCACTATTACTACTAAGCACACTACTGGGGACACTGTTAGTACTGGGGACACTTACTGTTGGGCCATTAAGGGGGGCACAATTACTAATTACAGACACTCAAATAACGGAGGTAAGCGCATATGTTGTGATAAGCCACGCCCCAATCTGCAGCCGCCTTTACGTTGGCCGGTGTTTTTATGTGCCAGTCCTAGTTGTATTACATGATGTCCTGGGATGATTCCCCTCTTCTGCTGACGCTGGTTATAGCGCATCTCGGAGCCGCTGCAGTTTGCATGTTCTATTGGATTAGTATATTTCTATAGTCTCAGGACGTTCCGAGTCGCCACGTGCTGACAGTGATGGATGGAGCGTCTGCGCTGCGCGGCTTCCATTTATCTGCACATCTTTATATACAAATTGATAGTGTGAGAAGGATTTATACCGGAGCGATAAGTGCGGCTCTTACTGCTACAATACAAGATGCGGACAAGGAAATGCTTCTCATCCTTAAGAGGAATGTCTTTCCGTCTTCGCTGTTTCAGAAGAATTATCGCCATGATGGAAATTCCATCCTTCAAAGTCCAGGGAGAAGCCACCGAGCGACGCAGAAGAACCTTCCTGGGTTCTCGGATGTTGGAATTGCTGGTAAAACCCAGTGAAGTTCTCTCTAGTACAGGGGCGCACAAAGTCATGTCCCCCGAGGGCACATCAGCATTATGGACATTATGGACAGGGTATGGACAGGTGGGCTGGAACAGACTGCCCCCTGCAGAATGGTAGAGAGGACCAGCCGTTTGTAATTGTAAGACTGTATTTTAAAGGACATTTAAAGACAAAAAGGAGGAAAATGGACCAGAGCAAGGATCTAGTCCAGAAAATTGGGACACAAGTCCCCCAACACAGACAATTAACTCTAAACTGCCAGATAGTTAGAGAAAAGGAAAAATTATGGGAGTCAGCAGAACCTGGTGAAAGGTTCCCAAAAAATCCCTTAGGGCATAACTTTAAGGCTGCCTGCACAGGTCAGAGCAGGATTCTGCATGCGGGTACCTGCTGCGAATTCTGGCTCCAACCACGGCTGGCGACCCTGCATACCTGTATTTTCTCTAGTGCGGAGGGTCGTGATGAGCCGCTGTCAGACATGCGTAGTATGGATTTTTTTTTTTTGCAAATGTTTATTTTTCCCGCACCGTCGCTAGGCGATGACACAGAATCCGCGACCTGTCCACAATGTTAATTGTGGACGGCCGCAGGTCTAATGTCTTCCATTGACTTCAATGGAAGCCATCCATGCAGAATTCGTTCAAATAGGGAGCATACTGCGACTCTTCCTCCGCGATCGGAAATCGCCATTTCCCTGCACATGAGCGAAAATTAATTTCCCATACCATTTGGTGCAGATCCGTGGTGCGGTGGCTCTCCGTGGACTCCGTAAGCAGCCTTACTGGGTTAAGTAGTGGTATAACACAACATCCTCTCTGATCCGTGCCGCAGGCTCACAGGGTATGGACAGGTAAGTTGGAACAGACTGCCCCCTGCAGAATGGTAGAGAGGGCCAGCCGGGATGTACAAGCCGCATCACGGTCCGAGCTCCGGAAAGCAGCGCTGCACTTCTGGATAGGCGCAGCGGGAGAAAGAGACAAGCATATTAGAGGCTCTGGGGGCTGCAGTAACAACCACAGCGCCCAGTCCACATGCCCCCGAAGTCACTGTATAGGACCTAGATGGCAGCCGTGATCCTGATGCCCAGCGGCAGGCCACAAATGAGTCCACAGCACCAGAGGGTCTTCTCTGCACAGCTCAGGATCTAGAAGAGGCTCTTCTGCGTCCGGACCTCGTGGGCTACATAAAATAACGTGGCAGTCCAGATTTGGCCCGCGGGCCTTGAGTTTGACATGTGATCTTCAAGATCTGCCTAATGGCTGTGTAGAGTAATAATGCTACCATCCTCCTCCGCCTTCTCTCCGCAGTACCCAGCTGACGTCATTTCTCCAACGCCATATTTGCAAGGGCAGGTTTCACATGCTGATGGCGATACGGACGGGACTCGCATCTGAAACTAACAGTCATTTCAATGTCTTCACTTACATGAGCGATTTTACTCTTGCACCGACATGTCCTGTTTTGGGAGGATTCTGTTCTGGAATCGTCCGTTACATTCTGTGTATCTCAGTTACATGTAGAAGGGAGCGCGATTTTAACATTTTTCCTATTGAAACATGCATCTCACCTTAAGGAGAGCACCTATAAGATGAGTGGGGAGGCTTATTAGGCCATTCGCGCTCCTCTGGGAAATATGCAAATAAGGAAGACGGAACAATACCTCTGCAGTGCCATCTATTGGATGGCAGCATTCCTGCAAATCAATGTCAGACCCTTTAAGAAAATCTTTATAACAATGATTGGGAATTGACCAAAAGCCAGAAAAATTACCCCATCACAGGCCTCTCACTAGCCAAGCCAGAAACCTGCTGCACGCTGATGAGGGGCAAAAACCCAAAACAGCTGTCTGTGTATGGATTCTGGCTTGGCTTTCAATTCCCAGTCATTGTTACAAGACTTGTATAAAGAGTCTAACACTGACTTGCAGGAATGCTGCCTTCCAATAGGTGGCACTGCAGAGGTATTGTTTCATCTCTCTTATTTGCATATTACCCAGCGGAGCATGAATGGCATTATAAGTCTCCTCACTCACTCACCTTCTAGGTACTCCCCCAATCACAGACCTCTCGCTAGCCAAGCCAGAAACCTACTGCACACTGATGAAGGGAAAACACCCTGAAACAGCTGTCTGTGTATGGAGTCTGGCTTTTGGTCAATTCCCAATCATTGTTATAAAGGGCCTGGCATTAATTTGCAGGAATGCTGCCATCCAATAGGTGGCGCTGCAGAGGTATGTTCAAGCCTCCTTATAATCACATGTACCATGATGCAATGTTTTTTCTCACAAAACACATCACACTGGCATCACATAAGAAATGGCTGGTTTGCAAGTGCGATACGGGTCCGAGTTTCTCCGAGTGATATCGTACTCGCCTGTGGGAATGCACCCTAAGGACGTATTTGCACAGGTACAGTGAGTTGCGCCCGAGAGGCTCAAGCAGGCCCGTCCATGCGATTCGTGATGTGTGCACATTTCATGTCCCATTCTCTTGTGATACTCGCACGAAAATAGGGCTTGACGTGATTTCTCAATCTTAGACCCTAAGTCTGGGTTCACACGGGCAGATTTGCCAAGGAAATTCCATCCAGGATTTCGCCATGGCAAATCCGCCTGCGCCCACTTATCCCGGGATTAGCCAGCCATCGTCCTCACGGGACGGCAAAGCCGGCAGAAGTTGGCGTTATGGCTGCAGCATGTACATTTTTTCCCGTTGCGGCCGCGCTCTCCTCTATGGCAGCACCGGCCACAGCAGAAAAGAATGCGGCCAAGCCGCTCCAAAACCCGTGACTAAGTGCCGCGGATTTTGAAGCAGCGCTTTCACGGCAGGAAATCCCGCGGTTTTTCGCTGCAGCCAAACCGCGAGATTTCCGCTGGGATTCCAGCGTGTGAGAACCCAGCCGAAATAAAAAGTTGCTCATGTTTAATGAACCCGTTCAGATGAATAGGTTTGTTTTCCTTGTGAGTTCTGTCCGTGTCGGAGAATATCGGCTGCGAGAATACGGACTAACTTTCCTGAAATCAGAAGGGTTGATTTTCTGCCCCCCTTACAAAATCCTACTCTGTGGTCCAACCTGTGATGGAGCATGACAGGGGGAACAGAATGCTCCTATCACCCCGATGGGATACTTGATAGGAGACCTGCGTCTTCTCATCGACTGCAATTCCCAGCAAGTTCGGGCAAATCTGTTATCGAAAAATCTCATTTTGCATTCATTCACATTAATTTTTTGCTGCTCAGTGATCTGCAAGCTGCAGCTATAGGAGGAGCGGAGGTAATAGTCACACCTGGGCCCTGGTGCCGGAGGGGTCCTAAAGCCCCCTGCTACAGAAGAAAATACCAGTATTATACACCTTCATTAGAGCTTCCAACCCTTTCTTAAAGCTACCGGCCCTCTCATAATTGGATCTTCCCTGTATGGAGATTACCTCCGTGACCCCGGAGCATAAAATCACGTGACCAGTTTTTTGTGGATCAGTTTCAGTGTGAATCCACATTAGATGGGAAAATCCGGTGATCTGAGCGACTTCCAACGAGGCCGGTCATTGGTGCTAGACTAGCCAGGGCTGGGATGTCACTGCCAACCGCAGAGGGTTTTTCTCATGTAATGGTGTGGAGGGTATACAGAGAATGGCGTGATTGAGGAAAATATCCAGTGAGAGGGAGTCCTGTGGGCAGTAACAACTCATCACTGAAAGGGGTCAGAGGAGGATGTCAGGAATCATTATGACCAACAAGCACTGCACAGTCAGCCAAATGCTATGCAGGAGCTCCAACTAATGTTTCGGAAGACACAACCCACCGTCCGTGAGCACGGATGGGATATAACAGCAGACAACCAGTTCCAGCGCCATTGTGTCTAATGGTGAGAAACAGAAAGGTGAGACTCCAGCGGGCAAAAGAGCGCAAAACTTGTATCACTGAGCAGCGGAGAAGCATCTCCTGGTCAGATGGATCCAGATTTTTGTTGCCCCGTGCTGATGGGGGGTCTGAATTTGGCGCATGCAGCATGAATCACTGACCCCTTCCTGTCAGCTGGTCAGATCATGTCAGTACCGCCATCTAATCTGCGGCAACTACAAGAAGCTTCCTGTCCGCAGGGGCCGATATTCCTGCAGAATGATTTCATCACCGAGTGGGATCTACTTCATGATGAACTGCTGCGGCTCTTAAAGTCAAAGGAGTCCAACGCTACTAGATGAGGGCTAATAAAGCAGCCGTTCAGTGTATCTAGTGGGTGACGCCCTGTTATAGATTTTGCATTGGGACCCAGAAGCTACAACTCCCACCATGGACCGGGGAGATAATGCAGATAGTTGCAACAGTTAACATAGTTCAATATTCGGTTTGTCTTATTCCTGAGTGAGTTAGCTGCTGATACAAGGTTCAGCCACCAGGTGGCAGCATTGCCCTCACCTTAGTATTATTGGTATGTTATGTTTGGTGTTACTTATTGTCACAGTTTATATACATCGTACGACATTAGTTACACGTTTACAATTATTTTAGCTACAATATTGCTTCTTTCCTTCTTATGGAGCCAGTGAACCAAAGTCATCACCTGCGACATCAGAAAGTGGGGCTCCATTCATTTCAATGTGACTGCGGAGATTCCTGAGTGGCCCCCGCTCGGTTATTTCCGCCAGCCCCATTGAAATGAACGAAGTGCCGGCTGCACACGTGTGCGCCCATCGCGCCATAGATTCTGATGTCACTGCGGGGGGAGAAGTGACCTCTGCAGTGACAGGAAGAGGAGGACACTGGACCTTTGTTCTCGAGATCGGTGGAGTCCCAGTGGTGAGACCCCCCACTTATCAGCAAGTTATCCCCTCTCCTGTGGATAACCTGTGGATAGGGGATAACTCGCAGTCGTGGTACAGCCCCTTTAGGGCGAGGGCAGGGGCGTAACTATAGAGGATGCAGGGGATGCGGTTGCACCCGGGCCCAGGAGCCTTAGGGGGCCCATAAGACCTCTCTTCTCCATATAGGGAACCCAGTACTATGAATAAAGCATTATAGTTGGGGGTCCTGTTCCAGGTTTTGCATTGGGGCCCAGAAGCTTCAAGTTACGCCTCTGGGCGAGGGCTACACTGCAAGTATTATGCACATCACCAAAAAATCCATCAAGGTTGGATTCCATTGCTGATCGCTACCTACATACACGACAACGTGCGACTTTTACTACTACCCCACTGAGCTCATTATGAGTGCAGAGTTGCGAAGTGGATTTTTTGTAACTCGCACTGCGACCCCATTGACCTTAATGTGAGTGCAAGGTCGCAGGGCTACACAACTAAAAACGTCGCCATGTAACCCTAGCTTTAGGCTCCCTTCACACGAGTGTATGCGCATTTGCACAAGCCTGAGCGCAACGTATTGGCGCACCGAACAATGCTTTTTTGCAGGCGTATCGCCGTATTTTACGCGCAGCAAGCGAAGACACATGATAGAAATGACTCATCTAGTCTAATGAGTTCCAGGTGTGTTCCTTTTTCAGCGCAATTATGCAGCGTGTCACGCATCTCCTAGTATTTTGCGCATACATTAGCGCACCCCCCTATCGACTTCTATGGGGACCTTTGAAATCAATGGGGGCTATTCTCTGTGGTCAGCGTGTCGCTGCCCTAAATGCAATTTTCATGTGCGTTTTTCATGTGTGTGACTATTGCAAGTGCAGCGATGCGTATTTTCTCACATTATTCCCTATGGGAGCAAGAACGCTACACTGGCATGTGAGGATGCCCTCACCCGACAGGCTTCATGCCAGAAGCACGGACAGATATTGAACTTGCAAAGAAGTGATTTTTATGCGAGTGCGATGTGCCACACAGCATCACACAGGCATGAAACTCACATTTACAAATAGCTCCCATAGGGAAGAATGAGAGATATCGACCAAAACCAGCAATTTTTCAGTTGCATCACTTCTCGCAGCGCTGTCGAGAACAATCATACAAGTACGTGCATCCATTAAAAAATGGGTTCTTTCCCCGTGCGATTACTTTGAATCTCTTCTGGAACAACCTGCAACTTTCACGCGTCGGAAAATCGCAAGTGCAGTAATGCGATACGTTTTTCTCACAATATGCATCACGTTTCTTAGATTGATATTGCGCTCATTCGTGTCAGTGGGGCCACTGGTCGCAGCATTCATATCTTGTTTCGCATGCAGTGCTGGAAACTGCTGTGTCAACTGCCACTAGGGGGCGCCACACATCAGGAAGACCCTTAATGTGAGTATGGAACTCTACTGCTCTGTACAGCGCCATATTCTAAGCGCTACGGAGTAAGTTGGCGCTATACAAATAAAGATTATTATTATATTGTCTACTTAATAGGAAGAAGAGAAATCTAAACTCCTTGTCCCCAGAAGTAGATCGTAGGACTTTATACAGATCTTACACTCACTGTCAAAAACAGAAGAAGTTGTCGTTCTGCTGCAAAACTCAGCATGCAGTTCCATCTCAGGCAGATCTGTACATGATTAGAGCCAATAGGTGGCGCTGCAGAGGTATTGCTCCAGAGTTTGTAACGCAGCTTTGGATGCGACTAGAGTACAAAATATGAGATGTTCATAAATACAGCAAAGCATTTGCAAGGTTTCTTAAGATTTTATGTAGATTTATGCTGAAAAATGCTGTTCAAGAGCAAAAAAAGCCCCTTAAGCGCCGGCAGCAGACGCCTTACGGAGCGCTGTGACCCTCGAACATCTCGCTTCTCTATTTGGATACTGTGGGCTGGTGTCACTTTTCTAAATCCAGCACCGACTCCCTCTGAACGCTGATTCACACTGCGCTTGTATCTCCTGCTGTATAGGCGGCGTGAAAAGCGATGCCTTAAAGTGCCCGTATAACGATGATGACGCAGTGGAAAAACCGCAGCGTGAATCATTTGGGACTTTTCTAGTACAGGTGATGAGAGTCCAATATAATCTGCTCCTGTAGGACAAAGCAACGCGCTTCTCTTCCCCATTACACACTTGGTAACACCTCAGTTGCCTGTTACTGCCACTAGGGGGCATGTAGATCACGAACAGTCATATACGGCTGTACACAGAGCGCCCTCTAGTGGTAGTAACAAGGAGTAAAGATGTTTACAGGTGTGTTTGTCGAGGAGGAGCCACTGAGCGTACCGTTAGGCTGATAGATCCTTCTGACTTGAAGATATTTCAGTGTCTTCCAGTCTGTAGCTCCGTAGTGACTCCATTTATGCATTTGCACTGGTCAGAAAAACGATGACTGCTTCTTCCAGAAACAGTGCCTCACCTGTCCACAGGTTGGGTCGGGTATTGCAGCTCAGTCCCACTCACGTAAGTAGATGCAATACCAGACACAACCTGTGGACAGGCGTGGCAGTGCTTCTGGATGAAAGCAGCAATGTTTTTCCAATCCTGGACAACCCTTTTTGAGCAGAGTGTGGCCATATATGTCTCATGGGGGTATTCTCGGGGCGCTAATCACCCTGAACCTCTTCCTCTTCAGACCACCTGAAATATTTGTGCAGTGGCAGAATGATAGAAAATCACATCCGGTTCTGGGACTGATCTGAATGAAGGGCATGACCAGCCACCAGCTTATAGGGGGGCATCGGCGTAGGTGAGCTCCCTCCTTTAGCCGTTATCACACAGCCGAGAAAATCGTGTGAGATGTGAGTTGTGAGACGCACGAATATGAACCGCGATGCGGGAAACAAATCACGGCATGTTCTATCTTTGGGCGTGCCATCGCATCACCCAGCATCGCATTCACGTGCTAGGTGCACACAAGTACGATGCGATGTGAGGTCTCCCCATTGAAAACAAGGAGAGACACTCTGCGATACTCTGCCGCGGCTGACAGCCGAAGTGATGAAAGGCGAAATTCATATAAAAACGCCTCGCATCTGCGGGGAAATCGCATATTGGCAAGTGCGATATCGGGCCGTGAGGTTAACCTTAGGTCTGCCTGGCCAGTTAATCTTCCTCTGTGTGGCAGCAACTTGTGGAGCTACATGAATCATCCTCCTCCCGGCTCTGTCTCCTCCCATCCAAGGTGTCAGACAATCAGCACCCCCGCAGCACAATTGCTTAATTCTTCTATATATTTATGTTTTGAGCTTGGCTCTGGTGCTGCACTTATATTATGAGCTTGGCTCTAGAGGTACAGTCATGTACTGAGCTTTGTTCTGGCGCTGTATTTATGTTGGGTGCTTCATTTCGTTGAGTGCTGGGGGGCGCCCTTACTCCATATTGCTCAGTTTTGTTTGTAGTCCACGCTTTGCCTCTGTGGATCAGAACAATGGGTGGCTCCACATGACAGTCCACTTGGTAACGGATGATATACAGAGCCTCACAGAGAAAATAGGACACCATAACGATTTTGTCACAGCATTACACAATTTTCATTGTATGTTCAGATAAATAAGTTCTGCAAATTGATGCAGTTTTCGGGCCAATCACATAGAACCATAAAATGGTAGAGTTGGAAGGGACCCCCGGGGTCATCCGGTCCGACCCCCTGCTCAGTGCAGGATCACTAAATCATTACAGACAGATATTTGTCCAGCCTCTGAAGACTTCCATTGAAGGAGAACTCCCCACCTCCTGTGGTAACCTGTTCCACTCATTAATCCCCTTCACTGTCTAATATCTAATTTGTGTCTCCTCCCTTTCAGTTTCATCCCATTGCTTCTAGTTTTTCCTTGTGCAGATGAGAATAGGGCTGATCCCTCTGCACTGTGACAGCCCTTCAGATATTTGTAGACAGCTATTAAGTCTCCTCTCAGCCTTCTCTTCCGCAAGCTAAACATTCCCAGATCCTTTAACTGTTCCTCATAGGACATGATTTGCAGACTGCTCACCATCTTGGTAACTCTTCTCTGAACTTGCTCCAGTTTGTCTTTTTTAAAGTGAGGTGCCCAGAACTGGACACAGTATTCCAGATGGGGTCTGACTAAGGAAGAGTAGAGGGGGATAATGACCTCACATGATCTAGACTCTATGCTTCTCTTAATACATCCCAGAATTGTGTTTGCCTTTTGACTGCTGCATCACATTGTTGACTCATGTTCAGTCTATGACCTATTAGTATACCCAAGTCTTTTTCACATGTGCTGCTGCTTAGCCCAGTTCCTCCCATTCTGTATGTGCTTTTTAAACTTTTCTTGCCCAGATGTAGGACTTTGCATTTCTCCTTGTAAAATCCCATTCTGTTAGTCGCTGCCCACTGTGCAAGCTTTTCTAGATCCTTTTGAATCCTCTCTCTGGTAGCATCATAAATGGCGAAAACTAGCTAACTTTGGTGATGTTATGCCCACGGAAACTGCTTTGTGTCGTTGATTTTTGAGTCTACATAAAGAGGAGTGAAGACGCCACCGAGAGCCATTTCATCAAATGTACAAATTTACGAACTCTGCTCCTCGGAACTGTTCCCTATTAGTACGGTTCTACATTGCGGTCACCGCACAGTTTGCTAATAAGTTAATCTTTGCTGTCTGCAGCTTCTATTAGGCCATTAACATAGACCAGCCGGTGGAGGCTTAACTGATTAGCAAGCCCACAGACCTATGTACATCACAATGGGGTTACATGGGACCGTACCCTGAAGGCGCGATTCCATGAGTGCTGCTAACATTTATGCGCTAATTGTCGTTCTGCACCTGGACTTGTCAGTTCAGTCTGGCAATTATCAGAAAACTGCAAGCGCCGGCGGTGGCCACCAGCGCAGGACCCTTAATCAGTGCTGAGTGGAGTATAACGAGTATGCCTCGGTGTCAGTGTGATGCTGCGCTGCAGAGGCTGATCTGACTCTCGCATCTTGTAAATCGTCTTCCCACTCATCCTCCTACATAACATCAACCATCGCCGCCACCTTAAGTAAATCCAATAAGCGTGTCCTCTCTGCTGCCCGTCCTTTCCGCATGTCCTACTTGTCATTTTGTCTTTCATGTCACTGAAGTTTAAACATCACATCATGAAAAGTTCTTCAACTTTCTAAAACTTTGCAATTCAATGCATCATCTTTGCTTGCTGTTAGTAAACGAGAACCTGCTTGTTTATACCCAACCCAAACCTAAGCTGAAGGTTTGCTACAGTTGTATCCAGTCTGTACATTCAGCTGCAGACTCCAAAGTGATATATCTTACCTGCACTGATACATTGTAGCAAAATCGGGACAGGAGAGAGATTCGTACTGCTGATGTGTTTAGCTCACAGAGGATTGTTTACACTGGATACATTGTAACAAACTCTCAGCTGTGAGAAGTATTATGTCTGTACAGGTTAAACAATGATGCTACAGTTCACTGACAGAAAGCAGAGACTTAACATGGAAAACAATGGAAACCTGAAGTATACTAAAAAGTTGTAGAACTTTCCACTATACAATGACTAGGCTTTATTGGCATAGTTCGGATGTGCTACAGATTTGTCTTTCAGGAGTCTAGGAAAGCTGGGTAACTGCCCTTGTTGATAGGAGCAGTATTGCAAAGCATATTGGTAGTCACCCAGCTTTCCTAAACAAATGCCCATTCAGGGGTCTCGAAAAGTTAGGTGTTGGTTGACCACTCCTGTATAATAAGTGACTGTTCTCATATTGGAAGTCACTCAGATTTCTCAGACCCCATGGCTAGTTCTTTAGTGTATTGTACATCCTTCAGTCCTATACTGCACCTTAAGTAGGCAAATTGACATTTAGGGGTCTAGGAAAGTTGGGTTATCCTTCCTGTTTAATCTGTTACAGACCCAATATTGGTAGCTACCCAGCTTTCACAGATCCCTGCTTAGTTCTTTGGACTGTCACACATCCCTCTCTCCTGCACCTTAAGTAGTCAAAAGGCCATTCAGGTGTCTTGGATAGTTGGGTGACACTTCCTGTTTTAATCTGTTACAGTCTCTGTATTGGTAGTCACTCAGCTTTTCCAGACCCCACCTTGTTCTGTAGACAATCGCACATCTGTCAGCCCTATTTTGTTTCTTCAGTAGGCAAATGGCCATTCAGGGGTCCTAAAAAGTTGGATGAGCCTTCTTGTTTACTCCATAATGGTCCCCATATTGGTTGTCACCCAGCTTTCCTAGACCGTTAGTTAGTTCTGTAGTGAATGATACACCCGTTATTCCTGTATTGGTTCTTAAGTAGGCAAATGGCCATACAGGGAGTCTAGGAAAGTTGGGTGACCACTATTGTTTAATCTGTTACAGTCCCCATATGGGTTGTCACCCAGCTTTCCCAGACTTCTGCCTAGTTTTACAATGAATCACACATCCCTCAGTCCTACACCACTCCTTAAGTAAGCGAAAGGCCATTCAGGGATCTAGGAAAGTTGGGTGATCCTTTTTGTTTGATCCGTCATGGTCCCATATCAGTTGTCACCCGGCTTTGATTTTAGGGGAGATGTGGATTCTCTGGCTGTCAGGAAGTGTGCTGTGTGCAGGAGGGGTGGGCTGTGGAGATGCTCTGCAGGGTTGGGCGGAGGGAGGTGTTGGGATATAATGTGTCATCCTTCTGTATCCCACAGACACTGAGCTGGGACCCTCCTCGTATCATGGAGTGACGCTGGGGGTAAGTGACGGGGTGGGGGTATAATATTACCTGCACCCTACACAGGGGGAGTAGGAGTTATTAGGGGCAGAAGACGTGATACTTATAACACTGCTTCTGCTATTATCTATATAATATATTGCATATCTGGGCACTGTGTGGCACTATTATTTGGGCACTCTGTGGCACTGTTGTGTAAGCACTCTGCAGTAGTATTATCTGGGTTCTGTATAGAAGGATTATTACATCAGCACACCACATAGCAGCATTATGTCGATATTCTGTGTCAATGTTATGTGGGCACGGTGTGGCACTATTATCTGGGCACTATGTGGCACTGTTTGGTTCTGTATGGCTCTGCTGTGTAAGCACTCCATAGCAGTATGATCTGGGTTCTGTATAGGAGGATTACATGAGCACACCATACTGCAGCATTATGTGGTTATTCTATGTCAATATTATGTGGGCACTGTGTGGCACTATTGGGCACTCTGTGTGGCACTGTTGTGTAAGTACTCTGTAGTAGTATTATCTGGGTTCTGTATTCAAGAATAATGCCAGCACACCACATAGTAGCATTATGTGGTTATTCTGTCTCAATGTTATGTGGGCATGATGTGGTACTATTATCTGGGCACAGTGTGGCACTGTCGTAAGCACCGTGCAGCAATAGTACATGAATTCTTTGTGGAAGGATTATGTCAGCACACCATATAGCACTGTGTGGCACTATTATTTGGTCCCTGTGTGGCACTGTTGTTTAAATACTGGGCAGCAATATTCTGTGGGTTCTGTGTGGAAGCATAATGTCAGCACATGGCAGCAGCATTTTGTGATCACTGTATGTCTATATTATGTGTGCACTGTGTGGCACTATTATTTGGGCACTGCATAGCACTGTTGTGTAAGCAGTTTACAGCAGTATAATCTGGTTTTTCTATGGAAGGATTACATCAGCACACCCTATAGCAGCATTATGTAGTTATTGTATGCCATTATTATGTGGGCACTGTATGGCGCTACTAAGTACTGTACAAGATTATTATGCAGCATTATGAGGGCACTATATGGTAGCATTATGTAGTCAGTGTATGCTTTCATTACTGTGGCACTATTACTATAAGGCTTTATTATGTAGGCAATGAACAGTTGCATTATATAGATACTACACTGCAGGATTATGTAAGCACTGTACAGCAGCATTATGAGGGCACTACCAGGCAGTATTATGCAAGCCTTATACAATAGCCTTATGTACATATTGTAGTATTGCATAGGCAATGTGCAGCATCATTATGTGAACATTATATGGCAATAATATGTAGGCACTGTACAGCAGTATTATGTGGACACCATTACTATATGGCAGTATTATGCTTGGGCTGTACAGCAGCATTATATAGCAATATGGTCGCATCATGTAGGCAATATACAGCAGCATTATGCAGACACTGTATAACAGTACTAGCTAGGCAATCTACAGCAGCATTACAAAGGCAGTATATATGGTAGTATGGTACAAGCAATGTATAGCAGTATTATGTGGGCACTATATGGTAGCATTATATAGGCAAGTTACAGTCTCATTATATAGCCACCACACTGCAGGATTATGTAGGTAATGTACAGTTGCATTATGGAGGCACTATCTGGCAGTATTATGTAGGCAATCGATGGCAGGATTATTTGGGCAGTCTAGAGCAGCATTATATAAGCATTATGTGGACACTTTATAGTATTATTATCCAGGCAGTTTGTGGAAGAATCATGTTGGCACAGTATGGGGGTACTTCAGCAGTGGATAGCACTACTATATGGGGTAATTATGCCACTACTGCCCTCTATTTCCTAAAAATCTCATAGAATAGGGATGGGGGTTGTAGTCATACTTCGTCCAAGGACTTCCCATCCTCATCACTAAGCATTGTACATCCCTGCCCTAATTCCCGCAGATCTCAGTCAGCGTTATCACTAGAATCAATCAGGTCGGCAGCAGGAGAGATTCCAGCCGGGAATCACAGAGTCACATATTACAAGTGCCGCTAATGAGTCCATAAAACTGTACTAAATATAACCACATCTGGGGCTTTGTTACAGTGTACCAGAGCTCTCCTGTAGTGACTTGTGGACCTGAGTCCATTTACTGACAGCAAGCAGAGCTCTGGTGAGAATACATTGTACTCTATAGACTGATGGCTCAGTGGGCTGGCTGTCAGCAGCAGTCGGTACCCCTGACCACTCGCTGCTGTCCTACAGGTGGGCTCCTGTATGTATGGAACCCAGTTGGGGATCCAGCATCACTGGGCATGTCCATCTTTGCTCCATCTATGCCGAAGAAGCAGTCACACCGGGGCCCTTAAACCTGACAGGGGCCAAAATGCCCCTTTGTCCCATAAGAGGGATCAGTACTATTGAAGAAATGTAGTAATCTCAGGGTCTTGTCACAAATACTAGATACTGAAGAGGGGACACATTATGGTGGGGATACTGTTAGGAGGGGGCAGTACAGTGAGGATACTAAGAGGGAGGGGGTACATTATGGTGAGAATACTGGGGGGGGGGGCACATTATGGTGAGGATACTAGAGAAGGGGACATTAAGGTGAGGATACTGGTGGGGGACACTTTAGGGTGAGGATACTGTGGAGGGGGCATTATAGTGAGGATACTAGGGGGGGGGACACATTATGGTGGGGATACTGTTAGGAGGGGGCAGTACAGTGAGGATACTAAGAGGGAGGGGGTACATTATGGTGAGAATACTGGGGGGGGGGGCACATTATGGTGAGGATACTAGAGAAGGGGACATTAAGGTGAGGATACTGGTGGGGGACACTTTAGGGTGAGGATACTGTGGAGGGGGCATTATAGTGAGGATACTAGGGGGGGGGACACATTATGGTGGGGATACTGTTAGGAGGGGGCAGTACAGTGAGGATACTAAGAGGGAGGGGGTACATTATGGTGAGAATACTGGGGGGGGCACATTATGGTGAGGATACTGGGGGGGGGCACATTATGGTGAGGATACTGGCGGGGGGGACATTATGGTGAGGATACTAGAGAAGGGGACATTAAGGTGAGGATACTGGTGGGGGACACTTTAGGGTGAGGATACTGTGGAGGGGACATTACAGTGAGGATACTAGGGGGGGGGACACATTACGGTTAGGATACTAGGGTTGGGGGCACATTATGGTGAGGATACTGTGGAGGGGGGCACATTATGGTGAAGATACTGGGAATGGGACATTACGGTGAGGATACTGGCAGGGGACACATTATGGTGAGGATACTGGGGAAGGGGACATTACGGTGAGGACACTAGGGGGGGGGACACATTGTGGTTATGATACTGGGGAGGATGACATTATGGTAAGGATACTGGCGGGGGAGTCAGTGGACACATTACGGTGAGGATATTAGGGGGGACACATTACCGTTAGGATACTGGGGGGGAGGGGGGGGGACAATACATGAGGATACTGGGAAGAGGGCACGTTATGGTGAGGATATTGGGGAGGGGGACATTACAGTGAGGATACTGGGGAGCAATCATTACGGTTAGGATACTGGGGAGGGGAACATTAAGGTGAGGATACTGGGGAGTGGGACGTTATGGTGAGGATACTGGAGGGTGGGACAATACAGTGAGGATACTGGGGAGGGGGCATGTTACGGTGAGGATATTGGGGAGGGGAACATTAGGTGAGGATACTGGGGAGTGGGACATTATGGTGAGGATACTGGGGGGTGGGACAATACAGTGAGGATACTGGGGAGGGGGCACATTACGGTGAGGATATTGGGGAGGGGGACATTATGGTTAGGATACTGGGGACTGGGACATTACATGAGGATACTGGGGAGAGGGTACGTTATGGTGAGGATATTGAGGAGGGGAACATTTTGGTGAGGATTCTGTGGGAAGGGGGCGCAGTGCAGTGAGGTCTGTGAACAGGAGACATTGTCTCACAGGTTTCAGTGTCTCACCTGTCTCATTCCATCTGTCCACAGATCAGTCGCCATGACACTCCCGTCCCGCCTGCTCCTCCTCGCTGTCATGTTCATCCAAGTTGTTAGGTGTCACCAGAATGCAGGTAAGATAATGAGACCCCCGGGGGAGGCGCGCAGACTGTGCCCCAAGGCCCAAACTTCCAGCTCACCCAGACTGTGCCCCAGGGCCCCCAGTGTAATCTCATCCGCCTCCTGTGAACCATATTCTCTGCAGCTGCATCTTCTCCACAGAGATCACAGCGCCCAGAGGGGCCGTCACCCAGCTTTCCACAGACCCTGAGTGGTGTTTTATGTGTGTGCAATCGGATCCCGAGCTATGAGGCTGATAATAAGTCATTATGGGCACAGTGGTGGCTACAGTTATGGGGGGCACAGTGGTGGCTACACTTATGGGGGGCACAATGGTAGTTACAATTATGGGAGCACAGTGGTGGCTACAGTTATGGGGGCACAGTGGTGGCTACAGTTATGGGGGGCACAGTGGTGGCTACACTTATGGGGGGCACAATGGTAGTTACAATTATGGGGGCACAGTGGTGGCTACAGTTATGGGGGGCACAGTGGTGGCTACAGTTATGGGGGCACAGTGGTGGCTACACTTATGGGGGGGCACAATGGTAGTTACAATTATGGGGGCACAGTGGTGGCTACAGTTATGGGGGCACAGTGGTGGCTACAGTTATGGGGGCACAGTGGTGGCTACAGTTATGGGGGCACAGTGGTGGCTACAGTTATCGGAGCACAGTGGTGGCTACAGTTATGGGGGCACAGTGGTAGCTACAGATATGGGGGCACAGTGGTGGCTACAGTTATCGGAGCACAGTGGTGGCTACAGTTATGGGGGCACAGTGGTGGCTACAGTTATGGGGGCACAGTGGTGGCTACAGTTATGGGGGGGCACAATGGTAGTTACAATTATGGGAGCACAGTGGTGGCTACAGTTATGGGGGCACAGTGGTGGCTACAGTTATGGGGGGCACAGTGGTGGCTACACTTATGGGGGGCACAATGGTAGTTACAATTATGGGGGCACAGTGGTGGCTACAGTTATGGGGGGCACAGTGGTGGCTACAGTTATGGGGGCACAGTGGTGGCTACACTTATGGGGGGGCACAATGGTAGTTACAATTATGGGGGCACAGTGGTGGCTACAGTTATGGGGGCACAGTGGTGGCTACAGTTATGGGGGCACAGTGGTGGCTACAGTTATGGGGGCACAGTGGTGGCTACAGATATGGGGGCACAGTGGTGGCTACAGTTATCGGAGCACAGTGGTGGCTACAGTTATGGGGGCACAGTGGTAGCTACAGATATGGGGGCACAGTGGTGGCTACAGTTATCGGAGCACAGTGGTGGCTACAGTTATGGGGGCACAGTGGTGGCTACAGTTATGGGGGCACAGTGGTGGCTACAGTTATGGGGGGGCACAATGGTAGTTACAATTATGGGGGCACAGTGGTGGCTACAGTTATGGGGGCACAGTGGTGGCTACACTTATGGGGGGGCACAATGGTAGTTACAATTATGGGGGCACAGTGGTGGCTACAGTTATGGGGGGCACAGTGGTGGCTACAGTTATGGGGGCACAGTGGTGGCTACACTTATGGGGGGGCACAATGGTAGTTACAATTATGGGGGCACAGTGGTGGCTACAGTTATGGGGGCACAGTGGTGGCTACAGTTATGGGGGCACAGTGGTGGCTACAGTTATGGGGGCACAGTGGTAGCTACAGATATGGGGGCACAGTGGTGGCTACAGTTATCGGAGCACAGTGGTGGCTACAGTTATGGGGGCACAGTGGTGGCTACAGTTATGGGGGCACAGTGGTGGCTACAGTTATGGGGGCACAGTGGTGGCTAAAGTTATGGGGGGCACAGTGGTGGCTAAAGTTATGGGGGGCACAGTGGTGGCTACAGTTATGGGGGGCACAGTGGTGGCTACAGTTATGGGGGCACAGTGGTGGCTGCAGTTATGGGGGCACAGTGGTGGCTGCAGTTATGGGGGCACAGTGGGGGCTACAGTTATGGGAGCACAGTGGTGGCTGCAGTTATGGGGGCACAGTGGTGGCTACAGCTATGGGGGCACAGTGGTGGCTACACTTATGGGGGCACAGTGGTGGCTACAGTTATGGGGGCACAGTGGTGGCTGCAGTTATGGGGGCACAGTGGTGGCTGCAGTTATGGGGGCACAGTGGTGGCTACAGTTATGGGGGCACCGTTGCTGATACTATTATGAATGTAATCTCTATTTTGGATCTCCTGTGGCTGGCACAGTTATGGGGTATGGGGGTTGTCACCATTATAAGGACACAGTGCACTGGGACTGCCACGATTAGTGTATATCTGCCATTGTTAGAGGAGTAGTGTGGCTGTCATTGTTATGGAGGAACTGTAGCTGTCACCATATGAGGACGCTGACTGTTACTGTCGTGGGGTGCTGTGGCTTTTATTGTTATGGGGGCAGTGAAGCTGTCACCATTATGAAGACACCGTGACTGTTACTGTTACGGGGGTACCATGGCTGTCCCTGTTATGAGGACACGACTGTTACATCATGACTGTTCGGGTTCACATGGTGGTATTGTGACGCGGATCCGCACACGGAATTTGTCCTGTCCGTGGAATCCACATGCGGACGTCCAACATGGAAACTAGTTTTGCCGCATCAATAAGTGACCTGTCCATTTTCCATGCAGATTTTGCCCATTGACAGGACGAATTGCATGTGTTGATCCGCGCCAAAAACGGCTACAAAATTTGTGGATTGTTACGCTGTTTTTGAGGTGGCATTCGTTGCTGACAATTGCGTGTCTGACTCGGCGGTGTGAGCGCACCTTTAGGTGGGGACTGCTGCTATGTATTAAAATGTTTTTTTTTTATATTAGTCCATAAAGCAAAATTTAATTCGTGGTGCGAAGCATTTTCAGAATACAAAGCAGCTCATTTTTCGGTGCCCGCGGCGCTGCTACCTGACAGTTGGGGCGTTTTCAGCACATCTTTCCTATTTTTTGGTGTAGCGTAAATTGTGCCACATTTACACGTCCGGGCGCCTCTTTTGTAAATTTAGCGCAATTTAAGTCTGTTTTTGTTTTTAAACGAATTGTTGCAATATCCGCCAATATTCCTAAATAAGCTCCGCTGCGCCTCTTTCTGGCATGGGGGCGCCGTGGCTGTCATTGTTGTGGGGGCTCTGAGGTGGTCACTGTAGTCTGACAGCGCAGACTTAGACTAGACAGTATGAAAAGGCACCAGGTATATCAAAGCAGCTCCTGGGTGATAAACCTGCCAAATTGGAAGACTGTCTAAGTTTAGACAACTTTTTAGTTAGTGCCAAAAATTGTGCCAAAAACTTGGCGCAATTTGTTAAAATTTGGTGCAATTAAGGCCACACCTCCTTTGAAAGAACGCCCCTTCATTGGACACAGCAAAAAAATTGTCAAAGGCATAGAAAAAACGGCGCAATTTGCAACAGAAAATTGTTGAATTTTCAATAGTAAATAAGCCCCAGTACGCCACTTACTATGATGGGGGCGCTGCGGCTGTCATTGTTATGGGGGCACTGTGGCATCTAATAGAGTTGTGGGAGCACTGTGGCATCTCATAAAGTTGTGGGGGCACTGTGGCATCTAATAGAGTTGTGGGAGCACTGTGGCATCTAATAGAGTCGTGGGGGCACTGTGGCATCTCATAAAGTTGTGGGGGCACTGTGGCATCGAATAGAGTTGTGGGGGCACTGTGGCATCGAATAGAGTTGTGGGGGCACTATGGCATTGAATAGAGTTGTGGGGGCACTGTGGTATCTCAGAAAGTTGTGGGGGCACTGTGGCATCTAATAGAGTTGTGGGGGCACTGTGGGATCTCCTAAAGTTGTGGGGGCACTGTGGCATCGAATAGAGTTGTGGGGGCACTGTGGCATCGAATAGAGTTGTCGGGGCACTGTGGCATCGAATAGAGTTGTGGGGGCACTGTGGCATTGAATAGAGTTGTGGGGGCACTGTGGCATCTCATAGAGTTGTGGGGGCACTGTGGCATCTAATAGAGTTGTGGGGGCACTGTGGCATCTAATACAGTTGTGGGGGCACTGTGGCATCTAATAGAGTTGTGGGGGCACTGTGGCATCTCATAGAGTTGTGGGGGCACTGTGGCATCTCATAGAGTTGTGGGGGCACTGTGGGATCTCATAGAGTTGTGGGGGCACTGTGGCATCTCATAGAGTTGTGGGGGCACTGTGGCATCTCATAGAGTTGTGGGGGCACTGTGGCATCTCATAGAGTTGTGGGGGCACTGTGGCATCTAATACAGTTGTGGGGGCACTGTGGTATCTCATAGAGTTGTGGGGGCACTGGTAGACTTGCCCTTCTCTCCTAGTCTTACTGTTCAGGTGCTTTTGCTTCCCTGTTCAGCCCCATGCCGGACCATCAGATGTTCTGGACTGTCGGATGTTTCTCCGGCCCCCTTGTCTGTGTTTATACAGCTGTAATGGATGGATCCCTGTGTGATTATGTCGCAGTGTTATTAGCGGTTTCCGTGCTTTCGGTTGCGCTAATCCTGAGCGTTTCTTCGACCGCCTGACATCTCAGAAGACATTTGTCAGAAACAATTTAAGGGAGAAGTTTGTTGACATCCAATTTTCCGGACAAAGTTCTGAAATGTGTTTACTCGTGCGCGGCGCGATTCTCTCTGACCCCCGGTCACCGCTCTGCTACAATTAGATTCCGACCAAACACGCTCTGACGCATTCCTGGGCCGTGTCTGCAGTAACAGGGTGCAAGGAAGGGGCGCAGACCTGTCAATGTCACACTGTCTCCGACCCCCGAGTCTGGGTAACGGCCCAGCTGGGAACGGCAAGTGCCTAAGTGTGAGCCGGAGATAATGTCCGCCATTGTCCTCTGCAGACAGGGCACCCTTGTTCTTATGCTGAGAGGGCATCTCTGTTCTAAGAGGGCAAAGAGCGGAAATCCTAGAGATGGCATCGGATCTGAGGATTGTTAATGGGGCTTGTAAGGTCAAAAAAAGGAAGGGGGGGTCAATATTTATTATTCAGGAGTCTAGGAAAGCTGGGTGGCCAAACCCAGGGGAGCTTTAACTCCATCCACATTAGTTGTCACCCAGCTTAACCAGAAACAGATGAGGACAATTCACAGACTATTTTAGGGCAAATTGCTCTTTAAATGGGGTTCTCCAGGTTGGGGAAACCCCTTTTATTGAAAGACTTGCCCAAAAATAAGCCCCTGGAAGTTGTCTTGCTGCAGGTTCACCAGTGATCAGCTAGGATCGCCAAGTGAAGTGTTACATTTCCCCACAGCGCCACCACAGGAGAAATGAAGGATTACATGATGCACATTAAAATCATTGAGCTGTCCTTGTGATGTGTGAATATGTTGATATATGTAATCATATATGTATAGCTGGTCTAACTTATGCATCACCTGTATATAGTGATATAGAGCATGCTGGTATAACCTGGGTATCTCCTGTATATAATTATATATGTACAGCTGGTATAAGTTATACATCTCCCTGTATATAGTGATATGGACCATGCTGGTATAACCTGGGTATCTTCTGTATATAATTATATATGTACAGCTGGTATAAGTTATACATCTCCTGTATATAGTGATATGGAGCATGCTGGTATAACCTGGGTATCTCCTGTATATAATTATATATGTACAGCTGGTATAGGTTATACATCTCCTGTATATAGTGATATGGACCATGCTGGTATAACCTGGGTATTACCTGTATATAATTATATATGTACAGCTGGTATAAGTTATACATCCCCTGTATATAGCGACATGGACCATGCTGGTATAACCTGGGTATCTTCTATATATAATTATATATGTACAGCTGGTATAACTTATACCAGCTATTCATATTTGAGTACATACAGTACTTACCACTGCATGTACTCCTTCTCCACTCCCCGACACTGTCAGCGCACTGCCGGCCAGACCAATCACGTGGCCAGCAGTGAACTGATAGACTGCAGTTGTGACCAATCATAACTACAGTCTCTCAGTGGAAGGGAGGAGCATGCGCCCGAGGAGTCTGCAGCCTGAAATTGGCTGCAGGCTCCCCCAGTAATGGCCCTCATATCCCGGAGTGCCACCCACAGCTGGTCCACGCGCCACAGCAGTAAATATGTATATGGGAATGGGCCCCCGTTTGCTAAGGGGCCGGATTGCAATTGCGACCCCTAGCGGCATGTCAGTGGTTTCTGTACTGGGATAAGCTCCCACATCACCTGACAGCACAGTACTGGTGGGGGCCAATACTTTTGTCAACATAGTGTACCTACCCATAGTCTACCCAAAAAACTACCCATACCACTACCCGTTATAACTACTCAACCCACTACCCATAGTCTATCAATATGACTACCCATACTGCTACGCGTTAAGAATACTCAACTACTAATACCCCTAATTACGCCAATGCCACCTCCCACAGTCTACCCATACAAATACCCATAGTCTAGCCATACTCTATAGTCATATCTACCCATAGTCTAGCCATACTCTATAGTCATATCTACCCATAGTCTAGCCATACTCTATAGTCATATCTACCCATAGTCTAGCCATACTCTATAGTCATATCTACCCATAGTCTAGCCATACTCTATAGTCATATCTACCCATAGTCTGGCCATACTCTATAGTCATATCTACCCATAGTCTGGCCATACTCTATAGTCATATCTACCCATAGTCTGGCCATACTCTATAGTCATATCTACCCATAGTCTGGCCATACTCTATAGTCATATCTACCCATAGTCTAGCCATACTCTATAGTCATATCTACCCATAGTCTGGCCATACTCTATAGTCATATCTACCCATAGTCTAGCCATACTCTATAGTCATATCTACCCATAGTCTGGCCATACTCTATAGTCATATCTACCCATAGTCTAGCCATACTCTATAGTCATATCTACCCATAGTCTGGCCATACTCTATAGTCATATCTACCCATAGTCTGGCCATACTCTATACCCATATCCACCCATAGTCTGGCCATACCCTACTACCCATAGTTTGCCCGGACCCCAATACATACAGGCTGATAATAATATCATCACTGATCTTTGGTTGTGATTGGCCCCAGAAGCTTTTTTGAAATGTTTGTCTATTTTCTGGGTAGACCTAAAATCTCCATTATTTGGGCCTCTTTGCTGCCGATCCAATATACTTACATGCTGACAGTCAGACAGATCCTCTTTACACCAGTTGTGACATTTACACACCCAGAAGGGTTAATCTCTTGCAGAAGGGAAGATGTAGCTTTCTGAGGACAATGAATTCAGTTTTTCTGTGAAGATGGAAGGAAGAAGAGACGTCATCCCCCAGGCCAAAGTCATAATGGATGCTCTGACTATTCATGTGTTACTCCCAGCAGCGGAGGAGGGGAGTGGTTGTTCCCCATCACTACATCTCTGATCTAATGTGAATTGTTCTGCACTTTGAAATGTGTCCCAGCGCCCGAAGCAGCGATGCCCACCACCCAGCGCTCTGCCGCCTGGCATGTGCTGACCATGCTACAGCTGCTTAACCTCCTAGATGTGATGAGATTGGGCATTGTCAACTCACTGTGCCCGCAAGGGGCGATAGTCCAGAGACAGAGCGGACTGGTAGTAAAATCACATCCATATCAGTACTCAGACTCCTCCAGCCGTGTGGGAGATCTCTAGCATCCAATTTATGGCGCTTTCCACCCTGATAGAGCTCAGAGGCTGATGGGAAAAGACAAGCCCTGCTCAGATCTCATAACTTCTATCAAACCCTCATCTATCTATCTATCTATCTATCTATCTATCTATCTATCTATCTATCTCATATCTATCTCATATCTATCTATCTCTATCTCATTATCTATCTATCTATCTATCTATCTATCTATCTATCTATCTCATATCTATCTATCTATCTATCTCCTATCGATCTATCTATCTATCTATCTGTATCTCATATCTATCTATCTATCTGTATCTCATATCTATCTATCTATCTCCTATCTATCTATCTCCTATCTATCTATCTATCTCCTATCTATCTATCTATCTATCTATCTCATATCTATCTATCTATCTATCTATCTATCTATCTATCTCCTATCGATCTATCTATCTATCTGTATCTCATATCTATCTATCTATCTGTATCTCATATCTATCTGTATCTATCTATCTATCTATCTATCTATCTATCTATCTATCTATCTATCTATCTATCTATCTCCTATCTATCTATCTCCTATCTATCTATCTATCTATCTATCTATCTATCTATCTAATATCTATCTATCTATCTCATATCTATCTATCTATCTATCTATCTATCTATCTATCTCATATCTATCTATCTATCTATCGCATATCTATCTATCTATCTCCTATCGATCTATCTCATATCTATCTATCTATCTCCTATCTATCTATCTATCTATCTATCTATCTCAAATCTATCCATCTATCTCCTATCTATCTATCTATCTATCTCATATCTATCTATCTCCTATCTATCTATCTCCTATCTATCTATCTCCTATCTATCTATCTATCTATCTATCTATCTATCTATCTATCTCATATCTATCTATCTCCTATCTATCTATCTATCTATCTATCTCATATCTATCTATCTCCTATCTATCTATCTATCTATCTATCTATCTATCTATCTATCTCCTATCTATCTATCTATCTATCTATCTATCTATCTCATATCTATCTATCTCCTATCTATCTATCTATCTATCTATCTATCTCCTATCTATCTATCTATCTATCTATCTATCTAATATCTATCTATCTCATATCTATCTATCCTTTTCTTTCTTTCTTTCTTTCTTTCTTTCTTTCTTTCTTTCGTCTTTTTGCACAGTCCACTCTTATCACTTCTCTCTCTATTTACCCCTCTTCTAGTTGCTCTCTAACACCTTCTCCCCACATCTTAGTTTCTATGCCTCCTCCTATTGACGGCGGCACAGAAATGGATAGTAGTGGGCTGTTTGCTGACAAAGAAGAGCATGCGGCTTCCGAACTTTGTGCATATCCCAGGTACATGAACATTGGTTGTTGCCATGAGTTAATGGAGAGAAAGAAGAGAGAGACAGTAAGAGAGAGGAAAAAGAGAGAGGGAGAAACTAAGAAAGAGAAAGAAAGTAAAAAAGAAAGGGAAAAGAAAGAGGAGAGAGAAAGAAGAGGAAGGATGGAAGGAAAGAAAACTCTGTAGAATTCCTTCTCCTTCATCTGTCTTCTTTTATGTCTTTCTCCTTCTTCCTTTTTCCTCTTCATCCTTCCTTCTTCCTATTTCTTCTTTTTCTATTTTCCTTCTTCTTTCTTCTCCTCCTCCTTACTCTTTCTTTTTTCTTGCTTTTTTTCTTTCTTTCTCTTCCTTTCTTATTTTTCTTTCTTTCTTTTCCTTTATTTCCTTCTTTCCTTCTTTCTTTCCTCTTTATGCACAGTCCACTCTCATCACCTCTCTCTCTATTTACCCCTCTTCTAGTTGCTCTCTAACACATTCTCCCCACGTCTTAGTTTCTCTGCCTCCTCCTCTTCATCCCGTTCGGTCTGTGTTCTCCTCTCTTTGTTTCTTCTTGTCACTCTTGTCTCTTCTTCCTCCTCTGTCTTGTCTTTCCCCCTTGGTTTCAGATGTACCTCTTAGTCTGTTCTCTGATGCTGTCACTGCCTCTTACTTCCACCTCAATCATCCCCGGCAGCTGTCTTCAGGCGGCACAGTCCCAGCTGGAGAGAGGTCTGGGCTGAGAGCAATGCTCATATACTGGATTCCATACCTGCAGGCACATATACATGTATTACCTTCTATGAACTTTTTGCATTGCATGATGTGTGAAATCACATTTGGTGGTATTACACTATCCAGGTAGGGGGCGCCGTAGCAAAATAATCAAAATGAACTCTACTCTTCTTATTACTCCTTTATATTTTAGAATATGAAGACCAAGCATTTGTTTACTCCTCAAATTCTAAGTAAGGACAACATATCTTCGTTCTTGTTTCCTACCACTTATTTGCCATTAGGCCCGTCCCTGTCCAGAGGGGGAGCCCCCAGCACCAGGCAGACATGGGCAGATGCCATGGACCACTGGGCTAGAGGGGTATGCTTATCGAATGAAGAGTGGGGTACACATGGGACCACTATGACTGTATTGCCCAAGGACTGACATGGACCTAGAGCTTGTGTTCATATATTTAGCAGCTAATGTGAACAAATAAAGCTGCAGTATAAAGCATGGTGGAAGAATAAAGCAGCTAAGCTTCAGTTTAGTACCTTAATGTAACTTCACTGTTTTCAAAGCTATTCCCTAAGTAAGCCACTGCCGACAACTGCTATCAGTAGACCTCACAGGTTGTCAAATCCATCCTTGGTTACCACTGCAACAAATGGGGGGAACATATAACAGATTTGTATATTATATAAATAATTTATTTATTACCCCCCAACATGTTACTCATTTTACCGACCTTGGATGGAAGGCTGAGTCAAGCTTAAGCCAGCAACCTGAACCATGCGGGGATTGAACTCACAATTAGGTCTGCATACTGCTGCCTTAACACTCTGCGCCACACAAGGCCCCCTGGCTAATTATCCCATTATATCTAAGCCCAATCACATTGGAAATTCTAAGGGGTTTCCTAATTTGAGGCCTCCACCAATTAGTGGCTGGAAAGAAGAACCTTTTTCTCTGGAAGACCAGCCTGCCTGTGCTTTAGTCATTGATTAAAATGAGTATCATGCAATGCTACATTTCACCTGCGGGGGCACTGCAGGGAAACTGAATATGTGATGTTGGGTTCCTCAACAGATTACAGATGATCTTTGAGGTTCCCAGCTATATTATACCCTGTAATCAGCTTAATGAAATGGAATTAACCCCCTTTTACCTGGTCATTTATAGGAGTTCTGCCTTGTTTATCAGTCTCTCTGATTTTACACATCTAGCGTATATGAGTCATATAAGTGGTCTCCCGGCCCCCGGTCTCTTTCCTGCTTTATCACTTCAGTTTCTTGTTTCGCTGTCACTATGGTAACGGTGGCCGATTAACCAGGTGACCTCCATCGCTGTTGACACTATTGTACTCTCCAAAGCTGTTGCAGTTTTCCTCCTCCCTCCATCGATCTGCTATATGTAGCGGCTCCTGTGGGCTAATCGCAGAAGAAGTGAATGGAAAGCATTGTGCGCACAGTCCAGCTAGCAGAGATAGACGGCGCCTTCCAGCGAGTGCATCAAGAGGCTGAACACCCAGCCTGACCGAATGCTTCTCACAGCTTTGTTACAATGTATCCAGTCTAGAGCTGGACTACACGGACGCGCCAGGATAGCAGTGCGCAAATGTATAATGAAGCCGCTTCCACACGGGCTACAAGATCGTGCGATTTTGTAGCAATGCGGCATCGCTACAAACCGCATGTATGTGAAGCCCGTGGTTTTTCAATGGGTTCTTTCACATTAGCCGTATTTTGTAGCCTGCGGTATTGCTAGAATACAAGATCGCGTCATGCTCTATACAACCGCAATTCGCTATGTTTTGTAGCTTATGTTTCGCTATGGAGCCTTCCTTTCCATTGCATCGCATCACAGGTTTTCGCGCAACGCGATGCAACGTTTATAATAGGAAATCCTACCGTAAAAGTTCTAAACTAAGTCCTAGCTGCAATAAGAAAACCAGATCAACACCTAACCATCACCTAATTGAATCAATGGCTGTGATTGGTTCATTGAGGGGTTGATCTGATTGGCTGAGCTCCGGCGCTCAAGAACCAATCAGAGGCAGCGCTTCCTGGAGGCGGACAAGGAACAATTGCTTGAAGACTGAAGACAAGTACTGGGGAGCTGCGGAGAAATGCGGCAGCGGCTGCTCGGTGAGGTGTCTGATTTTTTGGTTTTTTTTAATTACTGCCAGGGCTTATTTTAAGGTACGGCTTATATTTCAAGCCCCCCCCTCATCCCTGAAACTCCTGGCAAAATAGCGCTACAAAGTTGCGCAACTTTAAACACAAAGATCATGATATTGACAAGAGTCAACGCGGCGATATCGCACAGAACACAGATTTGATAGCGCTGTGATTTTTTTCGGGGTGATATCGCATTGCCCGTATGGAAGCGGCCTGATGTGGCGTTACCTCGGGGGCCGGCTCAGGAGCGCCCCCACACCTGTATAAGTTGTGAAGTGTTATCTTGTGAGGTTGAACACCGGCCAGTGTGCTCATGGGGAGGCGACGTGAATTATCGGAACGAGGCGTGATAGCGGGCGCCAGACGGATGGAGCGTTCCATTTCCAAAGTTGTGTGGGCATTTAACGTTCCTTGAGCCACAGTGCCACGTGTAGCAGGAATACATCATAGAAGGCATTACCACCCTCAGTGGGCAGCGCAGGGGCCGCCCACGGGAGCTTAATGATGGCGACCAGCGGCATCTGGGTAGAAAGGTCTGCAGGAACGGACAAGTGACTGCATCCAAAATCACATCCAGATTCAATGCCGCAGACCCGACACACAGACCCCACACGCAGACCCCACACACAGACCTCACACGCAGACCCCACACGCAGAGCCCACACACAGAGCCCACATGTAGACCCCACACGCAGAGCCCACACACAGACCTCACACGCAGACCCCACACGCAGAGCCCACACACAGAGCCCACATGTAGACCCCACACGCAGAGCCCACACACAAACCCCACACGCAGACCCCACACGCAGAGCCCACACGCAGATCCCACATGTAGACCCGACACGCAGACCCCACACACCAGTGCGGTGTTCTTTACCTTCCAGGGTAAAAGCAAATTCTGCACAGGACGCCATCTAACCTAAAGCCGTGTCCCCGTCTCAGCTTTTGATAGCCGAGATGGGAAGCTGCTGCCACGGCTTTTGGCCACCAGGCCAGTGCGTTTGCAAAAGAGACGACCGTTTAGCGCCGCGCTCTTTCCGTAACTCTCATTGAAGTGAATGGAAGCAGAGTACTGTAGTGCGCGGTGCTATGCTGTTTCTGTAGCTTCCATTCACTTCAATGAGAGCTACGGAAAGAGCGCTGCGCTAAACGTTCATCTCTTTCCGATAGATGGTCGGAACAGCACTTCCAGATTTTGCCATCTTGGCCATGAAAAGCCGAGATGCGAATACCTCCTTAAGTTAGATGGCGCCCTTTAAACGAGCGTATGTGTATTTGCGCTCGCTTGAGCTCTACGTATTTGTGGAATGAACAATGCTTGTTTGCGCACACATCGGCGTATTTTACTGTCCTTTTTGCATTTTCATTTGCGCGCGGCAACCAAAGACGCACCGATTGAAATAGCTAATTAGTCTTAATGAGTTCCAGATGTGTTCTTTTTCCAGCGAAATTACGCATCACCTTGCGTATTGCGCACGCATTTGCACACCCCCGTGAATTTCTGTGGGGACTACTGGTGCACAAATATGCAGAAAAATAGAACGCGCTTTATTTTTTTTGTACAACCAAAATGGGCGCACAAAATACGGAAATGTGAATTAACCCATTGAAATCAATGGTCTTATTCTCTGCGTACTGCATGCGCAAATTCACTTGTGTGAAGCCGACCTAAAGCCAGCACTGCCTGTCTATATATCTCAAGGATACCATTGTAACAAACCCTCAGCAGTGAGAATGACTAGATCTGTACTAGATTTCAGCCTGTGAATGTAAACAAGAACTTACCATTCACTGACAGCAAGCAGATATCTAGTGAATGGGGAGGATGTGCACTTAATTCACATAGCCCTGATGCATTGCACAGTATAAACAACACATTCATCTATAACAGTGCATGAACCAAGAGAGCTTGCAAGCCAATTTCTTTAAGGCAGAGCTGCAGTACCGCACATAACCTGCGGACAGGTGTAGCACTAATTTTGGAAGACAGCAGCCATGGTTTTTTTTCTAGTCCTGGACATCCCCTTTAAGAACCGTGGAAGAAATTGTCCCGTTGGTGATGTTGCCCGACCCAATCACGTTTATTTATAAGTTTTAATTTCCCTCGTTATTAATACATCATCATTGGCGGTTGTCGCCGCTAATGGCGGAGGATTCGCCAATTTGATGCCGGTTACAGCCAATTATGGCACTCGGCTGAAGGTAATTGAAACTGATTATTCCATTTTATAATACAAATTGCACTAAAAGTTCAGTCTGCTCAAAATAGAGGCCGCGCGTTCCCGGGTGTCGGGCTCTGGCATCTATTAAAGTCTTAATGAGGAGGAGACTTTGTCATCGAGAACCTTTCCTGCTGCAATATAGAGTCTGTGATGGATGGACGGAGTCTGAACTCACCCCTTGGCCATATACCGGTGTATATAGCCTTAAAGGGGTCGAATAGGATTATTGTAGAAAAACATGGCCGCTTTCTTTCATAAACAGCGCCTCACCAGTCTACAGGTTATGTCTGGTACTGCAGCTCAGCTCCATAAGGTTGATTCCACACGAGTTACAAGTTGCATGTATGTAGAGCGCATGCTTTCCTATGGGTTCTTCCACACGAGCGATATTTTGTAGCCTGCGACATTGCGAGACTACAAAATCGCGGCATACTCTATACAGTGATTTTTTTGTAGCTCATGTTCCCCTATGGAGCCTTCCTTTCTGTTTTCATGCGGTGCGATGCAACTTTTACAGTAGGAAATCCTACTATAAAGCCCTAAACCAAGTCCTGGCTGCATCAAAAAAACAAAAAATACATCTCCTAAGAGGCGCTGTCATCTCTGGCGCACATCTCCTCCTCACCTCCGGCACTTATCTTAAGTCTTCTGCCAGCCCTTCCTGGATTGGAGGATCAAAATCCCTGCCTCCAGGAAGGGCTGGCTGTGATTGGTTCTCAAGCACCATGGCTCAGCCAGTCAGAGCCAGCACTTGATGAACCAATCACAGCCATTCAATAAGGAAATATAACACATTCGGTGTGCAGTGGAAAAATCTGCACCAAATCTGTTAATGTTGGAGCATACCCTTAAAGCGGCCCTCCGGCCTGGAGAGCAGGGGTGGCCGCACTGCTCCTCTGACTACCTGATGCAACGTGTATTAGTATGCATCATTAGTTTAAGACACCGTATGCCGCTCTGACTGGCCGGCACTGATCATGGGCGCTAGTCAATCAAAGCAGGTGTAGTGCCTTAGACTAATGATGCGTACTAATACACAGTGTATCAGGTAGTCAGAGGAGCAGTGCGGCCAGCAGACACTCCAGCATATAAATATAATACTCATTTCATCACTTCTTCCTTTTCTCTTCTCCTTCCATCTCTCATGTTTCTTGTCTCTGTTTACTCTCTTCTTTCTCTCTTCTCTTTTCTCTAATGATGAGAGACCTTTGTAAAGTTTGGTTCAGAAGGTTCACTGAATCTCAGCAAAAAGTTTGGTTTGTTTCAGATGAGTTCAAACCGAACCCCATTAACACAGGTGCGGAGCGCTGGGCAAGAGCAATAATAGCCCTGTAATGATTCAAAAAAAGGCCAGACTACCTTCAAGGCTGGTGACACTGCTACAACAGCGGAGGGGAGCGGGGATAGGAAGCACCTGTTAGGGAATAGAGATGAGCGAGTATACTCACTAAGGCTAACTACTCGAGCGAATAGTGCCTTAGCCGAGTATCCTCCCGCTCGTCTCTAAAGATTCGGCTGCCGGCTGGGGTGACAGGTGAGTTGCAGCGGTGAGCAGGGGGGAGCGGGGGGAAGATAGGGAGAGAGAGATCTCCCCTCCGTTCCTCCCCGCCGCTCCCCCCTCCGCTGCCCCCCAAATCTTTAGGGACGAGCGGGAGGATACTCGGCTAAGGCACTACTTGCTCGAGTAGTTAGCCTTAGCGAGTATACTCGCTCATCTCTATTAGGGAACATTGTAGATACCAGCCAACCTTTGAACAGAAGCTCTTTAACTCCCCCCCCCCCTTCCCCCGCACTGGATTAGTATCTTTCACATTTTTGGAGGTGAATTCTCCTTTTGCTATTTTTAAGCAATACTTAATGTGGAAATGCGTTGAACCTTGATAGCACCCTTTATGTCTACTAGACTAATTAGAATACAGTAGGAGAACTTGCAGTATCTGTACTTCTACTAGACTAATTAGAACATGGCGACATTTCACCTACTATAGGATCTCGCAGAGCCGCGCAGTAAGAGGTTTTTCCAGGAAGAATGGAAATTCTTGCGGTCCTCCATCTTTTGGGAACCAATTTATTCTTTACCCGGATGACCGTTTTGGAATGTCACCTACTCAGTATAGGTGACAGATACAATGTTGCATGTCATGCAATGGGTTTTCCAGAATTAGTCTATACTGAATGGTCTCGATAAACTGTCCTTTCACCAACTAGCTGAGAGGGATTTTTGTGCGTTTGTCAGTCTGGTCTCTTTTGGATTTTAATATAGTATTTAATAAAGGTTGATTTTTAATAAAGAAACAAGAA
Organism: Eleutherodactylus coqui; assembly: GCF_035609145.1. Classification (NCBI taxonomy): domain Eukaryota; kingdom Metazoa; phylum Chordata; class Amphibia; order Anura; family Eleutherodactylidae; genus Eleutherodactylus; species Eleutherodactylus coqui. The sequence continues at coordinate 14,814,180 of NC_089849.1, read as the reverse complement.
TCATTACAGTAAAACATTGATTTAAAGGACAGTCGATTCTTCTGCCACAGTGAAAGTATGACGAAGGAAGGAAGGAAGGAAGAAAAGAAAGAATACAGAGGAGGAAAGAGGAAGGAAGGAAGAAAAGAAAATAAAGAGTAAGGAGGAGGAAAAGGAAGAAGAAGGAAGAAAGAGTAAGGGCGAGCACCCACTGGCGTTTTTTTACCTGCGTTTTGCGTTTTGCGTTTTTCCTGCACAGGCATAGAGATAACATGTGTTCCTGTCCACTGGCGTTTTTTTTGCGTTGCGTTTGCGTTTTTAACATAGGAACTGTCAGTTGCATATGTGTCCTTATTTTTCTCCATGGAAATTAATGGAAAAGCCGCGAAAACGCCGCGAAAACGCTGCGTTTTTTCCCCGCGGAAAACGCAAACGCCAGTGGGTGCTCGCCCTAAAGAGGAAGAAAGGAAGGGAGGAAGGAAAGAAAGAGAAAGGAAGGAAGAAAAGAAAGAATAAAGAGTAAGGAGGAGGAAAAGGAAGAAGAAGAAGGAAGAAAGAGGAAAGAAAGAAAGAAGAAGATAAAGAGATGAAGAAGAAATAGGATGAAGGAAGGATGAAGAGGAAAAAGGAAGAAGGAGACAGATGTAAAAGAAGATAGATGAAGGAGAAGGAATTCTACAGAGTTTTCTTTCCTTTTATCCTTTCTCTTCATTTTCTCTTCTCTTTCTTTTTTTCTTTTTTCTACATTCTTTCTCTTTCTTAGTTTCTCCCTTTCTCTCTTTTTCCTCTCTCTTACTGTCTCTTTCTTCTTTCTCTCCATTAACCCCTTGGCGACAACCAATGTTCATGTACCTGGGATATGCACGACGTTTGGAAGCCGCATGCTCATCCTTGTCAGCAAACAGCCCACTACTATCCATTTATGTGCCGCCGTCAATATTGACAGCATAGAGTATAATCACAGCGCACTCAGACAGCAATCACTCTGCTTGACGCAATGTTTTATTGATACGCTCAGAGACAAAACAGAATTGGTAAGAAACGTATTTGTAGGCAATCATACATAATGCAACACTCTGGTCCTTATTCAAGTGGTTGCAGAGTGGTGGCTCCTGTGGATGAAGGCGCACATTCTGTAGCACTCAAATAAAAAAAAAAGTTTTGAAAAAGTTTTAATTTTTTGAAAGCGAGGAGAAGAGAGCAGACATGAAAAGAAAAATATGTCCATGTTCTCAAGACACTACAGAAGCAAGTGAGCAGATGGTAACATCCCTATTTACATTCAGCTGAAGGAGTTCACTTTGGACAATCCGTTTTTTATTAGTAAAATCCCTTAAGCTGATCACAGGTTGTCCTGTTGCTGAGACCCTCAGTTATAATCTGTAAACTTAGCAAGTGTTTAATTCCCCTGCAGTGCCTCCATGGGGGGAATGAAGTATTACATAAGGCTCATAAAAGCCAATGGACTGTCGGTGTACTGCGTGGAAGTGCCTGGTCCTCCAGTGAGACAGAACCTCTTTGTAGCTGCACTTGGCTCTGGGTAATAAGACAGGGGACCCCCCACCTCCTTTTAATTAAGTATTACCTAAAACAGTGTCTTAAAATGGGTTTTCTTAGTGAGACAACCCGTCATCAAAAGAGAATTTAGAGAAGTAGAAGTAAAAAGAAGTTTGGTTATTTCTTGCAATGTGCAGCCACTGACTTACTTCTCTCGGCCTCCCCTACCGGCTGACCCCAGTTCTCGCATCAACGTTGGCTGTGATAGTTGTGTGTGCTTGAGCCCACTCTTAAAGGGCCAGCATGCAACTTTCAGATCTAGTCATGTAGCTCTCTAGTGTTCCCTCCTTATATAAGGCATCCTCCATCTGTGGAGGGTGCCTAAGTATTAAGGTCATTCTGGTCCTCTTAAGGTGCCTGCAAGTTTTATTTTGACTCCCTGATTTCCTGATATTGGCTATTCCTGACGTTCCTGGCTCTGCTCCTAGCCCCGGCGGGGTATACTGACTACGCTTATGTCCACTACTTGCCCTGATTTCTGGCCTATGGTCTCAATCACTGTATTGAACTAGATCTCATTGACCCAACCTCTGCCTTGTTCCTCATGCTGAGGTGTGCCACTTGCCCCAACCTGGACTGTCTTGACTACGTTCCTGTTCACACCCTCTGGAACTGTGCCTGAGCCTTAACCCTTTATTGCTATATGATATAAGTTTACATCCTGGGCGGCTGGTACTTGCATGCCATGGATGGCAAGTTGAGTCCATGCCATCTGCAGTGGGAGATGGCTGTGACTGACAGCCCGCCTCCTGCTACAACAGTGGGGATCAGTGAGAACACCGATCTCTGCTGTTAACCTCAATACAGTATAAAAAGAAAAATAATAATTTCCCAAAAAAAAGGATTTCTATTTTGCAAAAGTGGAAAATTCTAAAAAAAAACAACTCATTTTGGTATTGTCATAATCGAACCATCCTGCAGAAAAATGGTTCATGTCATTAATGCTGCATGATTCACACTGGAAAAAAAAAGAAAAAAACAATAGCAGAATTGAGGCTTTTTTTTCTCCCTGCCCTCCAAGAAAATTCAACAGAAGTTATACAATACATAGTATGTACCCGAAAATGGTACCAATAAAAACTACAGCTCACCACACAAAAAACAAGCCCTCATACGGCCAAGGCGATGGGAAAATAAAAAAGTTATGGTTTTGAAAAAATTCATTGCCTCCTTAGGTCCAAAATAGACCATGTCCTTGAGGGTTTAAGTAGCATCATAGAATCATAGAATGGTAGAGTTGGAAGGGACCTCCAGGGTCATTGGGTCCGACCCCCAGCTCAGTGCAGGATCACTAAATCATCCCAGGCAGATGTCTGTCCAGCCTTTGTTTGAAGACTTCCATTGAAGGAGAACTCACCACCTCCTGTGGTAACCTGTTCCACTCATTGATCCCCTCACTGTCTAATATCTAATTTGCGTCTCCTCCCTTTCGGTTTCATCCCATTGCTTCTAGTCTTTCCTTGTACAAATGAGAATAGGGCTGATCCCTCTGCACTGTGACAGCCCTTCAGATATTTGTAAACAGCTATTAAGTCTCCTCTCAGCCTTCTCTTCTGCAAGCTAAACATTCCCAGATCCTTTACCATTCCTCATAAGACATGATTTGCAGACCGCTCACCATCTTGCTAACTCTTCTCTGAACTTGCTCCAGTCTTTCTATGTCTTTTTTTAAAGTGGAGTGCCCAGAACTGGACCCAGTATTCCAGATGAGGTCTGACTAAGGAAGAGTAGAGGAGGATAATGACCTCACATGGTCTAGACTCTATGCTCCTCTTAATACATCCCAGAATTGTGTTTGCCTTTTTAGCTGCTGCATCACATTGTTGACTCATGTTCAGTCTATGATCTATTAGTATACCCAGGTCTTTTTCATATGTGCTGCTGCTTAGCCCAGTTCCTCCCATTTTGTATGTGATTCTTTCATTTTTCTTGCCCAGATGTAGGACTTTGCATTTCTCCTTGTTAAATACCATTCTGTTAGTCGTTGCCCACTGTGCAAGCTTTTATAGATCTTTTTGAATCCTCTCTCTTCCCTAGTGTTAGCTATCCCTCCTAGCTTTGTGTCGTCTGCAAATTTGATCAGTTTCCCATCAACTCCCTCCTCCAGATCATTTACAAAAATGTTGACCAACACTGGGCCTATCACAGAGCCTTGTGGTTCCCCACTTGATACATTCTTCCACTTGGATGTGCAGCCATTTATGACCGCTCTTTGAGTACGATCACTCAGCCAGTTGTGAATCCACCTAACAGTTGCTTTGTCAATCCAATATTTTGCCATTTTTTCAATAAGTATGGTATGAGATACTTTGTCAAATGCTTTACTAGTCAAGATAAACTATAACCACTGCATTTACCTGATCAACCCAGTCGGTGGTCCTGTCATAGAAGGAAATTAGATCTGCCTGGCATGACTTCTTTGTTAAGGCCCATTTCGACACAACGATAATCGCTCAAAAGATGTCGCTCAAGCGACTTTTTAGCGATCATCGTTGTGTCATTTACAGCGCAAAATGATCGCTCAAGATGAGCGATCACCTTGTGCTGCCAGCGGAGGATGCAGCAGACCAGCGGGGTGTCCCAGCTTGACTTCTGCGACCAACTGTTTTCCCCACTCCGAGTGCCTAGCTGTTATACAGCTGAGCACTTGGAGTGGAGGAGGCAGGAGACAAGTGGGATGTCTCCGCTTGTCTTCTGCATCCAGATGTTTTCTGCACTGAGCGCCTGGCTGTTATACAGCCAAGCACTCCGTGCCGGGTATGGAGAACACAGCTGGACCGCTCTGTTCTTCATATACAGCCCATTATCAGGGAGCAGGATACAGCTGAAACAATAGTATCAGCTGTATCCCGCTGTGAATCCCTGATAAGGCTGATCGTCAGCACGCTGAAAGACGACGATGAGCGATGGGAGAGCGAAAACTGCACGATGTAAGTGCAGTTACACACAATGATTATCGCTCAAAAGACAGCTTTTGAGCCAATTTTGAGCGATAATCATTGTGTCTAAATGGGCCTTTACAAACCCATGCAGGCTCTGGTTAATTACTCCATTCTCATCCAAGTCCATGCATACATGCTGTTCATAATTTGTTCAAAAATCTTTCCCGTATAGAAGTCAGGCTCACAGGCCTGTAGTTTCCCGCATCCACATTCTTCCCTTTTTTGAAGATAGGGACAACATTTGTCCTTTTCCAATCCTCTGGGACTTCTCCTGTTCTCCAGACTTTTCAAAGATTATGACGAGTGGTTCAGCAATTACCTCCGCTGCTTCCTTTAGTATCCTAGGTGTAATTCATCTGGACCTGGAGACTTGAATTCATTTAAGGTAGTTATGTGTTCCCTCACCATCTCTCTTCTTACAGATAGCCTGCATTCTTGTATGCCCCCAATAGCACAGGGAAGATCAGTTGCCACAGCACTGGGACCACTTCCTGAATAATGACCTAAGGACCCCGAAGTGAAGCCTACATCCCGCCTGGGGTTCGTCAGGTGTTACCTCAAAGCCAGATCAGTTTATGACTGAGTGGATCCACGTCCGCTGGTCCTTACATTATTTAGTTATACTCTCATAACTTTATTTAAAGCCATTTCTGGCTTCAGCTTCTCCTTAAAAATCCTTATCTGGTCAATAATACTTAAAAGAAAAAGACAAAACAACTTTTGGGCAACTTGTATTGTAGATGTAGACTTCAGAATGGTCACTAGATGTCACAATGACATAAACCTCACTTCTACATACAGCGTCCTCCTCCTCTGTTTTAGATAAACCGGACCCGGGCCAATACCAGAAATGGATCAAATACCGTTCTACTACATAAGAAGGCACAGTATTATAAATGGCCCATGGTGGGTGGGAGCCACGTTACAGATTTTGTATTGGGGCCCAGCAGCTTCAGGTCATGGAATATGCAAGATATATAATGGCTATAATACAGTTTGGCTTCTACAGTGTCCAGAGTATCGTGAATAGATCATCTATTTTGGAAATCAATATTTGTTGGAAGCGTTCTCCTTGATAAGCTAATAACGGTGTATTGACAAGCTGAGATCCTCGGTGATCAGCTGCAATCTGTAGAAGAATTTAGCAACAAATGTTCAGTTTTCCTGCAGCGCCTCTACAGGGTAAATTAAGTATTACACAGTTCTCAGTGAAATTAATAGGCTGTCCATGTAATGCGTGATCTTGCCAGGTCCTCTAGAGAGAGAGAGAGACGCTCTTTGAAGCAGCTTTCCACTCTGGCTAATAGATGAGGATCCTGAATAGAGGCCTTCCGCCTATTTAGCCAGAATTTCAGCCACCCCCTTTAAGCTCCAGTCAAACTTTAGGCACTCATGGCTGGTCTTACCTGTGAAGGGAATAACCAGGCAGATGTAGGCTGGGGGTGATCGCCTCCCTTAGGTCTTTCTTCTATGCAGCAGCGTCTTGTGGAGCTACATGAATCATACTGCTTCTGGATCTATCTCATCTGCTCTGATGTCAGCGCATCGGTGCTACTATAACACAATTGTTTAGTTCTGCTACAGTATTTGTTATGAGCTTGGTTCTGGTGCAGTATTTATGTTATGAGCTTGGTTCTAGGGCTGTATTTATGTACTGACCTTGGCTATGGCGCTGTATTTATGTTATGATCTTGATTCTGGGGCTGTATTTATGTTATTAGCTTGGCTCTGGTGCTGTATTTATGTACTGAGCTTGGCTCTGGTGCTGTATTTATGTACTGACCTTGGCTATGGCGCTGTATTTATGTTATAATCTTGATTCTGGGGCTGTATTTATGTTATTAGCTTGGCTCTGGTGCTGTATTTATGTACTGAGCTTGGCTCTGGTGCTGTATTTATGTACTGAGCTTGGCTATGGTGCAGTATTTATGTTATGAGCTCGGCTCTGGTGCTGTATTTATGTACTGAGCTTGGCTCTGGTGCTGTATTTATGTTATGAGCTTAGTTCTGCTGTGGATGTGCTGCTATCTTGCTGCTATCTGTACAAGCAGAATACAGGTCACAATATATATATATACATTTTTCTATTGACTTGGGCCATTAAACCTAAGGCCAGCATTACAGACACCTTGTTCCTTTCTTAAAGGCTCTGGTCGATTAAGACTGTCGGTTCTTGCTGAGGATAGACTACAGATGAAATGGAGGGAGGCAGAAGGACTCAGCAGTGGATACAAGGTCCTGGTCAAACCATTGACAGGTGAGATAATGGAGGCTAATGGGATTCTCACTCTGCATCACTTGTAACCAACCAAGACCAAGACTTTCTCTGTGATTTCAGGGGACCCAGAGCAAGAGGTAATGCTGAAAACCAAGACCCCCAAAGTGACAGTAGGTGGTCTGGACCCTGGGAAGGAGTATATTCTCCAGATACATGTGATCCAGGGGGAGAATGATACCCTGATAGCAAAGAAGAGATTTATCAGTAAGTAGTCTGGAATTAAAGGGGAACACAGCATAAAGAACCACAAACAGTAGACCTCTATGGACCACAGAAAGTGTATTAAAGGGGTTGTAAAGGTTTAGTGAAACATGGCTTATCTTCCAAAAACAGCACCATCCCTATCCAAGGGCTGTGTCTAATAATGCACCTGGAAGTGTGTGCGACTGAGCTGCAGTACCACACATGGCCCCTGGACAGTGTGGTGCTGGTTCTGGAAGAAAGTGTATGTGTTTCTCTAATCTTGGATAATGGCATTAGAAATTCATCAGTTATATGCGTAACATAGTTAGGAACCTTCAGAGAAATGGTTATGGGGATGATTGGTAATCTTGGGGTTCTGCAGTCTGAGTTGTGTGGATGTATGAGGATGTTTATAACTGATTGTGTCCATCTGTCCATTATATGAGTGTAGTTGATGACTTGAAAGCTCAAATCAAGAATGATAAGAAGAAACTAGAAGTGACTCCAACTCTGAGGACCCCTGAGATGGACCTATCCCCACCTACAGAGAGCAGCACGTCTGAGACAGGTCTGTAAGGTTTCTTTTAGTTTATATCTCTCTCCTATATTCTCCTATTTTCCTGTCTCTTCCTTTCCCATCTTCTGTCCACCATTTCTCTGTTCTTTTCATTCTCTCCGCCTCTATTCTTCTTCTTCCCTGGTCTCTTCCCCTCTCTTTTACTTAGTTTCCTTTTCTCTGCTCCTCTACTCAGATCTCTTCTTCTCTAGTCTATTTCCCTCTCTTCTTTTCAGGAGTCTTCTTTGTATCTACTTTATTTTCGACTCTTTTTCGTCTCTGGTCTCTTCTCCTCTTTTCTTCTCTGGTCTCTTTTCTCTTTTTCTTACTTTGTGATCTTTTTTTCATTTTCTTCTCCAGTCTTGTCTACTCTCCTCTTCTTCGGTGTCTTCTCCTCTTTTTCGTCTCTGGTTTATTTTCCTTTCTTCTTCTCTGGTCTCTTCTCCTCTTTTTCGTCACTGGTCTCTTCCTCTTTTATTCTCTGGTCTCTTCTCTCTTTTTCTTACTCTGCGGTCTTTTCTTCATTTTCTTCTCTAGTCTTGTCTACTCTCCTCTTCTTCGGTGTCTTCTCCTCTTTTTCGTCTCTGGTCTATTTTCATTTCTTCTTCTCTGGTCTCTTCTCCTCTTTTTCGTCTCTGGTCTATTTTCATTTCTTCTTCTCTGGTCTCTTCTCCTCTTTTTCGTCACTGGTCTCTTTTCCTCTTTTTTTCTCTGGTCTCTTCTTCTCTCTTTTTCTTACTGTTGGTCTTTTCTTCATTTTCCCTGGTCTTCCTTTTCTTCTCTCTTCTTCTCCAGTCTTGTCTACTCTCCTTTTCTTCGGTCTCTTCTCCTCTCCTTCTTTTCTCTGCTCCTCTTCTCGGATCTCTTCCCCTCTTTTCTTCTGTGATCCCCTCTCCTCCTTTCTTTCCTTCTCCTCATCTCTCCACTCTTTTCTTACGTCTCCCATTCCTCTAATCTCATCTTCCCTCCTCTCTCCTTTTGCTTTCTGTCTTCTGTTCTCTGTTTTTCTCTCTGCTCTCCTTTTTTATTTGATCCCTATTCTTTCCTTTCCCCTTCCTTTTGCTTTCTGTCTTCTATTCTCTCTTTTGCTCTCATCTCTCCTTTTATTATGCTTATTTTTCTCATATCCGCTCTTCCATATAACTTTGCTGCTCTACTTTTATTCTCGCATCTCATTTCTCTTGTCTCATCTGCTTTCTTCTCCTCTTATCTTACAAATCCTGTGAAATGGGACCTTAAACAATATAATGTGGTGTTCTGTGGAATAATAAAATAGCGAGCGCAAAACAAGAATATAGCCCCGAAAATACCATCTTTATTAAATCAAATTCATATAAAAACTGTAAAAAAGTAGGAACATGGTCATGATGTCAGTAAATAAGAGGGCAGTAAGTTCACATATTGCAAATCTACCTTGTGGATATTCAGAATAGGAAAAGTCTGATTATACGGTCTTTGTCAAAAAAAAAAAAGAAGCCCCAAAAAGGAGTTTTTGTTCTGCTGCAAAACTCGGCATGCAGTTCCACCTGAAGCAGATATACAAATTGTGGTGTGAGCGCCTCAATCCTGCCTTTTCTGTGGAGTGGCACACTGCCCCCTGCTGTTGTGATGGTATGGGGGGGGGGGGGGAGCATCGCATACAGTCAGTCCCCCTAGTAGTGGTACGAGGGACAATGACAGCTCAGCGATATGTTCAGGACATCCTGCAGCCACATGTGTTCCTCTCATGGCGGCTTCCAGCGGGATAATGCTCAACCGTACACATAAGGGGGTCACAGGAGCCCCCACAGCATTGTCACACTTCCATGGCTGCCTGGTCGGAAGATTTATCGTCAATAGAAGATGTATGGGACGATCTGTGACACCAATGTTGACAGTTTGCCCAATCTAGAGGCTAAGTTACAGCAATAGTGGATGGATATGCTGAAGGATATAATACAAAACCTGTATGCCTCTATGCAAACCCGTATCACATCCTGTATCCAAGCCAGAGGCGGTACAACAGGGTACTAGAGCTTCCAAGCCCGCCCAGTATCACATCTTGTATCCAAGCCAGAGGTGGTCCAACATGGTACTAGAGCCTCCCAGGCCCGCTGGTATCACATCTTGTATCGAAGCTACAGGTGGTACAACAGGGTACTAGAGCCTCCCAGGCCCGCTGGTATCACATCTTGTATCAAAGCTACAGGTGGTACAACAGGGTACTAGAGCCTCCATGCCCGCTGGTATCACATCTTGTATCCTAGCTGGAGGCGGTACAACAAGGTACTAGAGCCTCCCTGCCCACCCGTATAACATCTTGTATCCAAGCTAGAGGTGGTACAACTGAGTACTAGAGCCTCCATGCCCACCCGTATCACATCTTGTATCCAAGCTAGAGGCGGTACAACTGGGTACTGGAGCCTCCATGCCCACCTGTATCACATCTTGTATCCAAGCTAGAGGCTGTACAACAGGGTACTAGAGCCTCCATGCCTGCCCGTATCACATCTTGTATCCAAGCTAGGGGCGGTACAACAGGGTACTAGAGCCTCCATGCCTGCCTGTATCACATCTTGTATCCAAGCTAGAGGTGGTACAACAGGGTACTAGAGCCTCCATACAAGGGATTAGTACTCCAGAATAAATGACCCTTTTGCTCTGATATTGTAATCACTTACTTATATTAACGTTACAATCACACAGAGAAAGGTTCCTTGCATATCTATACCCCTACTAGGGGGGGGATGTTACTGACAATGAGTGTATGTATATATATATATATATATATATATACACTCCTTCTAGAGGACGGATTGGTGCTGACTAGGAGATATAAGGTCAGAATAATATTGGAAGGATGTAGACAGCAAATAATAGATATATAGTGCATACAGGCGCCAGACACATATGTCCCATGATGCTTTGAGGGATCCTTGATTTGCAGAAGATGATACTTTTCTGTTACAGCATGTTCTTGTTTTGTGGCTTTTCGGTGGGTACTCGCTCCTTCTCTTATGGTCACTTGCTCCCTCCTCCTTTTCTCTCCTCCTCACACTTGTCTTCCGTTCTACTTTTCTGTCTCTTCTTACCTTTTTATTTTGATTCTCATTCGTCATCTCTTTTCTTTTTCATCTCTTATGTATTCTTTCTCTGATATCCTCTCTTCAATATCTCTTCTCTTTCCTTTTTCGCACTTCTCACTTTCTTTTGAGACATTTTTTACATTGTATGGCTTAACCCTATAACGCCAAAGACATACATGTATGCCCTCCAGCGGCAAGGTTTGTATGGAGCGAGCCCAGGAGCCGAGCTTGCTCCATACATGGAGGGTGTCGGCTGTCTGTGACAGCCGACACCTGCCTGCAACAACCGCGATTAGAAGTAACTTCGATTGCAGCTTGCAACCATTTAGAAGCCGCTAAAAGGCCCAATAAAGGGGGCAAGCGTCCTCTGTCTCCAGAGCAACCCCCCCCCCGCAAAATGGCAGCCTGAGGCCGCCGTGTATTTCTCCCTATTAAAATATGCCTATGGCACATCTTAATAGAGTGCCTGCAGAAATACAATATACTGCAATACTGAAATATTGCATTATATTGTATAAGTAAACAGATGGGAATCACAAGTTCAAGTTCCATATGGGGACTAAAAAAGAACTAATAAATAGTTCATTTTTTTAAATTATTGCAGAAAATAAAAGTAATTTAAAAGCAAACAAAAAAAACTTTTCCTATTTTTAACATCAAAAGATCAGAACAAAAAAAAATAAACATATGTGGCATCGACGTGTCCATAAAAGTGTGATCAACTTAAATATTGTATTATTGTGAACACCATAGGAAAAAAAAAAGCGCAACACCAAAATTACGTTTTTTTGGGTCAATCTGTATACAAGAAAAAAATGTAATAAAAAGTGATACGAAAGTCATGTGTCCCTGAAATTATGTCAATAGAAACTACAGGTTGTGCCACAAAAAAGAGGCCTTCATACAGCACCATTGGTGGTCGGAAGATGGCGACAAAATAATAAAAAAAATGTAAAAGTAGTACAAAGTAAACATTTTTATAAAATTTGTAATCCTACTGACCTGCAGAATCAAGCTCGCTTGTCATTTTTGCCGCATGCCATAAAAACAAGATACAGCAAAAATAGCAAAACTTTTTTTTTCTGTCATACAACTTAGCAATTTTTAAAAGTTTTTCGGTGCATTAAATGTACTATTGAAAAATACAACTCATCCCGGAAATAAAGAAATCCTCAGATGGGTAGGGCCATGGAAAAATAAAGGCTTTATGGCTTTTTTGAAAGTGGGGAGGAGAAACCAAAAATGAAAAAGAGTAAAAAAATGTCTGTGTCCTTAAGGGGTTAAACCTTACAGAAAGTCGAATTTGTTAATCAACTTTTCTTCCTCTCTAGAGACAACTACAGAAAGTCATTATCTGCTTACACAAAGCACCAAACCACAGGGGCCCGATGTGAAGAGATACGGCTCCCAGCATACAACCCTAGCTCCCAGACCTACTCAGAAGATTTCCTCCAAGATGGAAAGAGACGCTCCTGCTACACCTGGCAGCCCGCGAAGAGGTGAGAGCGTCCGCCACTGCCTGACAGCAGCCCAGCAGGGTCCATCACCTCTTCTTGATTTGCCTTTGTCTCTCCCTCTTCAGGACTGATGCACCAGTGTGACACGGCGCTGGAGTGGGACATCGTCCTACTGGTGGACAGTTCTTGGAGCGTGGGACGCACCAACTTCAGGCTTGTGAAGAACTTTCTCTGGGGAATACTCAGCCCGCTCCACATTTCCCGGGACAAGATTCGAGTTGGTACTGTTACTCTTATGTGTCTCTATGAGATATATTGTAACAACTGGTGTTGAGCAAACCAAAACAGTCAAACCCTTTAAGAGTTCCGTTCAGTGTGAACGATTCTTCTCAGCTGAACCCGCTACAATTTCTTCTCCTCTGGACGCAGAAGAGTCTCTTCTACATCAGATGGTCCTGAGCTGTGCTGGGAAGACTCTTTGGAGCACTGTGGACTTGTTTGCCACTTGTTGCTGGGTATTGGGATCACGACTGCCATCATGGTCATACATTGTGAAGTCAGGTACATGCAGACTCAGCACTGTGGTTGCTACTGCAGCCCCTGGAGCCTTTAGTCTGCTCCCACTGAGCCTATCATGCAGTGCAGTGCTGCGTGCCGAAGCTCAGGCCGTGAGGCAGCTTGTACAACCCGGCTGGTCCTCTTTACCATCCTGCCTGTCTGTATCCTGTGAGCCTGCTGCACGGATCAGAGAGTATGTTGTGTTATACCGTCAGTTAACCCACTAAGTAAGGGTTCTGCTCAAGGGATTATTTGGGAACCTATCACCAGGTTCTGCTGACTCCCATTATTTTCCTTTTCTCTGACCTTGCAGTTTAGAGTCAAATGTTTGTGTTGGGGGACTTGTGCCCCAATTGTTCTGGACTAGAACCTTGCTCTGGTCCATCTGTCCCCCACCCGACTTTTATATATTCTTTAAAATACAGTCTTACAATTCAAACTGCCTTTGAAGGTGACTATAATGCTAATGTGGCCCTCCATGGAAAGGGGGTTGACACCCCCCTCTATATAAATAAAGTTGATTATGAGGAAAAAACACATAAAGCATCAGCCTTAAACGAGCGCTCTCGCTCATCTCTAGTCACCATGCTTCTTCTTCATCCTCCAAGAGTCTTGTGTGGTGCAGAGTGTTAAGGCAGCAGCATGCAGTCAGTCCTAAGCTCCCGCTTACAACCTGAAGGTTGCAAGTTCAATCCTGATTGGTTCAGGTAGCTGGCTCAAGGTTGACTCAGCCTTCCATCCTTCCATGGTTGATAAAATGAGTATCCAGCTTGTTGGAGGGTAATAAATAAATTACCTGAAAGTGCAAATAACAAGTCCCTTCCATACTACTTTCTCCTTTCTACTCTTCCAGGGAAGAGGATGAAAGAAGAAGTGGATGCAGGGCTCAAATTTGACTACGGTCCACATCTGCATAGAGTTTCTATGTTCTCTCTATGTTTGTGTGGGTTTATTTCTCCTAATGATCACCCCTATTTATATAGTGTATACATTTATTGATTCCACTTAACATCCCACAAAGCTCAAAAAATAGGTGAGAGACTTGCTTTAAGAAGGATAAATGAGAGAGGAAGAAGAGGACTGTTGGGGCTCCCACCCACTGGCGATATTTTCTTTCTTGCGCTGCGAGAGCACAAGAAAAATCTCGCATCGCAGCGCAAGAAAGAGGCCGTTATAGAACCGACATATTGCAAGTGGTTTCAATGGGGCTAGCAACAGCAGCGCTAGCCCCATTGAAAGCATAGGGAGAATGCCGCGGACTTCTGCCACAGCTGTGACAGCTGTGGCAGGAATTTCCTTCATCCCTGTGGGGAGGCATTCTATTCTATTGCTTTCAATGGAATCGGCATTGAAATCAATGGTTTCAGCAAGACCTGCGGAATGATTATTGGGGAAGGGCTTGAAATATAAGCCCTTCCCCAATAATCATCAATAAGTGTGAAAAATTTTTAAAAAAAATTATACTCACCTCTCCTGCTCTCAGCCGCGTCCTCCCGCTGGCTCCCCGGCACTGCTACTGAGCTCTTTCAGCAGTCGGGGATTTAAAAATCCCCGCCTCCTGACAGGGCTGTGCAGATTGGCTAAGGGCTCAGCCAATAGCAGCTACTGCTTAGCTATTGGCTGAGCGCTCAGCCAATCACACATAGCTCTTAGCTATTCATTCATGAATAACTAAGATATAGCTATGCCAAAGCAGTGCTTTCAATGGGATCGGCAGCTGTGCCGATCCCATTGAAAGCAATGGAATAGAATGCCAGGGACTTCTGCCACAGCTGTGACAGCTGTGACAGCTGTGGCAGAGGATTCCTTCATCCCCGCGGTCCCCGCGGAGATGAAGTAAACTCCTGCCACAGCTGTGACAGCTGTGGCAGAAGTCCCCGGCATTCTCCATGTCTTTTCAATAGGGCTAGCGCTGCTGCCGCTGGCCCCATTGAAAAGACTGGCGATATGTCGGCGTGATGCCGATATCCCCGACGTCATGCCGATTTTTTTTCTCACACTGCAATGCGAGACTTTAACTTTAGAATTGCATCGCAGTGGAGAAAATATCGCCAGTGGGTGGGAGCCCTATGGCCTCTAGTATTGGTGAAGTTTTGGTGAACTAATTCGGACTGAATCTAACTTTTCATTGAATTTCGACAAATCAACCGAACTTTTTAAAAGTTCACTCAACAATAGTAGCATTCACCATAGCTGGAGGTAATGGGAGAGAGTTGACCTAGTACTTTGGTATACTAACTGGTGAAATGCATGTATAGTAGAGCAGAGACTCTGATCCGCGAGGGCTAATAGTGAGTTACTCACCACTAGTACCCCTAATACTACTACCCCTCTCTGGCTCAGAGTGTTACTGCAAGTAGTGTTAGTAGTAACATCATCCATCCTACTGTCTATGTAGGTAATGTATAATGCTATGCCATCATAGTGGCTGGGAGGTCGAAAAAAGAGCAATGGAATGATATTGGGTTTCGGTCCTTGCCACTCAGCGTAGTGCCCATCCAAGTTACATTTCCGGGTGCGCCCCTGTATGGACGCAACATGTAGGGAAAGGGAGATCCAAGAGCCTTGTCAAGAATAGCAAATGGAGACCGAAAGGGAAAAAAGTCATAATGGAAAGAAGGACGGGGAAGGTTAACAGTAATATAATAGAGTAACATTGTATAAAGAGGATGCACACTGAACGGCAACTCTAATAGAGCCCCCGGCCCTTCCACAATTGGCGTATCCATGTATGTATAAAATCACAAGTTTTCGTGGATCAGTTTCAGCTGGGAAAATCCAGCGATCAGAGCGACTTCCAACGAGGCCGGGTCATCGGTGCTGGACTAGCCAGGGTCTCACTGCCAACCATGTGGGCTTTTCTCATGTAATGGTGTGGAGAGTATACCAAGAATGCCGTGATCGAGGAGAAACATCCAGCAGAAGGGGATCCTGTGGATGAAAACAACTCACTGAAAGGGGTCAGAGGAGGATGTCAGGAATTGTTCTGACCAACAAGCGCTACACAGTTAGGAGCAGCTGAATATAATGCTGGAGCTCCAAATAACCTGAATGCACAACTCGCTGTTCCTTACAGATGGGATATAACAGCAGGCAACCAGTTCCAGCTCCATTGTGTCTAAGAGAAACAGAAAGACGAGAGTCCGGCTGGCAAAAGAGCGTCAAAACCTTTCCTGGTCAGATGGATCCGGATTTCTGTTGCCCCGTGCTGATGGGAGGTCAGACTTCGGCACAAGCAGCATGAATCGCTGACCCCTTCCTGTCAGCTGGTCAGAACATGTCAGCACCGCCACCTAATCGTCGGCAACTACAAGAAGCTTCCTGTCCGCAGGGGCCGATATTCCTGCAGGACGACTTAATCACCTAGTGGAATTTACAATGCACTACTAGATGTGGGGGCTAATAAAGGGGCCATTCAGTGTATATATAGTACATGTCCTTTAATTTGCTAGTGTCGGTTCCCCGGATACTGATATGCGGACAGAACCCAATGCCCGCGCCAATCTTCTTACATGTATGATTGATCCCCATCTTTAGGTCTTTCTCAGTACAGCAGAGAGCCACAGACAGAATGGGACCTGAATACATATTCTTCCAAAGCTGAAGTATTAGACGCCATAAAGAGAGTGAAATACAAAGGAGGGAACACGTTCACTGGTAGGTCACGGGTGACGTTGGGATTTTGCCATGCTCTTCCACCATTATAACATGTCTATTTGTTGTATGACCAGGTATGGCCCTCATCCACGTCTTGGAGGAGAATCTCAGAGCAGCCTCCGGGGCCCGGTCCTCGGCAGGGAAGGTCTTAATCCTATTGACCGATGGGAAGTCACAAGACGATGCAATTACAGTCTCTAAAAGTCTCAAGCAATCGGAAATCTACATATTCACCATTGGTGAGGATGCCCGATTCTTGGTTAATATCATGTGACCATATGACTTTATTATCTTGGCACTTTGGATTTGCAGGGGTTAAGAATGCAGATGAGTCTGAGCTGAGAGAAATCGCATCGGCGCCGACGGAGCTGACCCTGCACATGGTGCCTGACTTCCCGATGCTCAACTCCTTGGTGGGCGACGTGTCCCGAGCTCTCTGCATGAGACTGAAGGAGAGGAGGAGGGACGCAGATCTTAGTAAGACATCTAGGTTTTTGGATTGTATTAACCCTTGCTAGGCTTCTTGGTAATAGTTGTGCTGCTTATACAGGGTCCTGGAATATTGCTAGACCAAGATCAGTGGACCCTCATCCCAGCCCAACGCACCTTGTGGTCTCAGACGTAACGGCTAAGAGCATGCGGGTCTCCTGGACGCCCCCTCAACAAGCTGTCAGGAAGTACCGTATAGTTTACTATCCATCACGAGGAGGGACCCCTCAAGAGGTAAGACCCCATAATAGTCTTTGGCGTGACTCAACTCTACCATTTATTCCCCATGGATCGGCCAATGTCTTCTAGTGTTGTCCTATGGGGGTCTACACCTGAGCTTTCACCTTCACCTTGATGGTCTACCCTATATGTTCCATCACAGACCTTATTCTATCAATTCATTGCAGGTGGTACTAGATGGAGACTCTTCCTCTGCTGTCCTGGTGAACTTGACGTCTCGCACAGATTACCTGGTGTCGGTGTTCCCCATCTATGTCAGCGGAGTGGGCGCAGGACTTCGTGGAATCGCCTCAACCTGTGAGTTCCCACTACACAGTTTAGCTGCACTCTTCTTTTCCCAGTGTCTTGGTTGGTTGCCATACACTGAATGGCCCCTTTATTTCCAGACTGGACTGTAGAGAGATAAGTTATAAGGCATTGTTGCTCTTTGGACTTATTAAGAGAATTGAAAAATCTGCAATACCACCTCCGTCCACCAGGTGCAGATGAAACCAAATTCCCATGTAATTTGTAGGCTCTGTGAACAGGATTCAGATATACCGTATTTGTTTTGTTACATTTCCACATATCTCTTCAGGTCACCGATACTGAATGTCTCCTTTATTAGATAGAGCCCCCTCCCTTTATTAGAGCCCGGGCCTCTCATGATTGACACTTGCGTCTATGAAAATTATCCTGGTGACCCCGGAGTGCAGCAAAAAAAATCAGGTGACGAGTTTTCCGTTGGCCAGTTTCAGTGTGAATTCATATTAGATGGGAAAATCCAGCGATCCGAACAACTTCCAATGAGACCTGGTCATCGGTGCTAGACTAGCCAGGCCAGGATTTCACTGCCACATTTGGTTTTCTTGTATAATGACATGAGGAGTATACAGAGAATGGCGTGATCAAGGAAAATCACCCAGCGAGAGGGATCCTATAGACAGAAACAAGTCATTACTCAAAGGGGTCAGAGGAGGATGCCAAGAATCGCTCTGACCAACAGGCTGAATACAATTCTGGGGATCCAATTAATGTGTGTGGGTACTAGTGTATCTTGACGCCACCGGAAGCTAGGGGTTTGACAGCAGGATCCAGATTTCTGTTGCCCTGTGCTGATGGGAGGTCAGAATTTGGCGCAAGCAGCATGAATCGCTGACCCCTTCCTGTCAGCTGTTCAGAACATGTCAGCACCGCCATCTAATCTGCGGCAACTACAAGAAGCTTCCTGTCCGCAGAGGCTGATATTCCTGCAGAACCATTTCATCACCTAGTGGGATCTATGCCACCACGAATTAGTGCGGACCTGAAGACCAAAGGAGCTGGGAGGGAGGGGGGCTCTAATAAAGTGTTCACTCACTGTTTATCCCGAAATCTCATGATCTCAGCCTTCCTGTTCTTCCTTTTCACTAAGTGGGAGGGACATCAAACAAGTCTGTGCGGTGGGCAGAGGCAGTCTGTTGTATAGCACTCAGAGCTTCCAGTAACCACTTCCTGTATATATATATATATATATATGCAGATATCCAGACAAGGTAATGTACAATATATCCTCTGTTAACCCTTCCAGTACCACTGATGGCTCCTCGTGCTCTCACCGTGGATCAAGTTACGGACTCCTCCATGCAGTTGCACTGGCAGCCATCGGAGGGAGCCCTACACTATCTAGTGACCTACTCTGCAGAGACTGACCAGGGTTTGGAGGTGAAAGAGGTAACGCCACTCCCCTGTACCCCCTTATTAGAGTTTCACAGATCCTGTTGAAAAGCAATCTCTCCATTGCAGAACAAGGTGGAGGACACGAGGTTGTCGCTGTCCAGGTTGTGGCCTCGGACGCTGTACAGTGTGACGGTGGTGTCGGTGTACGGGGAGGAGTCCAGTGACCCCATCACAGTTCATCAGAGGACAGGTACATGCTAGCAGGAAGTCTGACAACTCCGATATGATAACATGGGGGTCATTAGGATCGGTGGTGTTATCATGGTCAGTGTAGAGCCCCAGTAATGTTGTGGGCAGAGACAGTGAGGGATAGAACTGTCCTAATACTTATGAAATAATGGTACTAAATAACAGCACTATACAGTAACATACATAATACCGCCACATAGTGCCAACATAAGTGCCATGAGGTCCTGACATAATAGTGTTATAAGATGCCTAAATAATATTGTCATGAAGAGTGCCACATACAAATGTAAAATGCATAAATAATAGTGCCATATAGTACATAATATTTCCTGTACAATACTGCTATATAATGCCTACATAAATGTGCCACACAGGGCTTACACAATAGTGCCATACAATGTCCCACATAATGCCATGTAAAGCCTACATAATAATGTCATACAGTGCCCACGTAATAGTATGTAAAGCCTATATAATATGGTAGTGCCATATAGTGCTTACACAGTAGGGCAATAGAATGTCTCACAAAATGGTGTCACTCAGTGTCCCACATAATGTTATATAGATAATGGTGCCATACAGTGTCTACATAATAGTGTTATATACAGCCTGCACAATGTCATATACAGCCTATACAATAATGTCATATAGAGCCTATATAATAGCGTCTAATAGAGCCATTCAGTGTCCACATATTAATGTCATATAGTGCCTACAAAATAGTGCCATATAGTACATAATATTTCCTGTACAATACTGCTATATAATGCCTACGTAAATGTGCCACACAGGGCTTACACAATAGTGCCATACAATGTCCCACATAATGCCATGTAAAGCCTACATAATAATGTCATACAGTGCCCACGTAATAGTATGTAAAGCCTATATAATATGGTAGTGCCATATAGTGCTTACACAGTAGGGCAATAGAATGTCTCACAAAATGGTGTCACTCAGCGTCCCACATAATAATGTCATATAGATAATAGTGCCATACAGTGTCTACATAATAGTGTTATATACAGCCTACACAATAATGTCATATAGAGCCTATATAATAGCGTCTAATAGAGCCATTCAGTGTCCACATATTAATGTGATATAGTGCCTACAATAGTGTCATATAGAGCCTACATAATAGTGCCATACAATGTCCCACATAATGCCATGTAAAGCCTACATAATAGTGTCATCATATAGTGCCTACATACTAGTGTTATATACTGCCTATATAATAGTGTTATATAGAGCCTACATAATAGTGCCATACAGTGCCTACATAATAGTGTCATATAATGCCTACATAATAGTGTCATACAGTGCTTACACAATAGTGCCATACAATGTCCCACATAATGCCATGTAAAGCCTACATAATAATGTCATCATATAGTGCCTACATAACAGTGCCATACAGTGCCTATAATAGTGTCATGTAGTGCATACATAATAGTGTCCTCTAGTGCCTACATAACAGCCTCACACAGTTTCTCACCTAAACACGGGACCTACAGTAGTTGCTATAT
Source organism: Eleutherodactylus coqui (assembly GCF_035609145.1). Classification (NCBI taxonomy): domain Eukaryota; kingdom Metazoa; phylum Chordata; class Amphibia; order Anura; family Eleutherodactylidae; genus Eleutherodactylus; species Eleutherodactylus coqui. The sequence goes on along the minus strand of NC_089849.1, from coordinate 14,793,803 downwards.
AACGGTATCATTTAGTGGCCAAATATCTTTACCCAAAACTCCAGTCGCTCCTCTCCTCCACCCTATCATCTGACCTGGTTAGCAATAATATTCTGACAAATCTTAAAGGGGTTGTCCAGGGTTAGAAAAACATAGCTGCCTACTTCCAGACACAGTTCCATCCCTGTGCATTGATTGTCTGACACTGCAACTCTGCTCCATAGAAATGAATAGATCTAACCTGCAATACCACACACAACCTATGGGCAGATGTGGCGCTGTTTTTTGGAAGCAGCCATGTTTTTAGAACTTTGACCAACCCCTTTAAATATCTCACAGAACCAGTACCCCGGAACCTGGACTTCACCAATGTCACACACAGCACTGTCACCATCAGCTGGGAAAAGATGCCCGACGACGGACTGATCCAGCGCGTCTCGTATACCCCTCATACAGATGGCGCCAGTCATGGAGAGGTGAGCGTGGAGTGTCAGCCTTGTGGTGCATGTCGCTGTCTATGAGTATCTGTCACATTCTGCTGCAGCTCTATGGAGATGATTGGAGTGGCACACAGCCCTCTGAGCGAAGACGATGATATCAGGAGGCCCCGGGATCTCGTCACAGCGAATCCTTTGCATGACAGGACTGATGCCTCTAAATTATCCATCGCCCAAAGGGGGCACCGCTCATACTGTGATTCATCCGCCCCGGAGACGACGGCTCTTCCAAGATCTCTGCTTCTCAGTGTAACTCTTTCGCGGTGCTGAGCATGGAGGAACCATTATATCAATAACTGCACCCCCATTCGGTTGGCCATTGTGGACAATCTAGCTTTGTTAGGGGGGTAGCTAAGAAAGGTGTAGAGGTAACAGTTACGATCGACCCTGCTGACCAAGAGTGCCTCTCTGCCACATAAGAAGACCCCAGTATTATAAGTTACACTTGGTAGATATGGGCTCTATAAACTTTTACCATAGGGGCCCCGGAGCTTCAAGTTACGCATCTGGTTCCTTAAAAAAGTGCTAAGCTCTGATACCCAGATAAACTGGTCCCAAAGAGGTCTCAGCTGATCAGCTTCTTTCCCCTCTGTCAGGGAACCTGTATGCAAGTGTCCAGTTTCCCTGCAGCTCCCCCACAGGAGAAATGATGCATTACACAGTTCTAGTTGAAGTAAAAGGACTGTCAGTTTAATGTATTCACGTACTGAGTTCTTCACTCTCTGTCCTAGTTAATAAATGGGGCAGCAAGTGGTCAGTTTCTCTGCAGCTCCCCCACAGGAGAAATAAGCATTACACAGTGCTTGTTGAACTCAATTAGCTTACTGTGTAATAAATGTATGTGCTAGGCCATCCCAATCAAGAGGGGGTCTTTGTACCAACTCTCTGTCCTGCTTAATGAATGAGACAGCAAGTGTTTAGTTTCCTGGAGCTCCCCCACAGGCGAAAGGAAGAATTACACAGTCTTGTTGAAGTCAAAGAACTGTCCATTTAATGTACGCATGTGATGGGTTTCCAGAACAAGAGGAGTTCTTTGTTTTTTCTCCTCGTCCTGGTGAATGAACAAGGAAGCAATTGTATAGTTTCCCTGCAGCACCCCTGCAGGAGAAATGAAGTATTACACAGTGCAATCAATAGTCTCTCTGTGCAACGCATGCGTGTTCTGAGTCCTCCGGAGCAAGAGGGGTGTTTTGAAACTCACTCTTTGTTCTGGCTAATGGATGAGGATCCTAAATGGGTATTTGTAAATAGGTTTTCCAAACCAGGCATCTCCTTCATGTTGACCATGCATGTTGATTCTATGGCGATCAGTGGTGACCATATAACTACGGCAGTTTTATCTGGGAATCCGACTTGGAGGCTTTTTGGCCACTAAACCACATAAGAAAGCAGCCTTAGAAGGTGGTCCAATGATTCGAAGATGATGAAAACCCATTCAGACTTAATACTTCTCATAGCTGAGGGTTTGCTACAATTGTATCCAGTCTAGCCAGGGACCATAGACCTTGAGTCTTCATTCTCTTTCCGCAGCTGGAAGTCTCCGATGGACGCTCCATTGTGACCTTGAAGTCGTTGACCTCGCAGACTCTCTACACTATCACCGTCACTATCCCACACAGAGATCCAAAGACCTTGTCTGTTCTGACCGGGAACTTCACAACTTGTAAGTGGCAGGCGGATACCCCTGTGCCCATTCTGTTCTTGGCACTGCCAGGGTCCCGGAGGATTCGTGCCCTTGTCTGTCCTCAGATTTGCAGGAAGCTATTTACCTTTCGCAGTCCTTGCTGCCACATGCTCTTACTGCAGGCTCCTCGGTCAATTAGTTTTAATTACAGTGCTCTGGAGTGTCACTTCCAATGGCAGATCCACGGGCAATGTGGGACAAAGGCGAACTGACCAGCGAGGACAGACATATGGCTAAATGTGCCTCTGTCAGCAGCTTTGGTGCAGTTTGAGCAGCATGCTTTTTTTAGTCCAAGATGTGATTATAATATCTTAGAATGATGAGTGGCTGATAACAGAGAACAACAGTGCACAACGCTGTTCATCACAAACATAAAGTTTATATGGAGTGACAGGTAACATATGCTGCTCCATACAATTCCTACTCACCACTGTTGCGATGACTCTTGGCCCCTGTTGAAATGCTCTGTGGCCCCCTGCAAGTAAACATTTATAACCCACAGTGATAATATAATGTTTATGTAAATGATAGAATTCTTTTTGACTGCAGGCACCACTAGGGGGAGCTCACTGTATATATATATTTTTTAAATTGAGCGCAGTGTATAATTAGTATACAGCGAGCTCCCCCTAGTGGTGGCTACAGACAAAGTGAATTTTTTTTTATTTAAAGGAGTTCTTCGGGGTTAGAAAAATATGTCTCCTTTCTCCCAAACACCCTTGTCCATAGGGTTGTGAGTGCTATTGCATCTCAGTTCCATGGAAATGAGTTGCAATTCCAGACGCAATCCACAGACAAGGGTGGCACTGTGTTTGGAATAAAGAAGCCATGTTTTTCTAATCCTGGAGAACCCCTTTAACTCTGTCTCTCTGCAGGGAATTTGGAGCTTTATAGCAGAAAAAAACAGAACAGTGGCTGCTATAAGGACATATTAAAGGCCACTCCAGTAAAAAAACACATTTTTCCATTTTTGCCCCTTCACCTGATTGACTGTCACACTCTAGACATCTCCTCTGCATATTGCAGTCAGTTTCCTGCAATGCAGCCTCCTGCTGATACTCATCAGAGGTATTAGTGTATCTTGACGCCACCAGAAGGTAGGGGTTTGACAGGAGTTGAGCCCGTGTCACACCCCTAGCTCCCAATAGGGTCAACATAGTAAGGTCCTAGCAGCACAGTGTGGATGGATTTCTGCATGCACGACACGCACAAATCAATGCACAGTGTGCTGCTGCCTGTGTGTGCTGTAGGCAGGCTGTCAATTCAGGCATGTTTACCCCCCAGGCGGTGGCTGAAGGCTCCCTGCTGTCCGTCCCCTGACTCCTCCATATGGGCCACCGGCTGCGTGCTCCCTGCAGGGGACCGTCGGTCTGCAGTGTCTTGCGCTGGCCGTCTCTGCGCTGGGTGACGGCCGCTCCCCCGGTGGGACACGAGAATACTGCGGTTGCCTCTCTGCTGGGAAAAGGTTGGCCACCACTGTGACACCGGACGGCCGCTGCACCGACGACACATCCGAAGACGATGGCCGCCCTCGTGATATGTCACGGCGGTCGCGTCAGTGAGCCATTACATCCGCTCCCCTCCTGCCTTGCAGGACCTGAATTCTTACAACCACTGCAGCCAATCACGTTGAGGGGGCGTCACCCCCCTGTCAATCTTGACTCCACCAGAAATTCCTAGTGGCGTCAAGATACACTAATACCCTCATCAGACACCCTCTTAATTTTTAGATTTCTCCCTGCTTTATCTTCTATTGTGGTAACAATCCCATGATGCATCAGCACAGCATCACATGACCAGCTAGAGCCATTACCATTTCTGCCTGCTTTTTTTTGGGGGGGGGGGGGGGGAATTTACTTCAGGGGGACACTCTTCTTCTCCACCATTACTTCTTTTGCCCCCTCTTAAAAAACCTTTTACTGTGTTTTGCAGTAAAAGTTTCACCCCCTAGTGGTGTGAAAGTGGTAGTTCTCTCTGGAGACAAATCATTTGTCTCATGGGATCCAGGAGCAGATGATGTGACTTCATACCTCATCAAGTGGATTCCTTTGAGTGGAGGACAACTAAACCAGGTATGAAATGTTATGCATTTGTACCAGGTATTTCCATGTCTTCCAAAATAACCTGCTACACTAAAGAGGAATGCTGGTCATTGTAGTCCTTCTTGTTTACCAGATGTCCATTGCTGGCAGGGGGCACACAGCTGTCCTGTATGGTATGGAATATAACACAGAATACCATGTGTCTGTATCCGCACGCTACATGGATGGATCCCAGAGTGATGCGACTTCAGTGCGCTACAATACAGGTGATCCTTCCTTCTATCCTCCCTATCTTCCTTCCTCTCTCTTTTCATTCCTCACTTTCTTCCGTCCTTCATTCCTCTTTTCTTTTCCTTTCTTTCTCTTTTCCTTCCTCCCTTCCTTCTGTTTTCCTTCCTTCCTTCTTTCTCTTTTCCTTCCTCCCTTACTTCTATTTTCCTTCCTTCCCTCTCTTTTCCCCTTCTTCCTTTCTTCTTTTTTCCCCTTCTTCCTTCCTTCTCTTTTGCCCTTCTTCCTTCCTTCTCTTTTCCCCTTCTTCCTTCCTTCTCCTTTCCTCTTCTTCATTCCTTCTCTTTTCCCCTTCTTCCTCCCTTCCTTCTCTTTCCCCCTTCTTCCTTTCTTCTCTTTTCCCCTTCTGCCTTTCTTCTCTTTTCCCCTTCTTCCTTTCTTCTCTTTTCCCCTTCTTCCTTTCTTCTCTTTTCCCCTTCTTCCTTTCTTCTCTTTTCCCCTTCTTCCTTCCTTCTCTTTTCCCCTTCTTTCTTCCTTCTCTTTTCCCCTTCTTTCTTCCTTCTCTTTTCCCCTTCTTTCTTCCTTCTCTTTTCCCCTTCTTCCTCCCTTCCTTCCTTCCTTCCTTCCTTCCTTCTCTTTCCCCCTTCTTCCTTTCTTCTCTTTTCCCCTTCTGCCTTTCTTCTCTTTTCCCCTTCTGCCTTTCTTCTCTTTTCCCCTTCTGCCTTTCTTCTCTTTTCCCCTTCTTCCTTCCTTCTCTTTTCCCCTTCTTCCTTTCTTCTCTTTTCCCCTTCTGCCTTTCTTCTCTTTTCCCCTTCTTTCTTCTCTTTTCCCCTTCTTTCTTCCTTCTCTTTTCCCCTTCTTCCTTCCTTCTCTTTTCCCCTTCTTCCTTTCTTCTCTTTTCCCCTTCTTCCTTTCTTCTCTTTTCCCCTTCTTCCTTTCTTCTCTTTTCCCCTTCTTCCTTCCTTCTCTTTTCCCCTTCTTCCTTCCTTCTCTTTTCCCCTTCTTCCTTTCTTCTCTTTTCCCCTTCTTCCTTCCTTCTCTTTTCCCCTTCTTTCTTCTCTTTTCCCCTTCTTTCTTCCTTCTCTTTTCCCCTTCTTCCTTCCTTCTCTTTTCCTCTTCTTCCTTCCTCCTCTTTTCCTCTTCTTCCTTCCTCCTCTTTTCCTCTTCTTCTTTCCTCCTCTTTTCCTCTTCTTCTTTCCTCCTCTTTTCCTCTTCTTCTTTCCTCCTCTTTTCCTCTTCTTCTTTCCTCCTCTTTTCCTCTTCTTCTTTCCTCCTCTTTTCCTCTTCTTCCTTCCTTCTCTTTTCCTCTTCTTTCTTCCTCCTCTTTTCCTCTTCTTCCTTCCTTCTCTTTTCCTCTTCTTTCTTCCTCCTCTTTTCCTCTTCTTTCTTCCTCCTCTTTTTCTCTTCTTCCTTCCTCCTCTTTTCCTCTTCTTCCTTCCTCCTCTTTTCCTCTTCTTCCTTCCTCCTCTTTTCCTCTTCTTCCTTCCTCCTCTTTTCCTCTTCTTCCTTCCTCCTCTTTTCCTCTTCTTCCTTCCTTCTCTTTTCCTCTTCTTCCTTCCTTCTCTTTTCCCTCTCTTCCTTCCTTCTCTTTTCCTCTTCTTCCTTCCTTCTCTTTTCCCTCTCTTCCTTCCTTCTCTTTTCCCCCTCTTCCTTCCTTCTCTTTTCCCCTTCTTCCTTCCTTCTCTTTTCCCCTTCTTCCTTCCTTCTCTTTTCCCCTTCTTCCTTCCTTCTCTTTTCCCCTTCTTCCTTCCTTCTCTTTTCCTTCCTCCCTTCCTTCTGTTTCTGCCCTTCCTTCATTCCTTTTTTTCCCCTTCTTTCTTTCCTTCCTCCTATTATAATGAGGTATGTGACTTCGCTATATAGCACATACAGGACATTTGAGCTCTTTTCAGTACTTATCCCTCCCAGTCAGACAAGATTGATCTCGCCCTCATAGTCGCAGCGGCCGAACACGCCACTTTATCGTTTTACTCTTTAAAGAAAACTGGCCTCCAGCCATTAATTATCAGGGTGATTAGTGCCGGTAATGAGTAATTGGTCTCCTCTGGACAACGTTCTCCCTGTGACACATTTTCATCCGTCCTGCTAACCAGCGGAGGAGTCTTATAAATAATGAGCTATGGGGGATGGGGGGCAAAAATATAAATGTTGGCATCTAGTCAAAGGCGTAACTTGTAGCTGCGGCCCCAATACAGATATAAAACAGCTATAATGCTTCATTCATAGTGCTGGTCTCCTCATATAGGGAAGAGAGACCTTATGGGCCCCCTAATTCTCCAGGGTCCAGATGCCAATGCATCCCTGCATCCATTATAGTTACACCCATGAATCAACTGGTATTTACTGCCAGCCCTCCTGTAGAATGCTTGTTTGCCCATCAAGCCCCTCATATCACCCCTCAACATGTTCCCGTATTTCCTTGTTTAATAGAAGTGGAGAGGGCTGTCAGATGTAATCTACACGTGGCCCCTCTCAGTGGCCCCATAAATACGATAGAGGCTTCTCCTATGATATAGACTAAGACAAAAACATGCTGAATATATATAACAGGCCCCTTGGACTCTTCCTGTGGGACAGAAGGACCACTAGGCCCCTCAGACTCCAGGGCCTGGGTGCTAATGTTGAAGGCCCCAGTGACAAAGTTGCTCTTCATAAGTAGAATAGCCTCAAGCCATGTGGCTTTTATGGGGCCCTTGGAGCAGTGGGGCCCATTTTCACATTGGTCTTGATGATCTGCACTGTTTCAGTTGATTGGGAGTATGGTTGGTCAAGCAGAACCTGAAAGGGGCCCAATCACTACAGGGGGCCACCCATGCACTATGTACAGAGATTGGGACATATTCACTTAGACCCACCTTTCATATGCCAGTGTAAGTGCGACAAATCTATTGGGAAGTGCAAGACTCTTAATACATTTATTGCATTTGGTGGTGCCCTAATGCTAAGCTCTGAACACTCTTCCTCTTTTTTTCTCTAAAGACTACCTGCATTTTTACCTTTAGAACACTTCTACTCTGTCGGCTGTTTTCGGCTTATATAGCACCATATGGGGTCATCTTCAGCTGCCGGAAGGAGCCCAAAATGGCTGACGGAGAAAAAGGGCTCTGAAGTAGAAAGTGCAGGTACTTTTTAACTTTACCTCAGTGTATGTTAAAATGTGCCTGAATTTTTAACAAGTTTTCTAGAACACACCAGGTTCTCCTCACCATCATTTGCTGCTGTTTGCACCATTTCACGCCTGTAAGTTCTGATTTTTAGGTGGTCAGGCTCCCCATTTTTTTGTTGCTCTACTGTTTGCAATCCACTTTCAAGAAAGGGGTGTGTAGCAAGCCTAGCATTCTGCCAGTAATTCATTGTCCTGAAGTTCCTTGCTCTTACTTCCCATGTTGCATTGCATAGACTCTGGTCCAATCGGCAGGGAGGCAGTATCTGAATGACCGCCCCTCTGCTCTCCCAGGAGAATCATGCATTCTTGCCAAATGGTGAGTGAACCCAATATAATGTGTGCACAGACACATACAGACACCCCCAAGAGAGGTAGAGACTGAGGAGATCGTTATTACTGTTGCTTTTCATGATCAGCTGGGCAATAAAATCTGGCCAATTTTTGCAAAGTTAGATTGGATCATCACAATTCAATTTTTAGCAACAATTATAAAAACTTTGGCTCTGCTTTGAGCAGAAAGGATAGGTGTGCTGGCATGGTGCTGCCGCCTTGCAGTACTGGAGTGCTAGTCTTGAATTTGTCTTTGATTCCAATTTGAGCATGGGACCCCACCACTGCTAACAACTGGGCCACCACCTCCACTGTTTTTCAAGCAAGTCAAATTACAGAACCCAATTATTACTCCTATTAATGTTAATAGAAGTCAGAATTGGAAGTCCTGGTTCACCTTTTTTTTAAATTGGGTTGGTCACTCCCAACCCGATTTCTAAATTGCTCAACACTAATCATTATCATAGTGTCTGTGGATCTGTCAGCTTGCAGCCTCTGAGTGCATGGGAGCCGCCTGTAAAAGTAGCTCTTCCCCCTGTTGTAATCAAAAAATCCCTGTGTCCTTATTACTATAGAAGCTCTGTACCTAACAACAGACAGTGGATTGCAGAGAAACTGGAAACGAGAGCCGTACTGGCAGCCAGTTCAAACAGGATTTACAGTGGTAAAGCAGCAGCATTCCTAATGCAAGTATATTACAGAAATGACTAACACAAGCTAGAAGATGAGCAGAAGTTGCCCGAAAAGCTAGTGCCCCTTTAAAGCTCCCGAGCTTTAATGCAAATCTTTAACAGGACCCCCAACTGTGCTGCATAATTTGTAACACCGTTCTCCTTATATGAACCATCGGGCCCCTCTGAGCTCTTGGGCTAGGGAGCTGATGGTTAGGTTCTGAGGCAATGGTGCTCTTGAAGAGAGGGGTCCCATTTTTATGTTGCACTCTCCAAGGTGATCAGGACTGTAGTGCATCAAAGGGAACCTGAAAGAGGTCCGGCCTCTGTTATGGCGCCCCCTATCCACTGTATTCTGTTACTATAGGAGATCATGTAAACTTTCACTTTTCTTTGGTCCAGGGGACAATCTCAGGAAGATGCCCGTGGCCCGTGGTGGCTTCACACTGACCCATACAGATGGTAAGTAATACAATTCCACAGCTGTTAATCAAAGTGGTGGATAGACAGGAAATCCTATCGGTAGCCGGTCATGTGACTCATAAACTTCGTTAAAAAAGGTAAAAAATAAAATATTGAATAAAGAAATATAATAATAAAAATAAATTTGTATTTTCGGTTTAATCGTTTCTGGTAATTCCCCATTAAAATTCCGCAGTTGGCGTCCGCGGTTATGATGGATTTACTGGAACACAAACAACAATTTGATTACAATTTAGAAAAAGTTATTTATTCCCCAGAAGTGTAATGGAAGCGAGCGGCGCTCATCATGATACGGTTTGGTCTGCGATATCGGATATGAGTAATTACCATCTGATTGAAGAATAAATTACATCCTTTGTCTGCCCCTTGTAGATTGGATAGAAACCTCCATACAACATCCCACCTGTAGGCGATAGAGCAATACAGGCCAGACAGGAAAGGGTCAAGTGTTTAAAAAGAGCGTATGCCGGACTTATTGACTAAATCATTCAATGGTGAACCCTATAATGTCCGGACTGGACTGTGAAGAGACGACTAATAAGAAGTCCTTAACCTTTGGGCTTTATTCTGATGTTGCCTTATGCATTGTTAGTTAAATACAACAAAAAGTTGTAATACCACCAGTGACCACCGGGTAGTATCTGCACTGTGTAATGTACTGTATGTGAAAAAAATAACAGAGCTGCAGTACCGTCTATGACCACCAGGTGCTTATAGTGAAACCAACTGTCCCATGTAATTTGTAGTCTCTGCGGACGGGATTCAGATATACCATACTTGTTTTGTTCATACTTCCTGATATCTCGTCAGGTCACCTACACTGAACGGCCCCTTTATTAGAGCCCCCGACTCTCTTCTGATTTGCGTTTCCCTGTATAGAAATTAAAGCTCAAATGGAACATAAAATCATGTGACCGGTTTTCCGTGGATCAGTTTTAGTGTGAATCCACATTAGAGGGGAAAATCCAGTGATTTGAGAGGCTTCCAAAAAGACCTGGTCATCAGTGCTAGACTAGCCGGGTCTCACTGCCAACCGTGGGGGGTTTTCTCATGTAACAGTGTAGAGAGTATACGGAGAATGGCGCAATTGAGAAAAAACATCCAGTGAGATGGAATCCTGTGGACGAAAACAACTCTTCACCGAAAGGGGTCAGAGGAGGATGTCAGGAATTGTTCTTATCAACAGGCGTTGAACAGTATAAAGTAGCCAAATATAACACTTGAGCTCCAATTAACGCGTCCGAACGCACAGCTCGCTGTTCCTTAATACAGATGGGATATAACAGCAGACGACCAGTCCCAGCGCCATTGTGTCTAAGAGAAACAGAAAGACGAGACTCCAGCGGGCAAAAGAGCGCAAAACTTGTATCACTGAGCAGCGGAAAAGCATGGCCTGGTCAGATGGATCCAGATTTCTGTTGCTGATGGGAGGTCAGAATTTGGCGCAAGCAGCATGAATCGCTGACCCCTTCCTGTCAGCTGGTCAGAACATGTCAGCACCGCCATCTAATCTGCAGCAACTACAAGAAGTTCCCTGTCCGCAGGGGCCGATATTCCTGCAGAACCATTTAATCACCGAGGGGAATCTACGCCGCGGCGAACTGCAGTTCTGGAGACCAAAGGAGTCCAACGCTACTAGATGGGGCCTAATAATTGGGCCGGTCAGTGTGAATGCTATATAACCCTACAAGTATATAATAAGGTGATAACACAGGAAATAGTTTGTCTTGGAGGAGGAAATGAACGTATGGAGGATAAACCCATAGAAAGCCGAGGAAGAACATAGATGCAGATTTTGCCAAGAACAGAACTGAACCCTTTGCAGTGACACTGATCCCCGAGCCCCGAGCCCTTCGTGGGTGAACACAGGTGTATCCAAAAAACCCGTATCCAGCGCTGTATCTCACTACTGGTGTCCTATACTGAATAATGTACTTGACTAGGAAGGCATGGAAGTACTACACGATGGTACATTGCACGGCCTCCTTCTGCTTTGGGCCACATTCTTAGCCATCCTGGGCGGTGGGTTGGACACCCTTGCTGTAGCGCATCCACGGCTTCCTATTCAACTGCGCCATTGTTATTTGAGTCTAGAAGACCAGTAGTGAGATATGGCGCCGGTGTGCTGACTCCACTGATACAGTATATGTAGAAGTCCTGTATTGTGTCTTACAGATGTGTGCCCACTGATGGAGGATGGAGGAGTCAATGGCACCTTTCATGGTAAGAGCTGCAGTGATACCCTGTTAGATGCCACCATCTTTGCCAGGTCACATGTACCCAAGAAATGGGTGATATTACGCAGATATCGCCGGGAATATTACTACCGCGGACCTCAGAGGACGATGGAAGGACGGGTATTTACTGGGGATGTTGGTGGAAGTGCTCTGTAGGTGAAGTAATGACTTTTCTGAAGCTTCTCGAAGGACACTTCTTATCTTTAACCCCTTAAGCACACGGCCTATTTTGAGCTTAAGGACGCAACGATTTTTGCCGGATTTTCTTCTCCATTTATCAAAAGCCATAACTTTTTTATTTTTCCGTCGATATGGCCATATAAGGGCTTGTTTTTTGCGTGGCAAACTGTAGTTTTGATCGGCGCCACTTTTGGGTATATGGTATAACTTTATGACTATATGGTAAAACTTTTATTTTTTTTATAGCAGGGAGAGAAAACGCATCAATTCTGCCATAGATTTTTTTTTACAGCGTTAATCATGCAGCATAAATGACACAATCCATTTTTTCTGCGGGTCGGTACGGTTACAACGATACCAACATTCTTACATTTTTTTTAGGTTTCTCCACTTTTCTGCAATAAAAACCCTTTTTTTTGGAAATCTTTTTATTTTTCTAATTCGCTGCATTCAAAGTCTTGTAACGTTTTAATTTTTTTATGTACAGATTTCTAAAGGGGCTTATTTTTTGCGAGTCGAGCTGTAGTTTTTATTGGTACCATTTTGGGGTACATATGGCTTTTTTGATCACTTTTATTGCATTTTTAGGGAGGCAAAATGCTAAAAATGAGCATTTTGCCTCATTTTTTTTACGCTTTTTTCCGTGCACAGTCAAAAGGAGGTGCAGCTTATTGTACGCGTCGTTCCCAAATATGTGGGGTTTTAATTTTTTTTATCCTTTTTTTTATGCTAATATGAGAAAAAGCATTAAAAATGGTTTTTCTACTTTTTTTGACATTTTTTTTTTATTCATTTTTTAAAATCTTTTTTTTTTAACACAATTTGTGTCCCCCTTGGGGACTTACAACACTGCCCTGATGATCGCTGTGATAAGGCATAGCAGGGCTACTGCCCTGCCATGCCTTATCGCTTATACAGCGATCTCAGGCACTGGAAACACAGGACGCCAGTGTCTGGCGTCCTGTTGCCATGGCAACAGGCTGGGCTCTCTGCGATTATATCGCGAGAGCCCGGCAACTTCACAGAGGGAGCGCGCTCCCTCTGTGAACCCTTCCCATTCTGCAATCTACATAGATTGGCTGCAGGTGATCACATGTCCCTGCTGTCGGTGACACCTCAATGGCTCTCTGCAGCAGAGGATCAGGCAATGGCGGAGCAGCAAAGGGGCGCAGCTATAAGGGTGCAGAAGTAGTGCCTGGGGGCAAAATATAGGCCAGATATATAGGTGACTGATCTTCTCACGTCTCCTCTGTTAGGTTACAACATGATGGCGGTTTTTGGCTTGGACGAGAAGCATTACTCTTCCATCAGAGGGATCTCCCTTCATGCATTTATTTTTGGGGGTTCCAGTATTTATACCATCGCTGAGGACGTCCAGCTGACCCTATGGACCAGGTAATGACCCTGTAATATATGGCCGATGCGCATGCTACCAGAATAGATCACTTAGGGGGCTTGTGCCAACATTTATAGTTGTCCCCTGTACACAGGTTAGAGATAGCTTTCTCAGGCCTCCAAACCGTCCCGGATTCTGCCAGACAGTCCCGGATTTGGAAAACTGTCCATCAGTCTTGGGAGGCAGGAGGTGTGTTTTGGGCCACGGGCAGCCGCCATCGCTGCTGTAGTTGGTGCAACCCCTGACCTCTCCCCTGACGTCTGCATTCCTACAGATGGATGCTGGCAGGGAGCTGGCAGAGGTCACACTGATTACAGCTGCGGTGCCGCTACCACCGGACCGGGACTGCAAGGGAGTTAGATGCTTATAGGGTGGCCGGAGGTCCACTATGGGGGTCACTATTAAAACTGGGACTACTGATACTACTGGGACCACTGTTGCTATTACTACTGGGACCACTACTGAGGTTATTATTACTACTGGGGCCACCATGGGGGTCATTTTTACTACTGGGGCCACTATGGGACTCACTATTAGGACTGGGACTACTATGGGGGTCATTTTTACTACTGGGGCCACTATGGGGACACTATTACTACTGGGGACACTATGGGTGTCACTATTACTACTGGGGCCACTATCGGGGAACTATTACTACTGGGGACACTATGAGGACACTATTACTACTGGGGCTACTATGGGGGAACTTTTACTACTGGGGACACTATGGGGGCACTATTACTACTGGGGACATTATGGGTGTCACTATTACTACTGGGGCCACTATGGGGGAACTATTACTACAGGGGACACTATGAGGACACTATTACTACTGGGGCTACTATGGGGGAATTATTACTACTGGGGAGACTATGGGGACACTATTACTACTGTGGACACTATGGGGGGGGGGGGGGGGTCACTATTACTACTGGGGCCACTACGGGGGAACTATTTTTACTGGGGACACTATGAGGACACTATTACTACTGGGGCTACTATGGGGAAATTATTACTACTGGGGACACTATGGGGCTCATTGTTACTACTGGGTCACTATGGGAGTCACTATTAAGATTGGGACTACTAATAGGGTTTGCTATTAGTACTGGGACCACTATGGGGGCCGTTGTTACTACTGTGGACACTATGGGGGAACTATTACTACTGGGGCCACTATGGGGGAACTATTACTACTGGGGCCACTATGGGGGAACTATTACTACTGGAGTCACTATGGGGGAACTATTACTACTGGGGCCACTATGGGGGAACTATTACTACTGGGGAAACTATGGGAGTCCTTTTTACTACTGGGGACACTATGGGGGAACTATTACTACTGGAGTCACTATGGGGGAACTATTACTACTGGGATCACTATGGGGACACTATTACTACTGTGGACACTATGGGGGAACTATTACTACTGGGGTCACTATGGGGACACTATTACTACTGTGGACCCTATGGGGGAACTATTACTACTGAGGAAACTATGGGGGAACTATTACTACTGAGGAAACTATGGTGGTCCTTTTTACTACTGGGGTCACCATGGAGGCATGGCCTGTTATAAAAATCTGCTGTGATGCCACAGTTGTCCCCTACCATCATGAGAATGGGGGGCCCGAAGTTCCTAAATGAGTTGAGCGGCCGTTGGCATGTACACTGCTGTTCCATTCACTTCAATGGGGCGCTGGAGCCAAATCCAAGCACCCCTCCTGTCTTCTATCAGTAAGCTGAATCACTGCATGATGAAGAGCTAAGATACTTTCTAATGCTTTGTGTTTATTGCTCAAGACCTCTGCTTGCTGTCAATGAATGAAACTACAATTGTTTTCATCAGCCCAGATCTGTTCAGACAGCTGTGCTTTTACTATTTATCCCTGTAGGCGTGATCTACGGTATACGGCCTCCAGCGCACAAGCGGGTTTTTTTTTTTTTTTTGCCTCTGTGAAGTCCGTTTAAAAAAATGGACTCCACACAGACAGCGTACGGCCCATATTGTACTTTGTGGCAGCACACGGGGGAGTTTTCTCACTCGGACTGCGTGAAAAACCTCATGGCATGCACTATTCTGAGCCGTTTTATGGACAAGACTCGCCCATTCCATCAATGAGAGATTCCGAATAGAACTTCCAGCGGGAAGTCTCCAGTTTTATTTCTCGCCTCGCTCACGCAGAATGTCACTCAAATCGGACAGAACTGGGGATGTGTAGATGACACAAACAGAAATAACCAATCACAGCGCAGCTTTCATGTTCCCTCAGCAGTATAAGAAATAACCAATCACAGCGCAGCTTTCATGTTCCCTCAGCAGTATAAGAAATAACCAATCACAGCGCAGCTTTCATGTTACCTCAGCAGTATAATATATAACAACCAATCACAGCGCAGCTTTCATGTTCCCTCAGCAGTATAAGAAATGACCAATCACAGCGCAGCGTTCATATTCCCTCAGCAGTATAAGAAATGAAAGCTGCGCTGTGATTGGTTGCTAGGGGCAACAAAAATTACTAGGGAAGTCGGCGAGTTTTCGATTTTAAATGTCGCCTGGTGGCAAATTTTTCAGCAAAAAACGGACGTGCGCCAAAGGTTGCAAGTTTTTAATGCCAGAAAGCGAGCGCAAATTGCACACCTAGGCCCCATTAGAGTGCTGCCGGGCCTCAGTTGTTGCGCTCTGATTGTCTGCGGTCAGGTTGTGGTTTGGCGCAGCCACACAATCTCCCCACAACACATGGCTGTGCCCCCCTCATCCCTCGCCCCTCTCGCCCTCCGCGCGGCCGCCTTCCCCTCATTTGCAGGTCCGCTCTGTAATTTGCGATATTCTCCACGCTACGTCTCATTCTCCCCGCTCCTTTTTTCGCCGTCATTTCCCGCTTTCTCGGCTTCACTTTTCATCTCATTTTCTTGGCCTCTGTGAGACCCTTTTTCTGCTGTATGTGAAGTTAATTGGCAGCGTGAGCGGCGAGCGGCCCGGGGAACGGCGACGGGCTCCGTCTTTTCATGTTGCTTCAGCTCTTAATCCTACAAAGCCCTGATAACACGAATCTCCTTTATGTGGAGGCGATTCGCTGTAAACACGGAGCATTGGGCTGCGCAAATCCCACAGACCTGGAGACCGCGACCACATTTGCCCCCTTTATAGAGTCAATTATCCCAGTGTGACCCCCGCGTGGCGGCTGGCCCTCCGCGCCCGTATCACGGGTCACACGTTGGGTGTCGCCGTTTGATATGCTAATTCTATCTAGTATACATCTCGGGAATCTCCGACTATTTCCGTTATCTGTGACTGCGGCTTGCAGATCGCCATCGCCTCCTGCTTTGGGCTAATCTCGTATTTCGATTCGCCTCCCTCGGCAGTAGAGACGGTCCCAGTCCGGTAAATGCAACATGGTTGATCAATCATTGCAGCCGCTTGGCTCTGTGAAGATATGCCGCGTTCCGCTCTCGGTCTGTGGTGGGCGCCACATGGGCGGTGGGCTCAGATGAATGTCTTTGCTGCAAAGAGTTACATTTTCATGCTTGTTATTCTACCAGGAAGCACAATATGGCGTCAGCGGGCTCCGAGCGAATGCGTAGACTTCATTGTTCAGTCCGTGACGCCAGGGAGGTAGCTGTGGGGGTCCAGAGGCAGCGGCCATGCCAGGCCCTAATGCCTAAGAGGACCTAAAGGCATGCTTCCCAACTTTCAAAGAATGGAAATAGGGACAATCCATATGGCGCTCTTATCACGCCGCAGCAAATGTTTTTAGCATCAAGCCACGCCTCCAACCCCGCCCAGTCCCACCCAGTTGCCTTTGTGTTACCATGTAGTAATAGTGCTGTCCTTTTTGTAGTGGTGCCCCCTTAAGGTCTGTTCACACATCCCAATCTACGCAGATTTTTCCTCAGAGATTCTACCTTCAAAACCGCGACAGGAATCTGTATTTCTGACGAGTATTTTGCCCGGATTTAGCCCTTTAGGGCAGATCCACGGAAAAAAAGGAACACACCGCTTGTTTTTTCTTTTCTGCAACACAGATTTCAAATTCAAAAAAATCCAAATCCTGAATATCCCCAGTACCCCACAGAGTTATAGTACCTTTTTGTGCCCCACATGCACATAGTGCTCTTACAGTAAAGACTGTGCCCTCAGGGATACCCTACGCTAAAAGTGTCTCCTGCTACGACTCCAGTGCGTGATAATGCCCCCTTATGTCCGGATCATTAATAATGCCCCCTTATATTCCCACCAGTAATAATGCCCCCCTATGCCCCATTAGTAATAATGCCTTTATATGCCCCCATCAGTAATCATTCTCCCTTATGACCCCCCTGAATAATAATGCCCCTTTATGCCCTATGAGTAATAAGTTCTCTTATTCCCCATCAACGATAATGCCGCCTTATGTACCTATTAATAAAAATGCCCCGTATGCCCCATCAATAATAAAACCCTTAATGTTCCATCAGTAATAATACCCCCTTATGCCCTATCAGTAATAATACCCTTTTATGTGCCATCAGTAATAATTCTCTATTATGCCATTTTAGTAATAATACCCCATTATGCGCCAACAGAAATGATGCTCCCCCTTAGGTCCCCATAAGCAATAATACCCCTTATGCCCTATCAGTAATAATGCCTCCTTATGCCCTATCACTAGTAATACCCTCTTTCGCTCTATCAATAATAATGTCCCCTTATGCTGCATCAGTAATTATGTGTCTGATCACTGGGACCCTCACTGACCATGAGATTGGGAGGCCCAAGTCCACCATTTGAATGGAGTGGTGGCCACATGGGCACGCTGCCAGTCCATTAATTGTCTATAGGACCGACAGAGATAGTTAAGAACCGCGCTTCCAGTGCACTTTGTTTCACTTTTTTCAAACTCTCTGTTTGCTGTTGGTGAATAGAAAGGCTTCTGCTTGTCCTGATCCTCTTCAAGTGTATCAGAGCTGTCTCTAGTAAATCTACGTACGTTTCTTCCCATTAATTTCCATGGTGGTCATCTGCCCGGTCTACTGTGACTCTCCTTTTCCTCTTCCTAGAGAAGTTCATCCACGTGGACTTCCCCAAGAACATGTCCTGAGCTTCCTTCTACGCCTGCCGCCAAACGCCACCCAGGAACCCTTCGCTCTGTGGCAGATAACGGATGAGGACTTCCAGCCTGTCATGGGGATTATCCTGGACCGTAAGGTGTTCCGAATATAGAAGTATACATCAACTTCAATCTAGATCTAGAATCGTCAAAAGGCTGAGATATACTGAGTAGAAAGGGTTAAAGGGGTTGTCTAGGTAGGAGGTTTAGTTGTGTAGAAGGACAACAGCGCCATACCTGTCCATTGGTTGTGTTTAGTATTGCAGCTCAGCTCCATTAAAGAGAATATGGTTGAGCTGCAATACCACACACAACCCTATGGAGAAGGGTCGTGTTGTGTTTAAGAGAAAGCAGCCATGTTTTTTTTTAGTTCCCGACAACCCCTTTTATGTTGCTTCCAGAATAATACTGTAAGGGTATGTAGGTCATGATTTCTAGAACAAGTTGACTATGTAGCATGAACCTAAAATCATCAGCTGTAATGGTCATCATAAGTCATTGTGATGGTCACCAACAGAACCCATCATTGTCCACAGCATTGCAGATTCTACCAAACAGATTGGATTGACCCTTGATGAGATCTCAACAACTTTGGTCTTCCATTAGAGTAGCCACCTTGGATAGTTGCTCCTTGGGTTATGTGACAAGGAAGGTCTATGTTTGGCTTTCTTCAGATGTCTTCCTGTATCTCATTGGCAGCTACTAAGCAGTTGGTGAAGTACTTCCACCCTGACAATGAGGGGAGATCTCAGGAGGTGACCTTCGATCAGCAAGAAGTAAAGAAGATCTTCTTTGGAAGCTTCCATAAGGTAAGATATGGAGGAAAGACATGATACTTGTCCACTGAAGGATGACTCATGAATAGGGCTCCATTGTCTAGTCAGTCATGTGGTAGGTCATAGCAGGGCATGTTAGTAGGACAGACAACTACTAATCTGGACCTGGTGGAGGATATGACTTGATACTTGTCCTTTAAAGGATGACTCAAGATTAGAGCTACACTGTCTGGTCAGTCACGTGGTGGGTCACACCAAGGTATGTCAGTAGGAGAGGCAACTGATCTGGACCTAGTGAAGGTTTATGAATGGCCACCCCACTGATTTTCAGAATGCGATGCTTTGGCATCTTGGAAATGAGAAAAAGAGCAAAGTCTGGTAAGTCTGGCGCAGAGTGTTAAGTCAGCATTAATGCAGTCCTGAGCTCTCGCTCATGACCTGAAGGTTGCAAGTTCAATTCCCGCTTGGTTCAGGTAGCTGACTCAAGGTTGAATCAGCCTGAAATACCTAAAAGCGCTGCGGAACAAGTTGGCGCTATACAAATAACAAGATTTATTTTATTTTGTATGTTTCAAGATTTTGAGTAATAGTGGAAATCAGTGATGTTTCTGAAGAAGCACCAAGTGTATCATGGAAATCTCTAACCAATGTTGTAGGACTTTGGTTGCACCTTTCTTTCTGGAAATCTATGGAGGTTCCAACTCTAAATTTAGATTTTGTCTGTAACATAACTGCTCTCTTGGTCCAGGTTCAGCTGGCTGTTAGCAGAGTGGATGTCAAGCTTTATGTGGATTGCCAGAAGGTGGCAGAGAAAGCTGCCAAGACCATGGGCAAGGTGACCACCTTGGGATTTGAGATGTTGGGAAAACTAACAAGAACCAGAGGGCCAAGGAGCGGCTCCTCGGCAGTAAGTATACCTGAGACAGATCTTCTCAAGTCCCCATCTGATTTCACAATATTTCTCTATATCCATATGGGCTTCTTTGTACTATGCTGTCTTTTGAATTTGCCAGTGGTCACCATGTGTACCCTGAAAATAACACCCAAGAAGGATGATAATGAGCCTTAGTGATCTCACACTGGTCGATATCTCAATGGATGTAGTGGTGGATTATTGACCTGTCCTAGGACTGTTCTGTACAACAAGAAGATGTATAACTTGTACCAGCTGTACATACATAATTATATACAGGAGATACCCAGGTTATACCAGCATGGTCCATATCTCTATATACAGGAGATATATAGCTTATACCAGCTGTACAAACATAATTATATACAGGAGATACTCAGGTTATACCAGCATGGTCCATATCTCTATATACAGGAGATGTATAACTTATACCAGCTGTACATATATAATTATATACAGGAGATACCCAGGTTATACCAGCATAGTACATATAATTATAAACAGGGAGATGTATGACTTATACCACCTGTACATATATAATTATATATAGGAGATACCCAGGTTATACCAGCATGGTCCATATCTCTATATACAGGAGATATATAGCTTATACCAGCTGTACAAACATAATTATATACAGGAGATACTCAGGTTATACCAGCATGGTCCATATCTCTATATACAGGAGATGTATAACTTATACCAGCTGTACATATATAATTATATACAGGAGATACCCAGGTTAAACCAGCATAGTCCATATCATTATAAACAGGGAGATGTATGACTAATACCACCTGTACATATATAATTATATACAGGAGATACCCAGGTTATACCAGCATGCTCCATATCACTATATACAGCATGTATAACCTATACCAGCTATACATAAATAATTATAAACAGGAGATACCCAGGTTACACCAGCGTGCTCCATATCACTATATACAGGAGATATATAGCTTATACCAGCTGTACAAACATAATTATATACAGGAGATACTCAGGTTATACCAGCATGGTCCATATCTCTATATACAGGAGATGTATAACTTATACCAGCTGTACATATATAATTATATACAGGAGATACCCAGGTTATACCAGCATAGTACATATAATTATAAACAGGGAGATGTATGACTTATACCACCTGTACATATATAATTATATATAGGAGATACCCAGGTTAAACCAGCATAGTCCATATCATTATAAACAGGGAGATGTATGACTAATACCACCTGTACATATATAATTATATACAGGAGATACCCAGGTTATACCAGCATGCTCCATATCACTATATACAGCATGTATAACCTATACCAGCTATACATAAATAATTATAAACAGGAGATACCCAGGTTACACCAGCGTGCTCCATATCACTATATACAGGAGATGTATAACTTATACCAGCTGTACATATATGACTATATACAGGAGATGCATGTTATACCAGCTGTACACATATAATTGTGTACAGGAGATACCCAGGTTATACCAGCATGCTCCAGATCACTATATACAGGAGATGTATAACTTATACTAGCTGTACATATATCACTGTATACAGGAGATGTATAAGTTATACCAGCTGTACATATATACTTATATACAGGAGATACCCAGGTTATACCAGCATGCTCCAGATCACTATATACAGGAGATGTATAACTTATGCCAGCTGTACAGATGTAGTAATACACAGGAGATCCCCAAGTTATACCAGCATGCTCCATATCTGTATAAACAGAAGGTACCCATGTTATACCAGCTAGTGAACTGTTGCACATTCTGTAGCAGAGATACTGTGTCAGATCATTCTTTCTTTCTTTCAGCACAGGAAGGGTTAACCTGTGTCTATTTCCTCTTATTGTCCATAAATGGCATCAGTAAGTCATTCATTGTTCTCCCTAATGCAATGTCACCCTGGTGTCGGCGCAGCCTCCTGGCATATCAGCCCCGGCGCAGAACGCCTTATTTTCATCCGTCATCTAGATTTATTTAACCTGAGACATTTTATATTCGCCGTGATCAATGGGTCTCATTTGGAGATTCAGGCTCCGGCTGATTCCCGCATCCCTGGGAACGAGGAAGAAAGCGTCCAGCTCTCCAGAGGGCGTTTATAGAGAGGCGATAGCATCTGGCTATTTATAGCGGTGCGGGTCAGCGGAGAGGGGACCGCTGATGGGGGACGGAATGAGAGGAACACCTCGCCAAATCAACGCGCTCATGTAATTATTTAGCGTGGGTGCTGCCGGGTAGCATCTGTCCTTACGCAGCATCACAGCGCGACCGAATAGGCGCTACGGATTATACAGCACCGTGCCTCTAGCTGCCGGGCGCTTGTGTGTTAGAGCTTGTTACCATGTTGTTGTAGCGGCTGCTACCATTGGAATGGATGGAGCCCTAATTTGCTTTAGATATATTTGAGCTGTCATGCGGCCTTAACCCCTTAGTGACACAGCCTACTTTGGATCTAGGGACGTATCAACTTTTTGGGGATTTTCATTTCTACTTTTTAAAAGGCCATAACTTTTTTATTTTTCAAACCAACATGGCCGTCTGGGGGCTCGTTCTTTGCGGGGCGAGCTGTAGTTTTCATTGGTACCGTTTTTGGGGTTCATGTCATTTTTTGTAGAAATGTTATACATTTTTTTTGATGGAGGGAAAAAAAACACATCATAAAAAAAAAGCATTTTGGCTCCTTTTTTTAAAATAGTTTTTGCCATGCAGGATAAAAGTGTGTTCAAGTTATTGTAGGGCTCTTTAAAGGACACAAATATACCAAATGTGGGGTTTTCAGGTTTTTTTTTTAAACAAAGAGAGGAAAGTGCACAAAAACAATTTTTTTTACGTGTTTTTTTTATTTTTTACCATTCTCATTGTTTTGGTTTTTTTACATTTTTTATGCCCCTGTAGAGGACTTTGAACCTCTGATTCCATGATCACATTGAAAATACATTGCAGTACTTCTGTATTGCAGTGCATTATCACTATTCATAGTTATCACAGACCGTGGCAAACCCTGACACCATTTTATGGTTGCCATGGCAACCCATCAATCCACCGCGATCAACGTTGATTGTGGCACGTAAGTGGTTTACAACAGGGATCAGTGTTCTCATCGCTCCCCACTGTTGCAGCAGGAGGCTGGCTATCGATCTCAACCTCTGAGCCCCCATCATCTATAGGGCATAAATGTATGCCCATTCATTGAAACTGCTTCCCAACCAGAGTGCACATTTAATCTCTGGGACAGGAAGGGATTAAAGGATTTGCCTATTTGTATTGATTGCCCATCCTCAGGATAGGTCATCTGTAGTTGATTGGCTAAGGGTTTTTCACCAGGGACCCCTGACAATCAGGTGTTCTCTGAGCCAATGCACTTATGTACTCAGCTGATTGCTGCAGTAATCATATAGCTCCATTCTCTCTACAGTGGCGAAGCTTGGTATTACAGGCAAAATTCATATTAATTTCATTGGTAACTTGGCCATCAGCGAGAAATCAGTTTAGTGCACAAACACTGAGCAGCTGATCGGCGGGGTTTCCAGGAAATGAACCCCTGCTGATCTATTATGGATGAACTATCTTGGGACATGGGCCATTAATAGTCTAGAACTGGACAACCAGTAGGTTTGCTGACCTATACACAGCAAGAAAACACATGGAAGGAGAGACGTCATAGTAGAGAGCCGTGCAAATGTGTGATGGAATATTCCTGCACTGCGCCACCTAGTGGAAGGTTGCTACCCTATGAGTTAGTATCTGATCTTTTATCAGCCCTTGCTACATGACTGGGGGTGTAAACCAATCCAGAATACCCATGTACAGGCACTTGGTCCTGACTGTCATCAGTGCACAGTAGGATTCTGGTTGGCTGGGGGAGAGGACATCAATGTAAGTCAGGGGGTTCATATTTCTTGTGGAGAGCACCAGAAGAGTATAGGGAGTTATAGGTCATGCAATGCTCCCTGGGAAAAAGCTATTCAAATGAGTGATGGATCAAGAGCCAGGAAGAGTATGTGAATCCGTATCTGGTTACCATGTGACTAAAGACAGCTCTCTACTGCCCAGCATGCCTGATTGTGGTTGCAACTTCATGTTCTCACTTTCAGCATTTCTGTGGTTTATGCAAGAAAAATACAGTACAGACCAAGAAAGATCTCTTGTTCATAGAGCTTACTATCTAAAGGGGTAAAAGTGGTACCCTTTAAGATACAGGAGCTGATTTTGTCTAGGTCAGCAGTTATATAAGCATATACTAAAGGGCTTATATAAAATGATGCATGAGGGTGGCGGGGCCTAAAGGAAGATACAAAGTATAGTTTCTGACACTGACGATATTGTGAGTGGCTTTTTAATGCATTTAAAGGGGTTTTCCTATTACTTAAAATTACTTCAAAACTACTCTGTCCTTTCTGGTTGCTGCTGACCAGGACATTTGACTGCTGCAGCCAATCACTGGCCACAGCAGTGACCTTCTATAGTCAGTGATAGGCTGCAGCAGTCACATGTCCTGGTCATCAGCTACCATGAAGGACAGAGTGAAACAATTTTAAGTCATGCAAAAACCCTCTTTAAGTCAAGGGTTGTAGTGGTAAGAAGATATTTGATAGATATTAACTCTTTCCAATCCACTGTCTGACGTCTGAAGACATTCTGATTGAAGGCTGTACAGCTCCGATGTCAGAAGACATCCGGCAGGGTATTCTTACTGTATATTACTGGCCGCTCTGTTGTCGGGGGCTTCTCCAGCATGTCCCATACTGCAGTACTGGCTCTAGCCAGCAGATGGAGCCATTGTATAATGACAGAAAGAGAAAGCCCCCTAGGAAACCATGAATCCACAATTGGATTGCAAAGGGCTAAGAGATGAATTTCTTGATAAGTTAGAGTGCCAGGGGTAGTCCAGAGCCCCGCTGCAGCATGGGAGAAGACTCTTTGTTGCTGTTATTCCTCGGGTTTACAATCTAAGTAGGAGGAGAATCTGTGAAGCGCAAAGAAGAATAATGATAAGCATTAGCAAATACATTTTTAAATGAAAAGTTAGTCAGATTCCCAGAGTGTTACATCTGAGCTGGATGCAAAAACACCTAGTCTGAATCAGACATAATTTAGAGTCCTATAAGGATGGATATACTCGCAATATACCAACACAGAGAACACAAAATCTTTATAACAGAATCTTTATAGTGGATGAACGGAAATCTGACTCTAACCTATTAATGCCATAAGACCTTACTTAAAACCAGACCACCTCCCTGATGAGGGCGACCCCACGTCAAGAACCTGAAACGTCCCTGACGCTCCCTAGTTCGAAACAGGGCTAATGTTCGGTACGATAAATAAGAGTCATGTGGTATAGATATTAAACAAACACCCAATGAACCAGATGAAACAGTAATACAGATATAGCAATAAGTCAAGAGAAAGATGTTACAACATCCCAAATATCCTAAGCACCAAACAGACATATCTGATAGTGGAACAGGACAGCAGCTGCTGACTAGACCAGAACCACCCTAAGATTAGAAGTATAACTGGCTTCCTCCATGAGGAGGAACTGGAATGAATGTGTACAGACACATGCTGATTGGTCAGCTGGAACACACACCTCCCAGCTAACCAATCCAACCACACCAGCAGAGATTAGCTCATGTTGCAGTCCAATGCCAAAATGACACTGGATCGGAGCTGATGCTGTGACGTTACCCCGGTTCTGATTCGACAAGGCTGGCGAGCAGTGGCAGAGGCAGAGCAGGCTAGAGAATAGATGTAGCACAGGAGAAGTCTTTTTTTTTCTTGCAGTCTTTCACCATGTTAGAATTTAAGCAGGAGAAGTTTTCAAATTTCCTTCACCAACATCACAACATATATTTCTTACCACAGTTATTTTAGAGGCTGCAGCTAGTAACTGTGCTCCCCAATAGTAATAGTGCCCCCAATAGTAACAGTGCCCCATTAGTATTAATGCCCCAATTTGTGGCCCCAATAGTAATGGTGTCAGGGATTGAAGCCAGGACCTCCTGTCCTACAACCGGCAGTTCTCCCTGTTGAGCTATTCACCTTTTGGACAGTTCCCCTGCATATCTTTTGCTTTGTTCCCAGATTCTGCAAACCCAGTCCCTGTCTTGGCTCCTCCCTGCTCCTAATCAGAGACACTATATAAACCTGGCCCTGTCTCCTTTCCAGTACATGATTATTCTGCTCCACAGCACTGATTGATCAAGCTCCACTTCTGCCTGTTCCTCTGCTATTGCTACAAGACCTTCTGATACCGACTTCTGGCTTCCCCTTTGACTAAACTACCTGCTTCATCCATCTGTACTGCAAACCGAGACCTCCCGTTGCTGAATTCTGGCTTCCCTTCTGACTATGCTTCCTATCTCATCCATCTGTACTGCAAACCGAGACCTCCTGTTGCTAAATTCTGGCTTCCGTTCTGACTACGCTTCCTGCCTCATCCATCTATACTGCAAACTGAGACCTCCCGTTGCTTACTCCTGGCTTTTCCTTGACTACTCTCCAGACCTGCTGCTATTACACCTGAGGCTCCAACCCAGTGCCTGAAACTGACCCCAATAGTAATAGTGCCCCTAATAGTAATAGTGCCTGCAGTTGTGGTCCCAATAGCATTAGTACCCACAGTTGTTGCCCCAATAGTAATTGTGCACCCCTCAGTAACTTCAATAGTAATAGTGCCTCCAGTAGTGGCCCAAATGGTAATATTGCCCCCAGTAGTAATAGTGTTGACAGTAGTAATATTGTTCCCAGTAGTGGTCCCAATCATAATAATGCCCCCAGTAGTAATAGTGCCCCTAGTAATAGTAACTCTGTTAGTGGCTTCAATAGTGATAGGGTCCCCTCTCTGCCCTCCACATCCTGAACCTGCAGATGTGCAGCAACCCCACAGCATCTAGTATTGCACTCACCCTCTCTGTCTCTTTAGCTGCCGTCTGGCTGCCATAATCAGAGCTGTGACTCCTGACCTCTCCTCCCGGTGTGTATGAAGCATACAGCACGTGCAGAACGTGGACACCAGGAGGAGAGGTCAGGGGTCACAGCCTTGATTACAGCGGCTGGACAGGAGCTAAATAGAGAGAGGAGGTGAGTAACATACTAGATGGTGTGAGGTTGCTGCTCGGCCTGCTCTCAGCTGACAATTATTTTTACCGGCCATTAATATGGCTGGTAAAAAATAACTACCGGTACTGGCTTTTAAATATAACTGGCCAGGCCGGTGAGTAACTGGCTGGATGGCAACCCCAAGCACGACCTTGGCTTGGCCGTGGTCAAGCATGAGAGGTCTGGCTTGGGTCTTCTCCATCCCTACCTTGACCTGTCTCACCTACTTCACTACCAGCTGCAGGGGGCCATGTCCACAAGGAAGAACATTCCTTGCAGGACCCCCCCCCCCCCCCACCGATTATTTCAGTCCTTACCCTAATGTCCACATGGTCTTACCCTTCGTATATTTATCTTTCAGCTGGAGCTCCAGTCATTCCTGATATTCTGCACTTCCGAGATCCCAGAAGGAGATGGCTGCTGCGATGTCCCGGCCAAGGTGAGAACTAGATGAGCTCACTCTGCTATTCTTATTCTGCACTAAATCTTATACCCAGTGCTGCTTGGTAGCTCTTCCTAAAGTTTATCTATAGTACGTTACAGTACTGCAGAGAAATGCAACTTCTTCACCGGGGATTATAGGTTCCTGGAACTTGCCATCTCTACGTGTTTCCTAATTAAAATATGGAGCGAGATCTTTACATTGACGTTTTTCTTGCACTGAATATGCAGAGAGTAATGAAATACAGTGAGATACTGGCAAATGCAAGCCACCAGGGAAATCTGGGCAAGGCGTGAGGTGCTATTTACAAGTGATTGAACCCTGAAAAGATGCAGCAAAGGCAGTCATTACTCGTTAGCAAGGGTGCAAATGTATGTGATTGAGTTATGAATCCCATTTTGAGGTCATGTGACTTCACCACCCTTCAGATATATCAAGAAACATAACATAATACCAACCATATACACAGAGAAAATTATGTATTGTATGTAACATGGCATCTACATCATGGATTCATCCATTGGTCCAATACCTTCAGATTGGTCATTTTCCATCTTGGTGAGGTCTTCCACCATCTCACATGTGACCTCTCTCTTCTTTCAGAGGGATAAGAACAGATGTCCATCTCCACCATTTTCATGCACTTGTAGTTCAGATATTCAAGGAGCCGTCGGACCCCGTGGACCTCCTGTAAGAACAATATCTGACATAGACCCATCGGACATACTGTATCACTGGTGTACTGGAATAATATTCAAGAATGGGTAAATTTGGTTATATCATATTCTTTTACTTCTACTTTCTACAGGGACCACCTGGGCTTCGAGGACCCAAAGGGGAGCAAGGCGAACCTGGACTAATGGTATGAAAATTAGTACACCTGGACACATTGGGAATATGTTTTGTTTGTGAAGGGTGTATGCATGAATGATGTTAGGAGGACTCAAGGGAACTTGACATGCACCCTCTACCACTGGAGAGCTCAAAAAATGGCCAGACTTTGATGTCTATTAATTACCCCTGGTGATTAATGACAGTGGAAATATCTCTGCTCCTAAAAAAGGACTTCGACCAAAACTTTGGCCAGAGAAGACTACAGGCTGTTAAAGGGGCTGCAGGTAGGCTTATGGCGATGGGTCTGGAGAAAAATTGGAACACCCCATTACAACAAGCCCTGTCCATATTGACATCATAAAGGTGGATTACTCATTCACGATCCTTGACTAGAGTGAAAGAAGAGGGCCACTTTCACTTTAGTGAACCCGGCCAATCCTTCTATCACATAGATAACCATTGATTATAGATGTCAACTTTTTTGAAATTTTCCACCGGGAAAACCTAGAGTGTGACACGCAAGGCATGCTGCCAATTGTTTTTTTTTGGGTGGCATATACACATCCCTTTCGTATAAGCCACACACTCTCAGAATGCGTATTTGAATGCCAGAACTGAGTCTAATGATAAAGTATCCAAGTGCCATGTGCAATAAACCTTCATGGAGCTCTGCTTTCTGGAGACTTGTTCGCTGTCCAGAAGACTTGCCAACTCATTTGGGGATCCACGGGGTCTCCCCTTTATTTGGGAGTCTCACAGACATTTCAGAGAGTTGGCATCTATGCCATTCATTCAAATGGCTGGCATATAATACAACATTCACACCCCCTAAACTGTCCCGATTTCAGTGGGACAGTCTTGATTTTCAGCCAAGAAAGAAAGACCCTATGGTTTTATATCCTACAAAGTTATAGCGCCCACTGTGTCACTCAAAGTAATAGTGCCACTTTCTACCCCCTCGAATAGTGCCCCCTTCTTACCCCTATATATTGTAGGGATACAGAGGGGGCACTATTTGCGGGTGTCCAGAGTGGCACTAATACTTTAAGGGGGCACAGAGGGACATTATTACTTTGAGGCATCAAAGAAGGGCATTATTACTTTGAGAGGCACAGAAAGGCACTATAGGCAAATTTACTATGCATACCCCTTCATGTATTGGTCCCATCTCGACTCCTCCATACACCTTAGAAATGTACATCAGGTCTGACCTAGCGTACATAGCCCCCCTCTGTACCCCTTTAAAATTGTAAGAGTACAGAGGGTTCACTATTTGAGGGGATACAGAGTGGCACTAATGTTTTAAGGGGGCATAGAGGGGCATTATTATTTTGAGGGTCTCAGAGTGGCACTATTACTTTGAGGAGGCACAGAGTGTCGATAGTAATTGGAAGGGCAGAAAGTGATACTATTACTTTGAGGGGGATGCAGAGTGGCATTATTAATTTGAGTGGGCACAGAAGATGACTATCACTTCAAGGGGGCATAAAGGGGCACGGTTAAAGGCATGACCTAACATAAAAAATTGCTTGGATTGTCTCTCTTTTCATTCTGTGAAAGTTGGATGAACGCTGCATTGCATGTACAACTGTAGCCTCTGCTTGGCCCGGTGGTCAACTGACCTCCATTTCTTTGACTTCAGAAACCCTGGGGATTAACTGCTATCACCAAGGGAAGCGAGTCTGTTATGACGAGACAACCATTTAACGGGACCTTGCAACAGAGATGTCAGATTTGCCATTTAGGCCTCAGGGACAGCTAGAGGAAGGATGCTGATATGTGTATTCAGGTTATCACACCTGAGTTTTATCTTTGCACCCTCTTTTGTGAAAAATTCAACACATTTTTTCCTAAATGCCTCCTGAGGTGTCTAATTGTTGTCATGGTAACACCTAAGGCACCGAGGGAATTACTTTTATGATTTTTTTTTCTCTGCATGTATCTCCTATTGCACAAAAGCAGCGTCCGCAGCAGCCCCCTCCCAGGTAATAGGCTCCCCTCATCTACCACCTGTTCCATATTTTCTGGTGTTTCTCGCACATTATGACCTATAAACGAGGAATATTTTATTATTATCTATCCCCCCTCCCCGTTTCATGCTGTGGAGTAGATTGTGTTCCGGGAATTGACTGAAATGTCGTCTTCCTCACCCACCTGCGATACATCAACACATCACACTTTAGGGAATGAACTGAGAGGGAATGTAATCAACACGAGGGAGACGCCGGTCTAAAATGTTGATGAAATGTAAAACAAGGTGACAAGATCTGTGAAGGTGACATAGGACACGTTATTTTTTTCTCCTTTGTATACTAAACAGTCTGTTTTTTTTCTACTTTTCTTCGTTAGGGTGAAATTGGAGTATCCGGACAGATGGGTACTGAGGGTCTCGGAGGACATATGGGGTCTCCTGGAGCTCATGGGATGATGGTTACTGGACCAATGGTATCAACCTCTATAGTCCATTTATAGTTATTTAGCCACATGGGGACGTTAGGAAAGAGTAGGGGGGGATGCAATACTCAGTCAACATTGCCTTCATATTTGCACACTTCCAATGCCTTGGCTATTGACATCTACGATTCTAAGAACATTGGAGAGAGTCTCAGGTCTATAACCATCACAACACTCAACCATCTCTTGATACACGTCCCCAAGGCTTCTATTGTTTATGTTGGATCATGAACAACTAGGATTGAGAACCTACTAAGGAGACTACATGTAGTACACCTCAAGGCTCTTAAGAGCAATGACCAAATTTGATGATAGAACCAGAAGAAGTCAAAGTCTCATAAGTGTGATCACCTACTAAGTAAATTACAGGTAGCATAAGGGCTCCACTATACATGATATTTGTGTAAGATGATATAAAGACACCAGAACACTTTAGAACAATGTTCAAATTTGATCATAGCCATGCTCATGTGGCCACAAAGAAGTATAAATCTAATGAGGGAGCCACCTTCTAAGGAGAGATCTGTTAGTATGAGACTTCCACCTATACTTAGGAATTCCATAAAATGATGTGAAGGGTCTAACCTCTTAAAAAAGGGTCCTATTTTATCATAGACACTTTTAAAGGACCACAAAGAAGTCAAGGTCTATTGAATGTGACCATCTTGTAAGAACAGAACTGGTCGTGCAAGACTGATAGCTCCAAGACTCCTACAAATAATGGCCGAATGTTCATAGAAATGGGAGAAGTAAAGTCTCATGATTGTGACCACCTGCTAAGTAAAGTACATGCACTGTAGCATAAGGCCTCCATCTACACATGATATTGCTTTAACCCCTTAGTGACCGGGCTTTTTTGCTTTTTTCCATTTCTGTTTTTTTCCTACTCCCTTTTAAAAAATCGTAGCTCCTTTATTTATCCATCGAAGTCGCTGTATGAGGGCTTGTTTTTTGCGGGATGAGTTGTATTTTTCAATGGCACTATTTATTGTACCATATAATGTACTGAAAAACTTTTTAAAAATTCTTAGTGGAGAGAAATGGAAAAAAAACGACATTCCACCATCTTTCGGTGCGTCCTGTTTCTACGGCGCACAAACTGCAACAAAAACGACCTGATATTTTTATTCTATGGGTCAGTATGATTACTGCGATACCAAACTTATTTAATAGTTTTTTTTGCTGTAGTACTTGCATTTTTTTAAAAGATATTTAATTTTTTTCAATTATTTTCTGCGATCATTTTGTGCGCAACTTTTTTATTTTCCTGTCGACGTAGTTGTGCAAGGGCTCAATTTTTGTGGAATGTCCTGTAGTTTCTGATAGTATCAATTTGGAATACATACAACCTTTTGATCGCTTTTTATTGCATTTTTTCTGGAAGACAGGGTAACTAAAAAAGTGTATTTCTGGCGTTCTTTATTTTTTTTTTTGGACGACGTTCACCGTGCAGAAAAAATAATGCACTACTTTGATAGATCGGACTTTTACGGACGCGGCGATACCAAATACATATTTTTATTTTATGATTTAGATTTTTTAGTAATTGATATGGCAAAAGGGGGGTGATTTAAACTTTTATAACTTTTTTTTTTACAATTTAAAAAGCTTTATTGATCTTTTTTTAAACTTTACTTTGAAGTCCCCCTGGGGGACTTTAACATGCGATGCTTTGATCGCTCCTGCAGTATGACGTAATTCTATAGCATTACGTCATACTGCTTTTTTACAGGCAGTCTATCAAGCCACTCTGTGTGGATAGCTTGATAGTCAGACTGCTAAGGCAGCCCTGGGGCCATTAATTAGGCCCCCGGCTGCCATGACACCTGCACGGATCCCCCGATCTCACCGCGGGGGGGGGGCCGTGCGGGACCCCCAAACAGCGTTCGGGGCATTTAAAGGGTTAATAGCCGCGATCGGCCGAACGGCCGAGCGCGGCTATTGCCCGCGGGTGTCAGCTGTAATAAACAGCTGATGCCCGCGCTGTATGGAGGGAGATAGCAGCGCAACCTCCCTCCATACACGTCCTGCAGCTGCAGGACGTAAAAACACTATAGCGTGGTCACTAAGGGGTTAAGGGGATGTAAAAGCTCCAAACTTCTTGATTAGTGAACTTTTGAAAAGTTTGTTTGGCCAGTTTTGCAAAAAGTTTTGTTTGGAGCGAATTAGTTCTAACCAAACGAGAAGTTGACCACAACTCTAAAAACTAGTATATTACACTGTAATGTTCTGAGAGTGTTATACAGAGCTTTTATGGCTCTTTGACAGTGCTAGTCACCAGTGTTTAGGACTAATGTTGAGTGAACTGACCCAGTAGAACCCTGTTTTAGGTTGAACTTTGCTAAACGCTCGGTTCGGGCTTGTATTAAACAAGACTTTTAGCAAAGCTTGACCTGAAACAGAGTTCTTCTGGTTCAGTTTGCTCAACACTATTCTTGAGAACAATGCCCCCAGTTGATCATAGACACTCTCATGTAACTACAAAAAAGTCAAAGCCTAATGAGGATGGCCACCTTTAAGGATAGGTCAAGCCTAATGAGGCTTCCACCTATACTTAGTATTTTCAGAAAATGATGTGAAAGTTTTTAACCTCTTAAGAACAAGAACCCAATTCGATCATAGGCACTTTTATGAAACCACAAAGAAGTCAAGATATAACAAATGTGATCACCTAGTAAGTAGAGTGCAAGACTGATATTTCCTCTAAAGTATCTGAATGCTCCACGGCACTTATGAACAATGTCCAAATTTGATCATAGAACCGGTAGAAGTCAAAGTCTCATGAATGTGATACATGCTAAATGAAGTACATGTACTGTAGCACTCCATTTACACATTGTTTCTTAAGATAATGTGACGACTCCAAAATTTCTGAAAACATTGACTAAATTTGATCATAGCTGCTCTCATTTGGCTACAAAAAAGTCAAAGGTTAATGGGGGTGCCCATCTTGTCAGGGGAGTTCGGATAGCATGAAACTTCCAAGTATACTTAGTATTTCCATAAAATGGTGTGAAAGTTGCTAACGTCTTAAGAACAGTGATCACATTTGATCAAAAGCACTTCTATGGGACCACAAATGAGTCAAGGTCTATTGAGTGTCACCACCTAGTAAACAGAGTATTGGTTGTGGAAGTCTGATATTTTTTATAAATGATCTGCAAAGTCACTTATGAACAATGACCAAAATAGAGCATAGAATTGGAAAAATTTGGAAGAATTTGCATAAAATCCTGAATGATGAGTGTAAATAGCAGCTGTTCAGTAGTGAACAGCTGCTATGTTAAGTGAACGGAGAGGGGTGGGGAAGCGCGAGGAAAGAAATTTTTCTGCAGCCGCCCTGTAGTGAGCCAATGATATTTGCCCCTGTGCAAAAGCACGTAAGCAGGTACTTGCCGGGATGAGTGTTGGGCATCATTTGCACGACATTCATCCCGTCTAAATGGGCCTTAAGGAGAGTTCAAGTAGCGTGAGGCTTCTACTTACTTTTGTGCAACTACAAAGAGGTCAAGAAGATCTTTAGGGTGTCACGATCTAGTAAGTAGAATATTGCTCTTGCAAAACTAATATTTCCTGCTAATGATCTAAAGGATCCAAGACATTTCATAACAATGACCATACTAAAACATAGAATCAGAAAAGGTCAAGGCCACCTACTACGTAAAGTACATGTAGCATAAGGCTTCCATCTACACATATTTCTTTATAATGATGCAAAGATTCCAAACGTCTTGAGAACAATGACCAGATTTGCTTATGGAACCACAAAGAGGTCAAAGTCTAATGAGGATGGCCACCTTTTAAAGACAGTTCAAGTAGTAAGAGGCTCCCATCTGCTCTTACTTTTATGGGACCACAAAGAAGTCAAAGTTTGTTGAATGTGACCACCTACTAAGTAGAGTACTGATTGTGCAAGATTCATATTTCCTCTGATTGCTCCAAGACAATTATGAACAATGTCCAAATTTGATCATAGGTTGATGGGACCACAAAAATTCCATTCTGTTGAATGTAGCTCCCTAGTAAGAGAAGTTCAAGCCAATGAGATCTCCATCTGCCATTGATCTTTCCATAACATTACGTGATGGTTGCAAACTTCCTAAGAACAAGGACTCAATTTGATTGTGAAGGACCACCGAAAGGTCATTATAATACTGCCCTAAAGGGGTCCACTAACTGCGTACTTATAGCAACTGGCTCCATATCTCATCACTTTGTGAAACTGGAACCTTTACATAGTTAGAACGGGTTGTAGTGTTGTTTTCAATGTAGATGCTAGGTACCCAGTGCAATCTATGCCTTTATGATGGCATCTTTGTAGACATGAAAGCATCAGTCAGAGTCCTGAATAAGTCAGGGGACTACATTTTTTGCTAGGCACAAGGAAAGTTATGCAACATCACAATAATGGCTGTTTCATTTCAGGGCCCTCCAGGTGTTAAAGGCGAGAAGGGGGACACAGGAAGCCCTGGGCTGCAGGTAATATAGGGCAATGACTCTTGATCTTATGATACAAGTGTGCATAGGAAATTCATATACTAGTTCAGCTTAAGATGATATTTGGGTTCCTATCACTAAGCCTTGTAGAGAATACAAAGGAGGTTTAGGAGGGTAGCTATTGGGGGTACAAAGATTGCAGTATCCATGCCCTGGTGCTTGAGGTCCCTCTGCCACATAAGAAGCGGGGTGGCCATGTTGCAGATTTTGCATGGGGTTAAGGTGCTTCATGTTACGCCTAAATTGGTGATTTTTCTTTTGCTCTTCTAGGGTCCCCCTGGTCCAGAAGGCATGGAAGGAAGAGATGGAATGATGGGACCCAAGGTATATATAACTCTCAGGAACTTAGTGATGTGCATGGCCGATGATGCTGAACATGTGTATTCACAAATCTAGATGTGTGTGGCTATATATATCACTTATGTGTGATTTTCGCTATTTTTGTACCTTTTGTGATTTGCTCTCACTACAGTTTTGTTTAATGAGTATTATTTGTGAACACTTGTTTAACCTACACTGTATAAAGTCAGTTTGCCATATCTGTGGTTAAAAAAATTAGATCTAACAGACGCTCCAACAAAACTGAACATCGGGGCAGATCTGCACCCCCTTAGGAAGCAGGTCCAGCCGTAGAGGTGCAACCTGTGCCACTCTATAGTGTGCATCTCCTGTACTTACTGAAGGGGGCACCATTGACTCTGATGACCTGAGCACCTGCAACTTGCACCCCAAATGCCTTGGTGCCCGAACCTATAAAAAGTAGCAGTAGAGAACGCAGCTTGATTCCCTAGTTTATGGATTGAGCAATTGGACAACATTATTTGCCAATTGTATTGTTAGGTTGTGCGTCTGGGACCTGTGGTTCTACAGGTTTCCATGGGCACAGCTTTACAGGTGAAGGTTAATTGAGCTGACTGGGTGTGGTATTCTTTTTCAGCCAATTCGCTCTGGTCTGCTGCATATAAATACCAGCATCTCTTAGCAGTAGATGCTGGTCATTTTACTGCTTTACTGTTTTACTCTGTTGTAAACCCACTCAGCGCTGGTGTTATGCATGCTTTCTGAAGTTTCTTTCTCTCCTTCCCTGAGGACGGTCTGGACACCTGTTGTCCCTCCCCTCCTTGCGTTCTGGGGTGCGTGCGTTGAGTAGTGTGTGGTACAGTGACCGCGCAGGTTCAGGTGGCCCACAGATTTCTCCCTATTCCTGGGTGGGTGCGGCCTTGAGACATCTGATGTCTTATGTGTGTGCCAGATGTGTGACGCCTATCACTGTTCCCTGTAAATCAGCATGGTGGCTGACTCTCTATCCCCTTGGTGTGAGGACACTTGGACTAGCTATAGTTTACTATCGGTGTGCATGTGAGCTCTGGGTGGGGTTCCTGTTCTGTGTGGTTTGTATAAGCTTGTGTGTTGGTGTGAACAGCGACATGTTCTGTATGTCTGTGCATGTGGCCAGACATGAGGTGTGAACTGTCGTGTTCTGTGTTCAGTGTGTGAACAGTGTTGTGTTCTGTGTTTGGTGCATCTCTCTAAGTTCCTAATCAGGGATAGCCAGGTCCCAGATGAAGACAGAGGGGCTGTCCTTATCGGGCCAATCACCCCGCTTTTAGGCAAGGGTTCCCCACCTTCCCTGACTAGTAAGGGGCAGATGTCCTTCCATAATTGCCTGGACAGGTGTAGTTTGTCAGTGCAAATACTATGAGTGGTGTTTGCAGTTTTATTAGGACACCATCTTGTGTCCATGCTGAGGCGTGGTGCTTTAATGCGCTGCATGGACGTAACATGTATTATTTGGACACTACACACTAACACAGGAACTATTATCGTGTAGGACTCCCTCTAGCAGGCAATCACCAAGCAGTTCAATGTAGCGGGCACCGATTAATGACATGTTTAGGCAGACCAGTGGATCCCACCCATGCCATGAGAGCACATCCCATACCAGTATGGGATCACCACCAGTCTGGACAGTGCCTTGTACATGACTTCATGTTGTCTGTACCACACATGAACCCTACCATCAGCACTTGTCGGACCACGCCACATGTTGCCAATCTTCTAGGGTTCAGTTATCAACCTCAGAAGCCCAGAGGCACTCTGGTGGGTCTTCCGCTCCAACACCCCATGGAAGCTTAAGAATGCTGCACTAACTTGTGGGATATGGGTGTGGGGCCTCCTGCTTTGAGTGTGGATTATTTTTGCTGGAGTTGCTTGCCTGTTCACACAGACAATCCTAGTCAGATGCCACCAGTCAGGATCATTAAGCACTCGTGGTTGGCCACTGCACTGTCCACTGTGGGTGATAATGCCTTCTATGACATATTTCCAGTAGACACGTGACACTGTGGATTAAGGAATGGTTAATGTAGCCTTGTTATGAGCATATTGGTCAGTGTTCAACCTCACCCATTCCCAAGATGTCACCTGAGGTAACGCCACTTCATCATCAATTTACAGACTGCAATCCCAAGACTTTTGGCATGTCAGTATATGGTATTTCAGTAGAAGGTTCTGCATAGGGCACTGTGCAACTTGGAAGTCAACCCTTCTATTCAGTTCTCTGCATTGGTCCTGTATACCTTTACTAAGACAGTGAGGCTTGTTGCCTCCCACCTGGCACACTCAGGATACTTGCCCTGTTATTCCGCACTCTATTTATGTTCCTGCTTTAGATTAAGGCTGTAAAGAATTGGATAGACTTACTGATGTGATTAGACCTCATAAAAAGCGCCAAAATATATAGTAAATGCACAAAAAAACTACACCTCACTCAATATGGAGGCGTGGCTCATGGGAAAGCGGGGACATCTTACTGGAATATGAACGCAGCTTAAATGCGACAACATGGGCCAATATTTTGGTGTAATTTTGGCCAACCAATAAGTGTTCTTAAGATTGATTGTCTGTCTGTTTTGACATCACGGCAGCCAATATTTGAGGGGCATTGATATTTGGACTGCAATGGGCAATATCGGTCCAAACTCATTATTGTTGCATTGGCAGAGTGGTCATTAGGTATCAATGCTGATAACGTTTATGACCAACCCTACTGCCAAACCTAGGCTGGTCCACCAGATGGTGAGCAGAAGCTCTAACACAATAATGGGTCTCAATTGTCCAGGAGAAGACAACCCCATTTGGAGGTGACTTTGGAATGGAGCCCTTACCACTAGGGTCTACATCTTATGGGTAGACTATGGGTTTGTCTCTTCTCCCAGTGCCACCAGTCACTACACAGACACGTAGGACTGGGATTAAACCCTCAGAAACGTTTCCATACCGACAATGATGTAGATTCTTCTTTAGAACTTTTCTCTGCATCATTTTCTAAATTGTCAACATTTACAGCGAGACACGCGTCTCAGTGACAGCTCATTATGCTTCTGAAACTCTCCAGACAAATGTGACCTTTTAATATAATGTCGGATTTACTTACCGCAGAGAATGGCAGCTGGTTTTTCAATAAATCGCTTTTTTTTGTCATTTTGATAAAAAATGCTAATAGCCGTGAACACGTTGCATTGACTCATAGCAAGCGAAGCCTTGTATAATGCATCATTAACCGCGTGCTGCTGCTCACGTCTTGTATTCATATGGACTCATACTGTTATATGACCAGTATATATTTCCAGGGTATACGAGGTGTGGAAGGAATACCTGGAACGCCAGGACCACCGGGGCCTCGGGTAAGAACCATCAATATTGAATCTGATGCTCTTGTGATCCTTTTTAAGGCTATTTCAGACCACCAACTTATGGCTGCCACCCCTTAACCCATTCCCAAGTGAAGTAAATTTAACTTAGATCACCATGGAGTTGTATGGCCATCTGTGGCGGGTTCAGACATCTAAAATGGGCCTTACAACTAATGAATCATTATGGATGATTGAACCATTTAGTGAGCCTTGTGTATGTGTAACGTACCTCATCATCTTCTATTCCCTAAACCATATAGGAAAGTATCTACTGTATCTTGTCTAGCCCTTAAAGGGGTTGTCCAGTTGTAAACTGTTGATGATCTATTCTCTGGATAGGTCATCAATAGTAGGTTGGTGGGGATCTGTTGCATGTGACCCCAATCAATCAGCTGTTCTCTGGGCTGCTGTGCTCATGCACTTAGCTGATTTTTTCAGATAGGATACAGCTCTGTTCCCACTGCAGTGGCCAGAACTTGTATTGTAGGCAATGAATGGGAACTGGCCACTGTAGTGGGAATAGAGCTGCCTGCTTCCGGTAGCAATCAGCTTGGGTGCATGACTACATGGGTCCAGAAAACAGCTTATCTGTGGGGATCCTTGGCAACAGATCAATCAACAATTCTGGAGCATCTCATTAAATACCTCTGCATTGGGCTATTCCTTCTGGAAATGTATCAATAATTTGAAACCTGGGTGTTACCATTCACCATGTCATAGGGGTGTGTGTTTATAGTCAGCGTTGATTGCTAAGACATTTCGAGGAGGAATAACCAGAAATCCTGAGACTGGTGCACACGAATGCCCCATGTGAATGGAGTAGCACTACTCATGCTCGACCGCCACTCTGTTCACTTTTCTGGGACAGGATGGTGCCTGTTCTGGGGTCTTTCAACTGCTATTTATAGGATGGTGCTCGCTCTGGGGTCTTTACACTACTATATATAGGATGATGCTCACTCTGGGGTCTTTACACTACTATTTATAGGTTGGTGCTCGCTCTGGGGTCTTTACACTACTATTTATGGGATGGTTCTCGCTCTGGGGTCTTTACTATTTATAGGTTGGTGCTCACTCTGGGGTCTTCACACTACTATTTATAGGTTGGTGCTCGCTCTGGGGTCTTTACACTACTATTTATGGGATGGTTCTCGCTCTGGGGTCTTTACTATTTATAGGTTGGTGCTCACTCTGGGGTCTTTATACTACTATTTATAGGATGGTGCTCGCTCTGGGGTCTTCACACTACTATTTATAGGATGGTTCTCGCTCTGGGGTCTTTATACTACTATTTATAGGATGGTGCTCGCTCTGGGGTCTTTATACTACTATTTATAGGATGGTGCTCGCTCTGGGGTCTTTACACTACTATTTATGGGATGGTGCTCGCTCTGGGGTCTTTACACTACTATTTATGGGATGGTTCTCGCTCTGGGGTCTTTATACTACTATTTATGGGATGGTTCTCGCTCTGGGGTCTTTACTATTTATAGGTTGGTGCTCACTCTGGGGTCTTCACACTACTATTTATAGGTTGGTGCTCGCTCTGGGTTCTTTACACTACTATTTAAAGGATGGTGCTCGCTCTGGGGTATTTACACTACTATTTATAGGATGGTGCTCGCTCTGGGGTCTTTATACTACTATTTATAGGATGGTGCTCGCTCTGGGTTCTTTACACTACTATTTAAAGGATGGTGCTCGCTCTGGGGTCTTTACACTACTATTTATGGGATGGTTCTCGCTCTGGGGTCTTTATACTACTATTTATAGGATGGTGCTCGCTCTGGGGTCTTTATACTACTATTTATAGGTTGGTGCTCACTCTAGGGATTTTAAACTGCTGCTTATAGGCTGGTGCTCTCTGTGGGGTCTTTACACTAAAGTCTGCTATTATGTATTTTTCTCATAATTGACTTCTTAAGGTCTAGTATAAAACAGAATATCTATTTGTCATAGTGGCACCAATCCTTTTATATAGGGCAGCATTTATTTATCGCGTCCCTATAATAACTAGCCAATGACTGGGAAAATATCATGTTAAACATTAGAAATTGGTCTCATTATATATAATATATTACAGACTTTTAGAGCAGGAACAGCGGCACATACAGATAAGTCAGAAATAAGTACATTGAGATATATCTGCTGTATTAGGAAAGGTGACCAAAATTAATGGC
Source organism: Eleutherodactylus coqui (assembly GCF_035609145.1). Lineage (NCBI taxonomy): Eukaryota > Metazoa > Chordata > Amphibia > Anura > Eleutherodactylidae > Eleutherodactylus > Eleutherodactylus coqui. The sequence goes on along the minus strand of NC_089849.1, from coordinate 14,752,889 downwards.
TTTTTTTCGCAGTCGATTCCTTTGTATTTAGAGAGGAATTTTGTGTGATCCGCACGGATGAATATAATCCGAGGTCCTTTCTCGCTATTTGGGCGAAATTTATTATAGTATTTCCAGGCACTGTTCTGGAATCAAAAGTCGTTAATTATGGCACACGCAATGTGCGACTTTTTGCTATTTTACTTTTCTCTCAACGCTTTTCCATAGTGGTGAGAAAAGTGAGTGAGGTTTAAAATAGAGCAGTGCCAGGGGTGTAACTGGAGTCCTATGGGCCCCCAGAGTAGATCTTGGATCTCTTCCCTTCCAACGTGGATGCATGGCTCACAGTTGCATGGCTTCAGGCTGAAAAGGTATGCACTATAACCCCCTCCCAATAATTGCAATTAAACTGAGTGACTTACGGATAACATCATCTCCAATTGGAGTTGTTCCCTTGCACTAGTCTTCTCCACCCGGCCCAGAGCACCATGATGACTTCTTTCAGCCATGCTCATTTCTGCAGAATTTAACACAAAGACATTTTTGTCTCCCAACTTTTCCAGCACATCCCCACCTTTCCCCAACTGTGTGCAAATACTCCATCCACAATGCACCAGACAGTAATAGTACCCCTTTTGTCTAATAGTACTCGCATTGTGCCCAATATAATGATATTGCCCTTTTCCTGCCCCCATATAATAATGGTGTCACATCCTCCCCCCATATAGTAATACTGTACCCACTCTGCCCCATATAGTAATGACTCTATATAATAATAGTGCCCCCAATATGCCACATGTAGTAGTATTACCCTCTTTGTGCCCCATATAGTAATAGTGCCCATAAAGTAACAGTGCTCCCATTGTGCCCCCTATAATAATATTGGCCTCTTTGTGCCATCATATAGTAATAGTGCCCACATATAGTAATATCCACATTGTGTCCCCATTTAGTAACAGTGCTCCCATTGCGCACCCATATAGTAACATAATCCTCTTTGTGTCCCAATATACCGTAGTAATAGTAACCCCATTGTGCCATTATATAGTAATATTGCCCTCTTTGTGCCCCAATATAGTAGTAGTGCCTTCATATAGTAATGCCAAGTGAAAAAAAAAAGAAACTCACCTAATGTTATTCCGATGACCAGTAAGTGGATCCTCTGCTTGTAGCCCTATGCAAGCGGTGCAGTCCAGTGACACCATTGTGCTATCTGTGCCTCCCGGAAGTCAGACGTCTCTGGAGTCCTAGTTGTATATGCGACTGGGCAGGGAGCTTGCTCCATCAACCTCCATAGCTTTGACGAAGTTTAATGACATTGGTTGGCAGTGGCACTGATGCCTTGTGGCTGGGTTTGAATCTAACCAGAGACACTATCTGCAACCTTGCATACAGAAGTAGCTCCACATGGTGCTCTACAGTGTTATTTCACCTCCTTGCATCTTATCTTGTTTACATTAGCTATAGACTCTTCATAGCTTCCAGTCATCTGTACCCTGCTCATCAACAAGACTCGGCATTGAAGTTGTTCCCGCAAGAATCAGATTGACTTTAATTGTAACTTTTGATGTAACTTTGAATCCTACGGGATAAACTTGTAAAATGACTGTTGCTGTTCGTTAGGCTGCTATGGGCAACTCAACACGAAGCAGAACAATTGCATTAGCTGTCCGTATCCTATGCATCACCTTCAAAGCGGTACTTCCGGGCTTGGTTTATACAGAGCAGTAGTCATGCAGCTCCTACTGACCATAAGTAATTATTTCAAAAAGAAACAGAGAAAGGAAATGTTCCGAGAACTGCTACTATAGAAGACCAGTCTGAGGTACCAACCTCAAGAGTGTAGATCTAACTGCATGCAAGATGGCGCCTGAACCATTACCCCCTCTCCTTACTCTGTCAGTATGCACTTACATCTTAGATAACTCCTAAGAAATTCGAAAACCCAATTGGTGGACCATGATAATTATATAACTTTCCTTTTGTTCTCCTCAGGGCATACAAGGACTTCATGGGCTCAAGGGCAACCCTGGTGAGAGGGGAACAGTTGGTGATGTTGGGCCAACGGTAGGTAGATTAAAAGAGATTAACGCAGTGTCCAGCATACGAGCTTTTATAATCATACATTCTCTTTGCGGAATTCGAGTCAAGAAGTGATATGTCTCCACCTGTGGATATCAAATGTACGTGCAGAAAAAATCCATGCCATAGTCTATTTAATGTAAGCCACTGCTGCAATTTCTGCCATGTGAACATAAGAAGTCAGTTGTCGCCAGTATGTCTTGCCTTTATTATATTGGTTCTATACTCTTTTGCGGGATGCATGTAGTTTTTTGGGGGGGAGTGCACATAATTTTCAGGGGTGCAGCAAATGACAGCCCTTCCCCCAAAAGTGAACTTGAGTCCCTGCTTGCCACTCTGCTGTGGATCTTGGTGGATCTAAGTTAAAGTTTGCACCAAAATCCATGTAAAAATCTGCACTTTAACACATGGATGTTGGCGCAGATTTTGATGTGGAGCCACACCAAAATTCACAGTGGCGTATAAAGCAGGGTATCAAGCTGCGATTTTGGGAGGGCTACCGTTAGCCAATGAGCATCATATGGCGTAAGAAGTGATTTGTCATCGATAGGCCTTGCCTTGTACTTATTAGTTGGGTTGTGTTTGGTTGGTCTGCTGTAGGCAAGATCTAATAGATATTTAACCCTTGATGATCTATCTGGCCCTTTTTATTGTTCCCTGGGCATAGAAACCCCTGAGACTATGAACAAAGAACTATCTGCATCTGGGTGTCAATCAAAGACTATGCCAGTATTTAATGGGATTTTTGTGAATCATTCTCTTCCATTGAGGAGGGAGATGACCACCTGGTCAACTCTGTGTGGCACCCTATGAGATTAGGACAACTGGTACCAACATCTCAAAGCTCCCCTTACCCTTTCAAGTGGTCTGGTTACCATCTCCCAGACGGTGGCCATTCTTTCATTAGGTTTTGTCTCCCTCCTGATTTATATTCCTCTGTAATCATCATCTGTTGTGTCTTCTCTCTTCCTAGGGTCTTCCTGGCACCCGCGGAGAGAAGGGGGAGAAGGTGAGTGACAACGCAAGACTAATTGCTTGTCTCTTGATTAAAGACATTTCCCTTATCCTGTGTAATGCAGGGGGACAGGAAATCATTGCAGACCAGCTGAGCCCTCATCTCCGAGCTTCTGTCATTGATTGCCCGTCACTTGGAAGGTTTTCAGTGACATGAAACATAAATTTCAAATCTTGCTATCACAGGGGGAACCTCAGTCCGTTGCGACCATTTATCACTTGGTGAACCAAGTGTGCGAGAGGCTGATCCAAAGTAAGTGCTAGTTGCTTCATCCACCCCAGCCCCAGAATGCACCATGCAAAACCGGTATCCAATAATCTGTCTAAAACTGTATATAGTGTTCATGTCCTCTTTTTTGTGTCTCTTCTGTAGCTCACTTGATAAAGCTGGACACAGTGCTTAGAGAACAAGATATACAACCAGTTCCTCTCTGGGATATGGAATTAAAAATGGGTGAGCCAGGACCGCCAGGACTTCCGGGGCCACCAGGGGAGCTAGGAGAACCAGGTGCTAATGGAGCACCAGGACTACCAGCTAGGAATGGATATCCAGGAGATCGAGGTACTGATGTCTCTAGGACTTAAGTTACGTGGTTGAAGCCTGTGGGGATGCGGTCTTTGACATCTTAAAGGCACAGTCCATTTAGACTGTGGGTTGGAACATAACTGGGACATTTTTTTTGGTGTTATAATCTGATATGCCAAAAATATCTGATAGATGAGGTCCCATCTCTGGGATTCATATATATTTTGGGAACGGGAGCCCCGTCTTACCTGTTGAGGCAGCCACCTCATCCAGATAGAATCATAATGAATGGAGAGATGTCCATGCATGTGTGTTGCTTTCTCTATTCACTTCTATGGGAGTCACAGAAACAGTTGAGATAAGTGCTGGCCCAAGGCTGAGCACCCATATCTATCAAACATTTATGGCATACCCTGCAACTATGATGTAAATGTCTGGTATGAGGATACACCTTTAAGAGTGGATCCAGAGCATCCACATAGTTGGCCATCTAGCAACATTGACCAGTTCCCGGTTTAGAAGGTGCTAATTGGGAGACCATATGAGAAAAAAATGTCAAGAGGTAACTTAGCAGATGGTAGTGTAGACGAAAAACTCATGAAAAACAAAAAAAATACATTCTTGGAATAGTTGATCTTCTTTGAGATATTCCTTGACATGTTTAACAAGGAATGCTTGGCTAAGATGTATTGGGTCTTGTGCCTTCCTTTCGGAGGTACACATGCTGATATATTTTTGAGCCTAGACCTATAGATGAAGTTTTGAGCACCATCAATAGAAGTCTATCATTCGTTAAAGGGTTCCAATGGCAACCATTGGGAATTTGACTTATGGCAGTCTTCGATACCAGCGAATGTCTCACAAGTGGTGACCAACTATACAGGGTATTACAAACGATCTTCCGACGTGAAACGCTCATAACTCGCATTTAATGTCACTCCAATTTGACATGTATGAAAACAGAAGCTCAAAAATTTTCATCTAGCAAAACTGTCCAACAGTAAGATGTCCTTATTGTCCATAGCCACCAATCACAGTGCAGCTTTACTACTCAAGTAAAATGAAAGCTCCGCTAAGATTGGTTGCTACAGGCAATCAGGACTATCTTACTGCTAGACAGTTTTGCTAAATGAGGCACAAAAATGTTATTTTGCCGTAGTCGTTGCTAGGGCAATATGTGATGAAATGGCTGCCAACGAAGATAGGAGGGTGTTTTGTGTCCTTGATTTTCACATCTACCGGTTTGTTATTAGGGTTCAACCTCAGTTTCAAACAAAGTTTGGTGAATATCCACCAAGTGAACACACAACCTCTTTTCTTAATGTACAAATAATGGTCCTCTTCATATTTTATTGTAGGACCTAAAGGTCATCGGGGTGAGAAGGGTTCTCCAGGGCAAGGCAAAGAAGGACCAACGGGGCCTCCTGGTGTAATAGGTTAGAATCTTCTAACATAGTTCTATTGTAACAGATAATATTTTCAGCTTCTCAGGTTTTCATATCTGTAACAGGTCCACCAGGAAAAGACATTCATGGAAATCCTGGACTTAAAGGTCCTCCTGGGGTTCCTGGCCCTGCTGGACCTGCTGGGATCCCAGGCCATCAAGGACCTCCTGGAGCAACAGGAGAATGTCATTCATCTCCATGTTTTTCAGGTACTTTCTGTAAAAGCTTTCTGTGAACACAACCACAACTGCTCAGTAGAGAGTCTAAGATGCTAGTTTGGGAAGCTTGATTAGATCATGAAATGGATATTGCATTGCAAAAACTTGGGGAGGCTGGTGACAACTAATGGCATTATTTTTTTCCAATTGTTGGGTCATTAACATTACTTTTGTAACTGCTTATATTGTAGGAACTTGAGTTGGTGATGACAGACGCTCTTCTCTCTTCGGTCTCCAGGTGCTCAAGACCCGAACTTCATCCCCTGAACCTATTATGTCATTATCAGGATGGACGAATAGGACCTTCCTATCAAGGAGATCCATCAAGGACCAAAAAGCCTTTTTTGATAGTGGGAGTTCACGCTACTCTCAGATTTTACCATATATAGTGATTTTTTTGGGTTTAAGTGGATGAGCTACGATGGGCAAAAAAACTGAACTAAGGGATCATCTAATGTGACCAAAAAATATTTAAAGAAGTCAAGATCAGAAAAATATGGCCGCTTTCTTCCCCAAAAATATACCCATCCTGTCCATGGGTGATGCCTGCTGTTGCACCATTGAAATGAAGAGAGCAGAGCTGCAATACCATATACAACCTGTAGAGTGGTGTGGCACTGTCGGTGGAAAAAAGTATCTCAGCTTTTCTGATGCTGTACGATTTCTTTAAGGAAAGGATGTTTCTTCTGCTTGTGGAGGTATATTGACGACCTCCTACTTCTAACAGTATATTATTATGTCTCTATAATCTTGTACTTACCAATGGCTTCATGAACAACGGTCATGGCCAGATTGCAAGGACGACCCGTGAGCGACAATGTGGCTCGTTGAATATTTAGACAAAAGTTAAGCTGATGGTTGTTGACTCTGACTTTGCATGAATTTAAATGGGTTGTATAAGGAATCATTTTCTATACTTTTAAGACACAGTGCCACTGTTGCTCATAGGTTGTGTCAGGTAGTGCAGACCAGTCACATTCACAGGTTAAGTGTTATAATGGAATGGTGATGAAATAGTAGCTAAATATTAAGTCATACAGTATAATTAGTAGGATATTTGTAAATGAAGACAACAAACAATGGAAATAATCTACAAAACTGCTTATTCTTCACAATAAAATTATATTTTGAATAAAAACCTTTCATTTTAGAGGTTGCACGAGCTTCACTGAACTCACTAATGTGTAGTTATATTCTTGTACATAGGGGGCAGTATTATAGTAGTTATATTCTTGTACATAGGGAGCAGTATTATAGTAGTTATATTCTTGTACATAGGGAGCAGTATTATAGTAGTTATATTCTTGTACAGGGGGCAGTATTATAGTAGTTATATTCTTGTACATAGGGGGCAGTATTATAATAGTTATATTCTTGTACATAGGGGGCAGTATTATAGTAGTTATATTCTTGTACATAGGGGGCAGTATTATAGTAGTTATATTCTTGTACATAGGAGCAATATTATAGTAGTTATATTCTTGTACATAGGGGCAGTATTATAGTAGTTATATTCTTGTACATAGTGTCAGTATTATAGTAGTTATATTCTTGTACATAGGGAGCAGTATTATAGTAGTTATATTCTTGTACATAGTGTCAGTATTATAGTAGTTATATTCTTGTACATAGGGAGCAGTATTATAGTAGTTATATTCTTGTACATAGGGGGCAGTATTATAATAGTTATATTCTTGTACATAGGGGGCAGTATTATAGTAGTTATATTCTTGTACATAGGGGGCAGTATTATAGTAGTTATATTCTTGTACATAGGAGCAGTATTATAGTAGTTATATTCTTGTACATAGGGGCAGTATTATAGTAGTTATATTTTTGTACATAGTGTCAGTATTATAGTAGTTATATTCTTGTACATAGGGAGCAGTATTATAGTAGTTATATTCTTGTACATAGTGTCAGTATTATAGTAGTTATATTCTTGTACATAGGGAGCAGTATTATAGTAGTTATATTCTTGTACATAGTGTCAGTATTATAGTAGTTATATTCTTGTACATAGGGAGCAGTATTATAGTAGTTATATTCTTGTACATAGTGTCAGTATTATAGTAGTTATATTCTTGTACATAGGGAGCAGTATTATAGTAGTTATATTCTTGTACATAGTGTCAGTATTATAGTAGTTATATTCTTGTACATAGGGGGCAGTATTATAGTAGTTATATTCTTGTACATAGTGTCAGTATTATAGTAGTTATATTCTTGTACATAGGGAGCAGTATTATAGTAGTTATATTCTTGTACATAGGGGGCAGTATTATAGTAGTTATATTCTTGTACATAGGGAGCAGTATTATAGTAGTTATATTCTTGTACATAGGGAGCAGTACTATAGTAGTTATATTCTTGTACATAGGGGGCAGTACTATAGTAGTTATATTCTTGTACATAGGGGCAGTATTATAGTAGTTATATTCTTGTACATAGGGAGCAGTATTATAATAGTTATATTCTTGTACATAGGGAGCAGTATTATAGTAGTTATATTCTTGTATATAGGAGCAGTATTATAGTGGTTATATTCTTGTACATAGGAGGCAGTATTATAGTAGTTATATTCTTGTACATAGGGAGCAGTATTATAGTAGTTATATTCTTGTACATAGGGAGCAGTATTATAGTAGTTATATTCTTGTACATAGGGGCAGTATTATAGTAGTTATATTCTTGTACATAGGAGGCAGTATTATAGTAGTTATATTCTTGTGCATAGGGGGCAGTATTATAGTAGTTATATTCTTGTACATAGGAGGCAGTATTATAGTAGTTATATTCTTGTACATAGGGGGCAGTATTATAGTAGTTATATTATTGTACATAGGAGGCAGTATTATAGTAGTTATATTCTTGTACATAGGGGCAGTATTATAGTAGTTATATTCTTGTACATAGGGGCAGTATTATAGTAGTTATATTCTTGTACATATGGTTAAGTATTATAGTAGTTATATTCTTGTACATACAGAGCAGTATTATAGTAGTTATATTCTTGTACATAGGGGGCAGTATTATAGTAGTTATATTCTTGCACATAGGAGCAGTATTATAGTAGTTATATTCTTGTATATAGGGGGCAGTATTATAGTAGTTATATTCTTGTACATACAGAGCAGTATTATAGTAGTTATATTCTTGTACATAGGGGGCAGTATTATAGTAGTTATATTCTTGCACATAGGAGCAGTATTATAGTAGTTGTATTAGAAGCATCATTGTAGTTTTATTGCTGTTTGTGAAGCGTATTGTTGTAGTAGTTGGTATCTTCATCTTTGAGCACAACACAGTATAGAACATAGTTTTTGTGTGACTTGAATGACTTTGTAGATTGCGTATAGCGGTTGAATGCGGCATCTGTGTTAATTAATATACGTTGTATAATTACTTGTAGATGACGTCGGGGCCATTAAGTTATTTCTCATTTCCCACTATTTTTGGAATGGGGGATGGGACAGGGAAGAGCTCTGTGTCTTTCTCATTAACACATGACAGTGGATGAGGATGATGATCTGAATGCCGCATTACACGCACGCTGTGCCCTTCACAGATTAATCAGCTATGTTACTCTTCTTCCTCCGAGTCCCTATGGGTTTGGTAAGTTGGCGGTTTGTTACTGTCACATGCCTCCACTGCCTGCGGTGAAGGATGCGTCCATGTCCGCTTTGAACATGTCCTTCAAACAGCATGAACCGTTCTTCACCAAGATCCGCCAGGGCAGCAGATTAAAGGGGTCTGATGTAGAGATCACAGACCTACTTGCTGCTTTTGCATTGAGATTTAAGGCCACTTACCTTAGGTACTTTGCTCTCGCCCTTTAACCCCTTCCTTCTGTTAAGCATGGGCGTATGACAAAGGCATAGAGGTGAGGACGGCGTTTCCCAACTCTGGCAATCAAGTACCGCCAATTGGTCACATTTTGAAAACATCAAAAGATATGCTATGGAATTACTCCTTTAACTATGGGCTCGCTTACATGGGCGTATGCGGGTTTTGCAAATAAAAATCGCATTTGCTTGCGTGTTCATCTGCTGCTGCGAGCTTTTGCACACAGAAATACGCAACATATTTGCTAATGCAAAAAATAAGGCAAATGGGCCCATTGATTTGCTGTGGAAATACACTTGATTTGCTGCGCATTCACTTCAATGGCCTAATGGGTTCTACTAACTCTGTATTACATGTGCAAAAATGACGTGCCTAATACGCGGAGCAAGGACGCCCGTGTGAGCAAGCTTTATGTCTGTGCAGAGGATTTGGAGGCCTGTATCAGAAATATGGCGCTGTGACCGCTCTAACGCCATATAAACAACTTCAGCCGGAGGGAAATTCCCAGTATGTCCCATTGTGGTCCATATTCACGAACCAAAGTCACCCGTAAAAGACTATGGGAGTGCAAAAAATGCAGCGAGCACTGATGTTACATGCGTGTGCGCAAAAGCTTTTTTCAACTCAGTTGAAGCTTACAGATTAGCTGCTTGCCAGGCCGGCGTACTTGTGCACTGAGTTGATTTCTGGAGGAAGCAGACAGCTCCGTTTCCACTGCAGTGGCCAGACTTGGTATTACAGGCAAAGTTCCCATTCATTTTAATGCCTGCAATACCAAGTGTAACCACTACAGTAAGAAGGGAGCTGTCTGCTTCCAGCAGCAATCAGCTCAGTACACAACCGAATAGCTGATTGAAGGGATTCTCAGTTGACAGACCCCCGACAATCTGCTATTGAGGACATATGCTGAAGACAGGCCACCAGCGGTTTACAAGTGGCCAACCCCATGAACAATTGATTGTTCCAAAATAAAGTCTGAATCAACACGGGTAAGGGTGCATGCACACGAGCGAGTTCATTATGTGTGTTGTGAGATGCACAAAACTCGCACTGAAATAGACCCCATTGTTAGCAATGGTCTATCTACATATTTACCCTACTCCTACTGGTGTTATTTGCCAAGCTGCACTGCGCTTGCAGGTTCAGCCCGGCAATTGTTGGGGAAATGCTGACACTGGCCATCAACACCCGTGTTCTAGCCCCCTAAAGACCTGGCAGATGAGCGCTGATGTCGTTGATCGTCTATCCGAACAGATTGCTCCGCGTTAAAGGTCTCTCTGTCAGTGAACAGAGGTGAAGCCACCGGGGCAAACAAGTGCCTCCATTTACAGTGAACAGTCAGTCGTTCATAGATGAAGCACTGCCTGTTTACACGACCGCTCGTCGTTCAGTTTCAGCATTTCCAGTGAATGATCATTCATATTCGCGCTGGATACGGAAATCTGTACGATTTATCTGCCCGTAGAAAAGGGCCCTTTAGTTGACATAATAGACCAATGAAATGCGTAAGGATTGTTCGTAGACACGAATGCAAAAACTACAGAAGACGGAAGGATCAGTTCATGTTTATTCACTTACCTGCGGGGGCCGAGCAGCGGCGGCGGCCCCCGTAGAGCATACACCATTGCTTTGTGCAGTGAGCTGCGTACAGCAAATATTTCATGAAGGATTCCTGGCCACGGACACAGGGAATGCCTCTGAAATGGTTTTCTGCCCTAGGGTATCCCCCGGAGCTTTCCGAACCCACTCATGCGAGTCAGACATAGGATTAAATATTCATATACTACAGACACTGTCACACGCTTTCTCACTCCGGTCATCATTCTTCTTCTTCTTGGCTTTGCCCTAGTTTCGGATCTTAGTACGCGTCCGCTCCAGCCTGCCTGCATACACCATGCATTCATGCTCCCCTGTATTCCCACCCTAGTCCAATGTCCCCCACCCACCGTTGGCAAAACCCGCCTGTACGTTGTCCTGGGTCCTCGGGGTTATATCATCCCGGCTAGCCAAGGTGGAAGGAAGAGTCCGACGGTCCCCAAGAGGCAGACGATGATAAACATCCATAGGAAGATCCGATCGATCACCATCGCCACGTACTTCCAATCCTGCTTTACCTGGAGGGGCGAGAGCAAAACCTACTTAATGGGAAGTTTATCCAGAGAAGAGACGGTCATGACTATGGGGGCAGTGGTAATACAGTTCACTACTATTCCCAGCAGGGCCAAAGACAGAGCTAGAAGAATAGAGCAACCATTAAAGGGGTTGTACAGGATTAGAAAAACATGGTTGATTTAATCGAGAAACAGCGCCACCTCTGTCCATGGGTTATGTGTGGTACTGCAACACAGCTTCATTAAAGTGAATGGAGCAAGCTGCAAAATCTGACATAAACCATGGACATTTCTGATATAGATAGGTGGTACACGCTAGATTTTTGGGATCAGAGTAGTGGAACCCCACCAATTGCCAGAATGGGGTATCACGGTCCCTTGTTCCCCCGATTCCCCACCCCATGGCTGGGAGTAATTTAAATGGAGCAGCAGTAAGCACCGCTATTAAAGGGGTTTTCTGGGGTTTTACTATTGTTGACCTATCCTCGGGAGATCCTTCTCTTAAATCTCTGTATATCTGTAAGGCATCTGACTGCAGCAGAAGCCCTACCCCACAGCAGCAGGAGGCGCTAACACTAAACTCCACCCATTCACACTGGATCCCTGCTGATTAGCTGATGGCCAGAACATTGTCAGTGCGGACAGTGCTGAAAGCAGATAGCGCCATCAATATTGCAGCGACCCTGGTAGGTAACAAACCAGGCGGCTGCAATATGGACAGGACTATCTGCTTCCAGCCCTGACGTACTGACAGCAAGGATCAGCCGATCGATGGAGATCCTGAACGGCAGACCACACTGATCACCTATCCTCAGGATAGGTTATCAATACTATTGATTAGTCACGGAAAACCCCTTTAATATCTCTGGAGCTGACAGTCCCCGGGGTTGGACCCCCACTGATTTAGCATTTATCCGACACATAGGTGATAAATGCTTTGGACTCTGATGGCCCTTCAGAGATCCACAAACATGGACATTTTGCTAGATAATGTGATAACTATGAGGTCCACCCATCAACCCTCCTACAGTTAGTATCCAATGAGGTAAGTGGTCTCAGATGTCTCTGCTTACCTCCCTCTCTATAAGGCTACTACATTCACATACATGTGCCAACATGCGATTTTCATGGCAATGCGAAGCAGTTTTAATTTTTGAACAAATGGCATCGCTTCTGTGACATTGCGGTCTTCACGCCTGTGTTTCATGCACATGAAAGGATCACAAATGTTTCTCCTTGACTTCAATAGTAAACATCGCATCACATTTGTACGCACATCGCACGGCACGCGAGGTCTTTCAAGGTCCCATTGCAAGCAATAGCCGAGGCGTTCTGAGGGAACGCCGAAGATAGAACCGAACATTATACAAATGCTGTAAAAGCACGGATCACCCACCCTATAGAAACCCATACTCAGGCCTCTTTCACACAGGGAGCTAGGCACACAAAATCATGAACGTAAAAACCTTTTGGCTATTAGAACCAATGGTTTCCTATGGGAACGTTCAGATGTTTTTTTGCACATCTAAAATTCCTTCGTCAGAACGTCCGTATAGGAAACCATTGGTTCCAATAGCCGAAAGGTTTTTACGTTCAGGATTTTGCGTGCCTAGCTCCCTGTGTAAGGGTGACTAGTAGAGATGAGCGAGCGTACTCGGATAAGCACTACTCGCTCGAGTAATTTGCTTTATACGAGTATCGCTGCGCTCGGGTCTGAAGATTCGGGTGCCGCTGCGGCTGACAGGTGAGTCGCAGCGGGGAGCAGGAGAGAGCGGGCGGGAGAGAGGGAGAGAAAGATCTTACCTCCGTTCCTCCCCGCTCTCCCCTGCAGCTCCCCGCTCCGTGCCGGCACTCGAATCTTTAGCCCCGAGCACAGCTGTACTCGGATAAAGCCAATTACTCGAGCGAGTAGTGCTTATCCGAGTACGCTCGCTCATCTCTAGTGACTACCCACCAAAGTTTTTTTTTTCCCTGCGAAATTCGCAGCATTTTTTTTTCTGCAGGGGTCAATGAGACTTGTAATGTTAAAAACGCATCGCACAAAAATCGCAGAGCACAAACTTGCGATGCGTTTTTAACATTAGAAAGTCCCATTGACAATCATGTTAAAAAAAATGCAGCGTTAAAAAAGTGGGTGGGAGCCCTGACACTGATCTCCTCCATGTGATGCGTGAACATTACGCCATATACCTGAGAAGAAGCCGTGGGGCTCACCTGAACACCGCTGCCTCTTCAAACAACTGATTGGAAAGGCTCTCGAACAGCAGACTCCACTGACTGAATATTTAGACTCATTGCAAAAACCAATCCCTCCCCTAGAAGTTGTGGGATGGATGATGCTTCCTCTGTGTGATTGTAACGATGTTATAAGTGATTACATATCAGAGCAAAAGGATCATTTATTGTGGAGAACCGACCCCTTGTAGGGAGGCTCTAGTACCCTGTTGTACCGCCTCTAGCTTGGATACAAGATGTGATACGGGGGGCATGGAGGCTCTAGTACCCTGTTGTACCTCCTCTAGCTTGGATACAAGATGTGATACAGGCAGGCATGGAGGCTCTAGTACCCTGTTGTACCTCCTCTAGCTTGGATACAAGATGTGATACAGGCGGACATGGAGGCTCTAGTACCCTGTTGTACTGCCTCTAGCTTGGATACAAGATATGATACGGGGGACATGGAGGCTCTAGTATCCTGTTGTACCTCCTCTAGCTTGGATACAAGATGTGATACAGGCGGACATGGAGGCTCTAGTACCCTGTTGTACTGCCTCTAGCTTGGCTACAAGATGTGATACAGGTGAGCATGGAGGCTCTAGTACCCTGTTGTACCGCCTCTAGCTTGGATACAAGATGTGATACGGAGGCATGGAGGCTCTAGTACCCTGTTGTACCGCCTCTAGCTTGGATACAAGACGTGATACGGGAGGCATGGAGGCTCTAGTACCCTGTTGTACCACCTCTAGCTCGGATACAAGATGTGATACAGGTGCGCATGGAGGCTTCAGTACCCTGCTGTACCGCCTCTAGCTTGGATACATGATGTGATATGGGCGAGCATGGAGGCTCTACTACCCTGTTGTACCTCCTCTAGCTTGGATACAAAATGTGATAGGGGCGAGCATGGAGGCTCTAGTACCCTGTTGTACTGCCTCTAGCTTGGGTACAAGATGTGATACGGGTGGGCATGGAGGCTCTAGTACCTTGTTGTACCACCTCTAGCTTGGATACAAGATGTGATACAGGTGGGCATGGAGGCTCTAATATCCTGTTGTATCACCTCTAGCTTGGATACAAGATGTGATACAGGTGGGCATGGAAGCTCTAGTACCCTGGTGTACCTCCTTTAGCTTGGATACAAGATGTGTTACAGGTGGGCATGGAGGCATACTGGTTCTGTATGGTATCCTGTGGCATATCGCTCCACATTTGCTGTAACTGAGGCTCTAGATGGTATAAACTCATAGGCTGTGGAAGTTGGTGTCCCAGATGGTCCCATATTTTCTATTGGCGATAAATCGGGCAGCCACCAAAGTGTGACAATGTTGTGGGGGCTCCTGTGACCCTCTTGTATGTGCGGCCGAGCATAATCCTGCTGGAAGCCGCCATGAGAGGAACACATGTGGCTGCAGGATGTCCTGAACATATTGCTGGGCTGTCATTGTCCCTCCTACCACTACTAGGGGGGACCGACTGTCGTATGCGATGCCCCCCAGACCGTCACACTAGCAGAGGGCCGTGTGCCGCTCCACAGCAAAGGCAGGATTAAGGCGCTCACCCCGAGGTCTCCAGACAAGAACGCGTCCATTGTCAGCGGCAAAACTAAACCCGGACTCATTGCTGAAGACACCCCGTTTCCCCTCCGTAGCGTCCAGTTTCATTGTTGATGACATCAATGCAAATGGAGGGGACGGTGGGTGTCAGAGGCCGAACATGTAATAGGGGCCGCAAGACCAAATGTCCTTTAGCCAAGTACCTAGAAATGGTTCCGGCAGATACAGGGGTAACGATGGCGCCCCCTGTCTCTGGATGGTGGACAATGAAACAGTTGGAGCTGCTGGTGCTTGTCGGACAATCAATCTCCTCTCTACTGCTGGTCTGTAGGGGGTGTCCTGAGCCCGGTTACCTTGTGTGTCCCCATCCACTGGTTCCAACACCTCCTAACAGTTTGGTCAGACGCTCCTCTCTACTGGTGGTCTGTCGGAGGCGTCATGAGCCTGGTCACCTTGTGTGCCCTCACACATCCACTGGTCCCCACACCCCCTAACAGTCTGGTCAGATGCTCCTCTCTACTGGTAGTTTGTCAGGGGTCATGAGCCAGGTCACCTTGTGTGCCCTCACACATCCACTGGTCCCCACACCCCCCCCCTAACAGTCTGGTCAGATGCTCCTCTCTACTGGTAGTTTGTTGGGGGTCCTGAGCCCAGTAACCTTGTGTCCCCCCATCCACTGGTCCCAACACCTCCTAACAGTCTGATCAGATGCTCCTCTCTACTGGTGGTCTGTCAGGGGGTCCTGAGCCTGGCCACCTTGTGTGCCCGCACACATCCACTGGTCCCAACACCTCCTAACAGTCTGGTCAGATGCTCTTCTCTACTGGTGGTCTGTAGGGGCATCCTGAGCCTGGTCACCTTGTGTGCCCCTATCCACTGATCCCAACACCTCCTAACAGTTTGGTCAGATGCTCCTCTCTACTGGTGGTCTGTAGGGGGCGTCCTGAGCCCGGTCACCTTGTGTGCCCTCACACATCCACTGGTCCCAACACTCCCTAACAGTCTGGTCAGACGCTCCTCTCTACTGGTGGTCTGTAGGGGGCGTCCTGAGCCTGCTCACCTTGTGTGGCCTCACACATCCACTGGTCCCAACACCCCCTAACAGTGTGGTCAGATTGGCCGGTGGGGGACAATTCATCGATATGACCCTTCAGCTTCTCACATCCCAATAATGCGCCCCTCTCAGACTGGTAACGGGGTGAAATCTCTTCTGAGTCGTAGAGGCGTCTAGTGTCCAACAAGCTCTACAAGCGGAAGAAGGGGTCACTGCACACAAGGAGCCTCCGAGAGTCTCTTATAGGCCAAGAGGGGAACCAGTTTTAGGGCCTTCGGTGACAAGACCGTCCATCTAATCACCACAACTCTCATCATTTACAGATCTGCCTGAGATGGAACCGCAGGACGGGTTTTACAGCAAAACGACAACTTGTTCTCGGGGCTGCACAAAGAGTGTCTATTCCATCTTGAGCATCAGGCTTTGCTGCACACTAGCTATGAATCTTGGGCGCCGCTTTCATTGGACAACACACAGGCAGCAGTACTTTACGATAAACACGGACACAGGACATTAACATCCATCTGTATGTCCTGTGTCTCTTCCATGGTACGGACAGGAATAGGACTTGCGATCAGTATGTCTGCATGACAAAACTTCAAAGTTTATAGTCCCGTAGCCCTACAATGGGGCCATGTGCTGCCCGTGAATTAACTCAGACCGCACACGGCCCCAAACATCCTAGAGTGCTGGAGGCCGCATAAATCAATGTCTTAGCTACGGAAAGCACCTATAATTATTGGGTGACAGCTGCGATCCAGAAGACCGCGGGCAGCAGAATGGATTGCTTTGGACAATAGCAGCAGCTTAAAATCAATCGGTTGCAGCGCTGGCTGTCAATTTACCGATAATTTCCAGGGTGACCTTACAAGTCATTTGTAAAGCAGGTACATCCGGGCCTCCGCTGTTCAACGTAGAGAACTTCATTGCTTGCATCGTGAAACTGCCACAAGGAAAACACCCGAGGCTTCCATGTGTCAAAGCAGAAACTCATGACCCAGCCCCGTCATACTCAACCCAAGCGAATTTGCAAATCCAGGAGCAGCCCAGCAATTAGATCCAAATCGTGTTCGCGGCGCGTGTGCAATAACGCCCTCACACTAGAAAAAATCTTTATGTAGCCCTGGCCTAAATAGGATGTTATTTGGCCGTGCATGGTTATGGGGATGGTGGTGGTGGTGGTGGGGGGAGTATCATTGTTAACCAAAGGATGGACAATATGCCCGTGGGCAGGTTTACATGTCACAAGTGCAACGTCCATCTGCCGGAAGAAATGCTTTACCGCTATAAGCTGGCATAGATTTGCACTATTATTTATGCTAATTGCTGGCATTGTTTTTAATCTGGCTACAAGAAGCTCCGCCCCTTTTTAAAAGACTTAACCAATTGGTTGAAATTTGATGAGTGAGAGGCATAAAGTTGAAAAAAAGTATCAAACTTTTACAAAGTTTTCCCACCAGAAACTGGAGCCATTGATTAATTTCCCCTCTAAGTGGTGTACACACAACAGAGATTGACAGCTGCTATAGGACCCTTAGAGGAAGGGGGCCAATTTACAGTCGGTCCCATCCCCTTTGCTCTTACATAGGGTGCTGGGGTAGGTGATGTAGGATCGCATTGGTCGTAAACAAAAGTATGGAGAATTAGTCCAATGGTCATAAAAAGTCCTACTGCCCTAGGTGGCAAAACCAAGCATCCTAATGGGGGCCCAGTTTGATCTCTGCTACGGGCCCCTCTCTCTTATGTGTACGCTACTGTCTACAGCAGGGGCGTAACTATAGGGGGTGCGGTTGCACTCGGACCCAGGAGCCTTAGAGGGCCCATAAGGCCTCTCTTCTCCATATTGGGAGCCCAGTACTAAGAGTAAAGCATTATAGTTGGGGGCCCTGTTACAGGTTTTGCACTGGGGCCCAGAATCTTCAAGTTACGCCTCTGGTCTACAGTATATAGTCTTCAGTCATGGTATGGTGCACAACTGCAAGAAGTCTTCCAAAAGTTGATGTGTGTTCCAGGCATGACCAAGGAGCGTCAGACACAGGGGAAGACCGTCAGAAGTCAAGACCTGCGAGCCGGAGAAGCAGTCAGCAGCAGAATGTATAAGAGAGAGGAAGGTGACGAGCGGGGAGAAGGAGGGAGAAATAAGGAGAGGCTTGGCATACACAATCCGAGAAGTAGAGGGGGCTGAAAGCTATGGAGAAAGACACTGAGAAGAGAAGACAGATAACAGCCACTTGAGATGGAAATAGACTAAATGATTGCAGGCTGTGCGCTCACTTTATCACACTGGGAGTCGCTTGCCGACAATGGCCTCCATTTAAAGTTATCAGACAGCACAGCTTGCACCTGCCGCATAATGACTGAAGCTGAGTCGTGCGGCCAGCGTGCAGCGCCAAGGTCAGCGGTGTCTTCTGCAAGGGCCGAGACTAAACAATAAGGAGGTGCACTATATACGCCAACCCTAGGGGCTCAGGAATCAAGTATTGCCAAGCAGACATATACCCTGTGTCTGTGCTTTCCCACGGGTCCACAAGAGCGGGGCGACTGGTGGGATGTGCTGAGACTACGATACAGTATCCCCAACACCTGAGCACTGAAATCAGGGTGTCAAACCTTTTGGCATCTCTGGGCCACATTGGAAGAAGAAGAGTCATCTTGGGCAGCACATTAAATACCCAAACACTAATGATACAGGGCATCATCCTCTACACATCCCCCATCATCCTTCACAGTTCTCCACACAACTCCCATCATCCTCCACACAACTCCCATCATCCTCCACAGTCCTCCACACAACCCTCATCATCCTCCACACAACCCGCACCCTCCTCGCAGTCCTTCATGCAACTACCATCATCCTTTACAGTCCTCCAAACAACTCCCATCATCCTACACACAAGCCTCCTCATCCTCCACAGTCCCCCACACAAACCCCATCATCCTCCACACAACCCCCATCATCCTCAACACAACCCCATCATACTCCACAGGCCTCCACACAACTCACAACATATTCCACAGTCCTCCACACAAACACCATCATCCTCCACACAACCCCCATCATTCTTCACAAAACTGCCATCATCCTCCACACAAGCCTCATCATCCTCCACAGTCCTCCACACAACTCCCATCATCCTCCACAGTCCTCCACACATACCCCAACATCCTCCACACAACCCACATTGCCAACGACAGTCCTCCACACAACCCCCATGATCCTCCACAGTCCTCCACACAACCCCATCATACTCCACAGGCCTCCACACAACTCCCATCATACTCCACAGTTCTTCACACAAACCCCATCATCCTCCACAGTCCTCCACAAAACGCCCATCATCCTCCACACAACCCCCATTGTCCTTAACTGTCCTTCACACAACTCCAATTATCGTTTACAGTTGTACAAACAGCTACCATCATCCTCCACACAACTAACATTGTCAATGACAGTCCTCCACACAACTGCCATCATCCTTCACACAACCCCCATCATCCTCCACAGGCCTCCACACAACTCCCAACATACTCCACAGTCCTCCACACAAACCCTATCATCCTACACTGTCCTTCGCACAACTTCTATTATCCTTTACAGTCCTACAAATAACTCCCATCATCCTCCACACAAGCCTCATTATCCTCCACACAAGTCCCATTATCCTCCACAGTCCTCCACACAACCGTAATCATCCTCCACACAACCCGCATCATCCTACACAGTCCGCCATGCAACTACCATCATCCTTTACAGTCCTCCAAACAACTCCCATCATCCTCCACACAAGCCTTCTCATCCTCCACAGTCCTCCACACAACTCCCATCATCCTCCACAGTCCTTCACACAACCGCACATCCTCCTCCACACAACTCCCATCATCCTCCACAGTCCCCCACACAACCCCATCATACTCCACAGGCCTCCACAAAACTCCCATCATACTCCACAGTTCTTCACACAAACCCCATCATCCTCCACAGTCCTCCACAAAACGCCCATCATCCTCCACACAACCCCCATTGTCCTTCACTGTCCTTCACACAACTCCAATTATCGTTTACAGTTGTACAAACAGCTACCATCATCCTCCACACCACTCCCAACATACTCCACACAACCCGCATCGTCCTACACAGTCTTCCAAACAACTCCCATCATCCTCCGCAAAACTCCCATCATCCTCCACAGTCCTCCACACAACCCCCATCATCCTCCACACAACCCCATCATACTCCACAGTCCTCCACACAAACCCCATCATCCTCCACACAACCCCCATCATTCTTCACAAAACTGCCATCATCCTCCATACAAGTCCTATCATCCTCCACAGTCCTCCACACAACCTTCATCATCCTCCACACAACCCCATCATCCTAAACAGTCCTCTACGCAGCTACCATCATCCTTTACAGTCCTCCAAACAACTACCATCATCCTCCACACAAGCCTCATCATCTTCCACAGTCCTCCATACAACTCCCATCATCTTCCACAGTCTTCCACACAAACCCCAACATTCTCCACACAACCCACATCATTCTTTACAAAAACTGTCATCATCCTCCACACAAGCCCCATCATCCTCCACACAAGTCCCATCATCCACCACAGTCCTCCACACAACCCTCATCATCCTCCACACAACCCGCATCATCCTACAAGTCCTTCAAACAACTACCATCATCCTCCACACAAGCCTCATTATCCTCCACAGCCCTTCACATAACTCCCACTATCCTGCACAGTCCTCCGTACAAACCCCATCATCCTCCACAGTCCTCCACAAAAGTGCCCATCATCCTCCACACAACCCCCATCATCCTTTACTGTCCTTCACACAATCAAATTATCCTTTACAGTCATACAAACAGCTACCATCATCAAGCACCATTATCCTCCACACAACTCCCATCGTCCTCCACACAAACCCCATCATCCTCCACAAAAACTCCCAACATACTCCACAGGTCTCCACACAAACCCTATCATCCTCCACACAACCCCCATCGTCCTTCACTGTCCTTCACACAACTCCCATTATCCTTTACAGTCCTACAAACAACTCCCATCATCCTTCATACAACCACCATCGTCCTCCACACAACCCCCATCATCCTCCACAGAACTCCCAACATACTCCAGTCTTCCACATAAACCCCATCATCCTCCACACAACCCCCATCGTCCTACACTGACCTTCACACAACTCCCATTATCCTTTACAGTCCTACAAACAACTCCCATCATCCTTCATACAAGCACCATCATTCTCCACACAACTCCCATCGTCCTCCACACAACACCCATCATCCTCCACACAAACCCCATCATCCTCCACATAACTCACATCATACTCTGCAGTTCTTCACACAAACCCCATTATCCTCTACAGTCCTCCACACAACTCCCATCTTCCTCCACACAACCCTCATCATCCTCCAAAGTCCTCCACACAACTCCTATCATCCTCCACACAAGCCCCATCATCCTCTACAGTCCTCCACACAACCCCATTGTGCTCCACACAACCATCAGCGTCCTCCACACAACTCCTATCATCCTCCACACAAGCCCCATCATCCTCCAGTCCTCCACACAACTCCCATCATCCTCCACAGTCCTCCACACAACCCCATTGTGCTCCACACAACCATCAGCGTCCTCCACAGTCCTCCAAACAACTACCATCATCCTCCACACAAGCTCCATCATCCTCCACAGTCCTCCAAACAACTCCCATCATCCTCGATACAACCACATCGTCCTCTACACAACCATCATCGTCCTCCACAGTCCTCCACACAACTACCATCATCCTCCACAGTCCTCCACACAAATCCCATCATCCTCCACACAACCCACATTGCTATCGAGAGTCCTCCACACAACCCCCATCATCCTCCACACAACCCCATCATACTCCACAGGCCTCCACACAACTCCCATCATACTCCACAGTCCTCCACACAAGCCCCATCATCCTCCACACAAGTCCCATCATCCTCCACAGTCCTCCACACAACCCTCATCATCCTCCACACAACCCGCATCATCCTACACAGTCCTCCAAACAACTACCATCATCCTCCACACAAGCCTCATTATCCTCCACAGCCCTTCACATAACTCCCACCATCCTGAACAGTCCTCCATACAAACCCCATCCTCCTCCACAGTCCTCCACAAAAGTGCCCATCATCCTCCACACAACCCCCATCGTCCTTCACACAACTCCAATTATCCTTTACAGTCGTACAAACAGCTACCATCATCAAGCACCATTATCCTTAACAAAACTCCCATCATCCTCCACACAACCACCATCATCCTCCACACAAACCCCATCATCCTCCACACAACCCCCATCATACTCCACAGGCCTCCACACAAACCCTATCATCCTCCACACAACCCCCATCGTCCTTCACTGTCCTTCACACAACTCCCATTATCCTTTACAGTCCTACAAACAACTACCATCATCCTTCATACAAGCACCATCATTCTCCACACAACTCCCATCATCCTTCACAGTCCTCCACACAACCACCATCGTCCTCCACACAACGCCTGTCATCCTCCACACAATCCCATCATCCCCAAACAACTAACATTGTCAATGACAGACCTCCACACAACCCCCATCATCCTCCACACAACCCCCATCATCCTCCACAGAACTCCCAACATACTCCACAGTCCTCCACATAAACCCCATCATCTTTCACAAAACTGCCATCATCCTCCACACAACCCCCATCGTCCTACACTGTCCTTCACACAACTCCCATTATCCTTTACAGTTCTACAAACAACTCCCATCATCCTTCATACAAGCACAATCATTCTCCACTCAACTCCCATCATCCTCCACACAACCACCATCGTCCTCCACACAACACCCATCATCCTCCACACAAACCCCATCATCCTCCACAGTCCTCCGCATAACTCACATCATACTCTGCAGTCCTTCACACAAACCCCATCATCCTCTACAGTCCTCCACACAACTCCCATCATCCTCCACAGTCCTCCACACAACCCCATTGTGCTCCACACAACCATCAGCGTCCTCCACAGTCCTCCACACATCTCCTATCATCCTCCACACAAGCCCCATCATCCTCCAGTCCTCCACACAACTCCCATCATCCTCCACAGTCCTCCACACAACCCCATTGTGTTCCACACAACCATCAGCGTCCTCCACAGTCCTCCAAACAACTACCATCATCCTCCACACAAGCTCCATCATCCTCCACAGTCCTCCAAACAACGCCCATCATCCTCGATACAACCACATCGTCCTCTACACAACCATCATCGTCCTCCGCAGTCCTCCACACAACTACCATCATCCTCCACAGTCCTCCACACAAATCCCATCATCCTCCACACAACCCACATTGCTATCGAGAGTCCTCCACACAACCCCCATCATCCTCCACACAACCCCATCATACTCCACAGGCCTCCACACAACTCCCATCATACTGTACAGTCCTCCACACAAACCCCATCATCCTCCACACAACCCACATCATTCTTCACAAAAACTGCCGTCATCCTCCACACAAGCCCCATCATCCTCCACACAAGTCCCATCATCCTCCACAGTCCTCCACACAACCCTCATCATCCTCCACACAACCCGCATCATCCTACACAGTCCTCCAAACAACTACCATCAATCTCCACACAAGCCTCATTATCCTCCACAGCCCTTCACATAACTCCCACCATCCTGCA
This sequence comes from Eleutherodactylus coqui, assembly GCF_035609145.1. Lineage (NCBI taxonomy): Eukaryota > Metazoa > Chordata > Amphibia > Anura > Eleutherodactylidae > Eleutherodactylus > Eleutherodactylus coqui. The sequence goes on along the minus strand of NC_089849.1, from coordinate 14,729,084 downwards.
CAGTCCTCCATACAAACCCCATCATCCTCCACAGTCCTCCACAAAAGTGCCCATCATCCTCCACACAACCCCCATCGTCCTTCACACAACTCCAATTATCCTTTACAGTCGTACAAACAGCTACCATCATCAAGCACCATTATCCTCCACACAACTCCCATCATCCTCCACACAACCACCATCGTCCTCCACACAAACCCCATCATCCTCCACACAACTCCCATCATCCTCCACAGTCCTCCACACAACCCCATTGTGCTCCACACAACCATCAGCGTCCTCCACAGTCCTCCAAACAACTACCATCATCCTCCACACAAGCTCCATCATCCTCCACAGTCCTCCAAACAACACCCATCATCCTCTACACAACCATCATCGTCCTCCGCAGTCCTCCACACAACTACCATCATCCTCCACAGTCCTCTACACAAACTCATCATCCTCCACAGTCCACCACACAACTCCCATCGTCCTACACAGTCCTCCACACAAGCCCCATCATCCTCCACAGTCCTCCACACAACCCCATTGTGCTCCACACAACCATCAGCGTCCTCCACAGTCCTCCAAACAACTACCATCATTCTCCACACAAGCTTCATCATCCTCCACAGTCCTCCAAACAACTCCCATCATCCTCCACACAACCACATCATCCTCTACACAACCATCATCGTCCTCCGCAGTCCTCCACACAACTACCATCATCCTCCACAGTCCTCCACACAAGCCCCATCATACTCCACAGTCCTCCACACAAGCCCTATCATACTCCATAGTCCTCTACACAAACCCATCATCCTCCACAGTCCTCCACACAACCACCATCATCCTTCACACAAACTCCATCATCCTCTACAGTCCTCTACTCAACTGCTATAATCCTCCACACAACCCCCATCGTTCTCCACACAGCTCCGATCATTCTCCACACAACTCCCATCATCCTCTACAGTCCTTTCCACAAACCCTATTATTCCCCACACCCCCCTCATCCTCCGCAGTCCTCCACACATCGCTCATTAAACATGCAATCCATTGATTTCAATAATCACTGTGTAATGCTACATGTCTCCTGTGGGGGTGCTGCAGGGAAATGGAACAGTTATTGATAGTTTCCCCCACAGATTAGGTGGGGATCCCTGCTGAGATCAGTCTTCTTATAGCTCATGTAGAAATTGTCCAAAGTGGAGGACCCTTTATATAATGTGACTGTGAGAGTCCAGATTTTACGTCTTGAAACAGTCATCCAACGGGAAAGTGTTCATGGGGTGGAAGAAGTGAAGGGGTTCTTGTCACCTGAAGTATAAGGGTCCTTTCAGATAGGCGTATGCGAGTTGTGTCCGAGATTCTCGGGCGCAATGCACATTGGACAACACACGAGCACACATCAATGTGCTATCTGAGCCGCGGGGGAGCGGACCTTGCATGTCCTACTCTCATCCGTGAGAAGGACCAGAATAGGACAGGCAGAAATTGTTTTCAAGCGAACCTTCGGTCCATGAAAAAAGTGCTCATGAGAATAGCTGGCCATAATTGGTCCTCGTGCTGTCCGTTAACAACATGGGCAGCAGACGTATGGGATATACACCCATCTGAATGGGCCCGATGGAGAGTCTTATTTCCTCCATCCAATTCTCTTTTTGCAGTAGAGGGGACATTGGTCTTGTTCTCTACGGCTCCTCTAAGATATCTCATGCACTTTGCATCATACAGTCTGTTCATTGAGATGAAAGTCCAATTAACACAATCTATAAAAAGCCCCAAGGAGTCACCAGACTTCATGGTTTTGCATATTTTTCATCAATGTACCATTTCTTGCAGTTTCATCCCTCCCCAAGAACTGACCTTTACCATTGGTACTAATAACACAGTACACCCCACATAGTCCATTCGTTACCCCAGTAGTCCACATTTACATTGGCCATATGACTTTATAACTCACAGAAGCATTTTCACCAAATCAGTAAATATTCACTATACTCACAGAGAAGTCTGCGTCCTCTGCCCTCAGGTGGTCTGCAATGTAGTGGACTCCTTCTATGGCCAGCTTGAGAGACGGGGACATTAGAAGTACATGCTGCTCTTTGGCACTAATCGTTTTGGTCACTTGACTGGCACCACTTGGTTTTTCCTGGGTTTTGGGCTTGCATTTACATTGGGCATTTTGACACCCTTGCAGTCCTTCATGTGCATGGCATTGCTTAGACAATGGTGAGTTGCTGGATTGGCCATTGGTCTGTGAAGAATCCTCATGAAGGTAGCAGTACTGTATGCTCCTTGAGCGGCAGCGAATGGTACCCTCATTGGTTTCTTTGGGGGTGTACATCTGTTGGACGCTTACAGACCGTAATTTTGGCATCAGGTTGGTCTGAGGTTCTCCAAGAAGATGGGCCTTATTTTGAGGAGAAGGACAGCTCGTAAGGGTTGACTCTTCACACAACATTGAATATTGTCCTGATGGGGACTTGCAGATCACTTGAGTGTTGGCAGTTTGTTCCAACTGGTGGCAGCATGAAGAAGTAGGTGAAGCTCTCTGACTGGTGGGACTGGCTGATGATGAGCTTTGTAAGGTTGGTTCAATCTCAGTCTCGTTCCACAGTCTAGGGGGAGGACTGAGTCTTCTAGCAGCATGCAAGGACTCAATTAGCTTCTTGCAGTTATCCTTTGCTGGTCTCTTCATGAACAGGACCCGAGGTACCACATCTAAGAATATTCTACGTACCCAAGCTGGCATGGTATGTGTGCGAGGAGAACGGTGGTGCACGTTCAACACAAACACGGTGATGATAATAGACAGTGTAACAAAGATCATAGTGAACAGAAGGTACTCTCCAATCAACGGGATGACCAGAGATGTGGACGGGATGATCTCCGTAATGAGGAGGAGGAAGACAGTTAGAGAAAGTAGCACTGAAATGCACAATGTGATCTTCTCTCCACATTCGGATGGCAAGTAGAAGACTAATACGGTCAAACAAGAGATGAGGAGGCATGGGATGATGAGGTTAATGGTGTAGAATAAAGGAAGCCTTCTAATGATGAAGGAATATGTGATGTCTGAGTAGATTTCTGTGCAGCACTCATACTTTTTGATGTTGTAATTGCCAACGGCATTGACAATGACCCATTCTCCGCTCTCCCAGTAGTCAAGCTGGTCAACATGGCTGTGCATGCTAATTAGGTCAATTTTTGCTCTATCGTAAGTCCATGACCCAAATTTCATGGTGCAATTCTGCTGGTCAAAGGGGAAGAAGGTGACGTCGATACTACAGGAGCTCTTATAAATAGCAGGGGGCATCCATTTTATGCGTCCATCGTGGAAGAGATGAGCCTTGGTCAGGTGGGTTACGGCAAAGTCTCCATCAGCACTAAAAAAAAGTAAGAACAGAGACATTTTTCTTAGAGGGGTTGACCTTGAACAAGCAGTTTGGAAACTTTCAAATCACTATGAAGAAAAATGGCTTTTATGATGTTGTAGAAGATGCACACGGGCTTCAGGATAAGGAATCAATACTGGTATTTTGTTGAGACTTATTTACTGTACAGACTCAATCGAATGCCCAGGAAGGAAAGAGATTGCAGATTGCAGTTACCACACGGTGCCCACTGCACACAAAAGACCCTACAGACGGCTTTCCTTATACCCAGTGGTGTTTAGTGGTGGACGATATCTATGGAGCGAGTAACTTACACAACCATCTCAACTGTTCTGGGTTTGATGGGACAGTCCCAGACTTTGAGAGTTGTCCCACTGTTCTGGGACTCATGCAGAGTGATTCTCCTCCCATTCTCCCCCATCCAGCGACTCCAGCAAAACACTGGCATCTGCATTGAATGCACTAGTACCCAACTCTGCACTCCCTGACTCCTCCCCTCATCTCCTGCTCTATGCTGTGGGTACAGGAGACAGGGACGAGTCAGTCTATACTCTGCACATATATGTTTACTGCTGCTGCTGAACTGTACCATAAGAGGGATTGCAGTGGGGAGCACTATAACAGTAGGGCCACAGTGGGGGTACTATAACTAGTTTTGTGTGCTACATCTGTTTAATCAATGCACCAAGCAATAGTTAGGAGTGTTATGCTATCTACATAGCCATTGACATGCAATTACTGTTAGGCTATGCAAATTGCATTGGCATATTACATTAACGACTTACTGCACTACAAAATTTCAGAAGTGCTGGATCTGTAAGTGGAGCCGTAGAGGGGCAACTAGTACTATTCAGGGGGTTACTGAGAGGTTCATTGGGGCATTACGGTTAGCGTCAGGATAGAAGGGAGAATGTGGAGACATGAGTTATGCCTGGAAGAAGTCTTCATGGCAGTCTGGATGCAGAGAAAAAAGTGAAAACAGACATCACCTATGATCACTGGAGGTAACTGCACTGTTATCACTATTACTGTGTAGAACTGCTATGTTGCTAACATGCACTATTACAGTGAGGGGATGCAAAGGGCATGGCTTAACCTAAAAGAGTTCCCAGGAGCATTACTTCAAGCGAATATCTCCATAATACTTCGCTGTACAAAGGTTGCATATAGCAATTAGTGATGAGCAAACTTTTCAAAAGTTTGGTTGGGCTGGTTCACCACATTTAGGCAAAAAGTTTGGTTTATTGGACTGTTTTGGTTTGTTCACCACTAATAGCGACATATGGAGTGCCTATAGCTCTATAGTACAAAACCACTGAGACTCTCAGTTCCATCATGTAAGCTGCATATGCACTACCCTGGTCTTCTCCTGGTCATGTTTTATTAAACTTTTCCAAAATCCATTGCAACTACTCTATGGTGAAAGTTCTGCTTGTGTCTGGTGGGTAGTGAACAATGGGTTCAACGGGCAAGGTACAAGCCAAAATCTAAGTAGCATAATATGACCGAGGAACCGAGGAGACCAGACTTTCTGTTCTACTAGTTGTGGGAAAAAAACACCAAGTTATAGAGGTTGACTGGCGATGTATATGAAAATAAGGTACCGCATAAGATAGTAGGTAGCAACAATAAATCAAAGGTTAGGTGAGTCCCAAAAGATGTATGCTCACCTTACATATAGATGTAACAATTGCAACCACTTATGGTGCATAGGGTGGAAACGGTGCTGCCGGGTTCACTGCCAAGCAAACAAAGAGGTCAATGCTCTAAAGGTGCATCAGTGCCCAATGAAGGGAAACTTGAGGCCAAGGAACGAAGCTTAGTTTCTCTTTATTAAATTCAGCAGAGAATGTGTTTCTATGCAAGACAGCCTCTTCTTCAGGAGAGTGGGAGTGTGCATGAGAGTTTGTGAAAGAAGTCCTAAAGTAACACTCACTTGTAGAAGAATGCTCATTTTGTGCTAGATTGTGCCAGATCCCAGTCCTTTCCTTTGGACCCGTTACACCTCCATCATGCTGACATCTTCGTTCCCTTGGCAGAAATTCTGGGCTGGCAGCAGCATTTCCACCTTATGCATCATCAGTGGCACCAGATGCCAGTCCTTTCCTTTGTACTAGTGATGAGCGAACATTCAGTTCAGCCAGTTTGTCGAATTTGGGCAAGAAGAAGAAGGAGCAGGAGGAACAAAAGAAAATCGAGAAGGAGAAGGAGTAGGAGGAACAGGAAGAAGAAAGAAGGAAGAAGGAAGAGGAGGAAGGAGAGAAAAAAGGAGGAGAAAGAGGAGGAGGAAGAACAGGAAGAGGAACTGCCAAAAGTTTGGGTTCACGCTGAAACTTTTAGCAAAGTTTAACTGAAGAGGCAGCATTTATTGTTTGGGTTCACTGCAGGGACCCCTCACACAGGACCTAACAGGCCACACGACAGACCGCAAGTAAATTCCGCGCCAAAATGTGCGGGCCACCTGCGGATTGTGATGTGGAATTAAAAACACCTTAAAACCTGCCTGCAACTCTGCTTCAAAATCCGCAGTTAGACCTATGGATTTGGTACGGAATTCCACAGCTGCGGATTTGGCTGAGCCCTCTGGCATAAATCTGCCCCATGTAAAAGGTCCCGAATTCTACTTTAGACCCTGTTGCAATTTATAGAGGTTGTCCAGGATTAAAAAACCATGGCTGTTTGATTCCAAACACAGCTCCACACCTATCTGCAGGTTAGGAGGGGTATTGCAGCTCTGTTATGAAACACTTTAATAGAGCTGAGCTGCAATGTGTTTGCAAGAACTCAGTCATGTTTTTCTAATCCTGGACAACCCCTTTTAAACCCCATGGAATGCCGATAGTTGAAAGATAATATGCTATGGATCCAGGTAGCGAGCCCCAGCCGTGTATTGTAGAGCCATGGATCAGCATCTAATTATTCTTTCTTTCACTCCAGACTTGTAATTTCCAGGCATTTATTCCAAGCCGCGTTCTCAAATTTTAACACTTGCACATTAAGCCTCACAAATCCTCCCGTGTTGACTTATCACATCCTTCGCTGCCTTGAATATATAAAAGGCTCGGTAAAAGGTTTTCCAGAAGCCTGCATTTAAATAGTGGAAGCTCTTGGCTTGTCAAGCAGGAAAACACCTTTCAGCGAGTGTATAATCAGAGCCGATGGTCTGCAGCCCGCGGTCATTTGGTTCTACCGCCTCGCAGAAGCTGTTTAGTGGCTCTTCGCCCTAATAAAAGATGTAGATTGCTGTCATTAATGGAACATTACCTCTGCAGTAAGTGTCCGGCTTCAGCTTCCATAAGGGAACATTTACATCATGTTCTAAAAAGCTGGAAAAATCTGGTGCGGAATCACAGAATTTCTATGCATGGATTCTATAGAACTTTTCAGCCTCTCATTGACTTCAATGAGAACATTTGGGGCCAATTTCTCTTGAAATCTGCATCAAGAAGTGTCAAGTTACTTTAGACGGACCCGTTCAGCCAGGAGATTCCCCCTTTTCTGCTTCCTGAACAGAGCAGGAAAAGCAAACCTCCATCACAGATGTGAAGGCAGCCTTTTGATCCTTAAGTCTCATATGATGACAGCTGTATGTGCATGGTTTTATGGCTTGGTGTCCTATTCCCATTAATTGTTAAGACTTGTTAGAAAGTCCCATTGATTTGAAGGAATGCTGCCATCCAATAGGTGGCGCTGCAGAGGTACTTTTCCATCTTCCATATATAGTGGCCCAGAGTTAACTCGGTTCCTTCATAAGTATAAATGTGTTTTTCTTGTGCATTTGTATTGTCAGTGTCTTCAATGTGTGCGCATTTGTAATGTGTATTGCACCTATGCAGCAATGAATGGGTTAATGTCTGGGTTATGTCTGGGAAATGTATTTTGTTGTGTGTCACGTGATCATGTTTCATATATGTGTATGCAAGGTGTAGTGCAAGGTTCTTCTTGCAAAAGCCAGTGCAAGGTGCAGAGTTGGGACGTATCGGCCTGTGCATGTACAAGATGGAAGAGGCTGAGCGATGGCCTGATGTGTGTCCTGGGCCCTATTAACCCAGGCATCCCTGCTATTAATATAGAGGACTGAAAGAGAGAGAGAGAGAGTGAGAGGAACCGCAAGGCAGCGCTGAGTGCTATTTCCCAAAATGTGAGTGTGTACCGGTAGAGAGCTGGAGAGAAAGAGAGAGAGAGAGTGGCTGGGAGCAGAACCCCACAGATAACTAGGACTGTGGACTTGTCATCATGTGAATCCTCCCTGTCACACCACTATTGTGTCTGCACCAGTGTCCTGCTGGCATATGTAACGTTTTGGACTGTAATCTTTATTTGGAAGTAAACAAGCTCTACGGACCATTCCTAATTTTTCTCAAAAAGTTATCCTTGTGTGTGGACTACTTATTTCCAACTTCTGGATTCACCACAGAGGATGGAATGGTGACATCACAAGCGACAAGGTCTTAAGGTACACTGCATACTGGGTTACCCTGTGAAACTCCCCCAGCAGTAACTTGGTTGGATCCCGAGCTATCCCCAGGGGAGGAGATAGTAGAACCCTGTGATAAGGCCTTAGCTATCCCGCTATCTCCTCAGCTGTGGGCCCGCTCCTCGGACGCTGCACTTATTTACATATTACCCAGAGGAGCTAGCATGGCCTTATATGTCTCTTCACTCACCTTTTGGTGCTCTCTTGGGGGGAGGTACTATACTATCCCCCGACCCACTCACCCCCTAGGTGTTTCCACACACTTTATGGGTGTTCTCTTTAAGGAGACACAACACCTCTCCTTAACCATATAATGACCAGTTTCACGCAAGCATATATATATGCCCATGATACAAATGGGTGCTAAAGGGCAACGGCAGATCTACTGACTTGAACTCACATCGCACAGACAAGTGTCCCAGCACGACAGCGGGTCAACTGACCTAAACCCATTAGAGAGTCTTGTGATGCTGGGAGTTCAGATTAGTAGACCTGCAGTTGGATTGGAACACTTGCCCGTACATTGTTTCGAGTTCAGGACACTTCTTCATAATACAGTTAAACAAATACACCTATAATACATTCATATGAAACTGACCAGTGACTGTTATACAGAAGGATCTGCTCTCTGCATAGAGAATGTCAACAATGGGGATTGACATTCGTCCAGGAAAACCATTCATTACTCATGACCCGTATCGGGGGATCTTCACGAGGGGCCATTCATGAGGAGAGCATTGGGAAGTAAGTCCATCAAATTCAGGCAACCATTTACCTTCAATGGATTACAGGGTCTCTGAATTCTTCCCCATATGTCCTGCTTGCACCTAGTGCAAGGACGAAGAGTGGCCCCCAGGTCAAGAAGGCCATGTGCTTTCTGCATGTGAAATGCAAAATGGTAACGTGAATCTCCAGCTTAGGAGCCCAAAAATCCACTTCATAGATGTCCCATAAGAGTATCTTATAATACATTATATAGGGCTGAGTCATAGTTAGGCTCCCCGACCACAAAGAAGGAAACCTGAACTGGCTCCTGCACTGATGAGGGGCACAAACCCTGAAATAGCTGTCTGCGGTCTCTTCTTTATGGGTAAGATTCTGTATGGCTTGTTAAAAGTTGTTACTGGAGAGAGAATTTTCTTTATCTCTGGAATGAGAGCTAATTTGCATACATTTTCCCAGTGAGCATTGCATGGCCTATAAAACCCCTACCCTAACGTGATGCTCTCCAAAAGAAGAAACAGTTCGGCTTCCCATGTCTTTGCAAAGTTCATTCACTGTCCTATTCATGGATTTAAGTCCCCAGGACAAAGTAGAGTGGCTTTTTGGAGCCAAGGATACAAGAACTAATGAACCTGAGTAAGGTAATTATTTTTAGAGGATGGGGAAGGCTATATACATCTTGTGCAGACACTTCTTTTAGTATCCAAAGTGCCAAACCTATGGCCCTAAGGTCACTGGTAGCTCTTAAAGGGGCTGTCTAGGAAATGGCCAAAATGACCCCTATCTGCCACTTTAATAAAGATGAGCGAACTTTTCAAAAGTTCAGTTTGGTCCGAACCAGAAGCTCATAAAAACCTCTAAAACTATCATAGAACACTGCCTAAGGGGCCTGAAATGACAGCGATGGTGGTGGTTCTTCAATGTATGTAGCTCAGTGGTTAGCACTGTTGCTTTGCAGCTTCATGCAGATCTTGTCCTTGGTCAGATTTGAACCTAGGACTCCATCACTGCAAGACAGCAGTGCTAACCACTGAGCTATATCGTTGAACAACCACCACCACCACCACAATAGTTGCAGGGCCCTTAGACATTGTTTTATACTAGTTTTAAGAATTTCCATGAACATTCGGCAGAAATGAACCGCCTGAGGTTCGGGTTCTTGCTGAACGGAATTTTTTAGCACAGTTTGACCCGAATTTGAGTTCTACAAGTTCGGTTCCCTCATGTCTACTAGCAAGCCCATCCCAGTTTGTAATTAGAATGAGTTGATGAGACCTAATAGGAGGGGGCAGTGCTATGGACATAGGATCGAGCCATGGGCAGGGGCTGAGCCTTCCACCACAATCCATCCTAGTTACATGCTTGGACCGTTTTCTCACAGGCTGCAGATGGCACCCATTTTGCCCATTTCCTAGACTACCCCTTTAAGCACTTTACCTCTTGCCCTTGCAGGGAGACCATTGTATGTCAAATAAAAGGCAAAACATAAGGTCCCCCTATCGTGAAGTAAGCCCCCACTGCCACATTGTGAGTAGCACTATTTTACCTGCAAAAGAATGGGCATCTCAGAGGCGAGCCACATTATAAGTCAAAGGGGGTCCATGGGTCCGGCCCTGTATCACGGTTATAAAAATGGAGACCATGACGCAGCAGGGAGCAGAGCCAGAGATTAATTGAATCCAGCACACCATATGACCCATTCGGCCACGTAGGAAGCTCATTGGTGACCACTGCGCTAAACTCTTCCCGTCTTTGCAGACTTGGCACAGTTTGGCGTTTCATATAATATTAATGACGTCTTGATAGATATAGGACGAGGCTGAGGTTTGTTTTGCTGTGCAGATCATTTCTGTTCCATACACAAACATATCTTTCAGTTGCCGCGTAAGACAGTTTGACATCTGACGCCTTCCCTGCTACTAGAATCCGGGATGAAACAGCGAGACGCTTCTCTGCTCCGAGGCTGCTGTCACTATTAACTGGTAGCGGCAGATTTTCCCGTCGTTCCCCACTAATGATAGCGCAGCCTACACCCTCCTGACCCCCACACTAAGGGAGGATGAGGAAGGATCAACCTCTTGTGTATAAGAGAGCTGCGGGCCAAGAAGAACTGCCGGCGGAACGAAGGGGAGAATTATCTCTTGGAAATAGTTGGCCTTTCTCAGGTTCTTGGTTCTAGGACATGGGAAAAGCATTATTTCCACTTAGCGGTGCACCTTAAGATGCCGTGTGCAAGGAATAAACACTGCATTATGCCGCATGTTTACGGGAGAGAACTAGGTCATTTTAGTTGAGTGGTTTCATTTAATTTCTATCCTTCAGGTAGGGCCTAAAATTAACAGCAGGATGATGAAGACGTGGCTAACATAGTAGGACAGATGGAGGGAGGGCTCTACAAAAGTTGGGTGCAGATGGCGGACATATTGGTCAGATTTTTCAGCAAGAGTGTGAATTGAAGTTTCTGCGCCCCAGTGGAAAATCTGTAAATGAGCTCCCAAATCCCATGTGGCCTTTGGGGCTTGAGTGCAACTTTTGCACCGCCAGTATTTATGCCCTTGTTTCTCAGTAAGACATCATTCTGGAGCTTTTAAAGGGAACCTGTCATCACCATTGAATCCCATAAGCTGCATTGTGAGGCTGAAAGGGAGGGAAATGAGGAGTCCGGGGATTGCTTTTTTTATACTCACCACGTGCCCCATTCCTGCACTGTGCCCCCATAAGCTTGGCGCGTGCACACAGCGTGACTCTTTTCAGATAGCTCTGTGCACACGCATCCCCCTTATGGAAGTGTGCATGCACAGAGCTGTCTGAAAAGAGTCATGCAGGGTCGTAAGTAAAGGCTCAGGGGCCCTGATGCAAAAGGTGAGCTGCCCCCCCCCCCCTCTCTGTATCTGTACCCGTACCCATACCTAAACCATGCTACACAGAGACATAACTCGAAGCTTCTGGGTCCCAATGCAAAACCTGTAACAGGGCCCCCAACTATAATGCTTTATTCATAGTACTGGGCTCCCTATATGGAGAAGAGAGGCCTTATGGGCCCCCTAAGGCTCCTGGGCCCGGGTGCAACCACATCCCCTGCATCCTCTATAGTTATGCCCCTGGAGTCACGCTATGTGCACGCGCCAACTTTATGGAGGCACAGTGCAGGAATGGGCACCAGGTAAGTATTGAATATATCTCCTGGACTTCTTGTTCCCTTACCTTTGAGCCCTATGATGCAGTTTATGGAGCTAAAAGGTGATCATGACAGGTTTCCTTTAATGCAACCTACAGATCTTTACCATGAAGGTTGAAACTTTTTGGAATTTTTATGGCCATTCTAGTATGGAAAGACAAAAAAAACTATTTAATTGAGTATGTTGTGTAGCCCAGTCCTTAGCCAACCCAGTCTATATATAGTTGATGCCATCTGGAAATGTGTGTTATATACATAGACTCTGGTACAAAATAATCAGCTGTAACTTGGCTCATCCATTAACTCCAGGACTTCAAGGCAGAAAAGAACCGCATTCAAAGCCATGTTCACCATCATAAAACCCATATCAAGAATAACTTGCATGACCCTTTATAGGACATTAAAAGAGCCTTATTCTATACTGTAACCCTCTTTGATCCCCTACCAAAGGCATTGATTAGACTAACACAACCTTATTCTACACACTTCAAAACACCACAAGTATTGATTGTAACTTACAAAAACCCTCTATGATTGACCCTTCAACCTTCTGCAACCTTATATCAAAGGCACAAATATGGTCCACCAGGTTCTCAACACAAACTTTTCCACTACTCTACTAAATACCTTGATTGGGTCTACTAGACTTTTATTATAAGCCTTCTACAACCCTAACTTAGGTCAACTAGATTCTGTTTGTAGTCGTCTCCAGCCCTCCATGAAAAGCATTGATTGGGTCTTGGATAGAGTTGTGTAGACCAACTTCAAAGCAATATCTACCATTATAATACCGTATAGGTAAAAAGTTGTATAACCATGTATATGACATTAAAAAGAGTCTTTCCCCACACTGTAACCTTCTCAATCCCCTACCAAAGGCTTTGATCAGCAAAGATCCCTATCTACAACTTTCAAAACGCCAAAGATATTGATTGTAACCTACTATGACCTTTTATGATGAACCCTTCAACCTTCTACAATCTTATATCAATGCCATTAATTTGGTCTACTAGATTCCCAATAGAATCTCTACTAAATAGTTCCATTTGGTATACTAGACTTTGATTAGAGACCTTCTACAACCCTAGATTAGGTCTACCAGATTCTTTCAGCATCCATCTGTAGCTCTCCATAAAAGGCAATGATTGAGTCTTGAGTAGAGTTGTGTAGAAGGTTCTACTGAGGGTTTAGTAGTGTAAAGCATAACTTGACTTCATCCTTAGCAGTTGCCTTTCCTGGGTATTAACATGAATACAAAACTAGGAACTCATCATTAGATGACAGCATCAAAGGGGGATGGTAACTAGATGGTTACGATGAAGATGATAATGGAGGAGATGACTCTGACAGTGTAGACTGGAGCAGAGGATATGGAAAAGAAACCTTAAAGGGGTTATCCAGGATTTTCCCTCTGTGATACACTGGGGTTGGAGCGGAAGCAGTGCTCCGATGTCTGTGTAGTGTCCAGTGCACATAATTGCAGGCGCAGCTCTCATTGAAATCAATGGAACCCCGGTCTGCACTTACAAGTGCAGCTACTGTTGAATTCAATGAGCGCTGCATCTTCAATTACAAGCGTCAGCCACTACACAGGGGTCAGTGCAGCATGCTTCCACACCAACTCCAGTGTATTTTTGCAGGCATTGCCTAGAGAACCTCGTTAATACTAAATACTGACCCTAACACCAGTTACCACTGTCCCTAAGTAGTCCTCAGTGGTCCCTACTAGAGATGAGCGAGCATACTCGCTAAGGCAAACTACTCGAACGAGTAGTGCCTTATTCAAGTACCTGCCCGCTCGATCTCTCTCCCCCCCGCTCCCCCCTGCTCACCGCCGCAACTCACCTCTCACCCGTGCTGGCAGCCGACGAGCGGGCAGGTACTCGAATAAGGCACTACTCGCTCGAGTAGTTTGCCTTAGCGAGTATGCTCGCTAATCTCTAGTCCCTACAGATGATCTTAACTGAAGTACTGTCCCTGAGAACAAGAAGCCAAACAAGCAAGCTGATAGAAACAGGAAATGGACACAAAAAACATTGGCTAGGAAACACAACTGAACTGGATAACTATAGGAACAAAACCTCACTGATAAAAACAAACTAGACAAGGAATACTGGATATAAATGCGCATTGTTACAGCTATCACCAGCAACTACACTGCAGAAGCCAAAAATATTTCAAGAGAGGCTAAGCAATAAGACACGCCTCTACAAAAAGAGGCTAGGCTACATCAGTGTGATCAGCTGACCCACCCTAATGGATCTGCTGTTGAACAGTTGCATAGCAGTTGCCTCAACAAGAGGTAAGAAGACAGTAGATGAAAAACCAGCAGTAGACCATCTCAATGCTTTGGAAAGGGATTATAGGAGGTTTATGTGAATGTGTAGTGGAGTCATCCCTTCCATTGATGACCCCTTGCTACGGGGCAGGGGCTTGCGAGCTTTGATAAGGCTAAAAGCTACAGTGGTAGTTGTGTATTCTGCTGCCGGGGCCACTCATACTGGACAGGTTTCAACCAAGAAGCATTCATCTAGATGCCAGGTGGGCTAGCTTGCTCAACCTTGGTTTGCAATCAACCTATGAGAAGGACAACTCTAATGTAAAAGCCTAGATCAATGGTCAACGAGCACCTTTAAATGTGGACAAACGCAAAGAATAAAAGGCACGCACCTGCCTCTAAGGGTGTACCAATGGACCACTAATATTTATATGGCCTACTAGACCGTCTCTAGAACCTTCTACAATATTCTCCTCAAGCGTTGCTTGGGCCTACCAGAAATTCATTCTACACTCCTCCATTGATTTACTCTCCTAGACCTTTACCGTAACCTCTATCACCGTCTACGCTGATTGAGTTCTTGACCTTCTTATCGAGATGAAACCCATCAAAAGTGATTATATAAATACAAAACACTTCAAGAACGGAAAAAAATCCCATCTTCTGTCTCTCGGGCAATTTAATAGTTACGTCGTCCTTCGTATAAAATTATCAGCCCCCCTCCCCACCTTCTGATGCCTGATCCCTGCATTCATAAGTTAATCATAAATTGAGAGGAAGAAAAGATAAGAGAATCGCGATCAGACATCCCGAAAAATACAGAGAGACTTTGTCCCGTACAAACATTTCCATCTCAATTTTCGAAGATCTTGAAAGGTCCGTTTGATAATCACAAGCTTCTTTCATGATAAGTGGGTAATTCCCTCGCCAACACTTATCGAAGCAGACGGCCTCTCTCGCTCGCGTCCCTGGAGTGTTCTTAGAAAATGAAGACCACAAGAAGGTTTGCTGCAGGAGCATTATTCTGTACTTCAGCCTTCTCGCGTTAATTACAGCGGAAGCTAAATGACTGGAGCAGAACCGGAGGCTCATTTAAAGCGCATTTCAAGCATTTCCCAACAGTTGCAGGTTATTTAACCAGGAGAAGGCACAAGCTCCGGTGGGAACTGTTTGCTAAGACAAAACCCAAGGCCGTTAAGAACTGCTTGTTCGCTAACAATAATGAGGATGTATGCGAGCTCTGGATCTTGTCCTTGCCTGGAATTTGTCTTGGGCAGGTTCCAAATCTGCATAATACACACTGAGACTGCACAATCGGAAACTTTTCGTCTTCGGTAAGGCAGATA
The DNA here is from genome assembly GCF_035609145.1 of Eleutherodactylus coqui. Taxonomy (NCBI): domain Eukaryota; kingdom Metazoa; phylum Chordata; class Amphibia; order Anura; family Eleutherodactylidae; genus Eleutherodactylus; species Eleutherodactylus coqui. The sequence continues at coordinate 14,713,699 of NC_089849.1, read as the reverse complement.
CATGGAAGCATTACAGCAGAATTGAAGAACAGCTACCCTCAGCTTCACCTGGCTGACCCCTTGATATTGGGGTATTTTACATTAATGCTAATTAGTGTTGAGTAAACTTTTGAAAAGTTTGGTTCGTCCGGTTTGTGAAAATTCAGCAAAAAGTTAATTTGTTTTTGAATTAGTTTGTATCGCATAGGGACTTTAGCAAAACCCTTAAGGCCTCACGCCCACAGCCGTAACGCCAGCAGAATATCCCAGCGGAGTCCATCACAGCGCCCCCCCAAAGACCCAATACTTACCTTTCCAGATCGCTGTACGCATCCAGGCTGGCGGGCTGGCGCGCATGCGCAGTACATCGCGTGACGCGCCAGTAGTGCGCATGATGCGGCCAGCGGTGGGCGGGGACGCGTAATCACATGATACTTCCGCTGTGCTACAGCAGAAGTATAGCGTGACGGCCGGCTTCCATTGACTACAATGGAAGCCGGCCGCGCATATTTCTGCGGCAAATAGAGCATGCTGCGGTTTCTTTCACACTATGGAATTCCGTGGTGGAATTCCGCAGCGTGAACATTCCGCTGCATAACACCGCGGATTTCCGCCATGGGCATTAGCCCTAAAGTGGTGTTTAACACTGTCTAAGAGCTATAAACCTTTTTCTTCTCCTCTTCCTTCTTAATCAAGGTCTTCGCCATATAAAGGTGATTACTATTATGAAGAAGAACCCAACACAATCACATGGAGAACATAGAAACTCAATGCAGATGTTGTCCTTGGCCAGATATGAAACCAGGACCGCAGTGCTGCAAGGCAACAGTGCAAGACACTAAGTCGCCGTACTTCTTCCTCCTCCTCATCTTCCTTCATAAATGTATATATTATCTAAATAAAGGTGATTATTATGAAGAACAAACCCACAGAAACAGTGTGAGAACATACAAACTCTATGCAGATGTTGTCCTTGGTCAGATTTGAACCTAGAACCCCGACACTACAAGGCAGCAATGCTAACCACTGAGCCACCATGCTTCTTCCTGCTGCTCCTCTTCCTTCATGCACAATGAGGAAAAAGCATGGTGGCTCAGTGGTTCACAGTAGATTCAGATCTGACCAAGGATAACATCTGCTGGCAGTTTGTATGCTCTCCCTGTGTTTGTATGGGGTTTTTCTTCATATTAATCACCTTTTATTTACATTTTCTTCATAAATGTATGCACAGAGAAGGAGGAAGAGCAGGAAGAAGCATGGTGGCTCAGTGTTTAGCACTGTTGCCTTGCAGCAGTAGGTTCAAATCAGACAAAGGACAACATTTGCACGGAGTTTGTATATTCTCCCCTGTCTGTTCTTCTTCTTAATAATATTCACCTTGATTTATATGGAGCATACATTTATTGAGGAGGAAGGAAGAGGAAGACGAAGCATGGTGGCTCAGTGCTTAGCACTTTGCCTTGTTCAACAGGGTTTGGTTATTTCAGTTCACTCAACACTAATCCTATTGATAAGAACTGCACTTGTGGACCTGTAAAGGTTACCTTCAGGGGACTGTAAAAGAGGTTGTTTATGGGACATAATACACATTACAGGAATGTGGGCCAAATCTGACACTTTTGGTGCGATGGGCTAACTAATGTCCATAGGTGTTTGTAGAAAAGGTAAGAGGTGTTCCTTCTCTCCTTTCTCCTGGGGGATGTCTCCAAAGGAGATAAGCCAGGGCCAGAGTTCTCTGACAGCAGGTTATTCCCATCTACTCATTGAAAATACAGACAAGTGAGTGCCCAAAGTATATGGGAGTAAGGAGGAATGTCTGTTGGCTGGTTCGGTTGATGACCATGTCAGGGTGTATTGATGCCTAATCATGGGGAAGGGAGGGGAGGGGGTCGGCTATCCAACAGCTTCAGTGCCATAAAGCAGGACACAGGGGGCGCTAATACTGCTAAAAATGTGTCCATCAGGGGCTCTAAGACAGTTTGCCCAGTGGGGTAACTACGTTATAGTGGAGACAAAGGTCCCAGAACTTCAAATCCTGTAACTCAGAATGAGTAGAGGATAAGTAATGTGTGTACATGGGGACTCCAACAGCAGAATAGTGAGTGCAGTTCTGGGGTAAGGCTGTGTGTTGGAGAGTTCTGCTGATTCCAGGGTCTGGTCACAAGAGGCAGGTGTAGCTCTTGCTGGATCCCAGGAGCAGTGCACTGTTTCTGGGCTTGTTTGCTATGGAGCCCCGTGCTCCCCCCCCCCCCGGCTTCGGTTGGGAGGGGGGAGGAATGAACCCCAGGAGGGGAGAGGATCCAGCCGGGGTGCAAGCAGTGTCACCCAGACTCCGCGAGAGGACATGGAGCACAGGAAGACCAGAAGCCAAACCAAAGGCAAGGTGAGTGCTGCAAAAGCACCTGCAAGTGTCAGCTGGGGAGAGCGCAGGAGGGGTGAGGCTGTGACTGCCACGGCGTCTCGGATAGCCGCCAATATAAAAGATTATAAGGAGGTCGGTAGGCAGCTGCAGAAATACCGCAGGGAACTGCAGACTGCCCTCAGCGACCTAGATAAAGCCCCACGGGGAAGAAAAAAGATTACAGCAGCAGAAAGAGTTAAATCCTGCAAGGAGGCTGTGGACTTCTACAAGGAGGAGAGGTACAGGATATTGCAAGCCAGCGGCCCGTTTAAAGAAAAGCCTATAAACGACGAGCGATTTTCCAAAATGGCATACATGAGCAGTGACAGCAGCTCCGACGAATCGGAGGATGCACAGGAGGCGATGGCTGTATGCTCAGGGGAGCAGCCGTCCCTACAGCAGAGGGGAACAGCAGGGAGCAGCATTCCTGCTGAGCGGGTTAGCCTGCCCCCCTCATCGGAGGAGTCCAGTGCTGAGGACGGGGATGATGACAGCAACAGCAGCAGCGGTGAGGGGGCCCTCATAATGCAGCAAATCATGCTGCAGGAGTCCCCAGAAAGGATGCAGAACATGTACTTTGGTGACGACATGCCTGAAACATCGGCAGGCAAAAAGAAACAGAAAAAAAAGATGAAGACCACGGTGCAGGAGAGGTTTGTGTACGTCACCAAGCACTCCGGTCCGGCTGCAAAGTCAGATCGGGGTGCTAGCCCTGGTATACCCCTAGTCCCGGGCTCTGCAGTGGGTCCGGTGCAGGGGACTGGGGAAGAGAGGGTTAATGCGACCCAAAACTCCATTTCTGCTTGTGCCAGTAGTGGGAATGGAGGCGATAAGGAGGCAGAGAAGGTCCGTGGGAAAGATGGAATGAGGGGTCGCTGCCAATCCGGAGGTGCTGGTGCTGATGGCTGCCCCCCAGTGGGAGGGGGGGCAGTCCAGTGTCAGGTTCCATCAGTGGCGGCTTGGCTGTCCCTCCTGTGTCCCTAAAACGCCTGTCAGGTGTAGAGGGGGCGCAGTGGGTGGTAGCCAAGCCTGTCAATCCTCCCACCCATCATGACAGTATTGTGGTAACATCTAAGCAAGTAAAAAGTACAACAAGTCCCAGAATGGCTGGGAAAATGGGCGGAGCTGGGGCTGCAGAGACGGCTCCTACCGATAATAATACGGGACTTAGGACTGATTCTGTCGGTCTCCAGCCTCAGCCCGCTGGAAAGTGTAATATTAAAAATAAAAGTAAAACAGGTCCTGGTCCAGCGAAAGGAAAGAAAGGTACGAGTGGTGTGATGGATATAACTGCCAGTGCTACCACTGCCCCTGCTCCCGTGGAGGCTCCAGGAGCTCCGGATGCCCCCAATCCCCCGGGAGGTATGCCATCTTGTGTACAGGTGGGTGGGGCTTCGGGTAGTAGTCAGGGGATGGGCCGGGATCCAGTCACCCCTCCAGTGGCGACAACAGCTGGTAGAAGTTATGCCAGTGTCGCCGCTGGAGGGAGGGGGGATGCGTCCTCCTTGTCTTTGGGCTCTGGAGACGGCGTTTTGCAACGGCCCCTCCTGGAGGCCTTGAGGAAGGGGGAGAGCTCGATTAATGTAGGGGGCAGAGTTGTGGATTTGTCTCTCTGGGTGGAGAGACATGGTCTTGGTGCCTTCCGAGAACAAAGGGGGGAGACTGTTTGGTCCCTGCCGACAACCGGGCAGGACATTGGCCGTAGGAATGTGGCTCGTCTTCAGTGGAGAGGCAATGACGCATGCCCATCCAGGAGTAAGGTGGTGGAGCTTCTGCTGAAGATGGGTTTCAGGGCAAATGACATCTATGCCCTGATCCATCCTTACGGCACGTCTGAGTTCGACATCAGCTTTGTTCGCCCAGAGGGCCTCGAGCTCTTTTGGGGGAACTACGAGTTGATGGACGAGCCCGGCTGGCGCGGTTTCACTGCACAAGTGGTAACCCGCCAGACTGGAGTCAAGAGAGTGACCGTTTTGACTTGTAACGAGTCCCCCTCTTGTTACGATATCATGACTTGGATAAGTCGGTACGGAGAGGTGGTGGATATGCCCAATAAGAACCGGAACGAACACGGCATCTGGTCCGGAGCCTGGACGTTTATGGTGAAACTTAAGCGTTCAGGGAATTCGGTGGCCCACATACCATCCGCGGCCTTCCTTGGCAGGGATCGTATCTTGGCCTTCTACCAGGGGCAGCCGAAGCTCTGTCACAAGTGCAGCGACCCCACACATTTGAGTGCAGCCTGTAATGTCATCAAGTGCGCTCTGTGTGGCGAGGTAGGTCATCTTGCGGCATCTTGTGCAGAGATTAGGTGTCACCTGTGTGGTGACCTCGGTCACCCATTCAGTCGCTGTCTGTGCTCTCTTTCACCAATGCGGTCATGGCCCCAGCGGAGGAGAGCCGTGAGGTTGCTTCTGCAGGGGAGGGGACCAGCAGAGGCGATGGAGCCCAGGAGCCAAGGAAGAACAAACATGCTGGGGCAGCCAAGCTAAGGCGCCAAGAGAAGTGCAGAAGGGGCAGGGAGCTGGTGGAAACCCAGGTGGCAGGTGGGTCAATGCTGGCCCCTGCTCCGGACGCAAATCATGTGGCTGAGGCTCCAGGGGACAGGGAGCTGGATGAGGAGGTCAGGAGGATCCAAAGGGAAGAGGATGCTACTTATTCAGATTCTTCTCACTATGAAAGTGTGGGTGAGGGCAAGGATGAGTGGCAAAAGAAAAAGCGCAAGCAGGGCTCCAAGAAAATGAAAAAAAGGGAAGGGAAATCTTCCCCTGCAACGGGCCAGGTGCAGGAAGGCAATCCAAACTCTCCTCTTGTTGGGCTCTCCAACAGGTACCAAGCTCTCTCGTCCTTGGAGGAGGCAGAGGGAGAGGTGTCTAGGACAAGCGTGGGGCCTACAGGGGGTGCTGAGCCTTCCTCTTGTGGGAGTTTGGTGACCTCCAGGGGGAGGGCTGGCCCAGAGCCCAGTGGCAAGGAGGACGAGGTTGAGGAGCCCCTTGCCATGGACCTTTCAGTGTCCAAGAAACGTGGCAAGGGGTCATCCTCAGACCCTGATGAGAAGGGGGATGGGAAGAAGAAAGCCATCTAACTCAATCACCAATGATAGCGGCTCCCGCTCCGTTGACGCTGGCATCCATTAATGTTGCCAGCATTAAATCTGATATGGCTAGATTTGAGGGCTTTGATTTTCTCGGCTGTGTTGAAGCCGACATTTTGTTTTTGCAAGAGACCAGGCTGCCAAATTTGGCAGCTGTGCATAAGACAAGGAGAGAATGGAGGTCTGGTCCATCTTACTGGTCTCTTGCGGCCGAGCCATATAGCGGAGTGGCGGTACTTTTTACCGCAGCGGTTGAATGCCGACGGGTTATCAAGTTAGAAATGGGGAGGTGCCTGATCCTGGATGTTCTCATGAAGGGACAAGAGCTTCGGCTAATCAACATCTATGGTCCCCAAACCAAGCGGGACCGCAAGGATCTCTTTATGAGGATCAAGCCGTACCTTTTTACCAGTCGGCAGGTGATCTTTGGGGGTGACTTTAACGCAGTCACGAGGACCCGTGACAGGGGAGGCTCCCTAGGCAAGCTGACTTATGATAGCATCGCGCTTAATAGCATAGCTAGCGAAGCTCGCCTGGTGGATGTCCACATCCGGCACACCCCAGGCCACGCGGGTTTCACCTATTATAGAGGCGAGTGCAGGTCTAGAATAGATAGGTTTCATTTGAAGGAGGAAGCCATCTCTTCACCAGTATCTGTTGTTGAGGTGGAATTGTCCGACCACTGTCTGATTTTGTTTTCCCTGAATGTTGCAGAGACCCCCCGGATGGGTAGAGGCTTATGGAGGCCGAATTCATCACTCCTGGAGGAAGCAGAGATAAGACAGTCCTTTGAGGATTTTCTGCAGAGCCAGGCACCATTACTGGATCTCTGTAGCAGTAAGTCAGAGTGGTGGGAGATGTTCAAGATCAGGGCGGCGAGATTCTTCCGCCAGCTCTCTAGCCTCAGGAGCCTGAGTAAGTACCGTCTTTATCAGGGCCTGAGGAGGAAACTCGAACATCTCGTCTCGACTGGAGGTAGCTGAGAGGATATCTCCAGAGTGAAGTCTGTGCTCAAGGGGTGCCAGTATAATAGGCACGCATCTTTGGTTTTTGAGGGGAACTTCGGGAAGTACCACTCGCCCGACCCCCCTACAGAAATAGTGAGTACAGCTCTGGAGTATAATACAGGATGTAACTCAGGATCAGTACAGGATAAGTAATGTATGTACACAGTGACTCCACCAGCAGAATAGTGAGTGCAGCTCTGGAGTATAATACAGCATGTAACTCAGGATCAGTACGGGATAAGTAATATATGTACACAGTGACTCCACTAGCAGAATAGTGAGTGCAGCTCTGGAGTATAATACAGGATATAACTCAGGATCAGTACAGGATGAGTAATGTATGTACACAGTGACTCCACCAGCAGAATAGTGAGTGCAGCTCTGGTGTATAATACAGGATGTAAGTCAGGATCAGTACAGGATAAGTAATGTATGTACACAGTGACTCCACCAGAAGAATAGTGAGTGCAGCTCTGGAGTATAATACAGGATGTAAGTCAGGATCAGTACAGGATAAGTAATGTATGTACACAGTGACTCCACCAGCAGAATAGTGAGTGCAGCTCTGGAGTATAATACAGCATGTAACTCAGGATCAGTACAGGATAAGTAATGTATGCACACAGTGATTCCACCAGCAGAATAGGGAGTGCAGCTCTGGGGTATAATACAGGATGTAACTCAGGATCAGTACAGGACAAGTAATGTATGTACCCAGTGACTCCACCAGCAGAATAGTGAGTGCAGCTCTGGGGTATAATACAGGATGTAACTCAGGATCAGTACAGGATAAGTAATGTATGTACCCAGTGACTCCACCAGCAGAATAGTGAGTGCAGCTCTGGAGTATAATACAGCATGTAACTCAGGATCAGTACAGCATAAGTGATGTAATGTAATTAGGAAATTCCTGCTGTTAAATCCTTTCTGTTTTTGCAGCATCTAAAGAAATCCTGGCAGGTTCCCTTTAATTTTGAGGAATAGAAGACTTGTTCTATTTTCGGAGCATCTCCAGATAATCCCGTTTATCCTCAATGCGCTTAAATGCCTTTACTGTATGGAAATTGGTGAAAAGGCAAAAGAGATTATTGTAATAAAGCAGAATCCCGGCTTGTGCCATCCACGCAGCGTCCACTCCAAGTGTTACAATGGTTCCTGTAGAGGAGCGGTCCTTGGGGGTCATTCTCTGCAAGCAGCGCACGTGCCTACTCTTCCATCTATTCTTCCACAGGATCTTGCAATTTTTGTTAAATTCCTAAGATTTTCTCAAGCAGTAAATGACATGCAGATAACGCTTTTCATAAATGAAATGTCAGACAGATGAAATGAATGATATGAAACGCACCAGCGCTGCCATAATGTGGAGATATTTTCGTATAACGGACAAGTTAATTTAACAAATTTTGTATTCTGACATCACACTTTCCATATTCTTATCAGCCTGCATCCGCCGTGCATGTCAGAAACTGATGAGTGTAAAGAGACGAGCGGCACTATGTGGACGCTGCTTATCTCTTCCTGCAGAGGTGGCTGATGCAGATCACTTAGTGGGGAGTTCCTTCTCTCTATCACTAATGAAGTGACTCGTTGTTCTCCCTCTGTCTAAGAGGTTCTTCAGCAGCTGCAGTGTGTATTGTACTGTAGAGAGGGAGCGCTATTCTGCCATCTCCTCTACAAAATGCAGCTTACAGCCGCTGTCTGGCGGCCCTAGCTCCACGTGTTAAGCCCTTGCAGCGTCCGAGTAGCGGCGCTTCAATATGGGGGAGACCCCGGGTAAACTAGATGGATGTCACCGGTGGCTCTGCAATCTTTCCCTGCAATGATGACAGGTGGCCTGACTTGGTCACTCACAGTGACAAAAGGAGTTACTACGGTTAGCAATTATCAACGGTGGTTTGTCACGTGACGCCAGTACATAGTAACATAGTTCGTTAGGCTGAATGAAGACAATGTCCATCTAGTGCAGCCTGTCTAGCCTCCTGTTTTGTTGATCCAGAGGAAGGCAAAAAACCCCAAGGGCCAGAAGCCAATTAGCCCTTTTGGGGAAAAAATTCCTTCCCGACTCCCTAATGACAATCAGACTGTTCCCTGGATCAACCCCTAATAGTTCCTACCTGCCTGTATACCAGGATTAACAAATAATCTTAGATTTATAGTTTATAATATCCTTCCTCTCCAGAAAGACATCAAGTCCCCTTTTAAACTCCTCTAAGAATTTTGCCATCACCACATCCTCAGGCAGAGAGTTCCACAGTCTCACTGCTCTAACAGTAAAGAATCCCTTTCTGTGTTGGTGATGAAACCTGCTTTCCTCTAAACGTAGCGGATGCCCTCTTGTTACGGTTGCAGTCCTGGGTGTAAACAGATCTTGGAACAGATCCTTGTATTGTCCTCTCATGTACTTATACATAGTTATTTGGTCGCCTCTTCCTTAACGGACTCAAAGGGATAATGAAGAAATAATTGACACGAGTCCTGGTAGCTTTGATTTGTAAACTGGAGGTACTCAATTTACTTCAGCTTTTAGTAAAATTCATAAAATAACAAGTACGGTGCATCAGTAATGGCAGAAGTAATGTTTTGTATGGACAACGACGTTGCTCCAAGTTCCAGTTTAGTACAATAAAGTCTAAATTTCAACTCTCTCTCACTTTGTGTTTAAGGGTTACTCAGTAAGAATTCCCACAGTCCTAGTTATCTGAGGATTATTTTCCTGAAGATTACTATGCAGCTTGGTGAAGTTACTTAAAACGTGGGCCTCTTTCACTTTCCCTGGCTTTACTTTTAACAGGGGCTCGTGTAGCTCACTGTTGTGTAGATGGGTCCCAATCCTTCTCCTCCACACTGCACTTAATTTTGGAAGCTTGTAAATGCTTGCTTCTGATTCCGGACAACGTTTATCCTCTCCAGACTGCTGTGCACCTCTTCTTACGTCCTACTCCTCCAACAACCTCCCCACTTCTCCCTCTAATGCCTCCTTCACTTCCTCTCCTTACTCCCGCACTTTCTCCAAAACCTCCCAACATCCTGCCTTGCCCTGCTCACTTTCCTGCTCTTCAATCTCACCCTTCCCACTCTACCAATTAGGGATAGACTGACAAGCAGCCAATCAGCAGCCAGCTGTTGCCAAGTAGTTAGCCTAAGCTCGTGAAGAAAAAGGGAAAGACAGGGTCTTTCAGACGTACGACACCCTCAGTGTCTCAGTATGATCACATAGCCTGGTGCTGCAGGACTTGTGACTGTGTGGCTACCCTGAAGGACCACCAGGGCCATGACACCCTGGCCCCTCCAGTGTGGGTCTTAGCCGGGAGGGGGATAGGGAGTAAGCAGATAACGCTGCCCATTAGCACTGGTGAAAGGCGCCTCCACTGCCCAAGTGCTACAGCTGGGGAGGGGAGAAAGAGAGCTGTAGAGAAGATGAACACAGCGCTGGTTAAAATCCCCGCACCCCTGCCAGACCAGCGGCAGGGAGCTGGGAGGTTCAGAGTGCAGGAAAGCACTAAGAAAGGTGTGACATAAATAGCATGTCACTATTCAGAAGATCTCCCCCCGAATAGGGATAATGGAGAAGTAGCCCACCCGCAGCCCAAAGATCCTTAGCCTTACTAGGTGCAGTAGGCACCCTATAAATAGCATAAAAAGCTGTGCCACAGCTCAGTGGGTGGCATCAGCAGAACAGCAGGCACATCAGCAATGCAGAAGGGGGATCCAGCAGAGGCCTATGTGTGATGTGGCATCACTGTCCCCATACTGGGGAGCAGTGCAGTAGAGAACAGCAGAGCCGGAAGAGAGACATGATGTCCAGATGACAAAAGGGCCTGATGACCCGGGGGCCAAACATGACGCAGTGCCTCACGGAAGGAGAAGAAGCCTCCCTTCCCGCAGGGAACTCAGTCCCTGAAGAAGCAGACGGCGTTGTGAACTCGAGATGATGACAGCTGTAATGCCAGTGCAATGACATTAGTGTGCGCACACTTTTAGGGATGAAGATGGACTGATACGGACTGGGGGGAGCAGCTCCCCAACGGGGTCCTAGTGATGGGGGGATGGTGACGGGTTCTGGGAAAGTCTGTTAATGTGAAGTGTAACACTTTATGTGACGGGGGACAAGACAGTTTGAGTAGTGCTGCTATGCCTTAGCAAGAGATTATGTAAGATGTCTGTTCACACTTACGGTGCGTCGATTCCACTGTGACGCGGAGCTGCCAGACTGGTGATGCACTCCGGCACCTGCGGTGTGTGCGGCTGCGATGCTGCTATGGATGCTGTGCTGCGGACCCTCGAAAATGTAATATGGAGTACGACAATGAATATGACGCGCTACTATGAAGATGTCTAGTTAGGAGCGAGTCACAGCGCCTGATCCCGCTGAGATGTTACCCTGTTATGTGTGAACACTGGCTGAGGACTACATGACGTCTAAGTACCCAGTGCCCTCCTGCGGAGCGAAGCAGGCCGACCGCGTCCGTCAAGGAAAGGTTATTTTCATAAGAAAAAAAAGAATGCGTCCTCTGCCTGCCAACGCCGCACCATCCTGAACAACATAATAAGCACCTCAGCTGCTGCAGAACATCATAACAGACACTGCAGCTGCTGCAGAACATTATAATGCATCTCAGCTGCTGCAGAAACCCATAGCAAACACCTCAGCTGCTGCAGAAGAGGATACTACATATCTCAGATACTACAGAACATAATAATGCATATCAGCTGCTGCAGAACCTCATAATAAACATCTCAGCTGCTGCAGAACATCATAATACACACTTCAGATACTGCAGAAGCTCATAATATACATCACATGTGCTACAGAACATCATAATACATGCCTTACCGGCTGCAGGACCTTCTAACACTTATCTCAGCTGCTGCAGAACATCATAATACACGTCTCAGTTGCTGCAGAAGATGATACTACATACCTCAGATACGGCCCAACATTATAATGCATCTCAGCTGCTGCAGAACCTCATAATATGCACCACATCTGCTGCAGAACCTTATAATACATGCCTTACCGGCTGCAGGACCTCATAACACTTACCTTAGCTGCTGCAGAACATCATAATACAAGCTTCAGCTGCTGTAGAACCTCATAATACATGTCTCAGATACAGCAGAACCTCATGATACAGACTTCAGCTGCTTCTGAACATCATAATATACAACTCAGCTGCTGCAGAACATCATAGTATACATTAGAGCAATCAGTATGGAGGGCGGATGAAAAGAGTCGCCTCACTTGTTATACAGGACGATGTCCGGCCTCCAGATCAGCTCCGAGGGGATCCGGATGGATGTGACATTCTCATATTCCAGGGGGTCCCAGCGCAGCTTGTAGTCATGCCATTCCTGCAGGAGGGGCACAGATAACATGCAGGTAAGTCAGCAGCTCCTTCAGATGCCAGTAGGGTAACTACCAGGTGGTGTCAAGAAGAAGGCGACATTCTTGGGGTTGGTGGGGTTTTCAGGGGTGGGACCTTCACTGGATGGGTGATAAAAGTTAATTCTGGTATGACCCCCTTAATGTTGGACTAGTGAACCAGTAAGATCTACAACACAAAGACTAAGAGATCGGTCAGCGACTTACTGATTGTTTCTGTGTCTTACGTTTTCTTCTCCTTTGGTGAGACGAGCAAAAGGGCAGCGATTCTAACTGGTTACTGTATGGGACTGGTGTTACTGCCACGGGCGGTCATCTATAGAGGAAGGGCACCTGGTGGCACCCGGGTTTCATCAACCTTGCAGAGGTCCTTCTGAGGCAACTTACCTGTTTGACCCAGACATTGGTCGTCATCATCTGGTTCTTCTCATCCTGCAGACAACATAAATGGGTCAGTGACATATTGACAGGGATCAAGCGGAGAAGGAACAAGACTGACAGATCATCAATGTATCACGTCATCCACCGCTAGACAAGCAATGTAATACACAGCCCACGGCCACTGAGCCACCTCACCTATCTGGGTACGGCTACTGTTGGCTGTCTCCTTGGTTTTTTAAGTAAATGATGGGGGGCCAAGACTTATATGGACCCCCAGTCAGTAGATTTTTTCTGTTCAGCATAGTCATAGTGGGGTTGTTTGGTCACCACAGCAGCTACATTACAGGACTAAGGTTCAGCGAACCAAACCAGTTAAACTTTGCTGGAGGAAGAAGAGGAAAAAGAAGAGAAAGAAGAAGAATGAAGAGAAAGAGGTGGAAGAAGAGAAGGAAAATGAAGAAGAAGAAGAGGAGGATGGAGAAGAGGAAGAAAAAGAATGACGAGATAGAGGTTAAAGAAGAAGAGAAGGTAGAAAAGGAGGACGAGGGAGAAGAAGAAGAGGAGGAAAAGGAGAAGAAAGCGGAGGAGGCAAAAGAGGAGAAGAAGAAGGAAGAAAAATAATAAGAGGAAGTAAAGGAGGAAGAAGATGAGAAGGAGGAATAAGAAGGAAGAGAAATAGATGGAAGAGGAGAAAGAGCAGGAGGAATGTTTTGAACTACTGGGGTTCAAATCTGACCAAGGACAACATCTGCATGCAAAGTGTCCTTCTCCTTCTGGAGGATCTGACATGTTCATTCATTACATTGGATATCCTACTCATTTCAATGGAAAACGTGTGATGCCCCATTTCACCTGCGGCAGCGCTGCAAGGAAATGGAACACTTACTGCTGGGTTCCTCACAGATTGATGACTCCGGGTCCATCAGTGGGAAAATCTGTAATCAGCTTATCATTAAAAAAAGTACAATAGAGACCCCTTATAATGAATTTTAATTATATTTATATTTTAAAGTGCCGGGGTGGGCTGGTACTGTGAGTTAACGCACTTCATTATACATATAATACAATGACCGGCCTCTTTATTAGACCCCATCTAGTAGCGTTGGACTTCCTTTGGTCTTCAGAACTGCAGCAGTTCGTCGTTGTGTAGATTTTACTAGATGATGAAATCGTTCTGCAGGAGAATCGGCCCCTGCGGACAGGAAGCTTCTTGTAGTCGCCGCAGATTAGATGGCGGTGCTGACATGTTCTGACCAGCTGACAGGAAGGGGTCAGCGATTTATCCTGCTTGTGCCAAATTCTGACTCCCATCAGCACGGGGCAACAGAAATCTGGATCCATCTGACCAGGTTATATTTTTCGGCTGCTCAGTGATACAAGTTTTGCGCTCTTTTGCCCGCTGGAGTTGCCCTGTTCTGTTTCTCTTAGACACAATGGCGCTGGAACTGGTCGTCTGCTGTTATAGCCCATCGAGATGTGCATTCAAATACATTAGTTGAGGCTCCAGCATTGTATTTGGCTGCCCCTGACTGTACAATGACTGTTGGCCAGAATGATTCCTGACATCCCCCTCTGACCCCTTTCGGTGATGAGTTGTTTCCATCCACTGGATCGCCTTTCGCTGGATGTTTTTCATCGATCACGCCGGTCTCAGTACACTCGCCACACTGGTACATGATAAAACCCCCTGTGGTTGGCAGTGAGACCCTGGCTAGACTAGTCGCTCAGATTGCTGGATTTTCCAATCTAAGGCCACTTTCACACAGCTGTGAAACCCGCGTGAGGTTTGTGCGTCGCACGAATATGATCCTCATTCTTTTTAAATTGAGTAATATACATGAACAGTCTTTTCCGGCACCGCATTGCCGTACAAAAGAAAATTGCTGTCGCTTCCTCGAAACACATCGCCTATGGTTCTCAGTGGGACAGTAAAACGCACCGCATGGCGTGAGATGTGCACGAAAGTGGGATGCGGGGGTTCCCATTAGTTACTCTCCGATCCTCCAACACAGCTGATAGCCACACCGGAGCATCACTGCTTTACTGAAGTGACATTGCAGTAAAAAACGTACGGACCGACCGAGTCTCTCCGCCAAATATCATGTTCGCCCGTGTGTAGGTAGCCTAATGTGGATTCACACAAACTGATTCATGTAAACCTTGTCACTACAGATGAGCGAACGGACTCGTGTAGGGCGATTTCGCAATCGAGCACCGCTTTTTTCGAGTAACTGACTACTGGGGCGAAAAGATTCGGGGGGCGCCGGGGGTGAGCGGGGGGTTGCAGAGGGGAGTGGGGGGGGGAGCGAGAGAGAGGGCTCCCCCCTGTTCCCCACTGCTACCCCCCGCTCCACCACGCCGCCCCCCGAATCTTTTCGCCCGAGTAGTCAGTTACTCGAAAAAAGCGGTGCTCGATTGCGAAATCGCCCTAAACGAGTCCGTTCGCTCATCTCTAGTTGTCACGTTATTTTATACCGCACCCCGGGGTCACGGGGATAATTTCCATACAGGGAAGCTCCAATTGTGAGACGGCCGGGGGCTCTGATAAAGGGGACATTCAGTGTGTATCTCTGTTATCGGTTGTGGACTTTCTGTCATTCTTCATATATTCGCCTGGCACAGAATCAGTTAGAGGATGCCAGCTGATTTCTGCCATACATTTCTCATGCCCGCCCCGGGCTCAGGCTTTCTTCCGCTCTTGCCATAGCACCACCTGCTACATTAGCGCTTGGTGCAGTGAGAGGTTGTTGTGCCAGTCGTGCCAGGGTGTGCAGTAATGCAGAGCCCATTCTGTAGGTGCCAGAGGAGCCCGGAGATAATTGATTATCCGGATGAGGGATATAATGGGTAAACATACATAGAGCTAGAGGCGGTCATAATGCCATTAGTGACTCATCTCAACCACTATCAATTATTGAGGCGGCTTCACACCACTCAGCGCTGTCATTACTATTTACAAAAATGATTTATTTTCTGGACACTTCGGTTGTCATGACAACAGAACGCGGGGAGCGATGGCATTTAAGCTACAGAAAGATACGTAAAGGGGTTGTCCAGTTGTAAACTACTGACGGCATGAATAATTACTATTATAATAGATTGGCAAGGGATCTACCACGCAGGATCCCCACTGATCAGCTGTTGCAGACACTACAGTGGCCAGGCATGGTATTGCAGGCTAAGTTCCCATTCACTTCAATGCAAGCTGGGCCTGCAGTACCAAGCTTGGCCACCACAAAGAGAACGGCGCTGTCTGCTGAGGCCCCCCTTGGCCTATAAGAGGCTCTCAGAGGCTCCTTGTGTGCAGTGACCTCTTCCTCCGCTTGTGTAGAGCTTGTTGGCCACTGGACTCCTCTACGACGCAGGGAAGAGATTTCACCCCGTTACCAGAGGGGGGCGCATTATTGGGATGTGAGAAGCTGGATGGTCGTATCCATGAATGGCATGCAAGACAAAAGTGAGGGCAGCAGCTCCCCCAGATTCAGCCATTACATATGTATGAGTTCTGAGGTACGTGTTTCTGTTACTACAACTATCTTAGCCATGGATTACGTGCACCTTCACATTTAAAGGGGTTTTCCTTGATCAGCTTGGGTTCGTCGCTCAGGACCTGACCAATCAGCTGAGCAAGGAACTGCTGTCAATGCTGCAAATGCACAGAGGTCGGAGCTGAAGCAGCGGAAGTCTCAGGCTGACCTTTATGTAGTGGCCGATGCTTGTAACTGCAGGCACACCTTGCATTGATTTCAATGAGAGTCGTGCCTGCAGTTACAAGCACCGGCCGCTACATAGAGGTCAGCCTGAGACTTCTGCTGCTTCAGCTCTGACCTCTGTGTATTTGCAACACTGACAGTATGCGCCTGCTCAGCTGATCGGTCGGGTCCCAGACAATGGACCCCAGCCGATCAACTATCGATGACCTATCCTGAGGATAGGTCATCGATAGCATTTTCCAAAACCCCTTTAATTTATTTGTTGGAGGCCTTTGGCCCAAAGAGAGGTGTCTTTTATAGCTAGTTCCCCATCCATCTCGGGTGCGGCGGATGGGCCCACATGCTTTGATCACAATATGTGCTAAGGGCCTTGTACTATGTGATTTGTATAAACAGTTATGCAGTTTCATGAATCTCTTCACTGTGTATGACCCTGTGCGCTGAAGCACTTGTCTCTGTTACTGTATGGGTTGCAGCCATGGCTTACCTGCAGCTTCACATGTAATGTATATAGCAACAGTTCATTTGTATGCAAAGAGCAGCGCACCCCACATAATTCATGCATCGCTGCATACCTAGGCAGATCATTCAGGAGTCTACAAGAGCTGGATGGCTCCAGCCCATATGGAAGCTGTGATAAGAACCAGAGATGTAGCTAGGCATGACTTCACACAAGGATAAATGTTGAGTTCACTGCCCTCAGCTGGGCATGCCAAAGGGACTTGTTGGCGAGTCCCATCACCCAGCGTTCATGCCTCGGCAGCCGCTGTACAGGTAGCGGTGCCCTTAACGAGGACCCTATTGCTACTTATTGTACCTGATTACTCCTTAACCAGCTGCTCAGGAGTCTAGGAACGATGGGTAACTATGACCACTGTTGGTTGTACCGCCATATTAGTTATTACCCAGCTTTCCCAGGCTCTGTCCTAACTATAGAGGTAAATGCTCTTTAAAAAAGCTAATGGGCTATAATATAAATAAAGTGGAGTCAGTTACCGTCATTACCATATGAGAAGAGACAGCCAGGACAGGGCTGATGGAATTTATGGCACAGACCCAGCAATGCAGGACATGGCGAGAATATCTATTAACCCGAGCGAGGAGTGCGGAGACTCCATACCCCACTGACTATGTATACTAAGGCTGCAGAGCACTTCTGAAATGTCAAGGCAACTCTCCGATTTCCGTCAAAATCTTGTCCCGGGACTGAAGGAGAGAGTTATACTACATGCTGTTGGTCTTCTGTGCCTGTGACCCTCTCATTGGCCGATTCTGGGTCCCATCATCCAAGATGGCCAATGCAATCTTCAGACTGTTTAATTCCTAAAGTGTACTGGTAGTGTTAGACTACCAATGCACTATACCTGCTTTCTGATTGGCCAGCACTGTGCACGTGATCAGCAATGGCCAATCAGAAAGCAGTATTAATTAGGTAGCTAGAAAATTGCACCTGCCATCTTGGATGGCTGAAATCAGGATCCCAAATCAGCGGATCATAGGGACATTGGCAGAGAAGGACAACAACAGGTAGTGTACTGCGCCCTCCTATCATGGGACCGAAATTTGTCCTATAACTATAGGGTTGCTTTAATTCCTTCCCACCCCAGGAGGTAAATGTACGTCTTGGTTTGGAAGCAGTTCCTGTGAATGGACATACTTTTATATCCTATAGATAGTGAACACTCAGAAACTGAGCTCATGCCATCTGCATGGCGTCTGTGACCAACAGCCAGCCTCCCACTGCAACAGTGAGGATCAGTGAGAACACCGATCCCCGCTGTTAATCCCTTTCATGCCTTGATCAATGTTGAACGCAGAATGTAAAGAGTTCACATAGGGAGGGTGCTCCCTCTGTGATGTCATCAGCCCTCAATGTCGTGCAATCGTGGAGGGCCGAGGGGTTTTCATGGCTACCAGTCGTCCGGGCCCGCCATGGTCTGTAATCGCTATGAGAAGCGATAATGCATTGCAGTTCAGAAATACTGCAGATTCAGGTCACCCACAGGGACATAGAAGAATGTTAAAAAAATAAATAAAAGAAGGAAAAAAAAACATGTAAAAAAAATAAAAAACAACACTTTTGCGCACATTCCCCTCCTTGTTTAAAATATACGTTAAAAAATGTAAAAATCCACATTGTCGCATTCATCACAACCTGTACAATAAATCGAACACACTTTTTATCCTGCACGGAAAATTCCTTTAAAAAAAACCCCATCAAAACAACGGAGCGAAAATGATTTTTTTTTATTCCTTTCGCTTCTCAAAAAAACACAATAAAAGTGATTAAAAAAAAACTGTATGTACCAGAAAATGGTATAAATAGAGACTACAACTCTACACGCAAAAACAAGCTCTAACAGGGCTCAGTCGATGGGAAAATGAAAAAAAGTTATGGGACCTTGTATGCAGCGATGGAAAAAAGAAAATGTTTTTCCAAAAAAAAGGGTTTTTACTTTGCAAAAATAGAAAAACCTAAAAAAATCGACATAATTTTGTTATTGTCGTAATCGTACCGACCCGCAGAAAAAACGTATTGCATCATATATGCTGCATGATTAATGTTGTAAAAAAAAACTAAAATCAATGGCATTTATGAATTTTTCTGCCCTCCAAAAAAATGTATCTAAGTTATACAATACATCATATGTACCCAAAAATGGTACCAATAAAAACTACAGCGCGCCACGCAAAGCAAAACCCTCCTACGGCCATTACCATGCAAAAATAAATAGTTATGGCTTTTGAAAAGTGGAGATGAAAATCCCCCAAAAGTCATGACGTCCTTATGGCCAAAATAGGCCGTGTCACTAAGGGTTAACTATTGGAGATGAGCGAGCATACTCGCTAAGGCTAACTACTCGAGCGAGTAGTGCCTTAGTCAAGTACCTGCCCGCTCGTCTCTAAAGATTCAGCTGCCGGCGCGGATGACTGGTGAGTTGCGACGGTGAGCAGGGGTGAGCACGGGGGATCTCCCCTCCGTTCCTCCCCGCTCTCCCCGCCCGCCGCCGGCACCCGAATCTTTAGAGACGAGCGGGGAGATACTCGGCTAAGGCACTACTCGCTCGAGTAGTTTGCCTTAGCGAGTATACTCGCTCATCTCTATTAACTATGATGACCTCTGTTGACCATGAAGGTCTTCGAATGTCAAAGATTGAGAGTAGCAAAAAAATGGAGCCATATGGACTATTTCACCAAGACCAGGAGAAGTTTTCAGAATTGTCTTTTGGACCATCCATGATCAAGACTTCTAGGGGACTTTTTGTATAGTCCACCTGTCCCTCTAATACACCAAAATACTGAACCTTCTGCATCATGACTAGTTATGTCCCACCTTGCTGATCAACCATGACCTTCACTGATCATGGACATGTAGTAGGGTCTTGTTTCTTGGGTTTGGTCGAACTTTAATATCTACATGTATAGTGTTTTATATGTCTTCCTGTGCCTTTAAGTGGGGTAGAGCATAAATACCAAGGCCTGACTCAGGCTCCCTATCTACAGGAACATGGAGTTTTTAGTATTTTTGACCTATGTTCTGCCCAAGAAGACCAAGGAAGGCAAAGATGGCATCCACAAGCTTGGAAGAGAATCTCTACCACTCATCTCAATGGAAGTAAAAACAAAAAACTTTACTGCAACTTGTTAAAATCAGGTCAATTAGGTGTTTTGAACCTACCAGCATGGTTCTCAGCCAAAGCATCGTCTGCTAATGAGGACACCCTGCGTTAGGCATAATAAGAGTTAAATTGCTCTCTCACACACATAACTTACGGCCCGGCTGTTGTAAAGTCCTCATTAGGAAACGACGCTATGACTGAGAATCGCGCTGTTGGGCTCAAAACACATAAGCATCTTTCCTCGGAACGCTTTGATTTGTTTTTAACAAGATGCAATAAAGATTCTTGTTTTTACTTCAATGGGGCCGAGTGCTGGATGTGATCCTATTATCCTGACAAGCGGATTACCTACTGGAGTTTATTCTGAGCGCTACCCGAGCTATGAAGCGTCACGCCATGCCTGTCAGGATTAAATGGCGCGGTAAGATGAAAACTTTTATTTTTGGGGACCCTGACAGACTTCTCATAGGAAGTGATGGCAGCGCCTCCCATGTCATCCGTGTCGTTAAAGAAATCTTCTATACACATATGCACACACAGAACAGCCCCTTTATTAGAGCCCTTGGTCCTTTCAGGATTGGCGCTAATATATGGAAATTCTCCCGGTGACCCCGGAGCATAAAATCACGTGACCAGTTTTCTGTGGATCAGTTTCAGTTTGAATCCACATTAGATAGAAAAATCCAGCGATCTGAGCGACTTCCAACGAGCAAGCCTTTATGCTGCCTGAGGCAAACTATTAAATGTCCCCCCAAACACACACACAAAACCCTGAAAGTGCCAATACACAAGATACCCAACACATATTTGAACCATTGAGACTTGTCTGAAGTGACAAAGAAATAGTGCCCACCTTAATGGCCCCCAGTAGTAATATTGAACCCCTTAATAGCCCCAGTAGTAACAGTGACTCCGTTAGTGGTCCCAGTAGTACTAGTGGTCCAAGTAGTAATAGTGACACCATTAGTAGTCTCAGTAGTAATAACAACCCCATTACTAGTCTCAGTAGCAATAGTGCCCTCCATAGTGGCTCTAGGAGTAATAGTGTCCCCTATAGTGACCTAGTAGTAATTTCAATTATATCTGTTGAGCTGTGTCTGACTCTTGGATACTCTGTAGGCCAGTCCTCCCAATGCTTCTCTATGGCTTCTTTCAATTGCCTTCTTGATGGTGTCCAGCCAATGTGACTTTGGTCTTCCCTGTTTCCTTTTACTATTGACCATTCCAAGTGGCACCTCTTTTTCCAGCGAATTCGCCCTCATCATATGTTCAAAGTAAGTCAATCCCTGTCTCATGATCCGGCCTTCCAGGGACCCCTCTGGGTTGATGCGGTACAGGACTGCTTTGTTATTGACCCTAGCTGTCCAGGGGATTCGTAGAAGTTGTCTCCAACACCAGCTCAAAAGCGTCAATTTTTCTTCTGTCTGGTATCCTCAATGTCCACGTCTTACAGCCATATGTTGCAATCAGGAAAAAACGATGGCTGTGATTAACCTTCATTTAATGGTGACAGAGACATCCTTGCACTTCCATATTGGGTCCATGTTCACATGGCCGTACACCCCAATGCTAATCAACACCTTATCTCAGCTGTCGAGCTGCCACTATGATCGATGAGGGACCCAAGGAATACTAATCTATTAACCACTTTATTTCCTCCCTGTTGACCTTTGTGTGGACTTCCTCGTTGGTGGTGGTCATGGTCTTTGTCTTCTTGATGTTCAGGTGAAGTCCCATCTTCTCACTTTCTTCTTTTAGTTTCAGGACCAGCTTCTTCAGATGCTTTGCTGCTGAGCTTCTTCTGATGCTCGCTTGCCTTTCCATGATCCACCTCTGGTTCTGCCCTTGTGGAGTCCAGCTTGAACATCAGGAAGTTCCTGGTAAAGGATATTGCCCTAACCCTTCTGGATGATTTTCAGAGGCACCTTGCTGGCGTGGGGAATCAGAGTGATTGTTCTATAGTTTCCACAGTCCTGGACATCGCCCTTTGGCAATGGGAGGAAAACTGATTTTTTTCCAATCCTTTGGCCCTGTGCAGGCCCTCCAGATTGTCCAGCACAGTGGGGTCAGTGCAGCTCTTGGGACTGGTTGGAGAAGCTCTGCAGAGATTGCATTGATCCCAGGTGGTTTACTGTTTGGTAGCTGCCTCATTGCCAACTTTACTTCACTTTCCAGCAGGTCTGATTCCAGATCCTCTTGGCCCTCATGTTCCTTTGGGTGGTCACTGCTGCCACCAGCGTATAGTTCTGTATATTCTTTCCATCTCTTCTCTCTCCAAGAAAAGCCAGGAAAGACAAGAACAACTCACGATGCAGATGAAGAAGTCTTGACTTCACCTATAAGAAGGGTCACACCAGGGACTTATTTGCCACTGTGAAACAGAGAAAGAAGCCTTTCTCCGCTCACCAAGCAGCCAGTAGCAATAGTGACCCACTTAATGGCCCCAGAAGTAACCCTGTTAGTGGTCTTAGTAGTAAAACTGACCTTGTTAGTGGTCCCAGGAGTTACAGTAACCCCGCTAGGCACCTCAGTAGAAATAATAACCCCTTTAGTGGTCTCCATATTAATTGTGACCCCATAGTGGTCCTAGTAGTAATAGTACCTCCATTGCTGGTCCCAGTATTAGTAGTGTTCTCCATAGTGAATCCAGAAGTAATAATGACCCATATGCTGTCCCCAGTAGTAAATGGGACCCCCATGGAGGCTTTAGTAGTGATCACCATAGTGGCCCCCCTAGTAATAGTGCCCCGACAATGGACTCAGCAGTGGTAGTGTTTCCCATAGTGGCCCCATTATTAACAGTGTTCCCTGTAGTGGACCTTGGGCAACAACCTGACAAGCACTGAACTCGCTGTGCCTGCTGCTCTCTCCAAATGACCCCTGCTTTGTGATCTGTCTATGACCTTTGACCTCGCTCCTTGGAATCTGTGCAGAAGTGTGAATGCCGGGGAGACGTCATGGGTCACAGACTAAGTACAACAGTGGAGGCCACTAAATGAGTTCAGTGTTTGCCGGGTTGCTGCCCGACTTAGCAAGTATTTGTTTTTGGCCATTAATAAAGGCAGTAAAAAAGAAATACCAGCTGGGTGGCAACCCCTCGCCCCCTCCCTGAGGTCCTGCACACTACCGCCTGAGCCGGCAGTCTCAGGTCGCATCATGTAAGGGGCGCCACTGCCAACAGGGTCTGGTCATCAGCACTAGACTAGCCAGGATTTCACTGCCAACTTTGTGGGGATTTTTTGTATAATGGTGTGCAGTATACCAAGAATGGCATGGTGGAAGAAAAGATCCAACGAAAGGGGATCCTGTGCATGGAAACAACTCATTAACAAAAGGCGTCAGAGGAGGATGTCAGGAATCATTCTGATCAACAGGTACTGAATAGTCAAGAGCAGCCAAATACAACACTGGTGCTCCAACTAATGCACAGGTTACAGTGTCTGTGTAATTAAACCCTAAGAGAAACAGAAAGGTGAGACTCAGGTCAGAGGCGTAACTTGAAGCTCCTGGGCCCCAATGCAAAACCTGGAACGGGGCCACCAACTATAATGCTTTATTCATAGTACTAGGCTTCCTATATGGAGAAGAGAGGCCTTATGGGCCCCTAAGGATCCTGGGCCCGGGTGCAACCGCATCCCCTGCACCCTCTATAGTTACGCCCCTGACTCCAGTGCACAAAATAGTGCAAAGATTGTATCAGTGAGCAGCAGCAAAACATCTCCTGGTCAGATGGATCCAGATTTCTGTTGCTGATGGGAGGTCAGAATTTGGCACAAGCAGCATGAATCGATGACCCCTTCCTGTCAGCTGGTCAGAACATGTCAGCACCTCCATCTAATCTCGAGCTACTACAAGAAGCTTCCTGTCCACAGGGGCCGATATTCCTGCAAAATGATTCCATCATCTAGTGGGGTCTACGCCATGACGAAGTGCTGTGGTTCTGAAGGCCAAAGGAGTCCAATGCGCTACTAGATGGGGATCTAATAAAGGGGCCGATCAATGTGGCTTGTTGGTATGAGGTTATCCATAGCAATCAATGGAAAAACTAACGAGTAAATGGTTACCCTACACAACACGCCTCTTCTCAATCTCTTGACTAATTTTTGTATATCTCCCCTGCTGTGCTTCATTGACTTTTACAAGTGAGTTCTTATCGTCCAGGAGCCTTCTGGGATTCTTAAAAACTGGGTAAGCTCCCGACTAATTAGGAAAAACAAGTGTTTTAATTACTATAAATACATCCTAATTGTGGCTCCAGGGAACATCACATCTGTACAAGAGCCCAAATATTTATTTATGCATCAGTCAATGTCTTGGGATTGAGCGGAGAGGGGGGAGATTAAAGGGAAGTCTTGCGGAAACCAATCTCCCAGTAGCTGCTGTAGATGCCAGTATGATAAAAGGGAGAAAAAAAGTAAAGACTAATTAAGGTGGAACCGACAATATTCAGACATGTACAGAATAGTGAGCACTTCTCCAAGGAGAGCAGCGTTAGGGCTCCTGCACAAGGGCAGATTTGATTTGCGGAATCCAGAGCAGGCGTCTGTCCCCGGGTACCGCAGCAAATACTGCCCATAGCCTCCTATGGAGAACTGCCGCTTCCTGCACATGAGCGGAAATCAACCTTGATGTCCGCTCATGGTAGAAAAATCGCAGCATGCTCCCTTTCTGTGTGGTTTCCGTCTGGACGGCTTCCATTGAAGTCAATAGAAGCCGTCCATCCCGCGGCCCTTCCACAATCATCATTGCAGAAAGGTCGCTGGATCCGAGTCATTGCCTAGCGACTGCGCGGCATAATCCAAACTGCACATGTGCGGCATCTGAGCCGGAGGCTTGCCATTGCAGAGGAGACCAAGGGGATGTTCTTTAGATAGTTGTCGCGGCTAGCTCTATGATCACCCCCTGGCCATGGCGGTAAGGGCCTAGCTTGGATCACTCGCAGAGGCAAAAATAGAACAAACAAAGTGTAGATGGTGGCAATAAATCTCCATGGTATTGTCACGTGACGCCAGTACCTCTTTTCGAGTAATTAGTCACTTGTCAATAAATAACAGATTCCACATAAAGTTAACTTTCAAAACCAGAAGTACACAGTTTCCTTAACTCATGATATTTAACCTTGATTTTCCAAGGCTACAGCAAGATGACAACTTAGACACAACACTTCTTACACACTTTCTTCCTGACTTGTTTCAGTTGCACACTCTCACACGTTCTCTTGGGAGGCACTTTCCTTCCCGTTACTAGGTGTCCACAGCCCAATTTATCTGAAGTGACAATTCCCGGGGGTACTATCCTGACGCGACATTCCTCTTGCTACACCTGTCTCTTGCCCTTCGGTTGTCCAGCTGTACATCTCCGCTGGCACTCCTCCAAGCTATTGCCTCTTATTGTAGTCTTGTTGTTGGCATGTCTCGCAAAATGTGAGACGTACCTAAGGCTCTGCAGGGGCAGAATCATAAATCCGCTTCAGTCTCACTCTAACTCATCCTCCGCCACCGACTACACATCTGCAACCTCTCTCTCTTTCTAGCTCCAACCTCCTCGCAAGACTACCCACAACTCATAGGTTAAGTATGTCACAAGACATACTTCTACAAAACAGTTCACACGAGACAGACACACATTTAACCTTACAACACCCCAACTCCAGGCCACTATATAGGCATGCTGGCATGACAGCCGGCACTTCCACAGTACAGATAAAGAAGAATTCAGACGGGTAAGCGGGGTCAACGAAGCCTTGTAGGAGCTGTGAAGAATCACACACATTGTCTGCCCTCGCTCAGGGGGTCTCACAGGACATTGGAGCATCCATTAGCACCAGAAGTCTCCGTAGGGAACGGTATGGGATGGGTTTTTCATGTAAAAAAATCCCACAGAAGGTTCTAATTTTTGTCCATAGTATAAAATACGTGCGGGAAACTTAGCGCAAGTCCTATATTTTCTTGCCCCTACTACCGTGTTTCCCCGAAAATAAGACAGTGTCTTATATTAATTTTTGTTCAAAAAGGTTTAACTTTTTTACATGTATAGCTGCCTGGACACTATTTAAATTGACTTTTTTAATTAACTGTTAGCAGGGCTTAATTTTGGAGTAGGGCTTATATTTCAAGCATCCTCAAAAAGCCTAAAAAATCATTTTGCATCCTCAAAAATTCTGGAAAATCATGCTATATCTTATTTTCAGGGAAGCAGGGTATTAACTAGAATCCTGGTAATTAAAATGAAACCATTGAAATCCCGCATAACGGGACAAAACACACCCATCTGTTTAAGCCTTAAAATTGACCATTAAAGTCTATGGCATAGTGCAAATATGCTGCAAATACGCAGTTACATGAGTATCCTCTCCGTTTTTCAGAAAAAAGTGACATCAATTGGGCCATCTCGCATTTCTCTTTTTGCGTGTGTGAAAAATGCAGTAAATACAGATGCAATGTGGACATAAAAGAACACACAGCAAAAAAGCATCAACATGTAGGGAAAATGTGGGCTTTACAAGATCCAAAATTGCATTAACCCATGTAAATGAGCCTTTAGTTAGATAGAAAAGTGCGGCAGCCGTCTTGGATGACCAAAAATGACCCAAAACTGATGGATCAGAGGGGCGGCAGAGAAGAACAACTGCAGTCCCGCAACAGAATTTTCTCCCGAAATTGGAGGGTCGCTTCAAGATCAGACAACTGAAAGTCACTTACCACATCAATGAGCTGGGCGATGGAAAGACCGAACCGGACAAGGACGGCATCGGATATATTGGCCACCGGGCGCGACCACTTGTTGTACCCCATGAACAGCTTTTTCAGCAGCCTCTCCTCTGCATGAGCGCGGGTCTCGATGTGACACAGAGCTGGAAGAAAGAGCATTCATGTGTTATACGATGGCGAGACTGGAGGTCGTGGAAAGAACAACACCTGCATGGACTGCCGTACTGAAGATCACTCCATCGTTAGAGATCGGATTACCATCAGACCCAAAAAGTTTAGTATCTGATACTTTTTGTGTAAGGAGGGAGGTCAGATCAGAGTTTGTCCTGTAATGAGCTCTGTCATAGTGGCTAAAGTTATGTAATCTGCATGGTGTAAGGAGTGACCTCTACTGGACGTTATAGATTACTGCAGTTTGTGTATTTCTCTATGGAGTGTTGTATGTGACTTCCCATTGGCTGCAGAGGTCAGGTGGGAGAGATGTAGGACTTGAGATCATAGAGAGCTGCAAGCTGGAGAGCAATTCTGGCACTTAGCCTTAAGGCCTTTTTCATACTGGCTACAGGATGCATATATGTGCAGCTTATGGTTTCCAATGGGTTCTTTCAGGATACAAAACATCTCATGTGAAAGAACTCACTGGATACCATAAGCTTCACATAGATGCATTTTGTAGCCCGTGTGAAACTGGCCTAAGAGAGACTGCATTGCTGGGAGAACAATCTGCCAAGGAAGTGAGATGTGTCTTGGAGAATCTGTGTTTGTCAAAGGGACAGTTGCACAAGAAAGCAGGCAGACGGTGTTTGAGAAGCGCAGCTCCATAACGAGCCAGAGCTGATATCACTGAGAGAAGAAAGCTGCAGAGACTACAGCTAGAGAGACTGCTACAAAGGATGCACTTCATCCTGCAGATCTGAAAATTAGGGTACCCCCAACTGACGTCCAAAGACGCGTCACCTATGTTACAGTACCAAACACGGTGGAAATATGTAAGTGGGGTTGGTCCTCAGGAAATGGCACAACATGTGCACACAGGTAGTGACTTCAGCTTGACACCAGAGGAATACATATTCATCTGCCAGTTGCAAACAAGTTATCGGACAACACTTGCGTTACTTTCGGACGGTGCGGATGACCGCCATTGCTGGGTTGAAACGTCCAGCAGTACTACCACGTGTTCTACAGTTGAAGAGTTGCTGATCTTTGTGATGTATAGCAGATTGTCGCCTGCCCCTAATGCAACATTTGAGTTGTGGTCACTTTAAGGGCAGGGGTGGTGGCTGCGTGCGCGAACTGGAGGGCCACATGCTACTGAATTCACTACAGTCTTGAAAGAAGACGTCTTTCACCTTTCTTACCATGGGGGACTGGAGATTGGAGTGGCGCCTCCGCTTATTCACTGAGCCACCGAAGTTATACCATTCTTGAGCCCATGGGTTTGTGCATCCTCAGCATCTGTTCTGTATTTTGGCGTAACATGGATGGCAGATTCACCTGTGTGAATGAGCTCTTGTAAATGGCCCTTTAACCCCTTCCTGCAACAGGACGTACCGGTACGTCCTGGGGATAGCGTGGGATCACATAAGATCCCGCGCTATCCTGCAGCGGGAGCCAGCTGTCAGTCCCAGCCGGCGCCCCGCTGTTAACCCCTTCCCTGCCGCGATCTAAGTAGATCGCGGCAGGGAAAGAGTTCACAGAGGGATCGCGCTCCCTCTGTGTCTCCTGCCGGCTCTCGCCTGTCACCATAGCAACAGGATGCCACACAGTGGCGTCCTGTATTGCCTGTGCCTATAATTGCTGTACAAGTAATAAGGCATGGCAGAGCAGTAGCCCTGCCATGCCTTATGACAGCGATCATAGGCATAGTGCTGCAAGTCCCTCAGAGGGAGTCAAATTGTGTAAAAAAAAAGAAAAGAAAAGTGTAAAAAAAAGAAAAATGTAAAAAAAAAATGTAAAAAAACCCCTTTTTTATGCTTTTTCTAATATTAGCATAAAAAAAGGGAAAAAAAATTAAAACCCCACATATTGGGTATTGACACGTCCGTAACGATGTGTACAAAAAGTTGAACACACTTTTTATTTTGTACGACAAAAAGCGTTAAAAAAACACTAAAAAAAGAGGCAAAATGCTAAATTTTAGCATTTTGCCTCCCAAATAATGCAATAAAAGTGATCAAAAAAGCCGTACATTCCCCAAAATGGAACCAATAAAAACTACAGCTCGTGTCACAAAAAATAAGCCCTTATAGAGCTCCGTACATAGAAAAATAAAAAAGTTACAGGACTTTGAATGCAGCTATAGAGAAAAAAAAAAGATTTCCAAAAAAAAAGGGGTTTTTATTGCAAAAAAGTGTAAAAACCTAAAAAAAAAATATAACAATTTTGGTATCGTTGTAACCGTACCGACCCGCAGAAAAAATTTAGTGTGTCATTTATGCTGCATGATTAACGCTGTAAAAAAAAGAAAAAGAAATCTATGGCAGAATTGATGCGTTTTCTCTCCCTGTTATCATTAAAAAAAAATTAAAAAATTTTACGATATTGTCTTTGTACCCAAAAGTGGCACCGATAAAAACTACAGCTCGCCACGCAAAGAATAAGCCCTTATACGGCCGCGTCCAGGGAAAAATAAAAAAGTTATGGCTTTTGAAAAATGGAGATGGAAAAATACCAAAAAATCGCTTGGTCCTCAACGCCAAAATAGGCCATGTCATTAAGGGGTTAAAGGAGACCGCAATGCTGATGTGGCCCTTGGTGGAAATGAATTAGACACCCCTGATCTATATTATTGTCAACCTGTCCTGCCACTACTCGTGGGTTTGGGAAAAATGAAGCTAGCCACAGACACTGAGCAATGTGTCCAACGATAGAGAGGACGGGCTACACTTACCTCCCCGCTGTTCATACTTCATCAGAGACCCTGAATCCAGCATTTCATATCACCATATGTAAATTA
Source organism: Eleutherodactylus coqui (assembly GCF_035609145.1). NCBI lineage: Eukaryota > Metazoa > Chordata > Amphibia > Anura > Eleutherodactylidae > Eleutherodactylus > Eleutherodactylus coqui. The sequence continues at coordinate 14,684,455 of NC_089849.1, read as the reverse complement.
TGCCAATGGGCGGTCCATTACTAGAAAGCGGTCCTGGGCTCTCTGCATTACGCAACTCTTAACCCCTCCTCCTGGTTTTTGATTGATGGCTCAACCATAAAGCTAGCAGCCAATCAAGAGCAAGGTGTAGGGGCTGAGGATCGCTAAAATGCAGAAAGTGCAGGATCAATCATCTAGTAATGGACCGCCCATTGGACTGTTCTAGCCTTATTTACATACAGCGCACATTGATATCAAAAGCCAATTTGGGGGTTCTTGATGAAGTATAAGCAGCGAGAGAGATATGCGCAACCTGTCCCCCATGTCAGCATACCCCATTGTGCTGGTTTAGTAGTCGCAGACATGCTAACAAATGTCCTACAAGAAATAGAATGGCATCGTATTTTGCATGTCGCCCAGAGCGCCTTTTTCTAATAAACCAACCCTATGCTCTCCTACCAAAAGTAATTGGACACCTGGGAAAGAATCCAAAGTTGTATTTATTTCCATATGGTAATACTTAGTGGGGATTCTTTGGCCGTAATGACATCAAGTACTCTCTGTGGCATACTTTCTACTAACCTCTGATACACTTCAGCTGGCATTTCCCTCCATTCATCCTGCAAAAGTCTGACGAGTTCTCTGAAAGAAGATGCATCAGTCCGTCTACAAGGGTACAAGGAGCGTCATCATTTGAGCAATGTAAGAACACTCTATGGAGTGATGAATCACACTACCCATCTTCACATCAGTACCCGGGTGTGGAGGATCATGGGGAACGCATTTTGCTTGAGAGTGTTCTGCCAACAGAGCTTCAGCAGAGGTTCCGTTATGATCTGAGGATGTCTTACATGGCATGGTCTCAGTCCGTTGGTTGTAGTGACAAGATCCATGAACACAGAGGTGAACCCTGACATTCTAGACCATAATGTGCTGCCGACAATATGGCAATACTCTGGGAATGGTCGGCCATACTTCCAAGAAGACAATGCGCCTTGTCATATATCCAACCCTGTGTTACATTGGTTTGAGGATATGGATGCTCCATGATTGGACTGGCTGCACCGACCTGACCCAAACCCTAATGAACATCTATAGGACGAACTAGAACATCAGGTCAGGAAATATGAACAGCGTGCATCATCTTTGAGAAAACTCTGCAGACATTTGCAGGATGAATGGAGGGAAATATCAGCCGCAGTATATCAGATATTAGTAGAAAGTATGCCACGGAGAGCATCCCATGTCATTAGGACCAAAGGAGCCCCATTAAGTATTAACATGTGGACATAAATACTACTCTGGGTTCTTGCTCACGTGTCCACTTACCTTTGGTAGGATGGTGTATGTCAGCCTATTTATTCACTATCATGTAAAGCAAAATTAACCCACTGATATATCCTTATCGCATGTACCACTCAATAAACTCAGCTCTGCTATGTTAGTATATGTAGAATTTCATGCCGCTAATAAATCATTTTCGCAGTGGTCATGGTTATCTGTAATAGTCTTGTGCAGAAACATCTCGCGCTGGCAGAGGCTGGGCAAGAGCTGCAGCGGGTAAGTGGGTCGCCAGCCTCTAGGGAAGCCCATGCATAATCTATGACCTTTCCGTAATGGGTTAGAACCAACTTACAAGAAATAACAGGTCCTTCTGTTAGCTGTTGTTAACCCCATCATCCCCCAATGCCTCATTCACCAGGGTCCAGGGGATTTTCATTGCCTCACTAACAAATGAATGGATCTACATGGTCCAGGAGAAATACGTCACCGGTGACCGGAGTGGTCTTACCCTATCACAGCGACAACTAGGACACATCTAGAGAAAGCTGAAGAACTCCCCGAACCTCAACTTCTTGGACCTCCATGTTTGGCCATTGGACATCAAATAGTCTTCTCTATGCTGCAAGGAAGGAGCCGGGTGTACTCTAGGGTTATCTAATCTGGGTCTGTACAAAGCATCTGGGGGAAGGTTTCTGCTGCAGCAAGCCTCCTCCCAGCCAGAAACAAAGCAGCATGACTGCGAATTTACACTAAATCATTTCACTTAATATCTTTGATCTCTTATTGAAAAACTGAGAGACACTCTGATTGGCCACTTTATTAGAAACCCCCATCTAGTAGCACGTTGGACTCGTGGTGTAAATTCTACTAGGTGATGGAATTGTTTGGCAGGAATATCAGCCCCTGCAGACAGGAAGCTTCTTGTAGTTGCCACAGATTAGATGGAGATGCTGACATGGATAGTTTGCCTTCCAGCTGACAGGAAGGGGTCATCGATTTATGCTGCTTGCGCCAAATTCTGACCTCCCATTAGCACGGACCAACAGAAATCAGGATCCATCTGACATGGGAATATTTGTCCGCTGCTCAGGAATACAAGTTTTGCGCTCTTTTGCCCGCTGGAGTCTCGCCTTTCTGTTTCTCTGAGACACAATGGCGCTGGAACTGGAGATTGGATGAATATACACCTGGAAATATACAGAAGACTTGTTTATTTTCTTGTATCCCTTTAAGAAACTAGACTGCTGAAGACCGTCTGGGAACACTTGCACATCGCAGTATCTGTCTCTCTGTTGGGTCCTGGATACAATCCCCACCCAACTGCACTATATTTACAAATTTGCCGTAATTGTCAGGATGGCACAATCAGTGGCAGCAGCAAACCCTTCATGGACTTAACTGGGTTCCTGAGGACTACAACTGAAAGATCAGGGGGGAATGTATGGAGCCCTGCAGCCAGATCAGGTTGTACAGGTAGTCCTGCTCCTCTAGGATGGCACATTCATACGTGCCGAAGGTTTGCCGTGTCTTCCAACACAAGAACATGGAGCAGATATCAGGACACGGCCGTTACACAAAGAGAGCTGAACTGAAGGATATCATCAGGACTGGAGGAAGAGGAGTATCCTACAAAATACCCTCCAGCGGTTACTGACCAAACCGTCCAACACAGACCCCATGCGAGCAGAATGAGTGGCTGACGTCCTGTGGTGGGACTTGGGCTCACAGCCCAGCAGCTCAATTGGCATTCACCGGAGAACACCAGAATAGTCAGATCAGCCACTGGCACCATTGTCATCGCCAGATGACAGAAGGCTCGTAATGAACATGTGACAGACGGTAAAGAGTCTGGAGATGATGGAGATCAGTGAGACCTGATGTTTTCTCCTCGTTCTTTTGAGCAGCACATTTCTGCTATCCTTCCACTGGGCATCCATCACATACGTTGCCTGACATCACAGACGCTGGAACGTTCACGCTGCTTGAGACGCCCCAAACAAAAAGGACTTGGGGCCAACATGGATCTATGTGACCCTATCAGGCTATAACACTCCAGACAGGGGATCCAGAAGACACGAGGCACCTGCTATAGACAAACATGCAAGGCTCAGCTGATGCCAACATTAATATTCCAGTTACCGGGGGGATTCTGCATAGCAACTACAGATATTGTGTTTTTCATACAGATCACACAATGCACCAAACACCGTCAAGGACATCACAGATTCCTCAGTGAGCATTCAACATCCGGCTGTGTGACCCCAGATGCCTTCTAAATGGGAAAAGAGGAGAGAAAAAGTGGGTCACCAGTTACCAATGTCCTTGAATGTAAGCCGGGACCCTAACGATTGGCAAGAGTGAGGCAGATGTCTGAATTCCTAGATGTAGGGCAGATTGTACCAGAAATAGGACAACATTTTCAGCAGGGGTGTAATAGTAATGTTATTGCATGTAGGCAGGGCTTGCAGCTGGGACCCAAGGAGCATAAGTGGCCGATCAGTAATTATGTGATGGGAGCAAATCCCTACACCTCCTTACATTTCAGCTCGCTTTTTAGTCGCATCCTTAGCAATCTAGCAAAGTCCATTAGAGGTTTTACTGTGGACGGGGCTTGTGGACAGAACTCAAGGGCACAGTAGTGGCCTCTCAGGACTTCTGTACAGGGAGCTCCCTCCACCACCCTACATTACCCCCTTGTTTTTAGGTTGCCTTCCTTGGCAAGCCAGCAAAGTCAATGAGGGGGTTTGCTGCTGCACCCCACCTGCCACCAGTTGCTACATCCTGCCGACTATGCCAAAAAAAAAAGAATATTGCTGGTTGGTGGGGCTTGCATCTTGGTCCTGACGGAGTGGCCACTTAGGACTTCTGTGGATGGGAGCAAATCTCTGATAAAACTACAACTCCTAGCATTCCCTAACAGTCAGTAGTGGAAACAAGAGGGGAAAGAGGCTGAGATCGCACCAGCAAACCCTCAGCCACATAAGAGACTATAAGGGCTCTCTCACATGGGGGGCTAGGCGCACAAATATCATGCGCATAAAAAACATTGGCTATTAGACCAATGGTTTCCTATGGGAATGTGTGAATGAACCCTAAAAGGCCACAGAATTTTGCACCCAACTACCCCTTTGCCATTCAATTAATAGAAGCAGGTAGTGATGAAAAGGAGGTATGATGTATCTCATGTGTCACAGAAGCTTCCCAGAATCGTTACACTGCATAAATCAATAAATCCTACACATTGTATCTTGTCTCTATAAGTGGTATGAAAAACCCCCCAATAGACAATGGAGGCTTCGTCGCCTGGTGGGGTGTTGGCTGTCTGTAGCTGCATCAAAAGGTTGGCAAAAGTGAAATAGTGAGCCTTTAGCTGGGTTGGTGGTTATTATAATTGGATGAACGGATTTTTATTATGTCCCCAAAATGGACCTTTATCAGCCCACCTGGATTACAACTCAATGAAGGAACACTAAATGATTACACTTATCTTCTGGTTCTTTAATCTCTTATTGAAAAAACTGAAACACACACCGATCGGCCCCTGTATTAGCCCCCCTCTAGTAGCGTTGGACTCCTTTGGCCTTCTGATCCGCAGCAATAGATTCCACCAGGAGATTATATCATTCTGCAGGAATATCGGCCCCTGCGGACAGGAAGCTTCTTGTAGTTGCTGCTGATTAGATGGCGGTGCTGACATGTTCTGACCAGCTGACAGGAAGGGGTCAGCGATTCATGCTGCTTGTGCCAAATTCTGACTCCCATCAGCACGGAGCAACAGAAATCTGGATCCATCTGACCAGGGGATGTTTTTCTGCTGCTCGGTGTTCCAATTTTTGTGCTCTTTCGCCCGCTGGAGTTTCGCCTTTCTGTTTCTCTTAGACACAATGGCGCTGAAACTGGTCATCTGCTGTTATAGCCCTTCCGTGCTAAGGAACGGCGAATTTTGCATTCGGACACATTAGTTGGAGCTCCGACATTGTAGTCAGCTGCTCCTTACTGTGCAGCACCTGTTGACAATGATGATTCCTGACCTCCTCCTTTGACCCCTTTCGGGGATGAGTTGTTTCCATCCACAGGATCCCCTTCCACTGGATGTTTTTCTTAATCACACCATTCTCAGTATACTCTCTACACTGATGCACAAGAAAACCCCGTTGGCACCCACTGAAAACCCCACTGGTTGGCAGTGACATCCCGGCCCGGCTAGTCCAGCACCGGTGACCCGGCCTCGTTGAAAGTTGCTCAGATTGCTGGATTTTTCCATCTAGTATGAATGGGAAATTGATCCACGGAAAGCTTGGCCCATGATTTTATGCTGCACTCCGGGGTCACCGGGAGAATTTCCGTACAGGGAAGCGCCAATCATTAGGGGTCCGGGGCTCTAATAACGGGCTTTGGGGTTGTAATAAAGGGGTCATTCAGTGAGCATCTCAAGATATCACCCATCTCTTTCCCCTAAACCTCTGTATATCTGTAAGGCATCTGACCACAGCAGAAGCCCTACCCCAGAGCAGCAGGAGGCGCTAACACTAAACTCCACCCATTCTGCAAATCCCTGCCCAACTAGCCATCTGTAAGCTGTAAAGGGAAAGAATCAGGAATAAAAGTCGTGATTTCCCACGTGAGTGCAAGACATTTTAAACGCATTTTTCACGCACATGAAAATCCCATTTAACCCTTTCCAATCCACTGTCTGAAGTCTAAAGACATTATGATTTAAGGCTGTACAGCTTTCAATGATGGAAGATGTCCATTGGGGTTCTCTTATTGAATATCGGCAGCTTCTCTGCTGTCAGAGCCTATCCAACGTGTCACCTCATGCAGTACTGGCTTTAGCCAGCAGATAGCGCTGTTGTATAACAGCAGAAAAAGAATAAGACCCCTAGGAAAACCAGGATACAAATTGGATTGGAAAGGGTTAATTTTAACAGGAAAATTTTAAAAAATTGCCTTGCACTCGCATGAAAATTGCATCTGTCTTCAGTTGCGATGAAACGTTTTTGTGGTCCCATGGAACATAATGGGAGATATCACTGACAAACAGCACATGCAGCGATTTTTTCCATCTTGCAGCATTTTTCCGTCTTGAGAACGGTCGCCCACGTAAATAATGGCTCGTATTTTCGCTTGAATTACGCTCATCTGAATCCGCCCTTACAGTATGAGGCCCCTTCTATGCCGTCGTTCTTCTGCTCGCTGTCGGTAGTTGTGCACCCAATATTTCGCACGCACAGAAAACATGCAGCGCGCTCTATTTGGCTGCACATTTGCCCACCAGACACCCTATAGGATCTATGGGGGAGCGCAATTCCCTGCAAAATTGCGCATAGAACAGCAATTTAGCAGGTTAATCGAAAACACTGGGGACTGAATGGGCTGCACAGCCCTTTAAATCATGGCATGGGTGTGTCCCGCGCCAATGTGAACGGTTCCCAGCCGGGCGTCTTCACACGGGCGTGTGCGCAGCTACACTCGCCACTACGGAAGGCTGTCGCACAGAAATGAGGTAAAAATCTTTGCTTTTAATCTTTCAAACTGTGCGCTATTCTGCGCGAGCTTCAAATAAAAAGCGAGAAGATTGGTCGCCCCGCATGTAGTATTAACGGGCGAGAATACCGCTAATGAAACGCGAAACCATGAAATCAATGCTTTTGTTTCATCCTGTTATCACGTCCGCATAACGGGACTGATTCTCACCCACGTGAAGAAGCTCTAAGGGCTCCTTCAGAGGAGTGTAAGCGGGGAAACACTCGTGATGGCGTGACTTTATGTGCTGTGCAGGCCGCGCCATCGCGCATGTATCGCTGCGTTTTACTGTACGTTCTACGCTGCTGGCACTCGTTCGCATCGGCGTGGGACAAACCCACACTGTGATGGAGAAGGCTGTGCAGCCTAAAGAGTCTCCGCTGATATCATTTCACCCGTATAACTGCAAGTTCATGCGCAATTTCACCGGATCCGGTGCGTTTCTCCACCCCCACTGACTCCTATGGTGCCTTTTTTGCACAAATCCGTACCAAACCAGAGCGTGGCACAAAAACGAAAGTCTGAATGAACCAGTTGAAAGCAATGAGATGTGTCCTCTGTGCGATGCGTGCGCAAAATCTGAGAGTAAGCACTACAGCGCAGATACGCGTGTGATAGTGGGGCCTTCACGGCGCAAAAACTGACGCTATTATGAGCATTCCTGCGCTTAAACCCGTATGAGGCCGCCCTAAAGGCTTATTCAGATGACAGCATGTGCAAAAACGCTCGCCGCAGTGCAATGTATTGGCGCATGAATGAGGCTTTTGCGGTATATTGCACGCGTGTCTGCGCACATTACTGCACTGTTTTCCACCTTTTCATTGGATTAAAAGGCTAATTAGCCGTAGGAAGTCCAGACGTGTTCATTCTCCGCATTTTTTGCAGTGTTTCCCCCCTCCCCTTAGACCTCTCATAGACTTCCCATTAACTTCTATGGGAGCCTTTGCTGTGTAAAACGCACGACACACATACCGCCGTCTGATGGAGCCGTTACTCTTTGTTTCATTCATTCCAACAGATGGAACATCAGCAAAAACTGCCGCCACAGCAGAAATAGTGAAGGCAGCAGCAGGCGGAGGGCAGAGAGTGGCGTACGAGGTGGCACAGATGTGCGGGGGACGCAGGTGCGAGGATGGGATGGAAGCAGCAGGTAGAGAATCCGACTGAAGAATGAGAGGATTCGGATGGTGGCTGGAAACATAGAGGTTGATATCTGGAGGAATGAGCGGGCGCTGTGAGCTGTGTGCCACACATAATGCGTATTCCCTTGCCAGCGCACACATGCCAACCAGTAATGCCACTATCAGCCAACAGCGTAATGCAGGAAACAATGCCAGAAACCCTTGTGGAGTGGAATAAGAGCTGAATCGTTGGAAAACGTAAACTTCAGTAATTTTCTGATATACTTTTACTACCTTTTCAAGATCTTTGCTTGCTGACAGTGAGTGGAAATATTCTCTTTTGCATCCAGAAGTTAAAGGGGTTATACCAGGATTACAAGTTAACCTTTATTCACAGGATATCCACAGAATAGGGGATAACGTGCAGATCGGTGGGGGTCTTACTGCTGAGACCCCTGACAATCTCCAGAATGGGAATCCCGTGACTCTGCCTGTCACTGCGGGGGTAGCCTCTCACCCCATAGTGATGTCACTGTGAAGATAGCACTGGCTGAGCATGCAAGGTCAGCGCTCCATTTATTTTAATGAGTCTGATGGAAATACCAGAACACGTGCCGCGTTCAGGTATTTCAGCAATCCCATTGAAAATGAGTGCAGCATGGTGAGCTTGTGTGACTACACTGCAGGGGGTGCAGTAACTCTGCAGCGAGGAGGATGGGAGTCCTGTTCCTAAGATTGTTGAGAGTCTCACCAGTGAGACCCCCACTGATCAGCAAGTTATCCCCTGTCCTGTGGGTAACTTGTGGACGGGGCATAACGTGTAATCTTGGTACAACCCCTTTAACGTCTGGATGGAAAAGAGAATATTTGTATTCACTGTCAGCAAGCAGAGATTGCAAACTTGTCTCTAATCCAATGCAAAACCTGTAACTTCGCCCCCAACTATAATGCTTTATTCATAGAACTCGCTCCTTATATGGAGAAGAGAGGCCTTATGGGCCCCCTAAGGCTCCTGTGCCCGGGTGCAACCGCACCCCCTGCATCCTCTATAGTTACACAACTGCCTACATTGTTACAAACTTTGTGCTGCTGATGTGTTCCCCTGACAGAGGATTGTCTACACTCCATATGAATGTCTGGCACCATCCTAACCCCCCGACAGCACGCCCGCTGCTTTGGGGTCACACTGGACTCTGACCTCTCCTTTAACCCTGATATCCAATCTCTTGCCCAAACATGCCACATGCACCTCAGACATATTGCTAAAATCCGTCCGTTCCTCACCACGGACACGAAAAAGACACTCGTTGTCGCCCTCATCCACTCCCGACTCGACTACTGCAACTCCCTTCTCATTGGCCTTCCCCGCACCAGGCTCTCTCCTCTTCAATGCGGCAGCTATTCTCCTCTTCCCATCCAGCTGCTTCTCAGAGGCCTCTGCATTATGCCAGTCATCGCATTGGCTGCCCATCCACTGCAGAACTCCATTCAAACTCATCACCCTCACTCACAAAGCTCTGCATGGCACCGTGCCACCGTACATCGCCTCCCCCCTGTCCGTACACCACCCAGCCCGCGTGCTCCGATCCGCTAACACACTCAGACTAAACACCCCTCTAATACGAACCTCACATGCTCGCCTACAGGACTTCACCAGAGCAGCACCCATCCTATGGAACGCTCTACCCCAAGGCATCCAGACAATCCCTGATGCACGAAACTTAAAAATGCACCTCTTCAAAGAAGCATACCAAATCCCCTGATCTCCATCTGACACCCCACCCTCCACCTTACCCCTACAACCCCCCCCCCCCCACTGCACATATGGACTATGATCAATCTACAGCACCCCACACTTTACGTTGCCTACTATGTACATCTCCTTCCCCTGTACCTCCTGCATCACCCTCTCCATGTTGTGTATAGGCTCATCGGAGCAGCCCCCCCCCCCTTATTCCTAATAATCACTACCTGCTATTGTTGTATCGTCTATTTTCCTTTATGTTTTGCGCTGCGGAATAAGCTTATTATTATTATTTATTATGCTTGCGCCAAATTCTGACTCCCATTGGCACGATGCAACAGAAATCTGGATCCATCGGATCAGGAGATGTTTTTCAGCTGCTCAGCGATACAAGTTTTGCGCTCCTCTGTCCGCTGGAGTCTCGCCTTCGTGTTTCACCTGGTTGTCTGCTGTTATAGCGCATCCGTGCTAAAGATTACTGCATTCAGATATGTTAGTTGGAAAACCAGCGTTGTATTCAGCTGTGCAGCGCCTGTTGGTCAGAATGATTCCTGACATCCTCCTCTGACCCCTTTCAGTGATGAGCTGTTTGCATCCACAGGATCTCCTTTCTCTGGATCTCTTCCTCGATCCCACCATTCTCTGTAGAATCTCAAGATCTAATGTGGATCCACGGAGAACTTGTCACGTAATTTTATGCTGCACTTCGGGGATTGATCATTTCCATAGAGGGAAGCCAAAAATATGAGAGAGCCAGGGGCTCTAGTAAAGCTTCCCACCAGCCTGTCTCTCATTGCTGGCCGATTTGGAATGCTTAACTTAATCAATGGGCCAAATTTTTCACAGATTATCCAATGTTGTTGTCCTTTTCCCGCCCCCCCCCCCCCCACCTCCATCCCACACTGCATTCCTCTTACTAGAGCATCCTGCCAAATGTGTTTCCATATGTAGCTGGTAATAAGCAGCAATTTGGTTTTTACGGCTTGCGGTTGACGAGCTGATTAAATGTTACGACTTCTGCCTGATTTCATGCAGTATAATTCTACACATCTCTGGAATCCGGAGCATCGACTGCCGAAATCTGTAGTCAGAGGATACACAGTCTGGTAGATGGGTGTAGACACATACATTGAACGGCCCCTTTATGAGAGACCCCCATCTCCTTTATTGGACTCCTTTGACCTTCAGATCCGCAGCAGTTCATCGTGGCATAGATTACACTCGGTGATGAAATCGTTCTGCAGGAATATCGGCCCCTGCGGACAGGAAGCTTCTTGTAGTTGCTGCAGATTAGATGGAGGCTGTCAGAGCGCAGGCCAGACATCATCATCAGCAGGGGCAGCAGGCAGTCACTTTCATTAAAGTCAAAGGGAGCACCGCGCTTCTCTTCCATTCCCTGATTCCCTGGTCAAGATGTCACATTTTTTGCAACCCCCCCCCCCCCTTCCCCATTGTGTCTGGCAGCCACTTATCTACATCTTTCCATTTAGTTGAAATCCACTTGGTCAATCCTAGTGTGCAAGTACATACACTCTCCTACCAAAAGTATTTGGACCCCCCTATCAGTAGAATGGATCGTGTCGTATTAGCATGTCACATGTCCTAAACCATGTTACATAAAATGCCGACCCTCGGAGGTGTCAGCCATAGTTTGTGATGGGAACTTTACGCTATTGGATATATGGGTTAGCATGAAGCACAATGCATCAGCCCATCTACACTGGAGCAAGGAGCGTCGTCAATGGACAGTTGAGCAATGAAAGCATGTTCAATGGAGAGACAGATCACACAACTCCATCTTCACATCAGGCGCATGTACCCGGGTGTGGAGGAGCCTGGGGAATGCTTTCTGCCTGATTGTGTTGTGCCAACAGTTGGGTACAGCGGAGGTCCCGTTATGGTCTGGGGGTGTTTTACATGGCATGGTCTTAGTCCACTGGTTGTAGTGACAAGAACTATGAACACGATGGTGAATCCTCACATTCTAGACAATAATGTGCTGCTGACAATATGGCAATACTCTGGGAATGGTCGGCCATACTTCCAACACGGCAATGCGCCTTGTTATATATTGAACGCTGTTTTAAATCAGCTCAAGGATATGGATGTTCCACAATTGGACCGGCTGCACAGAGTCCTGACCTGAACTTACTGCACACCTGTGGGACAAACTGGAATGTCGGGTCAGTAAATATGAACAGCGTCCATCTTCTTTGAGAGAGATAACCAGAAATTTGCAGGATGAATGGAGGGAAATACCAACTGAAGTGCATCAGATGTTAGTAGAAAGTATGCCATGGAGGGTATCCAATGTCATTAGGGCTAGAGGAGCTCCACTAAGTATTAACATATGGAAATAATGACTAATTGTGATTCTTGCTCAGGTGTCCAAGATGGTGTGTCTGTCTGTGTGTGTCTGCATGTATGTGTGTGTGTGTCTGTATATCTGTGTCTGTCTGTATGTATGTGTGTGTGTGTCTTTCTGTGTGTGTATGTATGTATGTGTGTGTGTCTCAGTGTGTGTGTGCCTGTGTGTGTGTCTGTATGTGTATATATGTGTGTCTGCCTGTATGTGTGTGTGTGCATGTGTGTGTCTGTATGTATGTGTGTGTGTGTCTGTATGTGTGTCTGTCTGTATGTGTGTGTGTGTGTCTGTATGTATGTGTGTATATGAGTGTCTGTATGTATGTGTGTGTGTCTGTATGTGTGTGTGTGTCTGTATGTGTGTGTGTCTGTTTGTTTGTGTTTCTTTATGTGTGTCTGTATGTGTATATATGTGTGTCTGTCTGTATGTGTGTGTCTGTATGTATGTGTGTGTGTGTGTCTGTATGTGTGTGTCTGTATGTGTGTGTGTGTCTGTATGTATGTGTGTATGTGTGTGTCTGTATGTATGTGTGTGTGTCTGTATGTGTGTGTGTGTCTGTATGTGTGCGTATGTGTGTGTGTGTCTGTTTGTTTGTGTTTCTTTATGTGTGTCTGTATGTGTATATATGTGTGTCTGTCTGTATGTGTGTGTGTGTGTGTTAGCGCCTGTGGGATTCTGTGAATCCCTATTCTCTGTAGAGCACAGCAGAATACATCAGCACTGTATGATAAAACTGCCATCTAACAGCTCCCTCCTACATGCGGAGTCCCCAGCAAGTCAGTAGGGGGTCTCGTCTCCTCGTGGGGTGCTGGGTTCTCAGTTTCGTAGTTGCGAAGGCTACAGTCAGTGTTATATTGCAGCTTTCCATCTCCATGTGACTCGCGGGGATCCAGCGCCAGATGAAATGAGGAATAATCGTCTTATTAAACCAATAACCTCGGGGAACCTAATGTAGAAATGGGAAGGGCGGCTGGGCATCAATAAACATGTGTACAGCAACCCCCCAGTCACACAGAGCAGGGAGTAACTGGGGGCAGACAAGCAAGGTTAACCCTCTCCTTAATTATGTTGCAGTTTAACTTATGCAGTTGGCTACCTGCAGCCCTAATTATGTCACATAACAAACTCAGCTCTGCTTCATCTGTAATCATAATGAAGTGAATTGCACAGTCAAGCCAACTAGTTTCAATCCTCCATGACTCAATCCACGAATTCCAATACAGGTAACATACTCTAACCACCACCCCTATGGAAAAGTGGAGCCCCTCAAGACAGTTGGAGACTCCATAAGCCCCGTTAAAGGGGTATTCTGGATATTTAACCCATTTTAGTACTGATAACTTGAGTAGGTCATTGGTAATAGACTGGTGCACTGCTCTGGATCCACAGCGATCACCTGATCCCTCTAATTACCATAAATTGCTTTAGTTAGGCTATATCATGTTAACAGTAGATGTAGTTCTATAAATAGATATGATGTAGCAGAGCCGAATTTGTCATTTAGGGCTCTGTGCCTTTATTGCATCATGACGCTGATAACTAAGTTGTTTTTCTTGTAATAAGTCAATAACACATTATGATATCCCTGTGAGTTGTGGCAAAGGACAAACTCAGCTCCACTACACCCGTAGAACTGGGATGGCCAGAAACTAATTTTCTCACATCTTGCTGCAAGATAGAATATTGATATTCTGTTGAGAGTGTAGAAGCATGCAATATGGATGCCTGGGGATAAGAGCAGCAATACATTACATTACATTCACCCCACACTATGACTGCATCCATCATAAGGTTACATCTCAAGCCCATTTTCAGGGAACCCCAGAAAGTAGCCATATCATGGAGCACATCCAGCCTTAAACATGCACTAATGATCTTGATATTCTAATGTTACGGACTGCAAGGCGAAAGTATCATCTGTAATCTTGGATAGAACTGCAGGGAAACCTACTGACTATAGTTAGCCTATCACCATTGACTTACTGTACAATGCAGCCTCTAAAGAGTTAAATGACTCTTCTACAGCCCAATACTCCCCTATTATAGTGGCCGATCACAGACCAATTCTCCACAGCGGAGGGGCTGTTCACCAACTATGTTGTGCATTAAAGTCGGCTACTTATCCAGTTCCGTCAATGAAACTTTGTATCTCTATGAACATCCCATTGACAGCACTTAGGGGCTGTCCATGGTGCTGAAGGACAGCAGGGGTATAAAGAACACGTGTCTAATAGCCATATAAGAGAGTTATTATACTGCTTGCCCACCACTGGTATCTTGGACGCTCTGCTGCACTCTACTCTGCCGCACCATGAAAGTCCAGATACTTTTATCCAGAAGTCAGTATCTTTGGTCCCTGGTCTCCTTGTACTGAAGGAACAGCAACATCTTAAAGACATTGCCCTGGACAAGCACCTATAGTAGAGTGCACAATATAGCACAACAGGCTTACTTACTGGTCCTGGGCAAGCTCAAAGATGCTGCTGGCCCTTTAGGACCAGGGACAACTCCCAAGATTTCACAGGGACTGAGGAGACCAGATTTCTAGATATAAGTGATTTTCATGATGTAGTAGTGTCCATGACAACAGCAATGAGCAAACAGCATATCTTACAAGACCGGTCTCTTGTCCTTTTAGACATTGCTCCCCTTTAGCACTATGGACAGCTCCTAAGTGCAGCCTAAGGCTGGGCTCACTGGACCGTATTGTAATACACAGCGTAAAAGTCACAGGGTTTTACCTGCATATTAAATAGCGTATCCCTGCGTATTGCCGCATATTTGTGCATTTTTGCACACATATGCATGTGTATGTACTTCGTATTTTAGTGCGCAAAAACAATCACAAGCAGGGAAGGGAATGATCTCAGAAGTTGCCAAGCCCCATGGAAACCCCCTTCTATCACTCACATTATCGCATGGGCGCCATTGTCTTGTGATTTCCTGTGTTGGTGAGAGTTGTTAGCGGCGCTCTGTCTTCACCAGAAAATGACGCTCTGCTGGCTTGGCTGTTTTTTTTCCACTTCTGCACAGCCACACGCCATACATCAGAAAAATGAGTTTGCCCATCCTAAAAGTAGCCATGGTATGTATATAAGGATCTGCCATATCCCCAGACAACAGCTTGAATGGGTGGGTGGTCCCTAGAGGTTGTCCGGCACCGTCTGCCTACAACTTCCTGGGTTCTTTTTTAACTTCCTTCACATGTCTCCTGTCGCATTCACCATGCATAAAAACGTTGCAAATATCAAAGTAATTGCATATGCATTGTGTTCGGAATGCACCCATAGAGAACAATAAGGCAGCCGTAACACGCAGAAAAATAGAACATGCTGAATTATTTTTTACATACATAACATACACATTTAATATATGCAAGTAAGTGGAACAAGGAAAATTAATGTACTTTTGTTTATGCCATTTTGCACATATTATACATGTGTAAAATGCAACAAAAATATGGTTGCATGAGCCTGGCCTAAAGGACTGGTCATAGAGATCTAAATGGACCATGTGGCAGCATAACTCCTACACTGGTCACTGGTCCTTTAAGACACCGCTGTCCCTTCAGCACCATGGTCAGCTCCTGAGTGCAGCCTAAGGGATGGTCAGAGGTATTTAAATGGACCACATGGCAGCATGACTCTTACAAGACTGAGTCACTGGTCCTTTAAGACACTGCTGTCCTTTCAGCACCATGGTCAGCTCCTGAGTGCAGCCTAAGGGATGGTCAGAGGTATTTAAATGGACCACTTGGCAGCATGACTCTTACAAGACTAGGAGCCTTTTACACTGAACCATTATAGCTCAGAAATCACTGAACTGTGTAAATCTGGAAGATAATCATTCAGTGTAAATATGGCCAACGATCAAACGACGAATAATAATTCATTCACTCGATGTTCATTGTTCCTTTTATGCAGACTTAAAAATCATTGATCGTTTGGCAAGTCATTAAATTTAAAAAGCAATCATTCAGTTGTTGCCATTCGCTGGCACAATCCCCAGAAAGACCAACGATTGAGCGAATAACAAAAAAATGAAAACGATTATCTGCTCATCTAAACTGACAGCATTTTGAAGCAAATGACTGCGTCACCGTTCATTCGTTCCAAGGATTTATCGCTCCGTGTAAAAGGACCCTAATAGACTGATCATAGAGATTAAAATGGACCATATGGCAGCATAACGTATGCAAGACTGGTCTTCTGTCCTTTAAGACATTGCTGTCCCTTTAGCATCATGGACAGCTCCCAAGTGTATCCTAAAGGACTGGTCAAAAACATTTAAATGTGCTACATAACTCTTTCAAGACAAAGTCACTTGTCCTTTAAGAAACTACTGTTCCTTCAGCACCAGGGACAGCTCCTAGGTGCAGCCTAAGGGATGGCTTATAGAGACTTTAAATGGATGACATATCAGCATAAGGCTAGCTGCACACTAGCTGTTAATGCAAGTTGCACCCAGTAGGCTTGGGTGCTACTTCCATCACACAGCACACAGACACCAGTCCGCATGCTATCCGATTTACACATAGGCAGCACATTTGCAGGGATCCGTATGACCCATTTCTCGTCTGTGCAATGGACAGGTATAGGACATGCCATGAGTCTTTTCATGTTGACTATCAAAAAAACATGAATGTGCATGTCCTCATAGGCATATAATGGAGCCGTGTGCTGTCCATGGATTATCACAGATAGCACTTGGCCTAAAATAGGGTAGTGTATGGGGGCCTAAATATCTTACAAAATTAAGTCACTAGTCCTTTAAGACATTGCTGTCTCTTCAGCACCATGCACAGCTCACCAATGCTTGAGTGTATGATATAGTCCATGAGGGCATTTTTGCATGCATGCAATACGCAGTGAATTGAACCCATTGATTTCAATGGGTTCATTCACATCAGCATATATTTTGGCACATTTTGGTTGCGCAGAATGCAGCATGCTCTACTTTTGTGTACATTTGAGCATCAAGGATCCCCATAGAAGTCTTTGTAAGGTACACAAATGCGCACGCAATATGCAAGGAGATGCAAGAAACACTGTATAATTCCACTGGAAAAAGAATACATCTGGATCTTGTTAAACTAATTAGCTATTTAAATTTGGGCATGTTTGTCTGCTGCGTAAGAATGAACATGCCCTGCAGGTGCAAAGCATGCAGTAAAATGCACGTAAGAAAACATAATTCATAGTGCAAATACCCTGCTCTGCAATGTGCAAAATTGCGCATACAGCCATGTGAAGGAGCCATGAGGCTTACAAGACTGTTGTCCCTTCAGAACCATAGACTACTTCTAAGACTGTTCACAGGGACTGAGGAGACCCAATCTCTGGATAACAGTAACTGGACTTCCATGATATAGTAAAGTGTATAAGATGACAGCGGTAGGCGAACAGTATGAATGTCTTATAAGGTATAGCCAAGATGCTGCTGTCGCTTCAGCACCATGACTAGTCCCTAAGTGCAC
The DNA here is from genome assembly GCF_035609145.1 of Eleutherodactylus coqui. Lineage (NCBI taxonomy): Eukaryota > Metazoa > Chordata > Amphibia > Anura > Eleutherodactylidae > Eleutherodactylus > Eleutherodactylus coqui. Next base: position 14,666,960 of record NC_089849.1, on the reverse strand, counting down.
CTAAAGAGACTTTCACAAAGGTGTACATGAACTGGGGTTCTGACTGGTAAGTAAAAACACTTGGACCTTAATTATATAGCAGTGCACGCAATTACATGAAACTCCAATCCCTCTTATCTGCCAGTTGGTTCCCCAGTCCATGCCAATCTCAGTGACAGGTTCTTTACGTTGTACTTAGCTGTCCATGGTGCTGAAAGGACAGCAGAATCTTAAAAGAGCAGTGGGTCAGTCTTATAAGACAGTTATGCTAGTTGCAGATTGCTCTTATCTTCTGACCTCTGCTATATCATGAAAGTCCAGTTACTCTTATCTGCAAATCAATTTTTCTCGGTCCATGTGAACAGTCTTAGCAGAAGTCCCTGGCACTGACAGTAAAGCAGCATCTTATGTAGCTTGCCCAGAACCAGTAATTAAGCCTAATAAGACAGTTTTGCTGCTATTTTGTGTGCTCAAAGGACTTCATCATCTTTGGGAGGGGGCAGCAATGTCTTAAAGGACTATTAACTCAGTCTTGTAATAGATATGCTGCTATGTGGTCAATGCAAGTCTCACTGACTCAGGGGCTAACCACACATCTTTGTCAACATCCATTTTGCGTATGGACTTTGGAAATGTGTATTGCCTGACCGTGGGTCTCCGGACCTGAACTCAGAGCATCTTATGCACATGTGATGCTTCAAATTAGGGTAGAAAGACCCACGGTCAAGGCAGAACACACATCCAAAGTCTGTACATAAAATGCATGCAAAATACAGTACGGTTGGCTCCCAAATCTTGTGTTATGCTGCTAGGTGGTCCATCTCAACCTATATGATCAGTCCTATAGGAGCTGAACAAGGTGCTGAGGGGACAGCAATGTCTTAAAGGACCATTGATTCAGTCTTGTAAGAGTTTACACAAATCTCTGTGACCAGTCCCTTAGGCTGCACTTAGTAGCTGTCCATGATGCCAAAGGTACCTCATCATCTTACATAGCCAACCGAATACAAGTAACTAAGCTTAATAAGACAGTTTTGCTGCTATATTGTGTTATTTAAGGCAGTAATTCTGCTGAAGGGACACCAAACTCTTCAAGGACAAGATACTCAGTCTTGTAAGAGTTATGCTGCTATGTGATCCATGAAAATCTCTATAAGCAGTCCTTTAGGCTGGACTTAGAAACTGCCCATGCTACTGAAGGGGCAGCAGTGTCTTAAATGACAAGTGGCTCAGTCTTATAAGACAGTTAATCTGTTTGCACTTTGCTGTTATCTTGTGACCTCTGCTATATCATGAAAGTCCAGTTACTCTTGTATAGAAATCAATTGTCTTCGGTCCATGTGAACATTCTCAGCAGCAGGCTCTGAAGGGAAAGCATTGTCTTACGTAGCTTGTCCGGGACCAGTAACTAAGCCTAATAAGACAGTTTTGCTGCTGGCTTGTGCTTGCAAAGGAATTCATCATCTTTGCATGGTGCTGAGGGGGCAGCGATGTCTTAAAGCACCCCTGACCGAGTCTGGCAAAAGTTATAATGCTATGTGGTCCATGCAATTCTCTATGAGCAGTCCCTTAGGAGGCACTTAGGAGCTGTCCCTGGTGCTGAAGGGACAGAAGCAGCTTATGTAAAAAGCCCAGGTCAAGTATCTAAGCCCAGTAGGACAGTTTGCTGCTTTATTGTGCACCCTAAGGTATTCATTGTGCTGAAGGGACATTAACGTCTCAAAAGACCATTGACTAAGTCTTATAAGAGTTATGCTGCTATGAGGTCCATGCAAATCTGTGACCAGTCCCTTAGGCTGCACTTATAGCGCTGAAGCCAAGATGTCTTTATCCAATGAACTGTATGAGGATACAGCAAGTGGATTAAAGTCAATATGTGGGTAGGTGATTACAGAATAGAGAGTTCAATTGTCTATATGATCAGTCATATTCTGGCTTGCAGCCCTGAAGAAATGCATTAATCTGCTATCACATCTCCCCATCCCCATCTTTCTAGGCAGCCTGCATTGTCTGCTCAGGCACATTACATTTCAGTGATAACCTGCTCCCTTGTTAAAGGGCATGTAGATCTGATGCCCTCTGGAGCTGTCAATAGAGGAGCTGAATTTTGAATTGGAGTTTCAAGACAGAACTTGCACTCACCTGGAGCTAGAAGAAAACAAGACAACAGTAGAAGAGCTGCGGAAGAACCTCGGAGAGTCATGATGTTGACTGAATGACCAAGGGTTTCCTATGTGGGGGAGCAGATCTTCACACCTGCAGGCGAAAGTCCTGAGTCTTCTCCACTAGAGGACCATCACCTTCTCCAGTCACTAAGTAATGGGACCTTCCTGGAACTGACCGTTTGCTCCATAGGCTGATGTCACCTGAGTCTTCCAGTCTCTTGGAGAATTCTCATTTCACATTTTCCTTCATACAAGTGTCCTCGGAGTTAATGTGGGTGATGATGGGCTGCTGGATGCTCTGTTGAGAGAGCTGTGTCTGGCAGAGAAGGGGCAGTCTGCTTCTGTTAATCTAAGACCTGCCCACCTCGGGCACTGGGCAGGGAGAGGTGTGTAGGGCTCTACGAGGTGCCAGGAGACAGAAATACCAAGAGGCAAGCTTCTCAATCCTCTCTGTGCCCCCTCCTGTGGATGCCGGAGTGCCAGTCCCACACCTTGCATAGGCGTATTATGTATAATTAAAGTGCATCAGGTCTAATCCCATTAGGAATAGACACAGTAATTGCATTAGCCATTTATTAAAGACTATAGGTCCCCCCCAGCGGTGAGGACTCTGGTAACAGACTGACTGTTTTATGATGCAGGACACATTTTATTCCAGCATGCGAACAGACGTGACAGGCAGTGTTAGGGTGTTGCAGGCAGGAGGGAAGCAGTCTATTAGCAAGCACTGAATGCATGGTCAGGGATGAGATGCATCTATGACATCCTCATATGGCTTATTGCAATTAAGTATGACCAAATTAGCATATGTCCAATTATTAAGCCTCACTATCCACAAAGATCAATGCCCATCCTTGTGTGTGCATGCACCTAGTAAAGCTTGCAGCTGGGCAGAAGTGCCCAGGGGATTCAGCCGATAAGACTGATCAGCCCAATAATCCAGGAGGCTCTGGAGATTTGTACAGACAAGCGCTGGAGATTTGATTGTTTCTTTCCCCGGCAGATTATTTCTATACAGGAGTTTGACTTGTAGTTTGTAGATAAGCAGCAGAAAATGTTCTATTACAAGGCAATGGGGTGCCACCCTTGCCCACGGCTGTATTTAATATTTCAGCTAAGCCTAATCCTGGAGAATACAATAGAAGGGACCAAGAAGCGGACCCTTGTTTCTGATCTCATGAAACCCCTTTAATACAGCAGAAGCCATGCTTCAGGGCAAACTGTGGTCTGAGACCTTCTTACGATGACTTGATGACAAAGACAGATTTTGCTCAATGTGTCCCAGTCAGCGCCATGAATCGACTTGCAGCTGCTAGTGAGACCGGCTCCACCACCACCACATGGATGTGCCAACAATTTAGCAATTTGTACGGTCAACATTAAAGTAGTTTTCCAGCATTACACTATTGATCACGTATCCTCAGGATAGCTCTTGAATAGTAGATGAGCAAGGTCCGCTGTTCTGGATCCCAACCAATCAGCTGATTGAATAGGCTGTGGCACTCTAGTGAGTACCGCGGCCTCCTATCAGGCTAGTGATGTCACGTACATCAGTCACATGGCCTGAGAGCAGCTCCATCCCAATCAAGTCATTGGGACTGAGCTGCAATACCAGACATGGCCACTATACAATGTACAGTGCTGTGCCTGGTATGCACTGAAATGACCACGACAATCACCCTGGTGTCACTTCAATCCGCTGATTGGTAGCAATCCTGTGCCACAGACCCCATTGTCCGACCCCACCCCATATCTTCCACTGGCCGCTGTAGGTGGATGGGATTTAGGCCACACGTGGTTTACCACCCTGAAGATACTGATGGAGAAATTTGCAGGATCACTATAATTACAGTTAAAGGGGTTTTCTGACTATATAAATACAATATACTCACCGTGGCCGTGGAGCGCCGTTTCGGCACTTTGTCGACACAACGTCTGACAGGTGGTGTTATCTGGCCAGAAGATCCGGTGATGTCTCCTAAATGTAGAAGGTTTATGGGATGTCACTAATGATGTCCCTATTAAGTCTTCTATTGGCTGCAGCAATCATGTGGTTAAAGAACCCATGTGACCGCTGCAGTGCTTGTAAGCAGTAGTCCAGAGTGCAGCGAGCAGCAGCAGGAGAGCAGTGCAGCAGTGGGAGGGGAGCGTATATTTATTCTTTTACTGCCGATTTCCTCCCCGAACTACCACCAATGTTAGAAAAGTTAGAAAAACCCCTCTCACTTGACCACCGGTGAAAAGTGGTTAAAATCTACTCAAAAACAAAAATCTGCTGTGTGAACATACCCTTAAAGGGGTTGTCCATGGTCCAATTTTTTTTTTCATAGAGCTGACACTTTCCGCTCCCTGCTTGTTTCCTGCTGGTGGCTCTGGGTGTCTGCTATGTTATTTGTTTACAGGCTGCAGTTAGTCTGTGATGACCCATAAACCTGCTGCTGCAGCCAATGACAGAGCTCAGCAATGACCATTGAGCGCTGCCATTGGCTGCAGCAGCTTGTTTGGAGACAGTCCGGCTGACTGCAGCCTGCAATGATGATGTCAGCAGGGAGACCCGAAGATGCCAGCGAGGGACGAGCGGGAAAGTCAGTCACCTAAATATCACCTACTAACCTAATATACTGCATGCGCTGCCATAAGGAACCCAGTATGACCTTTACCTCTTGCCAAAGGGCGTCCCAGGACATCTGCTACAGAACAGTTTGACGGGCGGTCCGCCTCTGCCGGTGGTCTAGGCTTTCTTCCAGCCTCTTCTTCTAAAACTGCCCCATCTCTTGCCGAAGGATGCCTCCAGCTTTTCCCTCTGGAGACGTCATGCGCTCCACCTCCAACGTACCTGAGTGATGGGGCGCATGCGCAGTGTCCTGTTCTCAGGCCAGACTGGCGCCATGCGCATGCACCGTTGTCAATGGGGGTGGAGCTATACCCATTGCATATAACGGGTTCTATTTCCTGTGTCTCACAATGCAAATTGCTGGTGTAATTCCAGCCTTAGCAAAATCGCTTGCGCAAATTGCAGACAATAGAACCCATTGATTTCAATGGGTTCCCTCACAGTCAGCGTTTTTGCGCTATATTTTTGGGTGCGCAAAAATATACATGACATGCTCTATTTTTGTGCGATGGCAAATGGGGGTTGCCAAATGCGCATCCCGTTTCAATCGGTTCGTTCACATGTACGTATTTTCCTGTGCGTTTTAGATGCGAAAGAAAAACCGCAGCATGCTCCATTTGCCTGCGCATTTGTGTACCTCGTAGAAGTCAATGAAATGCACAAACGCTGGGAGATGCGTGATGCGCTGCGTAATTTCACTGGAAAAAGAACATATCTGGAACGTCTTTGTTTGTTGCGCACAAATGAACATGCCCTGCGGCCGCAAAAAGTACGGTAAAACACGCCAAAATGCACGCAGAAGAGCATCGTTCGTTCACAAAGCTCTACACTCACGTACATGCAAATATGCATACGTGAAGGTGCCTTACATGTGAGGGCGCCTTCACGCTGGCAATAAAATTGCGTGATTTCCCACAATGCAAGAGTAAGTGAAAACGCAGAATTACGAAACCCACGCTTTTCAATGGTTTCTGTCAAATTTGCGATGTTGCAAGAAAAAGAATCGCGGCATGTCCTATCTTTCTGTGTTCTGCGTATTTTTGAATCCCCCATGCTTCCCTATGGAGCCTGATTTTTATCGCATCACAAAGCATAAACTTGCGATTTTCGTGCGATGCAATACGTTTTTAACATTACAAAGTCCTATTGACTTTCACATTTAAAAAATAGCGAAAAAAATGCGAGAGAAACTTGCAAGCGGCAGCGATGTTTTTGCAAGTAAAAGCAGCGCTGACGCTCAAACATCGTGGGAAAAAAAGTCACGATTTTCCCGCGGCGATATTGCGATTGCCAGAGTGAAGGAGCCGCGAGTGCCATGTCATTCTATTTTGCTCTTACGGTGAAGAATGGCCAATTCTTGAACAGAATCCCCCCAAAATCAGGACCTGCTGCGAGTTTCCTATCTGCAAAAGAAAAATCGCCGTGCTAATGAGCCATAATGGATTCTTTTCAAGTGCGATTCCCGTGCATCTCGCAGCGCAGAGAAGTCGCCCATGTGACTACAACCCACAGTCGGGAAACGTCACATTCGGACTGTTCATACGGTCATCCCAGCAATGAGCTGATTGTCCCGAGGAGGAAAATAACTCAGTTGCATGCGATTTGCATCTCATTTCTATGGCGTAACGAGCGGCTCCTCTTGTCACCTGACCCCGGGGTACGCAGCGGGCTCTGATCATATGCGAAGCAGTCAACGTGATGATTGGAGTAGTTTAATAATGAATGGCCGCCTATAAGTTGCTCTGTGCTGCTTCTCCTGCCGCCTCAAAGACTTGTCAGATTTCCTCGCATGTAACACAAAGCAAAAGATGTATTATTGCTAATTAGAGGTTAGTGTGTTGATGAGCGGAACCCCCTGCTAGTATTAAAGCCATAAATAATATCAGATAGGATGGAAATGCAGTGTAAGCCCCTGCGAGGGGCGCCGCGGACCCGCACTGACAGCATGGAAGGCAAAGCAGTGCAAAATTCTTCATCTGGGGTGAAGTTATGGGAGGCGAGCGATTATGTACAATCCCCAGGGAGGCAGCGATGTTCTAAAGTCATGGTTATGTACAGGGGGAAAGAGGAGATTGCAAACAAAGGGTCTACTTCAAATTCGCAATCGCGCAAACAAATGCCGATCGCAACAAATTTCTGCACATTCGCTTTATAAGACACACTGACTTTCCCCCACACTTTGTGGGTAGGAAAAGTGTATCTTATAAAGTGAGAAATACGGTATACATCGTATATCAATCTCTTTGGATACTACAATACCAGACTTGGCCAGAGGCTAGAAGTGGCGCTGTATAAGGAAAAAGCAATGCCTTCTTTCTAATTGCCCAAGCCATGATACAAGCTAAATGCACTATATTCAAAGTCTTATCATAGTGACTACCAGAGGCGTAACTTGAAGCTCCCGGGCCCCGATGCAAAACTTGTAACAGGGCCCCCAACTATAGTGCTTTACTCATAGTACTGGGCTCCCTATATGGAGAAGAGAGGCCTTATGGGCCCCCTAAGGCTCCTGGGCCCGGGTGCAACCGCATCCCCTGCACCCTCTATAGTTACGCCCCTGGTGACTACATTAGCCTAACAAAGTAATTGGACCCATGAACAATAATCCAAAGTAGTATTTATTTCCATATGTTAATACTTAATGAGGTTCCTTTGGCCCTAATCGTAGTGGCCCAGAGTTAACGGGGCCCCTCCATAAGTATGTGTAATTGTATTGTCAGTGTCTTCTATGTGTATGAATCTCATGTGTATTGCACTTCTGCAGCACTGAATGGGTTAATGTCTGGAAAATGTATCTTGTTGTGTCTCGCGTGATCAAGTCAGTCTAAGAGTTAGTTAGCAAGCATCCTCTTGCTAGGGTCAGTCTGCGAGTCTGAAGAATTTAGAGACTTTTAGTGAGTAGGAGAAAACCATGCCTTGTCCTATGAGGAGCCCCAGGATGGAAGAGGCTGAGCGATGGCCTGATGTGTGTCCTGGGCCCTATTCACCCAGGCCACCCTGCTATTAATACGGGGGACTGAGAGAGGGAGAGTGAGAGGAGCCGCCATGAAGGGCTGAGTGCCCTTTTCCAAATGTGAGTGTGTACCGGTAGAGAGCTGGAGAGAGGAGAGTGGCCAGGAGCAGAACCCCACAGATAACTGGGACTGTGGACTTGTCACCCTGTGAATCCTCCCTGTGACACCACTATTGTGTCTGCACCGGTGTCCTGCTGGATTGTACAAAGTTTCGGATTGTAACCGTTATTTGAAGTAAACGAGCTCATCCGACCGTTCCTGTTTTGCTCTGAAACGATATCCCTGTGTATGGACTGTTTATTACCAACTCCTGGATTCAACGCAGAGGACGGAACGGTGGCGTCACGAGTGACAAGAGAACCTTAAGGTAAACCACCTGAGTTACCCTGTGAAACTCCCCCAGCAGTAACTTGGTTGGGTCCTGTGCTACCACCAGGGAAGGAGATGGTAGAGCCCCGTGACAAGGCCTTATCTACCCCGCTATCTCCTCAGCTGTGGGTCCGCTCCTCAGACGCTGCACTAATGACATCACTCACTCACCATTGCATACTTTCTACTAACATCTGATACACTTCAGCTATTTCCCTCCATTCATCCTACAAATGTCTGTGAGTTTTTCAGAGAAGATGCACGCAGTTCATCTTTCCTGACCCAATGTTCCAGATCATCCCACAGATGTTCAGTAGGTTCAGGTGAGGAATCTGTGCAACCGGTCCAATCGTGGAACATCCATATCCTCAAACCAGCATAAAACAGCGTTGGAAGTATGGCCGACCATTCCCAGAGTATTGCCACATTGTCAGCAGCACATTATTGCTGGAATGTCAGCAGAGGCGTAACTTAAAGCTCCCGGGCCCCAATGCAAAGTGTGTAGCAGGGCCCCTAATTATAATGTTTTATTAATAGTATTGGGCTTCCTATATGGAGAAGAGAGGCCTTATGGGCCCCTTAAAGCTCCTGGGCCGAGGTGCAACCGCATCCCCTGTACCCTCTATAGTTACGCCCCTGAATGTCTGGGTGACTTCTGTGTTCATGGTTCTTGTCATTACAACCAACGGACTGAGACGATGCCACGTAACACCCCCAGACCGTGTGATGCTGTTCCGAGGGGACGCCTAAAGATAGGTCATGCAGCGATTTTTCCCCCCACGTCGCAATGTGTATGACCCCATTAAAAAGAATGGGGTTCATACTTGTGTGAGATTTTTGCGCCTCTCAGCGATTTTCTCAGCCGTGTAAAAACGGCACGTAAGGGCCACACACGGCGTATTTGCGCATGAATACGTTCTAAGCCTTTGTCGATGTGGCGTATTTTTTACTGTTCAATAATGGCCGCCAGCTAATATCCAGAGTAACCGCCGTGTGCCGCACAGACGGCAGCGAGACGGGCTGGGAATGACCTAGTAAGGTGCTGGTAGGTGGTTTCAGGTATCTGGAGCCTTGCTGACTGCAGTGCTGGAGGGAGCGTGGGGGAGGGGCTATAGAGAGAACACAATGATCGAGGTGACCCCACGGAGGCTCAATTGGGGGACAGGGAAGTACTTGGAAGTCTCGGTTGCGCTCTTCCAACCACTGTTGGACATTTCTAGCCGTGCGACATGTTGCTTTGTATTGCTGAAAGATCCCATCTGCCCTGGGTAAGACAAACAGCCCGTATGGCAGTCGTGATCTAGGCCTCTTTCACACGGGCGACAGCGATATCGCAGCTTTGTACGCACGATTTTGTAGCATCAGTGATGCTTTTGTCTTGGGAAAAACGTAGCATCGCGTCGCTGCTACCTGCGATTTTCTCTCACGACTTTATAGCAAGAAAGTTAATAGGACTTTCTAATTTTAAAATTGTATCGCATGGAAATGGCAAATTTTGTGCGATGCAATAAACAAGGAGGCTCCATTGGGAAACATGGGCTACAAAACATGGCAGATCGCAGCTGTATGGAGCATGCCGCCATGTTGTATTCTCGCAATGCATCAACCTACAAAACAACAGTAATGTAAAGGAACCCTTTGGATAGCGTGGGCTTCACATAATGCGATTTTGTAGCCCGTGTGAAACCAGCCTACAAGGGGGAGTCCACAACCGGATCGGCACTGAGTGCTTTCTGCATGGATGAGCGGCCCAGAGAACGCACGACCATAACGCTGCCGCCACCGGATTGTGGTTGCAGGGCGTTTGTTCTCCAATGTTTCTCACCTGACGTGCCAACGTCCATCCGTTCTATGGAGCAGAAAACCTGACTTGTCGGAGAAGACAACCGTTGGCCAATTGGTCCAATTCCAATACCGCCGTGCAAACTGAAGCCTTTTCTTCCGAAGGACCCTTGTTGGCATAGCTGCAGTGACCGTCCGTCTGCTTCGGAGCCCCGTACACAGGAGGGCTTGTTGATCTGTTGTGTAGACACGTCTGGTGGCCCGCTGGCTCATTTTCATGGTGAGCTGCTCCACTGTAGTGTATCAGTCGGCCCCCATGCACCTTCGTAGCCGACGTTCACCTCCCATATCAATGGCCCTTGATGCTCCGCAGTTCCCCCGTTGGTTATTCCCAATGCTGTTATTTGTCCGCTCACAATACTTTCAGCAGAGCAGCAGGCGAACACTTCATGTACGGCGCGGTCTGAGAAATACCGCCACCCTCGGCCCGAAAGCCAATAATTATTATCCTTTTTGGAACTCTGATAAATCGCCCCTCTTACCCCCCAACCCACGACACCTCACTTTCTCTGTGACCGGACTGTGAAAATCTGTGGGCAATTTTGCGCCTGTTTTTCTGCGCAGAAATTCGGTCGCTAAAGCCACCCATGATAAAATACATTGATTTCTATGGCTTCGCTCACATCGCTGGTTTTTCCGTTGGTTGAGAAAATAGGTGACTTGCTTTATTTTTGTGCTGAATTGCGCACCAAAGTCCCCGCAGAAGTCTAAGGGGGTTGCAGAAATGCATGCGAACTGTGAACGAACAAGCGTGGGAAACCTTCGATTTTTTGCAGACACCTATCAGGGGGCTACACACTTTACAGCTAATTGCAGGGAAGACACGGCAGCCATTTTGGAAAGCGCTTAGTAGTCTCTAGAGATAAGCGAGCGTACTCGTTAAGGCAAAATACTCAAGCGAGTATTGCCATTTTCGAGTACAAGCCTGCTCGTGCCAAAAGATTGGGGGCCGGCGGGGGTGAGCGGTGAGTTGTAGGAGTGAGCATGGAGTGGCATTCGATTACCAGGCGAGAATCCGGAAAATCAGTAGTTGTGTTTTGTCCCGTTATGCGGCCGTGAAATCCACGTTCGTGTGTTTTTTCCCCAAGCCCTGAAGATTTGAAAATCCGCTTGTGGTAAAAGTTGCGCCGTGTGAATTACAACGCGGTTTGCATAATATTCATTTCAGCTCTGAGTGCAGAATCCGCATCCACATTCATAGCTGAATCGTGCATGTGGATGAGGCCTTACGATTCCGTACATTGCAGATTTTTTCGAGGTAGAAGCTCCGCCGTGGATTTTCTCGTAGACGCATTTCAGAATCTGCGACAAAATCTATTACGCTGGCTGTGCTGTGGATTTTGGTGCAGACTTCATCCCCTTATTGGAAAAGGTGAAATCCTCAATAAACAATCTGGAACATAAGAACGGCCGCACACAGACGTAAGCGCAAAAACGCTGGCTCCCGCACAATGTCTTTGCACAGCGAGGCCTTCTGCACACGGGCTTTTTGCACACAGTTTTACGTTGGTTTCGATGAGTTTCCGCACATGGAGCGCTTTTGCGCCTGCATTTCTGTTGAGTAAAAAAATACGCGGCGTGCTCCATTATTGTGTGCATTTACACCCAAGACTCAGAGGAGCACAAACCGCGTTACTGCGCAATTTTCCGGTGTTAATTCCTAACACCAACGACTAATTAGCCAGTTCAAAAACGGCGAGGGAGAGGCCGGCGGCGGTTTTGAATCTGCTCAGCAGCCTAATTGGTAAACTGACACTGCAGTACAAAAACGGATACTTACCTGCGCAGAAACGCTTGCGAGAAGACATGATCGGGCTCCATGCAGAGCGCCATTATGTCACGCTCGTCTGCAGGAGGCCTGAAGGAGTGTTTTCTGCACCCGTGCCTGTGCGGATACTCAGTGTATTTGCGCCGGCACGGCTCGTTCACAGGGGTGAGGGAATCACCTCCGCCCTGATGTAAAAGGCTAATTAGCCTTACGAGGTTCTGGTGTTTGCAGGTACACAACTTTTTTTTTTGCACATACCCTCACGTACATTTGTGTACATTTGCGCACCCCCATAGACTCCTATGAGGACTTTGAATATGCAAATGAGCACAAAAATAGAGCGTGTCATGTTTTTTTTTTCACGCGAGCAAAACACGCACCCAAAAGTGAACCGTTAGAACCGGGATTCACTGCATGTTGAACACGCGAAAAATTGCCTGCACGAATACGCCCGCGTGTGGCCGCCCCTTATTTTGTAGATTTTTTCCAACATGTGTAATGTGGAAAACCCGCGGCGCATCGCGGTACCAGCAGTGTGTGATTTTTTGGCATCCCATCAGGTCTGCTGGTACCGGGATACACCGCAGGTTTTCCACAGCATTACCGCAACAAGTGAACATTTGCCAACTGGAATCAGCGGTGGTTGTCCGTCCTGCACACTGACGTGCCAAAAGTCCTGGGATAGCGGCATGTAAATGTATAATGAAGTGGCGTTACCTTGGGGGTCAGCTTGGGAACACCCACACCCACCTGTATAAGTTTTAAGGTCTTATCTTGTGAGGTTGATAACTGGCCAGCGTGCTCATGGCAAGGCGATGTGAATTATCGGAACGAGGCATCATAGCGGGCGGCAGACGGAGGGAGCGTTCCATTACTGGAGTTTTGTGGACGTTTAACATTCCCCGATCCACAGTGTCACGTGTACCAGGAAGAAAAGGCATTGCCACACACGGTGGCCGCCCGCGGATGCTTAATGATGGCCACCGATATCGTCGGTAGATATCACATCCAGTGCAGGAGGCCGCGCACGTTCATCCCGGTCAGCACAGCGTTCTTTACCTTCCATTGGATACAAGAGCACAAGACCCTCCAGACGCTTCTATTATCACCAGACGCCGGGCACAGCGCCTCAACTGGGCTCCTGAGGTTATAACTGGACCCGAAAGGACTGCGAACATGTGACGTGGTCCAATGAGTCACGGTACCAATAGTCTCAGGCGGATGGTAGGGTTTGTGCGCGGCGCAGACCCCATAAAGCTCGAAAAAAACCCACAAAAAATTGCCATATACTTACTATAGTGTAACATAAGGGGGTGCCGGTAATGCACTATATCCCCCGGCATGCAGACCGCCCAACTGCTATAGGGGGGCACAGGTGCAAATGACTGATAACCAGCTTTCGTATATCAGCTGCATGAGATTTACGAACTTCAGCTGGTGGCTGAGGTGACATCATGGCGTGTTGCTGTCATGTAAGTGCATTAGCTTCACGGCGGCGTTGAGCCCTCTGTGGTGACATGTTTGCACGACAGCGACGGTTTGTTTCAACACTGGACAACATTTGACAATTAGATGAAGGCTGGACTGGTGTTGGCGGCATAAGCACTTGAGATGACATGATATCACATTCGGGAGATGTGAAGATAGCGGGGAAGGACTATGCTGCAATGTTATTGGTCAATATACACCGCTGGCTGTGCATGTGGACATTTATTGGACTCTCCACACAGGTGTGCAGCTGTCTCACAACCAGCTACAAATTGCCAGACTGAGTACTGCTGTATCCATAGCAACTGAGGCCCTGGGGGTTTGTGGGGGATGTAGTTTGCCCATAATCATTCATTCACTGCACAAGGAGGATAAAGGACCTTGATGATGTCAGTCATGTGATCAGGGGGTGGAGCTAAGAGCCCATAACTGACATTACAGGTGGCATATTATTATATTCCACAACACTTCTGCTCGATTCGCAACCTGATTGGTTGTTTCGGTTTGCTGATTTACATTGATTCATTGTTTGGGTTGGCTGATTCACAGTGATTGGTTGTTTGGGTTAGCTGATTCACAGTGATTGGTTGCTTGGGTTGGCTGATTCACAGTGATTGGTTGTTTGGGTTGGCTGATTCACAGTGATTGGTTGTTTGGGTTGGCTGATTCACAGTGATTGGTTGTTTGGGTTGGGTCAAGCAGAAGTGTTGTGAAATATAAAAATATGCTTACAGGTGCTGTCAGGCTCTGCATGTAACTCACATATGGACAAGTGATGCACTTTGATGGGATGTGGTGGAGAGGTCCTCTCATACCTCAGATCCTGCACCCACAGACACCGCAGAGCTGTGGGGGCATTCAGACGGCCCAACATCCCTCCAGACGTCTTCTGTCCACTTATGGAATAAATGCCACATTGAGTTGCTAGGCTAGAGGGGGCCTACATGATATTAGTTCCTGTCCCATGACTTCTGGCACATCAGTGTATCAAACTACTAAACATGATGTCATCTTTCACAGCATCTGTAGTCTTACATGGACTGCAGTTAAACCTTCTGACAAAACAAATGGAATAGTAAAATGACAAATTCAACTCTACTGCTCCTGTCTACAGATGTAGAAGAGGTAATCTGAACTCTTTAGCATTGCGTTTCACGTGCAGAATAATATCTCATCAAGTTAAACCATGCTGGCAGTCCTATGTCAGCCACACGTAATAATACATTGTACCAAATGTGAAATCGCAGCTCTGCTACATCTATCATGCTGTTTATATATGATTCAACAATTTTCTGTAGAGCCGGGGCTGACAGCACAGAGATCAAATATCCCTTTATTAAGGTTGACAGGCCGAGGTGTAGAAACCAGATCTACAGCAGGAGGAGGAGGAGAAGGACAAGAACACAATTCCTCCCGCATGGCATCAATGGTGGAGAGGCTTTACCATTACGTGTTATCATGGGGTGAATTGTTTTGCTTCTATTGTGTAGAGCACACAAAGCTACAAATAACAAGATCAAAAGGCGGCAATCCCACCGAGAAGCCAGAGATTGTCCGACCAGAGGAGCAGCGAGGGAACAAGATGGTTTTGATTAGAAGACAGAATGCATTTATCATTGTAGCAGGAGCCAAAGTACTGAATTCCACTAGAAAAACGACTAGATTAACCTTATTACAATCTCCCTGAGACCCCCGCCTCTGTAATGAATAGTAATGGAAGCTGTAAAACTAATGGTGAGATCCAGCCCCATGTGGAACCCCGGAGCAGGTGAAGAAAAGTGACCCACCATGAATATACATCTCATATCCTGAAGAACACAGAAGTAAAGAATACAACTACTGTAATACTGCCCCCTATGTACAAGAATATAATTACTATAATACTGCTCTTTGTACAAGAATATAACTACTATAATACTGCCCCCTATGTACAAGAATATAACTACTATAATACTGCCCCCTATGTACAAGAATATAACTACTATAATACTGCCCCCTATGTACAAGAATATAACTACTATAATACTGCTCCCTATGTACAAGAATATAACTACTATAATAATGCTCCCTATGTACAAGAATATAACTACTATAATACTGCCCCCTATGTACAAGAATATAACTACTATAATACTGCCCCCTATGTACAAGAATATAACTACTATAATACTGCCCCCTATGTACAAGAATATAACTACTATAATACTGCTCCCTATGTACAAGAATATAACTACTATAATAATGCTCCCTATGTACAAGAATATAACTACTATAATACTGCCCCCTATGAACAAGAATATAACTACTATAATACTGCCCCCTATGTACAAGAATATAACTACTATAATACTGCTCCCTATGTACAAGAATATAACTACTATAATACTGCCCCCTATGTACAAGAATATAACTACTATAATACTGCCCCCTATGTACAAGAATATAACTACTATAATACTGCCCCCTATGTACAAGAATATAACTACTATAATACTGCTCCCTATGTACAAGAATATAACTACTATAATAATGCTCCCTATGTACAAGAATATAACTACTATAATACTGCCCCCTATGAACAAGAATATAACTACTATAATACTGCCCCCTATGTACAAGAATATAACTACTATAATACTGCCTCCTATGTACAAGAAATTATATAACTACTATAATACTGCTCCCTATGTACATGAATATAACTACTATAATACTGCCCCCCATGTACAAGAATATAACTACTATAATACCGCCTCCTATGTACAAGAATATTACTACTATAATACTGCCCCTATGTACAAGAATATAACTACTATAATACTGCCCCCTATGTACAAGAATATAACTACTATAATGCTGCCCCCTATGTACAAGAATATAACTACTATAATACTGCCTCCTATGTACAAGAAATTATATAACTACTATAATACTGCTCCCTATGTACATGAATATAACTACTATAATACTGCCCCCCATGTACAAGAATATAACTACTATAATACCGCCTCCTATGTACAAGAATATTACTACTATAATACTGCCCCTATGTACAAGAATATAACTACTATAATACTGCCCCCTATGTACAAGAATATAACTACTATAATACTTCCCCCTATGTACAAGAATATAGCTACTATAAAACTGCTCCTATGTACAAGAATATAACTACTATAATACTGCCTCCTATGTACAAGAATATAACTATTGTAATACTGCCCCCTATGTACAAGAATATAACTACTATAAAACTGCTCCTATGTACAAGAATATAACTACTATAATACTGCCCCCTATGTACAAGAATATAACTACTATAATACTGCCCCCTATGTACAAATATATAACTACTATAATACTGCCCCCTATGTACAAGAATATAACTACTATAATACTGCCCCCTATGTACAGGAATATAACTACTATAATACTGCCCCCTATGTACAAGAATATAACTACTATAATACTGCCCCCTATGTACAAGAATATAACTACTATAATACTGCCCCCTATGTACAAGAATATAACTACTATAAAACTGCTCCTATGTACAAGAATATAACTACTATAATACTGCCTCCTATGTACAAGAATATAACTATTGTAATACTGCCCCCTATGTACAAGAATATAACTACTATAATACTGCCCCCTATGTACAAGAATATAACTACTATAATACTGCCCCTATGTACAAGAATATAACTACTATAATACTGCCCCCTATGTACAAGAATATAACTACTATAATACTGCTCCCTATGTACAAGAATATAACTACTATAATAATGCTCCCTATGTACAAGAATATAACTACTATAATACTGCCCCCTATGAACAAGAATATAACTACTATAATACTGCCCCCTATGTACAAGAATATAACTACTATAATACTGCCTCCTATGTACAAGAAATTATATAACTACTATAATACTGCTCCCTATGTTCATGAATATAACTACTATAATACTGCCCCCCATGTACAAGAATATAACTACTATAATACCGCCTCCTATGTACAAGAATATTACTACTATAATACTGCCCCTATGTACAAGAATATAACTACTATAATACTGCCCCCTATGTACAGGAATATAACTACTATAATACTGCCCCCTATGTACAAGAATATAACTACTATAAAACTGCTCCTATGTACAAGAAAATAACTACTATAATACTGCCCCCTATGTACAAGAATATAACTACTATAATACTGCCCCCTATGTACAAGAATATAACTACTATAATACTGCCCCCTATGTACAAGAATATAACTACTATAATACTGCCCCCTATGTACAAGAATATAACTACTATAAAACTGCTCCTATGTACAAGAATATAACTACTATAATACTGCCCCCTATGTACAAGAATATAACTACTATAATACTGCCCCCTATGTACAAATTTATAACTACTATAATACTGCCCCCTATGTACAAGAATATAACTACTATAATACTGCCCCCTATGTACAGGAATATAACTACTATAATACTGCCCCCTATGTACAAGAATATAACTACTATAATACTGCCCCCTATGTACAAGAATATAACTACTATAATACTGCCCCCTATGTACAAGAATATAACTACTATAAAACTGCTCCTATGTACAAGAATATAACTACTATAATACTGCCTCCTATGTACAAGAATATAACTATTGTAATACTGCCCCCTACGTACAAGAATATAACTACTATAATACTGCCCCCTATGTACAAGAATATAACTACTATAAAACTGCTCCTATGTACAAGAAAATAACTACTATAATACTGCCCCCTATGTACAAGAATATAACTACTATAATACTGCCCCCTATGTACAAGAATATAACAATTGTAATACTGCCCCCTATGTACAAGAATATAACTACTATAATACTGCCCCCTATGTACAAGAATATAACTACTATAAAACTGCTCCTATGTACAAGAAAATAACAACTATAATACTGCCCCCTATGTACAAGAATATAACTACTATAATACTGCCCACTATGTACAAGAATATAACTACTATAAAACTGCTCCTATGTACAACAATATAACTACTATAATACTGCCCCTATGTACAAGAATATAACTACTATAATACTGCCCCCTATGTACAAGAATATAAGTACTATAATACTGCCCCCTATGTACAAATATATAACTACTATAATACTGCCCCCTATGTACAAGAATATAACTACTATAATACTGCCCCTTATGTACAGGAATATAACTACTATAATACCGCCTCCTATGTACAAGAATATTACTACTATAATACTGCCCCTTATGTACAGGAATATAACTACTATAATACCGCCTCCTATGCACAAGAATATTACTACTATAATACTGCCCCTATGTACAAGAATATAACTACTATAATACTGCCCCCTATGTACAAGAATATAACTACTATAATACTTCCCCCTATGTACAAGAATATAACTACTATAAAACTGCTCCTATGTACAAGAATATAACTACTATAATACTGCCTCCTATGTACAAGAATATAACTATTGTAATACTGCCCCCTATGTACAAGAATATAACTACTATAATACTGCCCCCTATGTACAATAATATAACTACTATAAAACTGCTCCTATGTACAAGAAAATAACTACTATAATACTGCCCCCTATGTACAAGAATATAACTACTATAATACTGCCCCCTATGTACAAGAATATAACTACTATAATACTGCCCCCTATGTACAAGAATATAACTACTATAATACTGCCCCCTATGTACAAGAATATAACTACTATAAAACTGCTCCTATGTACAAGAATATAACTACTATAATACTGCCCCCTATGTACAAATATATAACTACTATAATACTGCCCCCCATGTACAAGAATATAACTACTATAATACTGCCCCCTATGTACAGGAATATAACTACTATAATACTGCCCCCTATGTACAAGAATATAACTACTATAATACTGCCCCCTATGTACAAGAATATAACTACTATAATACTGCCCCCTATGTACAAGAATATAACTACTATAAAACTGCTCCTATGTACAAGAATATAACTACTATAATACTGCCCCCTATGTACAAGAATATAACTACTATAATACTGCCCCCTATGTACAAATATATAACTACTATAATACTGCCCCCTATGTACAAGAATATAACTACTATAATACTGCCCCCTATGTACAGGAATATAACTACTATAATACTGCCCCCTATGTACAAGAATATAACTACTATAATACTGCCCCCTATGTACAAGAATATAACTACTATAATACTGCCCCCCCATGTACAAGAATATAACTACTATAATACTGCCCCCTATGTACAAGAATATAACTACTATAAAACTGCTCCTATGTACAAGAATATAACTACTATAATACTGCCTCCTATGTACAAGAATATAACTATTGTAATACTGCCCCCTACGTACAAGAATATAACTACTATAATACTGCCCCCTATGTACAAGAATATAACTACTATAAAACTGCTCCTATGTACAAGAAAATAACTACTATAATACTGCCCCCTATGTACAAGAATATAACTACTATAATACTGCCCCCTATGTACAAGAATATAACAATTGTAATACTGCCCCCTATGTACAAGAATATAACTACTATAATACTGCCCCCTATGTACAAGAATATAACTACTATAAAACTGCTCCTATGTACAAGAAAATAACTACTATAATACTGCCCCCTATGTACAAGAATATAACTACTATAATACTGCCCACTATGTACAAGAATATAACTACTATAAAACTGCTCCTATGTACAACAATATAACTACTATAATACTGCCCCTATGTACAAGAATATAACTACTATAATACTGCCCCCTATGTACAAGAATATAAGTACTATAATACTGCCCCCTATGTACAAATATATAACTACTATAATACTGCCCCCTATGTACAAGAATATAACTACTATAATACTGCCCCTTATGTACAGGAATATAACTACTATAATACTGCCCCCTATGTATAAATATATAACTATTATAATACTGCTCCCTATGTACAAGAATATAACTACTATAATACTGCCCCCTATGTACAAATATATAACTACTATAATACTGCCCCATATGTACAAGAATATAACTACTATAATACTGCCCCCTATATACAAGAATATAACTTCTATAATACTGCTCCTATGTACAAGAATATAACTATTATAATACTGCCCCCTATGTACAAGAATATAACTACTATAATACTGCCCCATATGTACAAGAATATAACTAATACAATACTGCCCCCTATATACAAGAATATAACTTCTATAATACTGCTCCTATGTACAAGAATATAACTACTATAATACTGCCCCCTATGTACAAGAATATAACTACTATAATACTGCCCCCTATGTACCAGAATATAACTACTATAATACTGCCCCCTATGTACAAGAATATAACTTCTATAATACTGCTCCTATGTACATGAATATAACTACTATAATACTGCCCCCTATGTACAAGAATATAACTACTATAATACTGCCTCCTATGTACAAGAATATAACTACTGTAATACTGCCTCCTATGTACAAGAATATAACTATTGTAATACTGCCCCCTACGTACAAGAATATAACTACTATAATACTGCCCCCTATGTACAAGAATATAACTACTATAAAACTGCTCCTATGTACAA
The DNA here is from genome assembly GCF_035609145.1 of Eleutherodactylus coqui. NCBI lineage: Eukaryota > Metazoa > Chordata > Amphibia > Anura > Eleutherodactylidae > Eleutherodactylus > Eleutherodactylus coqui. Next base: position 14,646,006 of record NC_089849.1, on the reverse strand, counting down.
GAAAATAACTACTATAATACTGCCCCCTATGTACAAGAATATAACTACTATAATACTGCCCCCTATGTACAAGAATATAACAATTGTAATACTGCCCCCTATGTACAAGAATATAACTACTATAATACTGCCCCCTATGTACAAGAATATAACTACTATAAAACTGCTCCTATGTACAAGAAAATAACTACTATAATACTGCCCCCTATGTACAAGAATATAACTACTATAATACTGCCCACTATGTACAAGAATATAACTACTATAAAACTGCTCCTATGTACAACAATATAACTACTATAATACTGCCCCTATGTACAAGAATATAACTACTATAATACTGCCCCCTATGTACAAGAATATAAGTACTATAATACTGCCCCCTATGTACAAATATATAACTACTATAATACTGCCCCCTATGTACAAGAATATAACTACTATAATACTGCCCCTTATGTACAGGAATATAACTACTATAATACTGCCCCCTATGTACAAATATATAACTATTATAATACTGCTCCCTATGTACAAGAATATAACTACTATAATACTGCCCCCTATGTACAAATATATAACTACTATAATACTGCCCCATATGTACAAGAATATAACTACTATAATACTGCCCCCTATATACAAGAATATAACTTCTATAATACTGCTCCTATGTACAAGAATATAACTATTATAATACTGCCCCCTATGTACAAGAATATAACTACTATAATACTGCCCCATATGTACAAGAATATAACTAATACAATACTGCCCCCTATATACAAGAATATAACTTCTATAATACTGCTCCTATGTACAAGAATATAACTACTATAATACTGCCCCCTATATACAAGAATATAACTTCTATAATACTGCTCATATGTACAAGAATATAACTACTATAATACTGCCCCTTATGTACAAGAATATAACTACTATAATGCTGCTCCCTATGTACAAGAATATAACTACTATAATACTGCCCCCTATATACAAGAATATAACTACTATAATACTGCCCCCTATGTACCAGAATATAACTACTATAATACTGCCCCCTATGTACAAGAATATAACTTCTATAATACTGCTCCTATGTACAAGAATATAACTACTATAATACTGCCCCCTATGTACAAGAATATAACTCCTATTATACTGCCCCCCTATGTACAAGAATATAACTACTATAATACTGCTCCCTATCTACAAGAATATAACTAATATAATACTGCCCCCTATGACAAAGAACAATGAACTGAATAAGTTGGGATACGTTTATATCTATCAGTCTACAGGACATGATCTGTAACGAGTATTGGCAGTGTTGGAATATCTTAGGAGATAGGAATCTCTAGCAATTCATTACATACCCACATGGGAAGAAGCATCCTGGACAGTTGGGCCTTAATAACCCATTAGCTGCCGGACTCAGCATTTCAGAATGATCAAAGCTATAAAGTCTGTTCTTTGTGCTGTCAGATCTCGCGCAGCATCTGGCATTCTTCTTGACCCACTCAGGGTACATTGTAGGCTGCATGCTCAGCCTAGCATTGATTATCAGCGCTCGGATCAGTGTGGAGAATAAACTCATTGACACTGTTATGCTCTGACACATTGTTTTAGATATTGATGCGTTTTATAAGATCGGTTAATACCTGCTGCCGGCTTCTGCTTCTTCATTAAATCACTGGAATGCATGTAAAATACAGCTAAAAAATTGACACCTATCAACTTATCTGAAGCAGAGAAAAATCATTGGTGATATTTGGAGCTGCAGAGGATAGTCTTTGATGTTTGAAATACAGACAAAAGTAAGATGGGAGAAGTAAAGAGGGAGGAGAGAGGAGTAGAGAGCAGAGCGAAGTGAGTGCAGAGAGAGAAGCAGGAAGAGGAAGGAGAGAGGGAGGAGATGGGTGTGGAGAGAACAGAGAAATGCATGTAGAGGTGAGAGGCAAGTAGAAAAGAGCAAGAAGAGCAAGGAAAGAGCAGAGAGTGTAGCCAGAAGACCAAGGAAAGAGCAATGAGAGGATCACAAAGAGGAAGGAAAGAGCAGAGAGAAGAAAGGGGTGAGATGGGTGGGGAGAGAACAGAGAAATGCATGTAGAGGTGAGAGACAAGGAGAGAGGAGCAAGAAAAGAGCAGAGAACGGAGCAGGAAGAGTAAGGAAAAAGCAGCGAGACGGACAGGAAGAGCAAGTAAAGAGCAGTGAGAGGAGCAGGAAGATCAAGGAAAGAGGAGATAGAGGAGCACAAAGAGGAAGGAAAGAGTAAAGATAAGAAAGGGGTGAGATGGGTGGGGGAGAACAGAGAAATGCATGTAGAGGTGAGAGACAACGAGAGAGGAGCAAGAAAAGGGCAGAGAATGGAGCAGGAAGAGTAAGGAAAGAGCAGCGAAAGGGATAGGAAGAGCAAGGAAAGAGCAGTGAGAGGAGCAGGAAGATCAAGGAAAGAGGAGAGAGAGGAGCACAAAGAGGAAGGAAAGAGTAGAGAGAAGAAAGGGGTGAGATGGGTGGGGAAACAACAGAGAAATGCATGTATAGGTGATAGACAACAAGAGAGGAGCAAGAAGAGCAAGAAAAGAGTGGAGCAGAAAGAGCAGAGAGCAGAGCAGAAAGAGCAAGAAAAGAGCAGCAAGAGGGGCAGGAAGAGCAAGGAAAAAGCTGAGAGAGGATCACCAAGAGCAACGAGAGAGCAGAGAGGAGAAAGGGGTGAGATGCATGGTGAGAGAACAAAGAAATACATGTAGAGGTGAGAGGCAATGAGAGAGGAGCAAGAAGAGTGAGGAAAGAGCAAAGATCAGAACAGAAAGAGCAAGGAAAGAGAAGAGAGAGGAGCGCAAAGAGGAAGGACAGACGGATGAGATGAGTGAGGAGAAAGCAGAGAAAAGCAAGTAGAAGTGAGATGCAAGAAGAGCAAGGGATGAGCAGAGAAAGGATCATGAAGAGCAAGTAGATAGGAGAGAGTTTAACAGGGAGCTGCATGGTGGTCCTCATGGGGCTTCCTCCATCAAAAGAGAATGGGCTGGTGGCTAGGGTCAGACAGGAACCACAATGGGATAGAAGAGGTTTGTCTGCACTGGGACCACTACCATGGTGGGTGCCATAGTGCCTTTATTAACATACGTCAGGACCAGGGTCATGACGCTATCGTATCCTGGATCAGACCAAGCTAGATCTGGCCTTGGTCAGTGTCCCTCTGTTTCAAATACAATTCGAGGCTTAGCCACCCACCGGATGTTACATGGGTAACACTGAAATGATAGAGCCTTGTGCTTATTTTTGCTGACAACCAAAACTCTTGTTTTCAATAGACTAGTTCAACAGGAAGCCTTAATTGGGCCACAGTGATCAGTAAAATATAAAAAACAAGGAGCGTAATGTCCAGGCCTTACTCGGGCCGCAGGTAAAAAATAAAGTCCCAAAGTCACTTTACTGCAATCAAAGTGCTGATTATTGTTGATCAAGACACATGTGAGCCTCGGCCTGGATTTCAGACATAAAGCTTTTGAGTTTAAAGCTTCCTGTACACTAGGTTTACTTGCACACAGGCTGTCCTGAAACCTGTTCCCGCCATTGGTGATAATGGAGCTGCACGGTGGTGTAACCGAAGGAACTGGACTGACTCTCCGCGAATGGCGGAATGCAAGGATTCTTTCCTTCTTTTTCTTAAGCCTGTAAGACTCTCAGCTGGTGGTCCTGTAAGAGTCAGTTCTCTCCGACTACTACACAGCCGACATACTACTGCGCCACAACTTCTGGAAACCTAAACCCTCCACACGTCCACCCACCAAGCAGCCGGTTCCGCCTCCCCAACCTCCACCACTGCCTTATAGAAACAGCACTCTAAAGTCTTACACATAAGGTTATTTCACAAATTTCCCAGAAATAAATGACAAACTCCCCTCTACAAGAGGGATGAGACAGGCAGGGGAGCACAGAGAAATAAGTGTGAAGAGTAATAGAGATGGCCTGAGAGAAGTGAAAGGCAAGGAGAAAGGAGCTGCATACTTAATTTCCGGAGGTCTGCGGCACACACTGATGCTGCAACCTCAATGCACTGTAGTTGCTGTCTGCACATCTGTTTTGCCACAAGGAGAAAGACTTAGGTTTGGATACAGCTTTAAAGAAATTAAAACAATATGGAAAGTTAAACAATAATAGATTGATCAGAATAAGTAATAATCAAGCATAGCATTGAATAATTGTCCTTCTTTTGTAAATCTATATACAAAAGATAAAGGTTACAACTTACATCACAAAGCATAAAGTTTGCAAATTACATCACATCATTATCTATACATAAAGGTTACAACTTACATCACATTACTGGGAGGCATCATCTGACTTGTATAACAGCAGCCGGGAAGCCAACTTTCAAACGGCACAAGGACAGAAATCCTTTTTCTAGGAACTGAAATGAAAGGTAGGGCATCCCCTTCACCTGTCTGAATGACTTCTGTCTTAGCTCCAAAAGTAAAACTTTTATACTATTTTTTACACAATTTTGGAGCTCCGCCTACCCACAGATTCCCTGCACCATAGGTACGTAAGGTATATCTAATATAGTCATACTAAAGGCGGTACATCACTTCCATCATGTAACTTCTCTATATGCATAGTGCCACTGTGAAGTTCCCTGCCATCCCAATCCATAGCTGTAATTAACCCTCACAAAACAGCACACATATACTTAATCCCCACATTATATCAACCCATAACTACTCATCACAGACATCCATCATAGTACACAAGTCAGTTTCAAGTGTGCACACATAGGAGACCAGTCTCACATATCTGGCATTTTTATCCTAACTAGCGTTTTCCTCTTTCAAGACCGAGTCTCATGTGGGAAGGGAGCCTCCCTCTCCTTCTATGCAGTCTGTGTCTTCTGGCCCCAGTCATCAGGCCCTGTTTACATCCAGTGGTTGGGTGCCATGCCATGGCTGTTCACTGGTCTCTTTTTGAACTGTTCCCCCAGACTGGGGACAGCACGCTGGACTCAGCACTTACTTGCTCCTCCTATGTACTCTTTCTGCGGCTTATCTTTGTACTCTCACAGTCTGTAATTGCTGCATCTGTCTTTTGCTACATAGCAGCACACACTGCTCTCTGACTTCTCTTCAGCCCCTTCTCCCCTTATGATGCAGCTGCAAAAGTCTTTATGCTGTCTTGTAGGCCTGCTAACAACCTTGCTGGAACAGGCACTGGGGAGAGCTTAGCCCTGCATTATGCCCTATGGAGGGGGCTGATCTTCTGGGCAGTGACATGCTAGCAACATTACCAGCTGCATCATTATAGGGGCAAATTCCCTTTCCGTAGCCTCATCTAGGTTCCAACAAAAGAGCGCCTATAGTGTTTGTTACAGCTCCCCTTCTCAGACTGGCATTAGCAAGTGCTGGTCTCTTGTCTCCCTGCTCCCCCTCCTGGCTGGGTACTGGACTGGAGGGGGCAGGGATTAATACATGGCTTTTCTGGATGTTCAGTAGAGCAGCTGTTATTTGTAAGGAAACAGGGTGAAAAGCAGGACAAGTGAGGAACAAAGAGAGGTGAGAAGATCTGATGGAAGTGAGGAGAGAATCATTAGGAGCAAAGATCTAAAAGACCAAAGAGCAAGTAGCAAAGAGAGCGAAGAGCAGGAAGAGTGAAGACAGAGGATCAATAAAGAGTGAAAAGAGGGGATCCGAGAAAGGGAAGAAGAAAGATCAGTAAGAGCAAAGAAAGAGCATCGAGAAAAGTATGGACCAGGAAGGTCAATAAGAGCAAAGAGAGGGGATAGGGAAAACAAAGAGAAGGGACTGGGAAGAGTTAAGTGAGAAGATTAGAAGGATCAAAGAGAAAGGATTGGGAAGGGTGAAGAGAGGGGATCATGGAGAGCAAGGAGAGATGTTTGGAAAGAGTGAAGAAAAAAAGTAAAGAATGAGGATCAAGAGTGAAGAGTGAGGATCAGGAAGAGCAAAAAGTGAGTATTAAGAAGAGCAAAGAATGAGGATCAAGAAGAGAAAAGAGTGAGGATCAGGCAGAGTGAAGAAAGAAGATCAAGGTGAGCGAACAGAGAGGCACAGGAAGAGTGAAGAAAGAGGAGCTGAGAGAGCAAATAGAGCAGAATGAGCAAGCAGAGAGAAAAAGGTAGTGCAAGCAGAACAGGATGCACAAAATACAGGAAGAGTAGGAAAAGTGAAGTGTGAGGATCAGGAAGAGCAAAGAGTAAGGAGCAGGAGTGAGAATTAGTATAAGCAAGGAACGAGCAACAGATAGTATGTGGATAGAGAAGCAGGAGGAGAGAGGAGCAAGAAGAGCAAGGAAAATAGAGAGAAACAAGGCAATAGAAGCAAGCAGAGGCAAAAAAAGCAGATGGAAGTGAGGAGAAATAGAACAAGACACGAGTAAAGGATGAAATAATGAGAGCCAGCACAGACCAAGGGAAAAAAGTGAAAGGAAGAAAGTTAAAGATTGGGTAATACTCTCTATATGAGAGAGTATAACCACACTTTACAATTTGATACACCATGTGTATCACTGAAAGGAATGATAAAAATGTAGTCAGTGGGGGGGGGGGGGGGGGCACCACAGGAAGCATTTACAGAAGATGATCAAACACAGAACACATTTGTCAAGTGCTCCCACACTAAGTGACACGGTAGACGGAGAAGTTGGATTTGCTTCCCAAGGAGAAAATCGGTCACCACGGGGCACGGGCACCGCTTTTCTCCACTACTGTAATAAAATGCTCACCTAACCACCCAGAACATGATGATACATCATTCAATGAGACATAAGTAAAAGCCCCCTACCAGTATTCATTCTTCAAAATCAACAGGCAAAGGGCAGAAAACTTCTTCCTGGAACACTCTCTGGGGATTTGATGAAACTCTCCTGATGGAGACGACTGAACATAAATAATCAAGTGGCCACTGATTGAAATCCATTCAGACTGATTCTCTATTGATGATCTTCCTTTATGAAATCTTTCTGAAGGTGAAGCAGCAATGACCAATCACACACTAATCACACTGCTAGACAGAACCCGGAGAATCACAATGACTTCTACAACAGCCTCACACTGACTTGTCTCAATGGGAAATATATGTGTGTTGAAGACCTTCTGCCACGATGGGTCGGCCTGTAAACTATTATAATAAATGCAAATTAGCTCATGTCAGGCAAAGCAGAGACTCCTCCAAAAGGAAGAAGAATCTCTTCTATGGCTGACATAGACTAATTTGCATATTTCCCCCATGGGTATGGCCTGAAATTAAGTCTCTTCAATGAGAACCGGTACATCTCCTCAACCAGAACTATTATACAATGATCAAGCTTTAGTTACACAAAATTGGGACGACCCCTTTAAAAGCTGTTTAAAGGGGCTTGGCTGTTTTCGTCATACTGGCCACCATGTAATAAGTAGTGTTCCCATTTCGGCCATGTTTGGCTGAAATTGGAACACCCCTTTAAAGGGATTGTGCAGTTGTAAATTATCATTGGCCTATCCTTAGGTTAAGCCATAAATTGTAGATTCTGCTGCCTTGAACTCTAGCCGATAAGCTATTCCCTGGGTAATGCACTCATGTACTGGCCTAATTTCTGCATAAGTAGAAGATCTGTTCTCTCTGCAGTGGCCAGGCTTGATATAACACCCATTCATTTCAATGGGAACTTGACCTGCAATGCCAAGCTTAGCCACTGTAGTGAGAACGGAGCTATCTGCTTCCTGCTGAAATCAGTTCAGTGCACAATCACACCAGCCCAGAGAATAGCTTATCGATTGGTTCGGGTCTGCTGCTTGGAACCTATCTACTATTGATGGTCTATGCTAAGGATAGGCAACAGATAGTTTGCAACTGGACAACCCCTTTAACTAATTCCTTAGCTCGCATGTTATTTGGAAGGCGCACACAGTCATGTACCAACTATCATTTGGGATAGAAGGGAATTACGTTTAATGGGGGGCAGTTATCAAGTGCAACCATGATTAGACCCCTGGGAAAGGGGAGGGGCATCATGGCTTTATAGACTGGAGTTCCTCTTTAAATTGGAGTTCCCATGTCACATCAGGAATCATTGAACTTTGGGGAGAGAAGTTATGAAAACTACTAGATTTGTTTTTTTTTCCTGATGTTGCTTAATTAAGCCTGGGAGCCCAGATAGATATGAATTATTAAAGCTGTGTAACAAAACGCGTAACGTCTTACGCCACGCCACTAATTATCCTGCAGAGGGACATGAGGAATTATTCAATTCTCTTTATTTAAAATTAACATTTGTGCGTGCTCATGAGCGCTGGAAGAATGGCGGCTTTAATATACTGTGATGAGCCTTAGTTATGATGTTCCAGAAAGCCCTCCGCAGATGTCCCCGAGCTGCAGACATGCTCCGCTTGTAATAAACTCTATTCCTCTGGAATATTTGATTGCGCTAATGTTTTCTCATCTCCACTTCTGCATTTACAATGTTTCTACTGGTAGGAAACGAACGCAGACCCTGATCCACTTTATGCAAAATTATAACCTCCATCGCCGCAATTCATATGAAATGAGTTTGTCTCCCGCAGTACAATAGTCCCTACCCAAGTGTTCAGGGATCCGCAGCACAGAATTCATCGTGCTCATTAGAAAACGGTAGTTAGAATACGCTATGTTGACTAAAGTATTGGCCCCCCAGCAATCTTGCGCGGTCAGGTGATGTCTGAGTATTAGGAATAAAGGAGAGGATCACACAGGAGACCCCAGTACAGAAACCAACAGATGCCACCAGGTGTAGAGCTAACAAGGGGTCTGGTGGGGGGATGTCACCAGGAGTAGAGCTGACAATGGGGTCTGGTGGTGGGATGTCACCAGGTGTAGAGATGACAACGGGGTCTGGTGGGGGGATGTCACCAGGTGTAGAGCTGACAATGGGGTCTGGTCGGGGGATGTCACCAGGTGTAGAGCTGACAATGGGGTCTGGTGGGGGGATGTCACCAGGTGTAGAGCTGACAACGGGGTCTGGTGGGGGGATGTCACCAGGTGTAGGGCTGACAACAGGGTCTGGTGGGGGGATGTCACCAGGTGTAGCGCTGACAATGGGGTCTGGTGGGGGGATGTCACCAGGTGTAGAGCTGACAATGGGGTCTGGGGGGGATGTCACCAGGTGTAGAGCTGACAACGGGGTCTGGCGATGGGATGTCACCAGGTGTAGAGCTGACAACGGGGTCTGGTGGGGGGATGTCACCGGGTGTAGAGCTGACAATGGGTTCTGGTGGTGGGATGTACCCAGGTGTAGAACTGACAACGGGGTCTGGTGGTGGGATGTCACCAGGTGTAGAGCAGTGGGATGTCACCAGGTGTAGAGCTGACAACGGGGTCTGGTAATGGGATGTCACCAGGTGTGGAGCTGACAATGGGGTCTGGTGGGGGGATGTCACCAGGTGTAGAGCTGACAATGGGGTCTGGTGGTGGGATGTCACCAGGTGTAGAACTGACAACGGGGTCTGGTGGTAGGATGTCACCAGGTGTAGAGTGGTGGGATGTCACCGGGTGTAGAGCTGACAACGGGGTCTGGTGGGGGGATGTCACCGGGTGTAGAGCTGACAACAGGGTCTGGTGGTGGGATGTCACCAGGTGTAGAGCTGACAACGGGGTCTGGTGGTAGAATGTCACCAGGTGTAGAGCTGACAATGGGTTCTGGTGGTGGGATGTACCCAGGTGTAGAACTGACAACGGTGTCTGGTGGTGGGATGTCACCAGGTGTAGAGCTGACAACGGGGTCTGGTGGTGGGATGTCACCAGGTGTGGAGCTGACAATGGGGTCTGGTGGGGGGATGTCACCAGGTGTAGAGCTGACAATGGGGTCTGGTGGTGGGATGTCACCAGGTGTAGAACTGACAACGGGGTCTGGTGGTAGGATGTCACCAGGTGTAGAGTGGTGGGATGTCACCAGGTGTAGAGCTGACAACTGGGTCTGGTGGGGGGATGTCACCGGGTGTAGAGCTGACAACGGGGTCTGGTGGTGGGATGTCACCAGGTGTAGAGCTGACAACGGGGTCTGGTGGTAGAATGTCACCAGGTGTAGAGCTGACAATGGGTTCTGGTGGTGGGATGTACCCAGGTGTAGAACTGACAACGGTGTCTGGTGGTGGGATGTCACCAGGTGTAGAGCAGTGGGATGTCACCAGGTGTAGAGCTGACAACGGGGTCTGGTGGTGGGATGTCACCAGGTGTGGAGCTGACAATGGGGTCTGGTGGGGGGATGTCACCAGGTGTAGAGCTGACAATGGGGTCTGGTGGTGGGATGTCACCAGGTGTAGAACTGACAACGGGGTCTGGTGGTAGGATGTCACCAGGTGTAGAGCGGTGGGATGTCACCAGGTGTAGAGCTGACAACGGGGTCTGGTGGTGGAATGTCACCAGGTGTAGAGCTGACAATGAGGTCTGGGGGGGGGATGCCAACAGGTGTAGAGATGACAATGGGTTCTGGGGGGGATGCCAGCAGGTTTAGAGATGACAACGGGTTCTGGTGGGGGGATGTCACCAGGTGTAGAGCTGACAACGGGGTCTGGTGGTGGGATGTCACCAGGTGTAGAACTGACAATGAGGTCTGGGGGGGGGGGGATGCCAACAGGTGTAGAGATGACAATGGGTTCTGGTGGAGGATGTCACCAGGTGTAGAGCTGACCACGGGGTCTGGGGGGGATGCCAGCAGGTGTAGAGATGACACAGGTTCTGGTGGGGGGATGTCACCAGGTGTAGAGCTGACAACGGGGTCTGGTAGGAGGATGTCACCAGGTGTAGAGCTGACAGCGGGGTCTGGTGGTGGGATGTCACCAGGTGTAGAGATGACAATGGGGTCTAATGGGGGGATGTCACCAGGTGTGGAGCTGACAGCGGGTTCTGGGGGTGAATGTCACCAGATGTAGAGCTGATAATGGGGTCTGGTGGTGGGATGTCAGCAGGTGTAGAGCTGACAACGGGGTCTGGTGGTGGGATGTCAGTAGGTGTAGAGCTGACAATGGGGTCTGGTGGGGGGATGTCACCAGGTGTGGAGGTGACAGCGGGTTCTGGGGGTGGATGTCACCAGATGTAGAGCTGATAATGGGGTCTGGTGGGGGGATGTCACCAGATGTAGAGCTGATAATGGGGTCTAGTGGTGGGATGTCACCAGGTGTAGAGCTGACAGCGGGTTCTGGGGGGGGCTGTCACCAGGTGTAGAGCTGATAATGGGGTCTGGTGGTGAGATGTCAGGATTCATTCTGACCAATAGGCTCTGCACAGTCAGGAGCAGCCAAATACAACATGTGTTCTTCTAACTAACATGTGTGAACGCGGATCTGAAGACAAAAGACGGTCCAACTACTAGATGGGGGTCTAATAAATTTGCGTTTTAGTGTAAATGGCACACAGCACGTTGGGGTCTCTTTCCAGATTTTGCATTGGGACCCATCAGTTTCACCCCTGTATAGAAAACAATAGTTGGGGCATTGTAGATAGGGAACTCTGGCTAACATGATGTACATGATTGCCAGGGGAGTAAGCAAATAAGGAAGATGGAACATTACCTCTGCAGCGCCACCTATTGGATGGCAGCATTCCTGCAAATCAATGTCCGACCCTTTATACAGGTCTTTGCAACAATGATTGGGAATTGAAGCATAACGAATAGAAAAGATTCTGGAGTTTTAGGATGCCCATAAAATCTATAAAAAAAGCATTATAGTTGGGGGCTGTTACAGATTTTGCAGATGATGGGGGAACAACATAAGGGGGAACTCTTGCCACACAAAAGCACTTGATTAGCTTTCAAGTAAATCCATGACCATGTTGTAGGGTGATGCGCTGATTTGTCTGACTGGAAGTGACGCTCCACATTATATTGGGGAGGTGATAGTTGCCTCGTCATCACTCAGTTACACGCGAGTCTTTTTACGCCTCTCAGGTGATTATTTGTTTTGCAGAGGAGTTAAGTCTTACAAGATGCGCCTTGTCCCCCGCTGTGATAAATGTCTTACACTTCACAAACGTCTTTCTGCATCATATAAAGTCACAAATCCTGTAGATGAATGGCGGAGCTGCCGTTCTCTCCCAGGAATTGTCTCCTTTCATAAGAGCATTACTCCGCTAATATATAAAAGGGGCCAAAGACTGTATAATACTGCAGGAAGGATTACAAATACTACATTAAGGGATAAAGGAGCTAATAGAAGGGGATTTGGGAGGTCTTCCATGTGTATTAGGCAGAACAAGCATCGGCTACGAAGACGTCCCTGGAGGACTCAGCGTAAGTGTGCATTATATAATCAGCCCATTGATTTCAATGAGAGCCGTGTAATGCTTCATCTCTTCTGCCGGATTACCTGATAGGATACTGCCAGTTGCAGCAGTAGGACACTTTGTGCTATATTGTTGGAGGGTTGCTTTTTAAGGGCTTGTGCCACAACTGACTGTTATCACCTATCTGTTATTTGTATAGCGCCAACCTATTCCGCAGCGCTTTCAGGTAATTTATTTATTATCCCCCAGCAAGCTGGGTACTCGTTTTACCGACTTTGGAAGGATGGAAGGCTGAGTTAACCTTAAGGTTGACAGCTGCCTACACCATGCGGGGATTGTATGGCAACCAGCAACCTTCAGGTCGTGAGCGAGAGCTTAGGACTTCATACTGCTGCCTTTACACTCTGCGCCACACAAGGTCCCTTAAAAGTCCAACTCATCCTGAAAAAAAGGGGGTCCCGTGTTTCCCTCTTCTCCCCATTGTGGGCTCACAGCACCCCAGAGCAGGGGAGGAGACTGAATAGAGCATCGGTCGCGTATGCGCAGTGGCAATCGATTTATATTCAATGGGACTGCTGAGGTAACTGACACTTGTACTCTGCTGTTCCTGCCGGCTCCATTCTATCTCTACATCACAAGGTGGGTTCAGTGAATGCGCTGTGATGAGGACAGGGAAACACAGGACCCCCATTCTCCAAGATCCCCACTGTGGACGGGTCATAAAAGTGAATTGTGGTACAAGCCTACTAACCCCTTAACCCTCAAGGCCATACATGTTTGCCCTCCGGGTGCGGGGTTTGTATGGAGCAAGATTGGCAGCTGATCCGGCTCCATACACGGCGGGTTCTGGCCTTCTTGGACAGCTGACACCAGTCCGCAAGATCCATGATCAGCGTGAACACTGATTGCAGCTGTTAACCCTTTAAATATTTACATGTCCCCTTTGCAATAAGTTCGCGTAGTTGCGTTTGTCATGGCAGTTTAGAACCTTCTGAATATAGCATAATACAATACTATGACATTGCATTGGACTGTGTGAATGAGCAAACGATCGCAAGTTCAAGTCCCTTTAGGGGGATTAAAAAAAAAGTAAAAAGGAGTAAAAAAAAGTTTTTTATTATTATAAAAAATAAAAGATATTGAAAAAAACCTTTTCCCATATTTATAACACAAAAAAAGGAAAACGAAAAACATTTATTTGTTATCGCCGCATCCGTAAAATCAAATGTATTAAAGTAATAGGAGGGGGTGAGATGGGGGCGGAGCTAAGTATGGGCACTTAGCTCCACCCTGTCCCACCCCTCCCATTGCAAATAGTGGCGAGGGGCGGGAAAGGGGCCGGAGCTCACTTCCTGCTCCTGGCTCTTCCATCCACCCGTCCCCCCTGCAGACAAGGACACCGTATATTGGCTCGGCGTGAAAACCGAGCCAATATACGGTCGTCTAAATAATCCCTAAAAATGTAATAAAATCCCTAAAAAGTTGCACGCACTCCAAAGCGGTACCCATCTAAACTACAGGATGCCCTGCAAAGTACGACCCCTCACACCACCCCATCGAAGGAAAAGCTACAAAACTATGGCAGTCAGAAGACAATGGGAAAAATATATTTTTTTTTCCTTAAGGATACTTTCTTTTGTAAAACAGTAAATAAAGGAAACTCTATAAATTTGGGATCGTATAAAGTTATCATATCACTATTGATGAAATGCGTATATCATAAAGCCAAACCCCCAAAGGTGATGAAATTGCGTTTCCTTTTTCCATTTCCCTCCACTTAGAAATTTCAAAAAGTTTTTTAGTTCATTATACGGTACATTAAACAGAACCAGTGAAAAATACAACTCGTCCTGCAAAAAAAAAGCCATCAGACAGCGACGTCAACGGGAATATAAAAGAGTTTTTGTTTTTTGAAAGCGGGGAGGAAAAACCAAAAATGGAAAAAAAAAAGGTCACATGCTGAAGGGGTTAAGGTCAGTTCTTCATGGTGACATAAACTCATATGCTTCCTGTGGCAGTTATAAGTTAGGGCTGGGTATTCAATTGGCTTTATACGAAAAATCTGAAACCGTTTTCGCCAATCACGGAGACACGATGTCACACGAACACGCAGGAATACGGTACTGCGATAGATATACTAGGCTTTTTCCAGAGTGCAATAAATGGCTGCGGAGCCCGGCTTGGTCCAAGAATAAAGGAAATTGCCATTAATCAAGGCAAAGAAAGTTCTTGCTGCAGTATTTTCAGGGTCATGGCGGTGCAACCCGCTACTATCAGTGAGTGGGGACAAGGACGGACAATTCATCACAGCCCAAAATCCAGTGTCACTTCAAGGTTTTACTTCATCCAGGAATGAAAATTAAAGTCACAGCCCTAACCCTGTATCAAAAAACAAAAGATGATCAGAGCCAGTTTAATAGACGATTGTAAGAAGTAAAATAACACCCCCAACTCTTAATTTTTAGCCATTTGTACCGCCAAACAATGCCTAACTAATACCGCCATACACTATCCAAACAACACTACCATATAGAGCCAGCGTCATGCTGCCCACACTATACTGCCATGTAATACCCAAATACAACTGCCATTCAGGATCCAAACATTATTGTCATGTAAAGCCTAAAAAATGGTCCTATCTGTTGTCCAGATAATACCGCCATATAGATAAGTACAGAGCAGTATGTGCAGAATGGTTGAGAAGAAGATGCAACCCTTTACTAGACATGCACATACACAGATGGTGTCATTAAAATGTATTTGTTTTTATTTGGTAGAACCAGCTTAAAAAAAGCGTTTTGAAGCAACACAATGCTTCTTCTTCAGTATTGTTGGGAACACGCAGTAGTTAATAGCGGGAGAGAGGTCGCACTATAAGTAAATGTGGCCACAGAGAGGGCATTGCTACTTTGTGGGAAGACAGTTACGTGGGAGAGATTACTGGGTGGTTTATTTGGGTAGCGACAAGATGGGAAGAGTGTGCAGAGCTGAGTCATGGCTGGAAGAAATCGGCATGATGGACTGGGCCTGGATAGAGAAGAAAAATGGAAGTATCCAGTCAACGAGTCACCTGTGTTCACTGGAGGTAACTGCAGTGTAATCGCTGTGTAGAGCTATTATCTGACAATTATTTGGAGGTATACTATTACTGTGAGGGGGTCATTGAAGGGCACTATTACTGTGAGGAGGCCACTGAGGGGTACTCTTGTTGTGAGGGGTCCACTGAGGAGTGCTATTATCATGATGAGTTCACCAAGGGGCACTATTACTGTTATGGTGTCACTGATTTGCACTACTGTGAAGGGGTCACTAAGGAGCACTATCACTGTGAGAGGAGCACTAAAGTGCACTATTACTGTGAGGGGGTCACTAAGGAGCACTATCACTGTGAGGGGGTCACTAAGGAGCACTATCACTGTGAGGGGGTCACTAAGGAGCACTATCACTGTGAGAGGGTCACTAAGGAGCACTATCACTGTGAGGGGGTCACTGAGGATCACTATTACTGTGAGGGGGTCACTGAGGATCACTATTACTGTGAGGGGGTCACTGAGGATCACTATCACTGTGAGGGGGTCACTGAGGATCACTATTACTGTGAGGGGTCACTGAAGGGCACTATTACTGTGATAGGAGCACTAAAGTGCACTATTACTGTGAAGGAGTCACTAAGGAGCACTATCACTGTGAGAGGAGCACTAAAGTGCACTATTACTGTGAGGGGGTCACTGAGGAGCACTATTACTGTAAAGGGGTCATTAAGGGACACTATTACCGTAAGAAGGGTCACTAATAGGATCATTACTGTGAGAGGGGTCACTAAAAGGATCCTTACTGTGAGTGGAGTGACTAATAGGATCTTTACTGTGAGGGCATCACTAAAGGGCACTATTCCTGTGAGGGGGTCATTAGGGCACACTCTTACTGTGAGGGGGGTCACTGATGAGGTAATTACTGTGAGGGGGTCACTAAAGGGCACTATCTATGTAAAGGTGTCACTGAATGGCACTATGATTGTGGGAAGGTCACAAAGGGGCACTATTACTCTGTGGGAGTCAATAAGGGGCACTATTATAGTGAGGGGTCACTGAGAGGTGCTATTACCTAAAAAGGTACTGTAAAAGGGTCACTAAGCAGCACTATTACTGTAAGGGGGTCATTAAGCAGCACTATTACTGTGAGGGGGTCACTGAGAGTTGTTGCTTTTTCTGTGAGAGGGTCAATACAAGGCATTATTAATGTGAGGGCGTCACTGGGGAGCACTATTACTGTGAGATCACTGAAGGGTGTATCAATGTGAGAGGTTCACTAATGGAAACTATTACTGTGAGGGGATCACATTCAAGTGCTATTACTGATAGGGGCACTACTGTGGCATTGGGTTACTGATGGACAATATTACTATGAGGAGACACAAAGAGCACCTCTTTTCGTTGCTCGAAGGCTGGGAGGTATGACGGTTGAGCAGAATTTTTGCCTCTCATCTCTCCCCTTTTTCCAGGGGGTCCTATCCTTGAGAAGCCCCTAGGGGACTGGAGCAAATGCCCAGTTTTCTACCCTCAAAAAACCTAGTTCTGAAGTGACTGACTGGTGCCATCCACCCTGACAGATGTTCTACCAGCCCCCACCAAAATCTCAATTTCTAGTAGTATTAGATCTGATCCTGTGTACTGTACTGTCTGCAGATTTATCCTATGAAAACTTCCAAATCCCGCCGACGTCTGCGACAACCTGGTCATAGCGATGATGAATGAAGTCACCGAATAAGTGACCCTGGCAGATTGTGTTCATTTGCAGACGGTTATAAGGATGAACCCTGCTGGAAGAGAATGGGAGACGACTCGCTGATGAGCCGACTTATTCCTCACACTAGACAGACGGGGCCAACTTACTCTTTTTCTAAACCACCTCCTCCAGCTCCGCATCATCTTCTGCCAAGTCACTAAGTGATGCCAAAGATCCTGAAATTCCTCATCTTAACAGTATAAAAACTCCTTCTTATCTTAATAGAAAAATCGTGTTCTGCTGTGGAAGGAAGCCAAGTTCTTTCTTAATGTAGAGAACAAATACTTCAGGTTTAGAAACTACAACAAGACACACAGTCTAGAGACATCATGATAGGAATGTATGTATAAGAGATGAATTTGTTGTTTAACTGGTTCTTCATCCTGATAACTAATTACGAAGAATGTTGAACGCATCTCTGCACTCCTATGTAAAAGGAACACCATGAGCTGTACCAGAAAAACTCTGCTACATCTGAGAAACTCTGATCATCCTCAAATGTACACAAATATAAAAAAATATACTATAATACTGCCCACTATGTACAAGAATATATCTACTATAATACTGCCCCCTATGTACAGGAATATAACTACTATAATACTGCTCCCCTATATACAAGAATATAACTACTATAATACTGCCCCTATGTACAAGAATATAACTACTATAATACTGCTCCTATGTACAAGAATATAACTACTATAATACTGCTCCCTATGTACAAGAATATAACTACTATAATACTGCCCCCTATGTACAGGAATATAACTACTATAATACTGCCCCCTATGTACAGGAATATAACTACTATAATACTGCCCCCTATGTACAAGAATATAACTACTATAATACTGCCCCCTATGTACAAGAATATAACTACTATAATACTGCCCCCTATGTACAGGAATATAACTACTATAATACTGCCCCCTATGTACAAGAATATAACTACTATAATACTGCCCCCTATGTACAGGAATATAACTACTATAATACTACCCCCTATGTACAAGAATATAACTACTATAATACTGCCCCCTATGTACAAGAATATAACTACTATAATACTGCCCCCTATGTACAGGAATATAACTACTATAATACTGCCCACTATGTACAATAATATAAGTACTATAATATTGCCCCCTATGTACAAAAATATATCTACTATAATACTGCCACCTATGTACAAGAATATAACTACTATAATACTGCCCCCTACGTACAAGAATATAGCTACTATAATACTGCTCCCTATGTACAAGAATATAGCTACTATAATACTGCCCCCTATGTACAAGAATATAGCTACTATAATACTGCCCCCTATGTACAAGAATATAGCTACTATAATACTGCTCCTATGTACAAGAATATAACTACTATAATACTGCCCCCTATGTACAAGAATATAGCTACTATAATACTGTCCCTATGTACTAGAATATAACTACTATAATACTGCTCCTATGTACAAGACTATAACTACTATTATACTGCCCACTATGTACAAGAATATAACTACTATAATACTGCCCGCCTATATACAATAATGCAACTACTATACTACTGCCCCCTATGTACAAGAATATAACTACTATAATACTGCCCGCCTATATACAAGAATATAACTACTATAATACTGCCTCTTATGTACAAGAATATAACTACTATAATACTGCCCCCTATGGACAAGAATATAACTACTATAATACTGCCTCCTATGTACAAGAATATAACTACTATAATACTTCCCCTACTCTTCTAGGTGGTGATGACGATTTACATTGCATGGTTCTCTATCGTTACTGATCCTGCAGGTGCTTTTCATTGATTTTTGTATTTTCTACCCTCCAATTCAACTTCCACCCACACACACCACAATTGTCAAGACTCGAAAGGTGACGTTGAGGGAAATTTCCCAGCAGAAGCAGGCTTTTTACTAAGCTGGCTGTCCATATCTCCTCCTGGATGATCCTGACAGCTGTGTTTCATCTATGAGCTGTTCACCCAATACCGTAATTATAGATACAAAGGCAAATTTCCTAAAACATCCTGCACCTGACAACCCCCCTTCCTGCCTCCGATTTCCTCTCTGGGCTCTGTTCACTCAGAGCTTTTGCTGATCTAAGATGTTTTCTCTACCACTTAAACAAAGAAATTAAAATAAACCAAATGACATGGAACTGAAATGCAGAGTGCGATTCACGGGCAGAGGGAGGGGGAAAGAAGCACGGTGCACAATCCTGGAGAACTGAAAAGTCTATAGTACATAGATATTTTATAGGGGTGACATCATCCGTAAAGAGTAAAAAAAGACCCGTAAGAGAGTTCTTAACAAGAACTTTAAGTAAGACCTTTAGCGATGGACCATTAGTAGAATCATGACAAAGACTGACTAGATAATATCCAAGATAACCCATGAAGATTCATAAAATGGTTCTTAGAAGAGCTAGAACAATGCACCATAAAGGGACCTATGAAAAAAGACCCACAAAATGATCAATAACAAAGATTCATAAGAACGTTTTTACAGACTGCAAAAATAGACTCTCATGATGAACCAGAAGAAGACTCATGGCAAAGACGCACAAGAAAATCCATAACAAATATTCAGGGGGGTTCATAAGAAGAACCATAAATGGAGTCTACTGATGATGAACCATAGGAAGACTCAAAACAAGGACCCACAAGATAACTCAAAATTAAGATTCAAGAAAGTTCTGAAGAGGAACCATAAATAGAGACCCATAATAATGGACCATAGGAAGAGTCATGAAAAAGACCCACAAGATGACCCATAACAAAGATTCATAAGATTTTTAAGAAGTGTGAAAACAGAGTCCCATAATGATGAACTAGATGAAGGCTCATCGCAAAGATGCACAAGAAGACCCATAATGAATATTAAAGAAGGTTCTTAAGAGGAGCCATAAAAGGATACCTCTAACAATGAACCATAGGAAAACTCAAGACAGAACTCTACAAGACAACTAAGAATGAAAATTTAAGAAGAACCATAGTGGATCCCATAATGGTTCACCATAAGAAGTCTCATGAAAAAAAACACAAGATGAGCTGTAACACAGATTCAAGAAGGTTCTTAAGCAAAACCAGTAGAGGTGACCTCTAACGATGAACTATAGGAAGACTCAAGACAAAGACCTACAAAGTAACTCAGAATGGAGATTTAAGAAGAACCATTTCGAGGTATACTATTACCGATTTAATGGAGACTCATGAAAAAGATCCACAAGATGAGCAGCAAACAACAAAACAAGGGTTTAGGAAGGGTCTTAAGAAGAACCATGAAAGGTGACCTCTATATTTTATATGGGTGACATCATCCGTAAAGAGTAAAAAAAGACCTGTAAGAGAGTTCTTAACAAGAACTTTAAGTAAGACCTTTAGCGATGGACCATTAGTAGAATCATGACAAAGACTGACTACCATAAGGAAAAACCTGGCAAAGACCCACAACGAAGATTCAAGGCAGTTCTTTAGAAGAACAGTCCAGCTACAGAGAAGACATTGCAAGAACCCACAAAAATACAAAGATTCTTAAGAACTAGAGATGAGCGAACGTACTTGTTTAGGGTGATTTCGCAATCGAGCACCGCTTTTTTCGAGTAACTGACTACTCAGGCGAAAAGATTCGGGGGGCGCCGGGGGGCGGCTTGGTGGAGCGGGTGGTAGCAGGGGGGAACAGGGGGGAACTCTCTCTCTCCCCCCCCCCCCACTCCCCTCTGCAACCCCCACTCACTTTCTAATGTGGGAGCAAAAAAAAAAATCACATTGCACTCGCATGCACATGTCAGCATGACGCAATTTTATTTTTTCTAGCTCCTATAGGTAAGAATGGGTGATATTGCCCAAAAAGTGGACATGCTGCAATTTTTCTCTCGCATCGCCTCTTCTCGCAGCTCTGCAAGAGAAAAATCACACATCTAAATGCCCCCCATTAAAACAATGGTCTCTTATCCCATGCAATTTCTGTGCATCTCACAAAGCAGTGGATCATAAGAAAACTCATGATGACAAAGATGTAATAAAGTTATTAAGAACTATGATGGAAATCCACAAGGATGAACCTAGAGAGGAATCATAACAAAAAACCTACAAGATAAAAAACATTCATTACAAGGTTCTTAAGTAGCATCACAGAAAGCAATAAGGCTCTGTTCACATGGGTGTTACACTTGATTGCCACATGCGAGTCTCCAATGGAGAGCTATCCCAAGAACCTGGACAAAATAGTGTATCATGCAAGAGGACATGATAGTGTTCATCCAATATTCACTTTTTTCATTGTATGGATCCATTCCTTGCAAAGATTTGGCGTTCCTGCTCCCATGATGGACGTATATGTGAATAATGCCCAACGGAGATCCATGAAAAGACATAATGAAGATTCCTATGAAGAACCATGAGATGAAATACAAGACGTTTCTCAAGAACAACCATAATTGACACCAAAAAACGTTCATAAGGTTTGTTTCACAAACATTGCTATTGTCCAGTCACTGTTTTCGTAAGGAGGGAGCCCAGGTTCGGGTTTGTGCTGTAATAATGACCTCTGTTATGGTTCCTATAGTTATGTAATGGCTGTCATACATTATTGCAGTTTGTGTATTTCTCTATGGAGTGTTGTATGTGACTTCCCATTGGCTGCAGAAGTCAAATGGGAGAGCTGGAGGTCTTGAGATCATAGAGAGCTGCAAGCTGGAGAGCAATTCTAGTAGTACTCAGCCTTAAAAGAGAGTGCACTGCAAGGAGAGAGAGAGCTGCCAAACAAGTAAGGAGTCATCTTGGGAAGCCGTGTGAGACGTATCCTGTGGAATCTGTGCCTGTTAGAGAGGGACAGTTGTACAAGAAAGGAGGCAGCCGGTGTTTGAGAATCGCAGCTCCATAATGCACCATAACCGACGTCGCTGAGAAAATAAAGCTACAGGGATGACAGCTAGAGAGACTTCTAAAAAGAATTCACATCGTCCTGCAGATCTGTAAATCAGGGTGACCAAAGATACATCACCTACATTACGCTACCGAAAACGCTGGAAATATGTAAGTGAGGTCGATCCTCAGGAAAAGGCCAGACATGTACCCTGATTCCTGTGACGCCTGACCCTACCATGACATTTTCACCAATTGACAATTTGGTGTACTTTCTGCTCCCATCTGGCATCCATAGCTAGATCTAGTCTGTAAAAAATGCTACATGTTATGTTTTTCTATCAAGTTCAGGAAGGCATCCAGCTTCAAAACTGATGCCTTCAACTGTCTCTAGAAAACTATGAGATCAGTTCTGCATCAGTTTCTCTCCGGCAATTCACTACAACATAAGAGGCAAAAAAAGGAAGATGGCCAGAAATATGGGAACCCATCCTAAGAAGATCCATGAAAGGATTCACTAACATAAGGGCCTGCAAGATGACCCACAACGCAACCTATAATAAAGGTTCATAAGAATTTTAAGGATCATATTCATAAAGGAGAACAATAACAGAAACTCAAAAGTAGACAAAGGGTGTTAAGAATACCCAAGAGATACGTTCTTCTTGAAAAGGTTCTAAAAAGAACTCTATGGAAGACCTAAAATTAAGGTCCATAAGAAGACTCAGAATTAACATTCATTGCTCCTATTTTCTTCCCTTGCTCTTAATCTGCAGTCTCTAACTCATGGCTTTCCAGCTGTTGCAAAACTACAGCTCTCAGCACGTCCTACAACTGAAGGCCATTGCTTTAAGCAATCAGTTTGGAGAATATGTCAGACAGGTGGAGGTGAACCCACTTTCTACACGCTGGATTACCTTTGGGCTATCTGCAGAGGTAGAACCTGAGGAACCCTGGTTTTCAGTCTTGAACAATCCAAGTGGGACATGGTCTTTGCTGCAGGATCCGCAGGCTGTTACTTGCACAGATAGTCCGGTGGTATGGCTGCTGATGATACGAAGGGCCGAGGCACAGTACCTGATGGTGTGCATAAGAGAGTAGTAGTTGACTGGTGGAAGTCTGGGCAGGTGACACAAGTGCAGAAACAAGGTCTATGTAGAAGGTCAGGACAAGCAGCAAGCACTAGTGTAATCCAATGGTCAGGGAGCACAGAAATCAGAGTAGTCGAGGGTCAGGCAGGAGTCAAAACCAGAATGCATACGACTGGGGGCTATAAATGACTCTATGGGAAGAAGATCCCCAATACAGGAGGAAGTGGCTGTAGATTGGTGGAGGACCTAATGAGATTCTAAAGACTGTTTCTCTGAGAGGAGGGATGGGAGTGAACGTGTGCTCTATGGGCCTGAAGACAGGGAGGAAGCTGAGGCAGTGCAACAAAGACGGAAACCGATGAACTGGCTGCGGGGAACGGCAGATCCTATGACAGAATGACTATGATCCATTCCAGTAATCTGTAGTCAATGGGTTTAGTGGGATCTTCCGGATCACCGAGCATCCTGATGGGTGGTCACCGAGTTCTCCTATAGTCCTGAATGACATAACTGCCCAAGAACAGATGATGCCTCTCTACATAACTGGATGAAGCTGACATTTAGGACAGCTGAGTGTGACTTTTTTAGGGCTCTTTAAATAAAATCTGGTTCATGTAATCAGGTCCAGGTTATTGTAAACAGTGCAGGAAACGAGATGCATTACTGCGATATATATGTAAACAGGTGGCGCAAATCCAAAGCTAATATGCAAACGCCAAGTCCCAGCGGACATTCAGAGATCAGACACATTACGCTACTAATCTGCACATCGCCATGCCAGGCAGGTAGCCGCGTGGTGACATTCTCACAATGACATCCCTCGCTAGTCATTAATTACACACACAATCTAGGTGGCGGTGACAGTCTGGATCCGCCCACTACGTGTACACAACTACAGCTGATAGGGACCCCGCCAGATGCTATAGTGATAGCAAAGAGAAAGAGAGGATTTCTGCAGCCGGCTCCATCATAAGGGCGCAGGTAGGAAAATTGTGACTTGCCCAATTTTTTTACTAAATGTGCCTACCAACCAGAAGAACTGACCTTTCAGCAACTACCCCACTGAACATTGGCTTGAGTTTTATGCAAACCATTGGTCCCAGAATGCCCCCTTGTATCCATCCAACCATATTAAGCCAATCTGTTAAGAAGCTTTTTTTGCTTTGGCCATACTGCCACCCATTTAGAAGGACTATGCCAAGATTTAAAGTTATCCTTTATGCACAGGATAGGAGATAACTTACAGACCATTGTTGGCTTCATGGCTGGAACCCCATCAATCCTGAGAACAGGGATCTCAACGATCCACGAATGAATGGAGCTGTGATTGAACATGCACACCACCGCTCCATTCATTTCAATGGAAATACCGGAAATTGTGGCATTCAAGCATTCTGTCCACTCCAGGCTGCACAAGATATCTCCATTATCAGTGGAGGCCCCAGTGGTCGAACCTCCACTGATCTGTAAGTTATCCCCTCTCCTATGTTTAGGGGATACGCTTCAATCCTGTCACAACCCCATTAAGTACCACTCACTGCTCATTATACTGATCTGGTGTTACCTATTACAGTGGCAAACCCAGACAAGAGAGGGCACTTGTGTAAAGCCCCATTCACGTGCAAATTAATTTTAAATCTTACTAATTTTGGGGTGAGAAAAACAAATATGGCAAATAAAATTTTTTATTAGCTCTAGTTTCTGTGATATACAGCAGGTGGAAGTATGTTATTTTAACGGATTAAGAGAAAATGATACATCTTAATTACATTTGCTAACAACATTGAAAGTGCATTTAAAATTTTTTTTATGACAGTTACATTCTAAGGCCTCATGTCCACGGGGAAAATCAGGCCCGCTACAGATTCTACATGGAGAATCCATAGCGGGTCCCTCCTGCCCCGCAGACATGAGCGCTGAAAAGCAGAATTAACTCACCCGCAGCCGACCGGGCAGATCTTCTCCTCTTCACGGCCTGATCTTCTTTCTTCAGCCGGCAGATGCGCTCGGCACGCCGGCTGCGTGCCGCGCGCATGCGCCGGGCACATCCGCCGGGCCGAAGAAAGAAGATTTGGCCGTGAAGAAGAGAAGAGGTGCCCGGTCCGCTGCGGGTAAGTTATTCTTATTTTAGGTCTCCCCCGGATCCGGATGGCTACCATAGGTGTCAATAGAAGCCTGCGGGAGCCGTCTGCGCGGGAGACCCGCACCTAAATGGAGCATGTCACATTTTTTTCATGCTCTATTTATTAAAATTCCCTTTTATTGACCATCCGCGGGTATTTATCTACCCGCGGGTGGTCAATGCATCCCTATGGGATGCGGATCCGCACGCTGCGGATCTAAAATGCTATTTTGCCCGTGGACATGAGGCCTGAGAGTTCTAAATTGATGGAAAAATTCCCGGTTCGGTGTGAAGAGAATCATGTGGTGACTTCATGAGATCGTTTTCTCTTGGCTTGGCTCTTGTAAGTGAGTTCTGGACCATCCCTACACACAGACCAGCAGTAATCCGCAAGCATTGCTTCATTCCAACAGCCCTGATATCTTTATGCCATCACAGAAATATCCGGGTGGACTCTTTCTCCGTGTTCATCACTGAAAGTTCCACAACTAGGAGGGAAAAAGTCTAGGTGGGACATGTTGCATCCATTGATGGTATTTTTCCAGAAGTACTGTCACCAACTGAGTGTAATTATCATCTCTTTTGTTGCCTAATAATCCATGAATAACTCCCTTTAAGGCTCGCCAAGCTTCCTTTTCTTTTCCCTCCAAAACCTGGTCAAACGCAGGATCCTTTACAAGTTGTCGAATTTGTGGCCCAACAAAAATACCTTCCTTAACCTTTGCATCACTCAATCTAGGAAATTTGTCTGTTAAGTACTTAAATGCCCGTCCTTCCTGGTTCATACCTTTGCCAACATTTTTCATTAAACCCAGCTTTATATGAAGAGGTGGAAGAAGAACATCCTTTGTGTCCACGAGAGGCTTGGCAATGACATTTTTATCGTTAGAGTCCAGATTTCTTGCAGGCCAGTCCACTTGACTGTAATGTGATTTCCTATCCCTACTGGCCCACATACAACAGTATTTAGTGACCCCAGTTGCATTCTGAAGAGTACAGCGATGACTTTTAGATCACCACAGACTTTCCACTTGTGTTCAGCATATTTGATTGAGTTGAGGGGGGCCGCCATGTTGGCATGTCTCCTTCATGTGAACTGTATGACTAACAGTAATAGAAGGAAGACGGTTGCCGTCTTCTTTCAAACTAAGCTTGGAGGAGTCTCTGAATCGCCTCCATTACATTGGATCATGGTTCACATTCAAACATTTCACAAAGCCATTAACATCGCAGCAAACAACAAGATTGTTTTTCTTCTCAACAAAAGGAAGCGGATCCCTCTGACGTTATCTGTACTGTGAGACCCTGACATCACGTTGGAGAAGATTCCATTGATGTAGTCTTGACCCTAGAAGTTTCGCCCTCTCCTTTGACAAGTCAAGGTCTCGAATGAGATTACTCAATTCCACTTGACTTAGTCTGTGCGGTGTATCATCTTTTACCTCAAAGTCAGGGTCATAAGATGTGGAAGGCTTGTTGGGTTCTTCTTTTTCCACACTTTCTTCATTTTCTACTTCAAGCTCGTAATGTTGGGGTGGAGTAGGAACTGGTGAACTGGATCTGAATGTGAAATAGGTCGAATAGCAGATGGAATATTCGGGTATTGAACCTGTTTTCTTCATTGACAATCCTGCCTTTGTAGGTGGAGTCAAGCAGAAATAGCAGTCATCTGTATGGTTTTAGGCTCCTGCCAAACTATAGGCATCGCAGGTTTTTTTTCAGCCAGTCTTATAGTTTAACTGAACAAGAGTTGCAACATATATGTGGAGCCCATGAGTTATCCTGGTCCTCTACCTTCATACCAAAATAGTGATGATAGACAGTTGTCACAAGAGGCGTCAGGTTGTGTTTCTGTGACGAAAATGTTATTTCACCACAAATGTAACAAAAATTATTCACTAAATTTACATATTTTCGTGGCATTTTGATATAGCAAATTTTACACTTCAAAAGCAGAAATTCTGAAAAGAAAAACAGAAACAATATGAGATTCAGTCATATCAACATTTATTATGTTTATAACCTCCAAACATATGGAGAACGCTGTGTTATGTCAGTTGAGAGGTGTGACAACTCCTCCCTACCCCAAAAAAAAATTCCCACAATATAAAATTGTAAACTCTAAAAAAATGACATGTTACTGTTACTGGTGATTTTTGAATTCAGCAGATGGAAATACATAATAATAAGCTAATTTTAAGCCCAAAACAAAATCATCATTGGGCAATTAAATCAGAGTTATGTGCCCTCTCTTTGAAGGTCCTGGCAGGGCCATAAAACAAAGTACAAGAGTTATATACACATATTGGCATTTAACCTCTTACATCATATTGGCCAGGAGAATGGAAATATAAGGACACTATAAACCTCAGTTTGTGCTGCATTTTTTACAGAGTGCAATGCAAAGGTTATGGACATGGCCGACTTTAGCTATGTGCAACCCCTAGGACTGAACGGGGAACCAGCCAACAGCTTGTAGAGGTGCACCAGGGGAATGTAGGCTGGGGGTGATCTCCCCCCTTTGGTCTGCCCAGCCAGATGATTTTTTTCATCTGTGCGGCAGCGTCTTGTGGAGCTATATGAAGCCTTACAACTGGTTCTTTCTCTTCCCCTTTAATGTTCCAAGGCACTGCTGTCAGCCTATCGGTTCACCCACAACATGATCACTTAGATCTGCTACTATATATGCTATGAACTTGGTTTGGGTCTGTCTGTTGCAGCAGTGCTGGGATCGCTGCCGGGTTCACGGAGTCCGGTGCAGGTTTTAGACATGGTTCTGCACCTTCTAGCTTAGTTGGTGTGACACAATGTGCTCACATCTTTAGGTGATTAGCTAACTATTTAGCTGGATGGATAGAAGCTAAGGTGCTGTAAATTGTCATTTGCTCATTGTCTGAGCTGGCAGTTAGTGGCTCCCGTGGACAGCATGGTGTCCACTGTTCCTCATGGCTCAGTGTGCTGCGGCTTATTCTACTAAAGCTAAGTACTGCATTTTACTTTGTTTTGCCCTCTGCCAGTTTGGCCAAGTAGGGTGACTTAGGTCCCAGGAACGAGAGCAGGCCCGCATCTATCGACGCAATGAGTCTGCCGTGTCAGGCAGGGCCCTCTCCCTCGTTTGTTATGTATTTAGGGAAAGACTTCCCATTTATTATTTGCTGGTTTGTTTTGGCCGCTGCACTGTGAGCAAGTATTGTGCATGTCTGCAGGTGCTGGTCCAGCACGTCCTATGTAGACGTAACAGAATACACAGCCGTACTTACTCGGTGGGATATTGTTCACCTTTGTTGTAATATGAATCCCATTGAGGTGTTATCTAGTCAGCTGAAGGCGCTGGCATTGGAGGTTGCTGAGATTAAACAGCAGCAGCTTGTCTTGGAGGCTTATATTAGGGAGCCTAAGATCGATCTTCCAGATTGTTTTTCTGGAGATAGGTTACAAATTTTTTTTTTCAAAGAGTCCTGCAAACTTTATTTCAGCCTACGCCCCCTGTCCTCAGGTGATGAGTTCCAGAGGGTGAGAATCATTATTTCCAGGTTGCAGGGTGCCCCTCAGGCATGGGAATTTTCCTGGCTCCCCTCTTCTGAAGCTTTGCGCTCTATGGATCGGTTCTTTGAGGCCTTAGAGTTAATTTATGATGACCCTGATAGGTTGTCACTGGCAGAGGAGAGTCTCAGAAGCTTACGTCAGGGGAATTCTCCTATTGAGGAGTTCTGCACTGAATTCCGCCGCTGGTCGACTGAGACTAATTGGAACGATCCTGCAATGCAGAGTCAGTTTTATTGCAGCATAGCAGATAAGATTAAATACCTTTTTGTGGGTTATCCCGTGCCTCAAAGCCTTGATGCAACAATGTCTTTAGCCATTAGGATAGGAAGATGGATTGGGGGAAGACACAAGGAGTTATTCCTGCTTCTCTGCCTATGGATGGAGAGGAACCCATACAACTGGGTTTCATTGGTTGGCAATGCCCGTAGGTGGGAGAGGGATTGAAGCAAAGGGCGGTGTTTCCACTACAACCAGACAGGACAGTTCCTACAAGAGTATCTCGCCGTAACTCTCAGCTAGAAAGACTAGGTAGTCTGGAGGTTAGAAGGGAGACCTTTATAGGTCCAATATTTGCTTGGATGTCGCCCCCTAAGCTGATGCTTCCTGCTGAGATACTCGCTGAGGTTGGTATAGTTCCAATCACGATCTTCTTGGATTGTGGAGCGGGCGTCCATCTTATCCATCAAGAGACAGTCAAGCGGTGTGGGTTAGAGGTAAACCTCTGGATTCCCCCATCTCCGTCTCTGCTATTGATGCCTCTCCATTGTCTCAGAGGTGTCTGAGGTTTTGTGAACCAAACCTTTGCTTAAAAATTGGATTATTTCACACGGAAGTCATCACTTTGTATGTAATGAAATCTCTTCTGGTGCAAATTGTCTTGGGTTTGCCCTAATTGCGGTTGTATAATCCCATGGTAGATTGGGAGAATGGAGACATTGTTAAGTGGAGCCCCTACTGTATGGATTGTTGTATTTCGGTAGAAGTGTCTCCTGTGCAAGCCGAGTTACCTGATGATGGGTCTGTCCCTGCTTAGGTGTTTTCACAAGAAGAGGCGTTACAAATCCTTTCAGGCGTTGAAGGGATGTTTGACGGCGGCTCCAGTTTTAGTACAACCGCACTCGTCCAGACCGTTTGTAGTGGAGGTGGAGGCCTCAGAGGTATGGGTAGGTGCGGTGCTATCCCAGAGTACTAATACATTGCAAGATCTTCGGCCTTGTGCTTTTTTTTCACGCAAGTTTTTGCCAGCTGAGCAGAATTATGATGTTGGTGACAGAGAACTGTTGGCGATTAAGTGGGAGTTGGAGGAGTGGCGACACAGGTTGGAAGGAGCTCAGTATATGGTGACGGCTTTTATGGATCACAAAAACTTAATGTACCTGGAGTCAGCCAAGAGACTTAACCTGAGACGGGCGCAGTGGTCATTGTTTCTTTCCCTTTTTGAATTTCTTGTTACATGTTGACCAGGCAATAAAAACGTTAAGGCTGATGTTGTTTCAGGGAGTTTGGTTCTCGTAATTTCCGATGGACCTCCCACACCCATTCTTTCGGAGGGGTTGGATGAGCAGGACCGTAATGCGCAGAACTTGTCACCGGCAGGAAAGCTGTTTGTTCCTGTCAATTTGAGGCTGCAGATACTGTCTGAAGTGCACAATCCTGGGTTGGATGGGAACCCAGGAATCAATAATACCCGGAAGCTACTCACAAGAAGGATTTTGGTGGCCATCTTTGCAATGGGATATTTTCAGTTTTGTCACACCCTGTGAGGTTTGTGTCAAGACTAAGTCACCTTGGAATTCTCCTGCTGGGAGATTGAGGCCTTTGCTTGAATTTGCGCTAAACAATAGACCGCTAGATTTTACAGGGACGTCGGGTAAAAATTTTAAGCTGGTGATGGATAATAGACGTTTGGAGAGGATTAATGTCTTGGTGGGGAACTTGATTTAATTGTCTACTAGGAACATAAAAATCAAACAGCAGTCATTCAGGTTGGGTCTATGATTCTTCGGTCCATTCAAAATCATGGAAAGAATTGGTTCAGTGTCTTTTGGTTCAGAGATTCCTAGTTCAATGAGCAATGGTTCACTCTGGCAATGGTTCATCTCCACCGGCCCCGGTTAGGGTAGATGGAGATGTTCATTTTGAGGTAGGCCGCATAGCGGACTCTTGCCTAGTTAGGAGAT